>NC_139493.1:17928042-18528042 GCF_008360975.1 Lichenostomus cassidix
TGATACTTTCTAGAAAGACAAATATCTTTAATAAAGACAAGTGCATTGTGGTCTTTGGGCAGAGGACTAGAAGTTTTGCATATTGTGCATACTCAGAGATTTTCTACCCCAATGCATCAAATTAAAACATCTAATGAAGACATCAAGAGGAGTCTGAGCCCTTAAGGATACAAACTGCAATAAAAATCCACACCTACAACATTAAAAAAAAAGAGAGGCACGTTTCTTCAGCATGAAGTGCAAGTTCCTTACAGAAGTGTAGGGGATATTTTGATATGCAGTTTTTAACAGAGAGCATCCCTGAATTTACATGAATGCAACACGTTCATTGGATGCTTGGGAACAATAAGAAGAGAAAAGTATTTAAAATTTTCCACTTTAAAATACTTAAATTTTTGTGGGAAGTGCAGGTGATGAGGAAGAAAAGAAAGCACTATTTGAACTCCTCTGGAGCAGTGGTCTACAAGACAGGGTGTGCACATGGGCATTACCCTCCCAAATCCAATATAAATTCTCCTCTATATTCAAAGATACCTATTTCTTCAAGCTGTTTGGAAAAGCATGGTTGGGTGTTGTCCACAAACCACTGACTACTCAGTGGTGCTGTCCAGACACTAATAAAGAAGTTAATTGTTCTTTATTAGACCAGCAGCCTCTGGTGTGCAGGTTTTGGGCAGTAATGATCCCTGTTAAGTGAATGGCTTTCAGCATTTCAGTGCACACTCTGATTGGACTTGTCAAATGTTGCATAATGAACAAGCTTCACAATAAATAATAATAATAAACTGGTACCAACCACGGGGAGCTTGATGAACTTCTAAATTAAAATATCTATGTTGAAAGTAAGGAAAGCACAGTGAAAGAATGGGGGGAAATTATCAATGGAAATGCATCTCTTATATTACATTTTAAACCCAAGCTCCATTCACAGGAAACCTTTCTTTGGAAGAAAATTTATCAACTGAACAGCTCCAAGTCCAGCAGACATTAACCTCAAATACTGACAGGGTCACTGTAAAGCACTTGGTTCCTGTCAGCAAACTCTGCATTCAGACTGCTGCTCATCAACCACTTCCCCAGCCTGAGAGACCTTGCACTGACCTGAAACCAATAATCAATGCATCACTGGGTCACAAAAAAGGCAGTTTTGCCTCCGTTCCTCCTGCAGGCGGGTAGCTGCAGCCCCAGCTCCGTGCTGTGCGGCTGTGCTCACTGTCTGCAGCACTTCCTGCAGGGTTGCACACTCCTTGCTCCGGGCAGGCTGCACAGCCGGGCTGCGGGGTGAGCTGCTCAGCTCCAACACAACCCAACACAACAGCAGCCTCTAGAGGGAACCGGCGGGGAATTGATGGGGAGAGAGAGCATCCCGACAGCCCCAGAGCAGGGAGAGGCTGCAGCTCCCAGCCACTGCATTCGCTAATCCAGTTTGCACACTACGGTGCTTTTCGTGCCTCACCGTTCTGAGGCACTCAAAGCAAAAGAAGGGGAAAAAAACCAGGTAAATCACCACCATCGAACCCAGGAGGGTAAAGGTGAATTTTGCCATGGCCAGAGAATGGTTTGGGCTGAAAAGGACCTGAAAGATCAGCTGGTCTAACCCTTCTCCCTGGGCAGGGACACCCCATGAATCCCATGGACTGAAAGCAAATATCAGCCCCACTAAAGCACCGAGGAGAACAACAGAGCCTTTTCCAGAATTCAAAAGAGCTGGAGAAACCCCCATTTTCCAAAGAGTTACAAGTGTTGTGGCACTGGTCCCTAATGCTGATAAAAATTATCCACAATAAAAACACACAGTCCTGGCTTATCTGAACAATAATAGGACTCAATATAGAAAAAAATCCTTAAAATTTTATATTATTTCTTTACCAGAATTTTTGTAGTGAAAAAATTCTTAACACATCAAGTTTACAGTATCAGATTTGACATGGTTTAATGGGTTTTAGAGCATTTTAACATACACTGAGCTGCTTTAGAAGATTACAAACATACATGGAGCTGCTTTTTCCCAAGCAAGCTAGCAGAGCTCTGCTGTCTGTTTTTCCTCTGCCCTCCTTGACTTTATCCTCCCTCTCGTCTCTCACATTGCTGCTGCCTCAGGCAGTGCTGAAGAACCTGAGAAAACAAATGCCTTTGGTGCTTGTGCTCCACAGAATCTTCCAGGGAGAAAATGGGCAACACTGGCCAGGAATCAACACGGATGGGGGAAAAGTGGAATTTCACCTGTGCAGATCATCAGCACTGAGCAACTATTGAAACACTGACCAGTTCTGCAACTGAGAGGAAAAAACACTCTTTACAGAGGTGGGAGATGTGTCTGTGACCACACAGCATGTCCCAGCATCATTCCATTTTTGAGTGGATAATTATCCACTGCAGCTCCCAGGCTCAGACAGGCACCTCCTGACACCTCCGTGCACACTGAGGAGGAGGTGCAGAATAAAGCAAGAACATGTAAAAGCAGGTTTTACCATTTTTCTTTCTTTGAGAAAGGAGCAAATTGGAGTTGAGGGCTGCTAGGTGGCGATGTGCCTGAAGGAAAAGGCTTTTCTTTCTCCACAGGCTCCAGTGCAGCACTGCTGCTCTCACCAGCCCAGCTCTGAGTTCTGCTAGAATGTATTTCACAGGGAAAAGGGAGAACAAAAATTCTCCTTTCTGCTTTGAAATCCGTTCGGATGTGATGAGGAAATGCAGTTTAAAATGGATTGAACACGCAGCAAGTCCTGAAATGCATAAGGAAAATGACATTTCAAGTTCCTGCAAGCAGCTCCCTCCCAGCTGTGCCCCTGAGATCCACAGGGAGAAAAACACAACTCACCTCTTCCCTCCCTGAGTCAAACACCACAAAACAGAACTTTACACCCTTCTTACAAGCCATTAAGTACTCACAACAGCACCAGTGAACAGAAAATATCAAAACACTCATTTCTTCCCAAGGTGCATTCTTCCATTAAACCATAAAGTTGCACTGCAAATTATTTTAATCACACCAAACTAAATGCTCCCTTAAAATGCATAAATAATTTTTAAAAGCCCCACCAGGCAGAGCATCTCTGAGCTAAAGCTGGTCCTGTTTTACCCGTCCTCTAGTTAAAGACATTATAGAACGTAAAAGAAGCTTTTGAAATTATCACTTTTTAAACTATCACTGGAGCTTCTTGAGCCTGAAATAGTCAGCTTACACCCAATATTGACATGTAACAAAATTATTTGTATAGTCTATCATTCTTGTCATACCCTAAACTTAGGCAGTGCTGCTTAAAAAACCCAAACCCAGCATTATCTAGGGAAGAAATCTGTTTATGAGTGTGTGTGTGTCACAAACTGCTGAGGAACTCACAGGAGGAATTCCCAGCAGATATCCTGGCTCCAGTTCCCACTGAGCAAAATGCCAGGGAAACCAAAAATACAGTGATGCCTAAGAATGTCTAGAATTGCAAGCACTTGTAGGGCCCAAGAATAGATGGTAATGGCTTGTCTGGGCTGGCAGATGGAGTTTTTAATTTCTTTTTTTATTATTTTTAAAAAATGCCTTGCTGTAAAGCAGTTCTTATTCTGTCCTGCTCACTGTTTTAAAGACACAGAGATTTTAAACAGCACATCACTGTGCTTGTAAGTAAAAATTTTAGGTCACTGTATGTGATTTATACATACATGGATGTGTACAGGTACACAAGCAAGACATTTTTCCTGCCAAAAATGAAACCCAGAGAATGTGGAAAATTCTCCACCAAAACTATTTTTCAGTGGAATCAACACCAGCTTTTCTTATTGTGCTTTTGCTGTTTTCACTCCAAAAAAACCCCATGGAAACAAGAAGGGTTTTTTCATGTTGTGCAAGTATTTCTAAGTATTTAGTGACTTAGGACCAGCTATTTCATCCCAGAGCAAAAAAGGTATTTTCCCAAGGTATTTATCAACTCCAAAAGCTTTTGGTTAATTAAACCTGCTCTCATCAGCAGGACCCCCTTGTCTCCCACCCCAAACTGCACCCCTGCTGGCCTTCCAGAGCTCCTGTTCACCTGGAACTGGGGCAGGAGAGCCAAAGCAGGGAACAGACAGAGCTTCCCTCAGATCCCATTTGGGCTGCTGGGGGTTTTTGGTGATTTAAGTCTGGAATATATAAAATAGAACATATCAAACAGGCTCAGAGGTGCTGGGTGAGACCTGCTGGAGGTGTGGAATTGAGACAACACCAACCAAGATTTGAGCCACTTCAGTCACCTCCTGCTCTCTGGCTGGGACTGGAAACTGCCACTCCTGCTTGTTTCCACAACAGATAAATCTCGTTTATCAGGGTGGAAAAGTTGTTGTGTGCTAATTAAAAACTTGATAATCTTTCCTGGTATTTGCATGCTAATTTAAATTTCTGAAGGGTTGATGATAATCACAAACATAATTCAACTCCAACTACAAAGAGTCTCAAACACCAGCAGAGCACAGTGAAGTGCAACCACTGCCATGCCCTGTTAGCAGAGCAAAGAAATTACTTCATTTTCTTCCAATATGAGAAATGAGAGGATGAAAGAAAGAAAATTGAAAAAAAAAAGGCGAGGTTACTAAAGAAAAAAGCCAATTTTAAGTCAGCTTGATGCCCGGGCATCTACACCACTTTTAACTGAGGAAAGTTAGGAGCCAGACCGTGTTTAGAGGTTAGATTTCAAAATTACTGTGCATATCCCTCAGCTTTGGGAAGAAGCAAATCCAGTTTCCAGCAGCCACTAATTACAGGGTTTAGAAATAAAGCAGAGAGCTCCAAGGTTGCTAAAGTCTTTGAAAACATTTCCCCTTATAGCTCACTTGGCAAGACATAAAATATACTTTTTTATATATAAATATATATATGTATACAGGGTCTAAATGAACTTAGATGTCAACATATGTAAACCTGTGGAGCTGACCTTGCTTGTTCAGACTGAATATTCCATTATCACAGCTAACTACCTTATAAATGAGATAAAACCAGGATTCCTTATAAATAAACAACCTTATAAATGAGATAAAGCCAGGATTCCCAATGCTGTCCCAAGAAGTTAAATCAATCACAACTTTTCTTACAAAATGAAATCATTTTGGCTTCTACACATCAAAGCAATTGCTTACCCTAAATGTTAGGATGAAAATATTCATAAGTACGTATTGCAAAACCCAATTTTACAGCCTGCTTCATTAAATTAAAATGAAATTTCATTCAAGCTCTAAGGCTCTTCTTTTCCAATCAAGGGTCTTGTTCTCTATTATTTCAAAAGAATTTGACCCTAATAATTTTTTTTTACCACACCAAGAAGAACAACCCCAACCTTAAACACACTGATCCCAAATTGTGGTGTTCACAAACCCCAGCACCTTTGCTGATGGATGCTGATGGATCAATAGAAGAGAACAAGAAAAAAGGATGATGAATTGTTGCCCTTGTGTTGTTTAAAGTATTAATACAAGAAAGAGCATGTTTGAACTGGTACACAAGGTACACAAGGCAAGACATTTTTCCTGCCAAAAATGAAACCTAGAGAATGTGGAAAATTCTCCACCAAAACTATTTTTCAGTGGAATCAACATTAGCTTTTCTTATTGTGCTTTTGCTGTTTTCACGCCAAAAAAACCCCATGGAAACAAGAAAGGTTTTTTAATGTTTTGCATTACAAAAGACACTTAATTGTTATGAAGTCCCAGCTTTCTGACAAAACAGTGAAGTCTGTATTTACATTTCCCCTCTGCTGGTTTTCTTTCAGCATCTCCCACCCATCACTCCCCTTTACAGAAAGGACCATTGCCCAGCACAGAAACTCTAACAGCAACGTGGGGTTTCCAAACTGCAGTGCCAAAACCACCACTTCCAACCCAAATGTTGGCTTTTCATCGCCATAGAGTGATTAGAATCTCCTGTTCTGAGCACTGCCCATGCCACAGGCTGTACTCAAGGCTAGGAGGGATCACAGGTGCTGCAGGAATTTGCAGTGACCACAACCTGAGCTTGGTCATGCTTTAGCACTTGCTTGGTTTTAACCTAGAGGCAGAGAGGATCACAACTACCAGATTTTAACCACAAAAAAAGCCTTGGGTGTGCAGATTTGTGGGTACATATCAAAGCCTTTTTCCCCAGGCTCACATCCACCACCCCTTCACTTCCTGAAATTCAGCATTTCCCAAACATGACAAATATATTCACAATGTCCCCAAATTTCCTCACCCTTTTAAAGTGTTTCCCAGCTAAACATCCCCTCTCACTTACCTTATCTCTCTCTCCTTCAACAATCTCAACACCCTTCCTCAAGCTGTGCTCTCCAGCCACCCTAAATCCCATCTCTCCCTTCCTGAACTAAGAATTTTCCTCATCAATCCCCCCTTACCCAGAGCCCCCGTCCTATCTCACCACAATTCCCCAAACAAAGACTAATTTTTCCTAGCCCAGGCTTTAAAATTCCCTGTTTCCCTCCTGACCAGCCGCAGGTGCTCAGCTCTTCTGGCTCCTGCCAGCCCCAGAGCCACACCAAGGAAAACAACCACAAGGAACATCAAAAGATGCTCAGCCATGGATGCTGAGATCCCAAAAATGAAGGGACAAATCACACTCCCAGAGCACCTCCTCATCTCTCCCTGTCTCAGTCCTTTTCCTCTTGACCTTTTATTTCCTTTCTCTTGAGCAACAGGTGCTCTTGGGAGCTCAAGATAAGCAATGTTTGCTTCTTTAACTCAGTGATATTCCATCTTTTTCCCAAAGTGCTGGAAAAACACAGAGTTACCCTGGGAATCCTGGAGTTCACAGACTCCTTTTTCCTGAGGGAAAGGTAAAAAAGGCACTTTTGTGACAGGACTAAAGAGGTCCTAATGGTCCCAGCAGCTCCTTCTGATAAACACTCCACTGAGAACAAATTCCCCTATAGACAGATCTTAGCTTCTGAGCAAGGAAAAAAATCAGCTGTAGGTGGTGAGCTGGGCTAATGATGTAAGTCAGGTCATTGCCAAAAATCCTGGGCTTGTCGTTTGCAGAAGTTGGAGACATGGAACTGTCATATGGAAATGAGAGCCTGGGCTGGGCCAGGACAATTAACTGAGGAGTCATTTAATTGTCTTCAGACCACTTCCCTGCTCTGAATGCTGACTTGCTGAAGGGATGATAAACCAAGAGGCACACAGACACAACGTGCACCAACAAGCACTCCAGCCAGGCAGAAAAGTGGAGTTTTGGAGCCTCAAAGGCTCCCAGTTTATGATGTTAATACTGAGTTGATGTCAGCCTAGGTAATGGTGTGGAGCAAGGCTGGTGCCAGGTGTGTGAGCAGCTCTGAGTCGCTGCTCCATGAGCTCCAAAATGCCCAAACACAGCCCAGGAGGAGCCTGGTGCTCCCAGCATTCCCAGCTGAGCTGATTGGTGGTGCTTCTTGTTTAAAAGAAGCAGCAGCGAAAAGGTTACAACACATAATGGAACAAAAAGCCAAAAATCCTGAGCTGGAGATTCTACTCTTTACCATTACATGCCTTAGGAAGTAATTTTCAGGTTAAATATTGTAATATATGATTTTTAACATAGAAAAAATGTTTAAAGAGTATCACAATGCTTGTAAAATTCAATCTGTGGCAAGTTAAAAAGTGCCAGGTGAAGGACTTTTTGGGGCAGTCCTGCTTTGCCACCCTTACCCAGCTGCACTGCATGATCACACCTTGCAGGACCTCGCCTCATTTGGTGTAGAGAAAGATTTGCTGGCTCTGGTCCTCAATAAGGATTGAATTGAATGATATAAAAAAGGTGCTGTGAAGATGAATTAAGGCTTGTGAAGATTTGTGGCAGCACAGTGATAGGTGCCCTACAAAAACCCTAAAGGAACTGAACAATCCTCCCTGCTGAGCTTTGTTTGAACAGGACACAGAAAATAATGTTTAGGTTCCACACTAAGCAATGCAGCAAAGAACACCCAAATATCAAATAATTCTTGATTAGCAAGTGAGATTAAGGCCTTGTGTGAAAATTAGCTTGTGGTCAGGAGTGTCCTATGCCAGGCATTTTGAACCCAGAAGATGAATTTAATCATTATATGCTAAATATCAAAATGTCAACACAGAACTTCAGTATAAATTATTTCCCTAATGGGGAAAATGGCAAAGAAAAACTTCCCCCAGCACTATTAATATATTAATATTAATAATATATTAAGAATATATTAATATGTTGTTATTATTAAAACAAAACTGTTGTGAAATGCATTTCTCCATGCATGCTATTGGCTTAATTAAAAATAAACACTCAAATATATACAATCATAGCAATATACAGCTTGAGGAGAGTTGATGACCTGTTTTCCTTTTTTTTGGGGGGAAATGCCCAATTTCCTTCATCACACATTTTATTCCCTAGATACACCTAATGAAGCATTCCATGTTCTTAAAAATATTTTAAAATACACTTCTGACAACAGTACTCGGTGGAGTAAGAATAGGATTAGAAGTTTTCAAAACAAAATGTTTTCAAAACAAAAATGTCAGAAGCGTTCAAAACAAAAAAAAAAATCAAATGATTCCTGTTTCCCATCTACATATGCACACATCAAATCCCCTACAAAACCATGTCAAGAACTTGTATCAAAGGAAGCAAAGCAAATATTCCAACCAAAGCGAATCCTACAATGATGTAGGGAACAAAGTGCAATGACAACAATTTGTAATCCAAAGAGAAACACAGCAAAACCAATGCACAGCTCCTTTTCCCAGCAGTTTATTAAAATTTAAAATATATGACAACACGCCACAGAAATTAAAAGAAATAAGGAGACTCCACTACTGAAAACCAGAACCTAGCAGCGACCTTGCCCCTCTTTCCCCCCATGTTGCAACTCCATAATATTGCAAAGTTTTGCAACACTGATGCTTTTCTTAAAGGCCCATTTCTCCCACGGGCATCTGAAGATATTGCACACTATGTTTTTTTCCCCAGCTTTTAAATCTAACAGATTAAAAAAAAAAAAAAAAAGAATCATTTAAATTAGGCCTCAAAGTGAATCCACAAGCTCAGAACTAGAAATTAATGCAAACTTTTTAGCTGAACATTTTTGAAGGCTGACCGTGAAGTGCCAAAATGTTTGGGTTGGGCACAACACAGCAACTTTAAAAAAGTGTAGATGGATAAAGACTGTCAAAATACATTTTCTCCTCAGGTGTCTCATTCATCAGATGCACTCAGCCATGCAGATATCTTCTGTCTCAGAACAAATTCACTATCTTAAGCCTTCTCTGAAATCAGATACTTAGACACCCATGACACAATTGAAGAATTTATTCTATTTTCCAGCTACTTTCCACAAAGAGAAGAATGCACCTAAACTGAAGCCATGCATTTTTATTTCTGAAAAGGTGAATTTTCCAGAATTTCATACAGACAATAGATTGGAAATATTCCTTGCACAGAACTTCTATCTGCAAGGAGCCTTGCAAACATGAATCTATTCAGTTTTCACCTGGGGCAAGCATCCACCTCTCTGGCAGCTGGAGAAATGCAGGCAGGAAGATGAGATTTCCCTGGAGGCACAGAAGCCAGTCAGATCCTGACTCTCCTTACCGGGCCAAGGACCACACCTTGCTTTCATCCACTCTTGTAATTACAAATAAAAGAACTCTTGGTCTGGATATTCTCTTCAGGCAGAACCTGTCTGACCTGTTGATGTACCGACAGTGGATTAAAAAAGCCACCAGGCAGCCTGGGGAGAAGCTTTATGAAAGGAATCTGCATGTTTCCAGTGGAACACCCACCTCCTTCTCCTGCCTGCAAACTCCTCTCTTCAGCTTCGCTGATGGAGGACAGAAATTCAGATTCTTGCAGGGAGCACGAGGGAGGTTTGATCTCACAAGGAAATGAAGCATTTACTCTCCACAAAGGGAACATGAGAGAGAAACAGCCAATCCTGCCTGCACATCCTGATTTGCAAGCCCAGCATGGCAGCAACCAAAAGGTTGCTATGGACAGGCTTGGGAAGCTGCTTGAATTAAATATCTCTGACATTCCTGCATTCTTGGGAACCTTCACACATCTGCTTCTTCATTCAGCTAAAACCACCCAAAGCCTGACTTGTCCTTTCACGGTTTCTCTGTGTGGGAGATCCACCCAGATCAAATATAAGAATGAGGACTCCACGTCCACAAACCTCCCAATAATCAGAATTAATTTCTGTTCCTGGGAATAAGCCCTGGCAAGGCAGCAGCCTCAGTAAAACGTCTGCCGTGCAGATGATCCCAAGATCAAAGTTCACCTCGCAGAGTTAGCAGCAGCAGGATGCAGCTACAAAGGGAAACACACCATCCCTTCTGTCAGATAGCCCAGCAGATTCTCCCTGTGCACACCTCACTTCCCCAGGGAACAGCACCTTCATGGGGCCACCAGAAGAACATAAACCAGGTGCTGAAGCCGTGCCTGTTGATTTTCCTAAACAAATAATCCTCCCAGCTCAAAAGCCAGTCAGTCCTTTCTGTTTTGTCAGGCTGCAGCAGATTTGCCACAAGTAAATTCATGTCACTAAGAATGTAAAAGAGTAGCTCAGCCCTGCTGCCAGAGTATAACACTCACACATCAGCCCTGGAAAAGCTTCTGGCTGAACTCTTATTTTTATTGAATTTTACATCAAGAAAATCCACCTCTGGTGAGCTGTTTAACATCTCAACATTCCTCCTGCTTCCCTCTGAACACAGATGTGTCCATGTGGAACATGGGTTTTCAAACATGAACACAAATGTGTACGTGGAATTTTAAAGTTGAACACAACCTTCCCAAACTGGCAGTTCCACTCTGCTCCCACTGCTCTCAGATCATTCTCCTTTACTGCTAGGCAGTAACAGATCGATTTTTGTACCTCACTTTCTCCTCAGGCTTTCCAATCCTGAACAAATCCTGAACCCTCAGAGCTCTGCCAGCTTCAGAAGTGTTGGCAAACTGTGCTGAAGCTTCTGTGCAGTCAGACCAACACTAGAGACACCCAGCAGAATGATATTTGAACAACACCATTCCTGTCCTGCTAATTTAGGCTTTGGTTTGTACTCCCAGACAGGCCAACCAGCTCAGCTCAAACCTCCTCAATTTGGGATCCCTTTGCTTGCTTGAAGACTGAATTTGTGTCAGGAATGTCTGTGCAGTGAAGACAATCCCAAAGAAACCAATTATCCACAGCAGCCTGCACAGCAGCTGGCTTGGAATTCAGCATCAGGAGGGATGGCTGAGCACTGCCAGAGCTTATCAAATATCCAACAGCCTGCAAAGTTTGGAGGGAAAAAAATACGATAAAAAAGTGATAGAACTCACTTTGCTGTGCTGTATAACAAGGGTTGGAAACAAACCCCACACCTCAGGATGGCAGAGGCAGAGCTGTGCAATGCTGTAGTGATAAGCTCAGCACAGCAGTGACTGCAGACCAGCAGCTCCCAGTGCAGGCTGTCAGCAGGGACACTGAGGCTTCCCAGTGCAATCTGCACACAAAACCCAACAGAAGCAACCAATTCCCATCTTCACACACTCACATGTCTACTCCTTTAATATTCCAATTACCAAGTCTGATCTGACTGAGCTGCAGCTCAATGTCTCTGAGGACTGGAATCAATTTAAATGGTTGTCTATCAATACAGCACGTGTTAATCACATCAGTCAATTCACTAAACTGATGCTGAGTCATGATAAAGGCCTGGTTTCACAAAGTTGGTTTCCTGTATTGGTTTCCAAGTAGAATTGATGAAACATCTGCACACAGCCTAAGACAGAATAAACTGGGAGGGGATGTATTGATGACACCCATATTTGTTTAAATAAACAAACTCTGGTTCCTCTGCAGCTGTGGAGGATCCCACTTTCCTCAGTGGGCAAGAAAAGAACTCAGGAATAACCAGAATAATAATAATCAGAATAAAAATAACCAGCGATAACTCATAATAATAATATCCTCAACAGAAGAGCTGAGTGGGCAGCACTTTTGGGAGATGAGCATCCCTGATTCCACAAGGTACAGACACCAGGAGTGCCAGGAGCTCATCCACTGCCTGCCAGCCAACCTCCCCCTGGAGCAAACTCCCCAAAATCCATCCTGCCAGACAGGAATCAGCCTCACTGCATGCTTAGCCCAAAGCCTGTGGCCACCCAGACAATTCCTGTTAAAAGCATGGCTGTGCCTCACCTGAGGTTCTCCCACAGGATTATCAGTTAGGAACAAAGCTGGATGTGCCAAATTCATGTGCACCTCAAAGGGTTTCAATAGGGACAATTCTTGAATGCAGTGAGCACTGGGGCCAGAGCTGGCTGGAGTCTGGCCATGAATTAAAAAGGGGAATCCTAGTCAGTGGATAAAAAGAGGGAATCCCAGTTCATATGTAAAAACAGGGAATCCCAGACTCTGTATAAAGAGAGGGAATCTGAGCCCATGTCTCAAACCCAGCAGGGACTGAACACTCACTGAGCACAGTCCTGCTGCTATTTTATCCCCCATATTATTATTATTTTCTCCCTGCCATGGTAGCAGAACAAACTGTTGTCGCTGATTTAAATCCCAACAGATTCAACACCTTCTCAGGACAGTGACAAAACCAAACCCCCAGGCTGAGAAAACAGTTATGGGCTGAAATATGGTTGTAGCAGACTTTGAGAAATAATGTTGCAGCTCTTAAAGGATTTTTTCAGTTGTCAATTCCTTTCTCCCCAACATCCAGCTTCATTCCCTATAGAATCCCCTATGCTTTTCCAATTTCCTTCCTTTACCATTAGTTCAGAATGACCTGGATGTTCAACCTTGTAAAACACTTATGTATCTGAACTCTTATGAGTTATGGGCTAAAACAACAATTCACACCACGGCAAAAACATTGTGCTAAGAATGTTCTAACCTGGGACAGCCTTGTCCTTCCTTCAGCCCCATTTGCACCATTCCTCACCTCATCTTTCACTCACTGTTAGGATTTTCCACCTTTAGAAGAGCAACTATCAAATTGCAGAGGTACCTTGCAGTTAAAGCTGATGACACAAACCTCTGTTCCACCTTCTCAACAGAAACAAAAGCATCTTCCACTTACTTCTTGCTATTTCAGCAAAATGCAAAAGAAACTCTCATTTTAAAAAACCAAACTATTGCTTAAAAGCATTAAATACTTTAAATGTTTCATTATGTTAATACAATTAATTTCTGTGCAATCAACATAATCTCAGTTACTTCACAAATGGCATTATGTGGATTTCCTTCCAGCTATCCAAAATCAAGGACACCAATTCACATGGAACATTTAATGGAATAGTTGGCCTGTGGAATTTAATTCCAGCAAAAAGTTGCACACTCATTTTCAGCCCATAATCTTTTACCAACACACCACTGCCTCCATAATGGCAGGTAGAAAGAAAATGGAAGGTAAAACCACAGAGAATGCAGAGAATAAATAGAAAGAGACTTAAAAAGAATCCTCATTTATAGTTTCTGTTTCTCACAGGAAACATCAGCTATTCTATAGCTATTGGAGAAATTATTTCTCTTTTCTGTGTTTTAATAAATCAAAAGAAATCAATAAGTAGCATCATTTGTATAAATATTGCCCCCTAACTTCAAGGAACATGGAATTTCAGCCAAAAAAGAGGAAAATGATGACCCTTTTCCAACTAAATGAAGAACAGGAATCCAAAGAGGGAAGAGAAACAAGGAGTTTGTACAAATATATTTGGAATCTGTCATGTCAGAATGAAAAAAACTCTGTCTCAGCCAAACCCAGGACAGAATCCAGTCTGAGAAATAAATAAAAGGTCTTCCCCAAACTCTTTGTTTACTACTTTACATGTTAATTGACATTTCTGGAGTGCTACCAGGAGGTCCAAAGCTGCTGTTATCAATAACTGAAGTTGCCAGGGGAGCACAAGGGCACATGTTGGAGCACATCAGCGCTGCTCAGGAGGCAACAGCCACAAGCAGAGGTGAAAATCTCCATTTTCCTATTGTCAGTCTTCCTTCTGGTTATAATGAATATTTCAGCATGATGAGAGCAGCGAGGCAGTGGCATTAATGTGACAGCATTTGGGTCAGTGGAACAGCTCCTAATGCCACTGTGTCCTATTTATAGCAAAAAGGGAAATAATTGTAGGACAGAGCTGCCAGATGATCAGACAGACAAATGCATGCAAATATGAACAGATGAGCTTAAAAAAGAGTCGAGGCAGGGAGATCTGGACTGGGAACATATCAGAGATGATGATATCCAAGTTGTCATTCCAGCATGACAGCACATGTTTGCCAGTCTGCTCTACCTATAGGGATGGATCAATCTCATCTTGAAGTCTTGCCAAAATGCAGCACTTAGAACACCACTGATTGTGCCTTAAGCCATTCAGAACCCCAACAAACTCTAATTTCAGAATCCTTTTGCTCTCACAGGGCATTACCTTCCAAACCATGCTCTGCCCGTCGCTATCAACGTGGGTAAGGTGAGATTAGGTTGGATAACTGAGGAGGTGACTGAGAAACTCCTGCAATGTCACTGCTGATGGCAAAGCACATTCCAGCTGTGAGCTCTGCTGGCACACACTGGGAAGCCAGGAGCAGCCTGGACAGGGAGCTCCAGTGACCTTTAAAGGCAAAACATCTGTTGGGAGCCAGGAGAAGCTGAGGCCAAAGGGTGCAGGAGGGAGGCATTGCCTTGTGCAGCCACAGCAACAGTTCTGCCAGCAACTCACACTGCAGAGGGAAGAGTTCGATAGCTCAGAGCTGTCACTGAGATCAGGAACTGTCCTTCTACTCAAACAATGCAACAAACATCTCATTTTTTAAATTTTCCAACTTACTTTTCCTTTCCACAGAAGACAACAGTAGAAAGCCCATTGCTTTCCTTCATATTCAAATACTAACAAATGACATTCTTAATAAGCTGTGCACATATTTATCATATTAATAAATTATTGGTTGATAACTATTTTATTAAGGACTGCTATAAGTGTTAATGTGTTCAAAGCCAGATAACTAGTACATTCAATCTTCTAGTTACTATATATTCCAAATTTGAAGTATATTCAAATATACCTCTAAAATTGGAGTTCATGATTTTGAAATAAAGGAATAGTTTGAGTAGGTAAATGTACCATAAGACGATATAATTTTGGTAAGTACCAGCATTCTGCAATAAAAGTCTTCTGAAATAAAAGTCTTCTGAAATAAAAGTATTCTGAAATAAATATGTTCTGAAATAAATATATTCTGACATTTTCCCAGAGAGAGATCCTTGCACAGTAAGTTCTCAGATTTCAACACTGCTCAACTTGAACACATTGGAATTCCAGAGCACTACTGGAAAACCATTATATTGTCAACTGATGAGGAAAATCTAAGGGTAAAAAGAACTGAATGAGGTCCTTAATACACCTCATAATTTGGGGGTGAGTTCAAATGGGAAAACGGAAGTTTTAGGTGTTCCTATAATGAAAAATTGCAGGTCAGGCTAAGCAGAGGTGCATTAGGATGCAGACACTGGGAAGGGACAGCTGGAGCCATGGATGAGCTGTTCTCTCTTCTGTTGGAGTCACATCCATCCTGCTCCAAAGAAAGCAAATAAAGGCAGCAGATTTCCAGTAATAAAGTTCCAGTTGTAACACACAGATGTTTTCACACAAACCAAACAGACAACGTGGGCATGACCCAGAAAATAAAAGCAGTTACTGCTCTTGGCACAGCTCCAGAAAACTCCAGCCCAGTGCAGGGACTGAAATTGTTCCCTTTAAAACACGAAAGCACACAAAGGGCCTTTTCTGTCCAACTGCTGGTTAGAATTTCTCTGCCCTATGGAGCAATAAATGTGTATCTAAAGCAAATTTATTCCAGGGTTATGGAATTATTATCACCTAGGACAATACTGTTGCAGTGTATGCACAAAAATACTTGTAATGCAGGGGCAAAACCACTTTTTGGGCATCTTTTAATGAATGTCATTAAGCTTAAAGTCAGAACAGAAAGGGGAAAAAAATCAGAGGAGAGTAATAAATCACTCTTCACTCTTCAATTTGCTAAATAAGAAGCATTTCTCCATTTAAGCTTATGGATGACAGAAGTTTCTGCAGTGACATTGTTTATAGCTGTGCTGCAGATTTGTAGCTAGAACTCTGCTATCAAGTAATTGAGTTTTGACTCAGCAGCAAAAACAAAAAAAAAAAAAGAAAGAAAGCAATTTTGGGTTTTGCTTCTTGGGGGAAAATATGTTGTCTACAGGCTGAAGCAAAGCACTGCTGCTTGTTTTTTCTTCTTGAGCAACAGAGCAAAAGGCAGAAGTTAGTAAAGCAGTGTGTTAATTGACTACATCCTTTTTTTGTTTCACAAGCCATTCAGTCAGGACACTCACTCTGGACTGGAAAACCCATGTTCAGATCCCTCCTTCTTCAGGTCAGAATTAAATATCATAAATAAAGTCTGGGTTCCCAGCCAGGGAAAAGAAAAATTCCAAACAGATGCTCATTAACTAAGAGCTTGCATGTTGCTTTTTACAACAGAACTATAAAAATTCTACGATCATTACACTCAAGACTGAAAAAGGAGTAAAGGCTGCATAGGACCACCTCAATGTTAAGGCAATTATAACTGTTTCCAATAGAATTGGGTTTATAATGCTGAGGCTGGTTTAAGGCATGGAGTTACAGAGGCAACAGGGAAGTTGCAAAGTGCTCTGTTCCAACCCTTCCAGACACTTGATAAAGTGCTGAAATTAGTACCAACAGAAACAAGGACATAAAGAAAGAGTAGGGAAAGTAGTAAATATGCCAAATCCAAAGTACTGCTGAAGTATTTTAACTCCATTCCTCTCACCACTTCTGCCTCAGTGCCATTTCCAAGATTGTCCTGTTTGTTCTCTGTGCTCTTAAAGATGGGGAAAGGACATCCTGGAAAGCACCCTGCATTTTTCTAGGCAGCCTGGAGTACTTCTAATTAACATAGAACTTTTTTTTTTTCTTTTTCAAACCAAATTAAACAAGCCAAATAGTATTTACCATGGCAAGAACAGCCAGATTTCCACAATCTAGTACATCCCAGTTGTAAAACTCAGTCCATTCCTGCAGCTTCCATCCCCACCAGGAAACCTCACGGACAAAACCCAACCTGTGAACAATTTCCCTGCACTGTTGGATTCAGGCTGTAATAAACAGGAGTTCTGGCAAAGCAGCAGCTGAGCACAAAGCTCCAAGGCCAGCACTTGGGAAAGGACAACCAGTGAGGAGCACTGACAAGCTCCATCTGGGATTTGCTGTCACACTTCACCCCGCAGTGCTCAGCCAGCTGGGATTCTCCAGCACTGCTTGGGATCTTCCAAATTCCATCCCAGCAAGAAGATTCCTCCCCCTCCATTCTCCAGACAACTTTGAAGGAGACAGTGTTTCAGCAAGCACCATTTACAGGGGGGAATGCCAGCAGCCCCCATGGTTTATCCCCAGGTAGGTGAAAAGAAGGAAGAAAAGCCCCACTGTGTGGCTGCCACTGCTCAGGAGCTCCAGCAGGAACATCTGGGATGCTGGAGGATGCTACAACGTGTTTACAAACTGCAGGCAGCTGAACTTTGTGAAAATTCATTCCCCAGGGCCATGCAGGCCCTTTGTTCCTGCAGGAATTTCCATCCCTGCAGCCTCTGCTAATGGGGTTCCCCTGCTCCTAACCCCATCGAGGCACCAGGCACACAATTGCCCCATTTTCCAGCCTATTTAACAAGCTGAAAACAGAACTCTGCTCCTTCTTTTCTTTCCTTGCTATGATAAACTATGGAGGAAAAGAGGGTGAAACTTTCTGGGGGTGAGAATAATTCACTGTTGTTTTTTAAAACAAAACAAACCCAAACAAGCAGTTGTCCTACGTAACACTCCTACTTCCAAGAAAATCCTAAAATTAATGGGATGGCCCTGACACCACTCACAGGAAGCTGCTCTGTGAGATACTGAGTGATACAAACAGCTAAAGGACAAAAAGCAGAAGGTCAGGAATTCAGCCATTCAGATATTTTATTAAAAGCCAGATTTACTGATATTTAAAACAGGGAAGATATTGGTATTTTCTGCATGGCTCATCAATTTAAAAGCAGAACACTCTGCATGTTATTACTCAGAGTTTTATTATTTCAAGCTTTTGGTATTCATACAACAACATCAGATGATTCAGGCTGCATCTCAAGGATTGAAGCACTTATGTTTTTCCATCACATTATTACTCAGCTGAGACATCACATTTCCATACTTCTTCCCCTTCCATTAAAAAAAAAAAAGGATGATTTATGTCACAAACAAAGGACTCCCTCATTGATCAAGCATTGCTTCAATGACAAACTGACAAATGTGCTTTTAACACCTCTCATAGCTGTTAAGCAGATTTTTGCTGACTTTGCTCATTAGAAATTGGAACTTTTCCTTCAGGAACCTTCAGTTTCTCTTTTGCTGGACAGCACAGATAAGCTCTGACCACAAGCACAGTTGCTAAATCATTATAAACTATTCAGTTATTTAATTACACATTAATTTCTGCAATTAAAGAATCCAGGGTCTTAAGGTGAGTTGCAGAACACCACATTCTAATCACACCTCTCATTTTTAAGACCAACTCTGTGTGTGTATCCAATATCTGCCTCTTCTCTGAGCCAAGAGACAATTCATCCAATCACCAGCCTGGCAAAAAGACAACCTAATCAATATTGGAATGAAGCATAAAAGGAGAAACAAATATCCACGTGGTGAATCCATTTCTATCCATGTGAGAAATGTCTCAGCCAAACAAGGGAAAGGTCCTGAAGAAGTTGTCAAGCTCGAAATTAAAGTTTCTGCTGGATTGGTTAATAAGAGACACCCGAGAGCTGACAAATCCTGATTAAAAACCCTCAACTTCGACAGGGCTGAAAAACAACACGCATGCAAAATACTGTGAAATTTATTTACAAAATGCAAAATAGAAATCTGAGTTCAAGTGGTTGTGTTGCCCTCAACCAAGCAGGATTGCAGCAAGTATTGTCCTGCAAAACAAAAAACTTTATCACTGGAGGAGTCCTGAGAGTCACAGAAAGGAAGATTTTTCATAGAAGCATCACAAACAACCTTCTAATTACATGGTAAATTCTTATTTAGGTTAAATTGGAGAAAAACTGAGTCAGGGATTGAGTTGTTACAAGATTTGCTCTTTTGGACATATATGTGAAAATGAAAGTACAAAGGGCAAGTCACATGATGAGATTCTGTTCATTACTGGAAATTTTTCATTGCTTTGGGTAATATTTTGCTATGGAATATTTCTTGTCCTTACTACAAACACTACAATTCCTCCCACTTCTACTCAGAATGGGGTGAACTCATGAATAGAAAATAAACAAGGGTTGTGACATGAAATGCTGTCCTGTTTCCCATTTTTCTGAAGCAGCTGAATCTCTAGAAAAAAAGGAAAACAAACAAACAAATCCCACACAACCAAACCAATGCTGGAAAAAAGCCCAAAATCCTCCAAAAAACCAAACTTCAAATGATCCTGGAGACTTTCTTAAATTCCATGCCATTCCTCCCTCTCAGTCAGTCAAACAACTCCAGGAGCTGCAGTGTTTGCAGTGCTGCTCTGCAAAGTCCTGCAAGCACTGATATTAAAGGCTGCCTCAGCCTTGCTGCCCATCATTTGCCATCAATTTACACAACAAACAGTAGCAGTGTGGGTGGAAAGCCCTGGTGCTGCTGGAAATATTTCATCATGAATCTCTTCCACACAAATAACAACACTCCAGTCCAATTCTGCTCCAAACGCTGCTTGTTTTTTATTTAAAACAATGAGCTTACGGAGTCATCGTCTCCTTCAATAGTGCTAAAAAATAATAAATTCTTCTCAACTCAGCCTTGAAGTAGTATTTTTTTTGGGATCAGCTATCCAAAGCACCAAATCACTGCATATTTATTCAGGAGGAGTGGTAGCCAGCACACAGCTCACGCTCCTAATGAACTCCTGATACCACCAAGAACAGCACAAACTGATTGGTAGGTCCTGTCTACACCAGGATTTTATTACAGAGCGGATTAGGGCTGGGATTTTAAAGCACAATAATTCTTCTGTACTAGAAATATCAACTGTAAGGTCTGGCTTAATTATTTGAAGTGGATTAGAGCGAACCACATAAAAGAAGCTGTTGCCAAACAGGACCAGTGCTCACAGGCAAGGAGTGGGGAGCAGCAGCTCCCTGCACACATGACTGATGGCACATGTGCAAGGAGCATGGCTCCAGCAAAGATCAGCCTTTTTCTGGTTTAATGGAGTTCTCTATCAGCTTTGCAAAGCACAAATCAAGATTCAACAGGTATGGGTTTGGTTCAAGGCAGTAAAATACAAAGCTGTTACCCAGGACTTGCTGGTGCCATGTAGGAGCTGTTTCCAAACCTTGCATTTCCTTATGGAAGTGTATGTTCTCCTGCTTGCCCACAGCAGACTTTTCACTGTATCACCCTCAGGCAGTGAAAAAATACACGTTTTTTTCTCATTCTTTCCCATATTTTAAACTGAGCTTATATATTGCAGGGCTTATATATTGTAAGTAAAATGTGACTATAACACTGATTTCACAGTGCTCACAATAAGTCCTTCTCAGTGTTTTCTTTCACTGTTCTCTCAATAACCAGATTATGCCTCTAAAACTCTGTTTGTAACTGAAAGACCAGTTCCAAAGCCCTGATACCAGATAAATACAACATGATAATCCTCCTTACTGCTTGAATACTTGCTTAAACCCCAGCAGCTTATCCTGTGGTCTCCTAAAACCAGCCAGATGGAACCCTGAGCAGATGAGAAATCAGTGCCACCCCAGCAAGGAGGGACAGGAGAGTAATGAGTGTTGAGCATCTCACTGGAAACTGCAAAACTCAAGTTTACAATAAGCCACATTCAATAAGGTCTAAGGGTTTTATTTTTTAATATAAAACCAGCACAGATGCCCATCACAGAGATGGTCACTGCATCCAAGTCCCATTTCTGAGGCCCTGAAAAGATCCCAGCCAAAGCTCACAGGTGCCACTTAGAGATAAAACAGTTGCACATTACCCACAGCTCCTCTCCAGGGGAACTGACTTTTTATGGCCTTTCCTTCACTACTGCCAAGTCAGAAATCAGTGACAATCCTTTCCCAGGTCTGGCTAATAATGACACCATTGCTTGTATTCTTGTGCTCAGCCTCCTCTGGACTTTTTAAGTACAGATCCACTGTACCATAAACCTAAATAACTGCTGCCATCTCCGTGGAAAGAGTTAAAATACCAAACTGCAGTAGCCACTTCTACTCCATAATTAATCTTTTCCGTGCCACAGTAGTTAAACAAATGTGGTTCATAAATTTTCATTGCTAACAAGTGCAGGATGATTTAAACTGGAATCTGGAGAAATACAGTATAGTTCCTGAGCTAAAGCAGAGATGAGCCAGGTTTTACCCTTTTTTCTGATTCTCCTCCCCATCCCAGCAGGGCTGGAAGTGAGCACTGTGTGGTACTTGCTTGCTGGCTGAGGTTAAACTCATTTCTTTAAGTGCTGCTAAGTTTAAAAGTATTTGTTTTAAACAGTGCATGACTTGTATTTACACTAAGACACTTCACCATTATTGGCCCTGCAGTGAGTGCCCCCAGAGATAAGGGAATCCTTCACATTTCAAAGCATTAAATGAATAAATTCTGGTGATATTGCTGCACCCCTGGTCATGACTGGAATACTGGAAACTCTGCAGAATTCTGCTTTAGACAAAGCAAGCAGGGATACAGAAATGCAGTGCTAGAACCTCACTGAGAGCTCAAACAGAGCTGCTAAATTCAAGATTCAAAGCAGCTCTGTAGCACAGAGTGAAGCCCTAAAGATGACACACAAGCTCTGCACAGCTCAGCTCCTCCTGCAGCAGCACTGTGGGGTGTGATGCACAGCAGGGCAAACTGGAGACAGCACAAGTTAGGAGCTGCAGAGTGGCATAAATCTAATTAAGGCTAAGTGGGAAGACTGAAGGAATGTCAATTAGAACCAGACACACAGCAGCTCCCTCACATGCAAGCTGCACTGGATCAGACTTCCTCTGCAGGCTCTAAATCCAGCCCAGCATTCCTACCCTGTGGAGCTCAAAATCAAACTGTGGTCTTGGGCAATACTTAACCAAAAAGAATGCATTTCAGCTCAAGAAAATGGAGAACACGTATTCAAAATATACTTTTTTTAATGCAGGCAGAGTAAATTCCCCCCAGGACAAAATCATGGTTGAAATTATTTCCCCAAGAAGTTCCACTGCTGTTCATTTTCCCAAAAAGAGCCAATAACTGTGACAATCAACCAAATCATCCCTCTCTAGTGGCACCACTAAAACCTCATCCAGTAGCAAAGGGAACATGCAAGAACAGCAAAACCAACAATCATCATAAAGCAGATTTACAGCAGTAAACCAATTATATTATTTAATATCCAAGGCTAATAATTTTCAAAAATATACACAGAACAAAATAAGAACAGCTGTGTTCATCTTAAAAGGTGATTTTCTGCACAGAAGCTACACACAAAAGCAGTTTGAAATCCAAAATACCATTGTTCCAGTCTCCTGAGGTTGATACCCAAGGTGAAACCACTACTCAGAAAGCACCAAGGACATTCACTCCTGAGCAACAATCTGATCTGCACACTGGCACTGCAGCTTGGCAGAATCGAAAATATGATTCCAACATTAGTTAACCCACCTGAAACTCTTACCATGAATGTTAAAAGTAAAAATATTACCCAAACAAAGGGCAACACGAGCCTCTGCCATCACTGCCTGTGTCACAATCCTGGCACTACCTTTTACTGAAGTGGAAAAGGAATTGCTAAGGACATTTTAAAATACCAGCAGTGATTCTCTCCTGCCCAGGGAGCAATTTCAGTGCAAGGTATTGGTTTTGCACCTGAGGAAAACAACCTCTGCAGGGTTTTCTGCACATCTGCACGATCCTGAGGAGTTTTTTACACATCTTGGACTCAGGAAAATTCCAAGCTGGATAAAAGCAGCACCCAGGCTGATCCACAGTTGCGAAATGAAGCATCTGGAGCTGAGCAAGCAGAGCACTTACGTTTCTCATCATCAGCATGGACCAGAGATGCTGCTCTCGACAAAACATCCAAGGGAGTCTCCATTCCTCTCTGGATCCTGCAAAATTCAGAAGCAAGGTTTCAGGGAGGAGATGTGGGACAACACTCTGGGTGCTGTGCAGAGCACACACACACCAGGTTTAGAGAAGGAATAAGTAACGAACAACAGGAGCATGACAGCAAAAAAAAAAAAAAATCCAAGTTTCTGCTGTTCTTCTCGTTATACCAGCACAGGACGTGTTAATTAAATCCTAATTATATGAACTTTATTTATAATTTTATTATAATTATCTTATTTTATTATAATGACCTTATAATTTTATTCAGACTTTTTTTGGCTAATAAACATATAGCTGAACTCTGGGTTTGTGTACAACCACACACAGAACTGTAATTTGTAAAATCACAATCACACCCCAGCAGCTGCTCTTCCCTGGGTTTTGCCCCCTGCAACACACAATTCCCACCCATGAAAAATTAACTCCACCACACTAGAAATGCCTCTTCCAGCACCACACCAAGCTACAAACTCCTGTCAAACCCAATGACTGCACTGCAGCTTCCAGAAGCTTCTCCAAGTTTCACATGAATAGCTTCAAAAGTAAAAATTCCAATAAGAAATCCCAAAAATATGGAAGGGAAAGGAATGAAGAGAATAACATGTTGTCAAGATGGTTTTATTGCAAAGCCAACAACTTCTATATGTGTTCAAATAAAAAGGAAACAGCACAGGCAGAACTGTTTGGGGGAAAAAACCCAGAACAGCTAATGGTTTTTTTGAGGTTTTTCCACAAAAAAACTTAGCAAAAATGTCTCTCATAAGAACTGTTTACTGTAACTGACTTTACAGTATGATCTTAAAAAAAAAAAAAAAAGGGGAAAAAAAGGTAGTGGCAACTGCAGAAATCTCAAACACATGTCTAACATGTACATTGACTTAACAACAAGCACATGTTTGGGAAGCAATTTCCTTGCCTTTGCACTAAAACAATAAACCTCACTATCCTCACTCCCTCTGCCCAAATAAGTCAAAGACTTTAAACTAATCAAAGACTTTAAAGCGTAAAAGAAAGGATTTTCAAGTGTTTGTAAGTTTAAAAAAATGTATTTTTAAGCTCAAAGCATATATTTTTAAGTTTAAATAATGAAATCCAGTAAGATTTCCACAGAATTATGCAAGAAGAGGAGACAAACTTGAAGTAACCACGTGTATTGAGGATTAAAACATGCTTCTCCCTCCCTGCCAGAATCAGCTTTTGCTCGAGAAGAATATTTTACCTGAGAAAGTCATATTTTAAACTGATAAAGTCAATTAAACCTTTCATTTAAAGACAGTACCTGCAGACAAGAGGTTTTAAAAAACAAGATCTTAGCTTATTTTACTGAGTTTGTCTTCATTAAATATTTGTTCATATCACATCTGGCCACATTCTCCTCCAAACCAAAGGAAAGGTAACTCAGGATTCAGTGCTTTGTCCTGCATTTCAGAGACAGTAATACAAACATTTTTGGTCAGCTCTTCAGGAAAAAAACCCACCTGTTGCTAAAGAACAACGTAAAGGATAGTAAAATCCCTTATTAAAAACAAATTGCCCTTTTTCTTTAAGCTTTCCAGTAATTTTCAAATAATGGGAGTAGCAGATGCCCAATCCCTTTCCGGAATATGCTCCCAGTAAGAGAATTAACTGGTGACAGAAATCCACACTGAGAGAAGGAAACAGGAACCAAGTCTTAATTCCACTCAGGAAATTAGACACTTGAAAAACAACTTGGCTAGAAGTGGCCTGAAAGCAGTGTTGCAGCTCTGTGGATTATTACAGTTCAGATCATGACAGAGCTGCTGAGGTGTTCCTCTGGCATCAAGACCTCGAGGGGGATGTTGTGTTCACATAAAAACTGCAGATCCCAGTGCAGGACCAGATATTCTGGGACTTTCTAAACAGATAATCAGATATTCTGTGACTTTCTAAACAGCTGCAAGGAGCTACAAAATTCCAGATTATTTTTCAAATCATGTTCAGTATCACTCTGGTTCTGCATCAGACTGACAAGTCAGAGATAACAGGTCAGGAAAGAAATAAAGATTACCCAGGAGAGTGAGAGAGGAGAGATCCTCTTTAGGTCCAAGTTTAAAAACTCTAATTTGATCTGGGCAAGGTCAGCTAGGGCTGAGTTTAGAGAGCAGCCCAGCCATCCTGGGGGAGTCACAGCTCACAAAGGAAAGGCCAATGCACTTCTCAAGGTTCCAAGAAATAAAATAAATTAAAAAAACAAACAAACAAACAAAAACCACAAACCAAAAAAATAATCCTAACAACAGTTTAAAAAGTGACTCCTGACCAAATCCAGCTATTTCTCAGTGTGATGAAAATGTGTCTATGCAGCAAAAACCAACACTGCATTTTTAGCTGTGTCTCCACCAAAACCCAACCCTCTGCAAGTCCTTGGCGGGGGAAAGGAAGTGAGGAGTGAAATACAAGATACAAGTGGACTTCCTTGGCTACATCTGATTTAAACACCACAGAAACAGTTTCCCCAAGTAGATCTCACAGGTTACGAAGTCTTAACTGCTAGAGTTAAGAGACACGAGCCAAAAGCACTTTGACAAGCATTCAAGATACTTTTATCTCCTGTAATCCCAAATATTAGTTTAATATCTTACTCAGTGCTCTTATTTATCAGTTACAGCTCCTACTTGATGTTGCCCTGCTCTATTCTCTCAGCTACACAGCAGCAAAGAAACATTCTGGAGAACAGCAAAGCCTCAGAGTGTGAAATCAGAGATCCAAGGTGTGACAGACTGATCTAAACACTGATCCACCTGCAATTCCCTTCTGCAACACTTGAAGGACAAAATATCCATTAGCGTAATGAAATGGATCATGAAAAATGTGTATTTTCCCTCTCCTTTTCATATTTTCACAAGTTCTAGAAACACAGGGAGTACTCTCAGCTTTGCCAATGCCTTGTTTCTATTTTTTTTTTTTTGAAGGCTATATAGAAGGTAAAGCTTTTATAAATGAACAGTTAAGTGATTTCATGGATTTATCCAGCACCTCCCAAGCATCAGGAAGAGCATGCTGGGGAAAAACCCTGTGGTTGCTTGTTTGAAATTCAGTAAACAGGCAGCAGAGCAACCAGCACTACTCACTCAGCCTGAACACAGAGACAAATAAATATTCAGTTCCACCAAAGTTAATGTTCACATTATGTCAGGGGTATGTCAGGAAAGATGGGAGATAAAGAGAAGAACTTTGCATTTGATTTTTAAAAAAGGGGAATGGCAAAATGTGGAGAAATGACAAAGATAAGGTTGGAGGGAGAAAAGGATTAATAAACAAAGTCCATTATAATAATGAAAAGTGATCCAAGAATGATAATACACTTGAGAAACCACCGAGACTAAAGTGTAGATAACCACAAGTACATGGAAAACAAGATGAATTGAAAAGTGTGGTCAAACAGGCCAAAAGCAGCTCCCACCTGGGGAGATACAGGCACAGAACTGCCCAAATTCATCCCAGAAGTGCCCAGAGAGAGAGACTCTGCTGATTTCAATGGAAGTGAAACTGAAGAGGAAATCAATCCAACTGATCAGCACAATCAGTTAGTGCACACAGGGAAGGCAGATGAAGCAGAAGTGTGATGAGAAATAGGTAAATACAGTTTTTATGATAGGAGAGAGTAAAGCATATTTGCCCCATGCATGAGAATAACGATAAGCACGTTGTTTTCAATAATTTTCTGAAATAGTCACAATACACTTCAATTACTTCAGCTATGCTTAGCCCAGAGCTTCTGTTTGTGGACAGAAAGATCCTGTGTTGAGATACAACACAGTGAAATGTTCAAATGTGAAATAAGTGCTCCCTTTAGGTCATGATCACCAGGTAGCACTGATCATCCCCTTCATTTACAGCTCCCAGTCTTGAGGGTAACTTCAGGCTATTTGGCTAAATACCACTTTTTATTTTTTTCTTTAATGCAGTTATTCCCTACTTTGGGGGTTTTTAAATGATGCTTGTTATGCACATGGAAAATGTGTTAACAGGCAAATCTTCAAACGGAAGCAACGACTAAATTCATCACAAAGAAAATTATCAGCTCAAAGCAGAGCTTTGCTATTTTACTTTGTGCTTTTTATTGTCTTGCTGCATAAATCCCCCTTAACGAGGCAACATTTTAAGAAATCTGTTAGTAATGCCATTTGAATTGAAAGCTAACAAAGCCAAGAAATTGAAGGTGGAAAAGCACAAGCTGACCTTGTCTTGTACCTACAGGATCGCCCAGTGCATCCTCTGTGTTACACAATCTGCTGCAAACACATTATGAAACATTTCACCACAGCAAAGAGAACTGAACCAAAGCTCCCTTTTCCAACAGAAAACTTTCAGATGTCTCTGCAAACAGACCAATTAACCACTGCAAAATGAAATGCTGAGAAAGTTATCAAAGCCACTCATATGTAAATAAGAAACTGATGGTTTATGATGTGAGTGCTCTCAATTAACATACCCCAAAGGTCTGTACAAACATCTTCTATCCTGTTTTGGTGACCAGGCTGATTTTATACCAGCACACTGTCAGATCTGCACCACTCCTGATGCTCATCACTTCAGCTCTGGCCCAGTTCCTGCTCTAGGGTGGGTGTAGAAGGTGTAGAAGGTGTAGAAGGTGTAGAAGGTGTAGAAGGTGTAGAAGGTGTAGAAGGTGACCCCCACCCCACAGAGGGGTCCTGAGCAGAGAGAAGGAACAGCCTCCTGCACCAAACCCCCCTGTGCCTGCTGCCCACAGCGTGCTGGCAACGCTGGGGATTCAGCAGCAACTGAATGCAATTCCAGCCCAGCCATTCCACTAAGCAAATGTAAATGCACAACAGGCAGGCCCAAATTCTACCAAGACTTAGCGGGTCAGATCTGTATCTTACTTGGGAATCAAAGCAGTTCTTGTAACTGATCCCAAAAAGCCTCCCAGCCTGATCCCAAATATCAAGATTATAACAGTATGAACAAGAAGAGATCTAGGAAACTTAAGCAAAACACACTCGACATTAGAAGTCTCCTCATGAGTTCAGAGATAGGAAAATACAAATAAAGGCCTTAAAGCCTGGAGAAGAGCCTTAAAAAAGTTTATTATTAAGGCAGGAGAGGGAGATCACTGCCCAGTTTTATACAGTTTTGGATCCAAGGGTTCTCAGCATCACTGCCTGCAAAGACTTCCACTCAGGTTTCACAATTTGCAGTTTGTTTCTCTGGGAGGAATCTCTTTAAACAACTCTGTTCCAAAGTCAGAGAAAATCTAATCAGAGAAATTACCCTGCAGGAGAAATCCTGTAACTCTTGATCAGCCAGTCCTCTTTGGTTTAATTAAAAAAATGTCCATTATTTCTTGTTCCTGGCAATCCTGCACCACCAACACAGCAGAAGGCAAGTGAGCTGGCTTTCTCCAGTGTCAGTGGAAAAGGTTGTTAAAATTCCCATTCATCCACTCTCAGGAAGGAGTGCACTCGTATCAGCGTGGAGAGCTTAACTCAGGGAATTAATGACTGCCGATCCCATCTGGGGAGCACACAGCCAGCCCGACCCCGCACTGCTGCAGCCCAACCCAAAACCTGCAAAGGGAACAGAGCAGAGGCAGCGCCAAAAGCCTTTCCAGCACCCTTGGGACTCGTGCTAGAAGGTTTCACCTCCGCTACCGATAGGCGCCGGGGATTTTCCCTGCGGGAAGAGCAGCTCGGCGAGAGCCCAGGGGCGAACTGCAGACGGCAGCGCGTCCGGGGATGCTGGGGATAGCCCGGCACGGGCGCTGCTGCCGGGGCATTTCCTACCGGAGCATTTCCTACCGGAGCATTTCCTACCGGTGCCGCTGGCTGTGACCCCCCGGGTGCGGCACCCGCCGCTGCCTCCCGGCCAGGAGCACAGAGTCCCTCCCGGGCACAGGAGGAGCACAGAGTCCCTCCCGGACACGGCAGGAGCCGCGGGTCCCTCCCGGCCAGGAGCAGAAAGTCCCTCCCGGGCACGGCAGGAGCAGAGAGTGCCTCCCGGGCACGGCAGGAGCGGCTGGTCCCTCCCAGCTCGGCACGGAGCGCTCCCCGCCCGGGCCCGGCAGGGCTCGGAAGCGCCCGGCCGCCCCGCGGGGGTTCCCCAGCCCCGCCACCGCCCGGCCCGGCGCGGCTCCCCGCGGAAAGCCCCGCGGCGCGGAGAGGACGGCCCGGGGCAGCCCCATGCCAGCCCCATGCCAGCCCGTCCCGCCCGCCAGCGCCGCTCCCTCCGCCCCCGCGGCCACCTGTGCGCGCCGTCCCGCACTCACCAGCGCTCCGGCAGGGCGGCGGGGCCGGGCGGAGGCGGCAGCGTGGCCGCGGCACCCCGCGGGCCGGGCCGGGCCGGGCCGGGCGGCGGAGCGGCGGTGAGGGCCCGGCGGCGGGCGGAGCAGGCGCGGCTCGCCCGGCCCCGCTGGCTGCGCGGGCCCGCCGAGGAATCCCAGGAATGATGGAATTCTGCTGCGAGCAGGTGGGGAGCGCCGCCCGCCCCCATTGGCCGGCGCTGCCGTGATGTCAGCGCAATTAGGGTAATGAGGCGTGACGTCACGTCCTCGCAGGTAGGGAGCGCGGGGCTGGCCCCGCCCCGGGGAGGGGCTGAGGGCGCGGGGGCAGAGGGACGCGGGTTCGAGCCCCGGCGGGGTCGGGACCCGCACGGGGGTGAGGACAGCGCTGCTTCTCTCCCACCCCGCTCTAACCCTAAACCTGTTCCTCCCTCCCGCAGGAAAAGCTGCAGGGAATCAGTAAAAACTAAACTGAAACTGCAGGAAAACAACAAAAAAAGGCTCTCTCAAGAGCAAAGCACTTTTTAAAAGCAGAAAAGTGCGTTTCGAGTGAAAGCACGCCGTCACTCAGCATCTGACAAAGGGGCTCGGAAGCCACAGCCACACTAAACCACGCAGGAGTGACGAGGAGCAAGTGTTTGAGAGGCTGACGCAGCCCCCGGGGCTGGCTGGAGGATGGGGGCCACATGCCCGAATCGCACGCCATTTGACGGTAATTGGTCCGAGCAGAGCCGTCACTTGTTTCCTGTTTACTGCTCGCCCTGGCGCGGGCTTTTACAGAATCCTTTCTCCTCCTATGACTCACTCAGCCATCGCAGGAACTGCCGGCAGCCAGACTTGTGTGAAAGCAAAGCTGAGCTCTCCCCACGCTCAACAAAATGCTCCCCAAAACACCTCCGTGCGCAGGGCAGGAGCTCCTGGGCACAACTGACACAACGGCTGAACATTTGCCATGGCCAGCCCGCCCGAACCTGAGCTGCTGCCAAAGGGACAGCCCTGTTGTCACCATCGCAGCCTTCCCCAGCACCAGCACATCCCCGGGCATTGCCAGGCCTGCCAGCAGCGCTCATTCCAAGACTGCAGCAATTTAGGAGCACGTCTTGCTAGAACGCTTTGCCTGCTCTTAGCAATGCAATCAAATCGAGCTGTCAGGCAGCTTGTGCGGCTGGAAGAGCCACTGCCCAGGAGCCAAGCTAAGGCTTCTCCAGGAAGAACCTGGGAATGTTATTCCCAGCAACAGGCTGGCAGAAATTCCTTACAGAGCAGGAGAGGATGTGGGAAAGTGCTGCACCGATCTTGTGGTGCCCACAGTGAGCATCAGTTGTCACCAAACAGGTCCCAGAATGCTGCATTTCATCCTCACCAGGATCTGAGGTGCCTCAGGCAGCTCTTGGAGTGCACTGCAAAGGCAAAGAAAGGGACAGGAAATCAGCCTGAGTCCCACCAAGAGCCCTTAGGGTTGCAGATGTGTGGTGGAACCCAAACAGAGCACAGGGCAGCAGAAATCAAGTGTCTCCACGGAATTCTGCTCAGGGCATTTCTCCTGTCCAGCCGCTCCTCCCTCAGTGTGACAGACACACAGTGACACAACAAATGCTCAGGTGTGGAAAAGGCACCACAACTGTGTGTTTTCTCAAGGAATAAAAGCACCAAGGCACAGCAGGGGTTATTTCAGACCCTAGAAGTGGAATTTCTGCATGAAATGGTGGAGGGAGCAGAGCTCCCACACGGAGCCAGAGGTGCAGCCAAAGCAGCAGGCTGGCCAGGCGGTGTGGGAGGTGCAGGGCAGGGAACGGCCGGGGATGAACCCACACACCCTGCGCTTGGATTCCTTGAAAGATCCAGAGCCCAGCAAGGCTCTGTGCTGTCCAGTTCCCATTTAAAAGTTGATCAAAATCATGCAAGAATAGCTGACACTGAAGTATTTTCATATCCTTGCAAGGACAGGTCATGAGATCTCGGGGCCACCAAAAGCAAGCCAAAAGCACATTCCAAACCTAAATTAAATCCAGATTTAGACTCCACACACTCAGTGTATCTAACAGAAACACTTCAGTTGCTTAAAAAAATGAAATGCATGTAGTCTCTGAACTATGAGCATAATTTCATACATGTTGCAAAACCTTCATCTATGACATCTATAAAAACGTAAGGTAATATTTATATTTTTTAAAATTGATATTGTATTAGTAGACTACTGGCAATTATTTTCATTACCAGCAAGCAAGAAGAGGAGTTTGATGATCTAATATTTGGGAAAAAAAGTAGTCAAAATAGTAATGTAAAACCTGTTTGAGAAAACAAGATACTGGACAAGAAAAATACCATGAAATGTGGAAAACAAAACCACAGGCACTGAGAAAAGATCTGAACTAGACATTGGTACATATCTCAAGAAATAATTGCTGCAGACTAATTACAAGGCTTTTTAATATGTATCTTAGAGAAAAAAGTCTGCCACTCCTGTTTCTAACTGCTGGAGGGAAGAGGTGGGAAGGGTTTCTTTGTTTAACCAGACAGAGCTCCTGGGATGAGGAGGAGCTTGAGAAAGGAGAGGTCAAAACAGCTTTTGATCCTTTGGATCTGCTATTCCAGCTCACAGCAGAAGGTTTGGAACAGGATATTTCTTACAGATCTAAGGAGCCTGAGGAACATCAGCTGGCTGGGAACAGTGACCCTGAGCATTCCCCTCCAGACAGACTTCCCACTGCAGCGAGGTGTCAACATCTGTAAAAACCCAACACACCAAGTGCGAGTCATCAAATGTTGGGAATCTTGGAAAACAAATCCTAGCACAGCCTAAGGAAGCCTTGCTGGAGCTGCTGAACTCAACACATGCTGCTCACCAGGCAAATTCACGGATTAGGGAAGCAAAAGCAATCCTGGGTGATGAAGTGTATTTTGTTTTGCTCGGGTGTTAAAGTTTGGTTTTCATTTAGCAAGTGCTTTCTAACACAGTGGTATCAAAGGCTTTTTGCTGACTGATACCAGCAAAAGTTTCCTTTGCTGAAACCCAAAACCAGAGATAGTTGAGGGTTTGTAGCTGAACCAGAACAAAAATAGTACTTCAGCACCCAGGTAAGGCACCCAAGGTATGATGTGAATCCCGGGTCAGCCTCCAGCTGCCCCTCCTGTTCAAATGTGCATTAACCACCCCAAATCAGTCCCATTCCCCACACAGTATGGCCAATGCAACAGAAGGTTTAACCCCTGCATGAAGGAGACAGGATTGTGGCTGTCCATGGATCTCAGCTGCCTCAGAACCAAGGTTTTAAGACTTGCTTGGGGTTTTTTTCAGTATAAAGGCAGGAAAAGACCTGAAACCAGAGGGGGAAAAACCCATATTGTAGCAAATACAGTTATAGTCTCTAGGGACATCCCATGGCCTAGTCCTACAGACCCTACTCACCCATCAATCCTGTAATTATTATTGAAATGAAACCTGCCACCTGTTCCATGACCTAGCAAGAAAATGAAGCATTTCCACTACCACAAGAGTTGGTTAAAAATGCCTTGAGCAAGTCTCTCCTGCATGTGGCCCCAGCAGTGGCACAGCTTACCTCTGGGGCAGACTGCAGCCTTCCCACCTCGGCTGCTACTGTGCAAAGGGACCCAAACCTGGCCTGCTGAACTATTTTTGGGTGCTTTCAGGGATTTGTGAGAACAGCAGCAAAGGGCACATGTGTGGCTTCAACTGACAGTGCAAGTGTAGAGCTGCAGAAAGACAGCTCTGTTATCTTTAGGTGCCCATCGAAGGAAGAAATTTGTCAGCTGGCATCACTGCAGGTAAAAAAAGGGAATCTATGGAAGTTCTTCCACTGTCTTACTGCCATCCATTTTGGTTTTCAAACAGCAACAATACAAGTACTTCTTTTCCAACAGCCAGGAATGCCTGGAGTTCCCTGGAGCCTGCAGAGAAGCCCAATGTGTACTAAACTCTGCACAAAGATGAGGAAGTTCGCGCCAAAAGCAAACCCTTTTCTTGAAGCTATCACAAAACACCATTATTTGTCCCAGGTTTAATGAGGCAATGTCACTGCTTTGCCACCTCTGTCAGTCCAGTTACAATGCAGGCTTCCATCTCTCCATACCTTCTTTTAATAAAGCAGGTTAATTTTACACCAAATGACAGCAGCTTTTAAAATCAATCTCAAAACATGTTTTATCACACACAAATTCTGTAGCTTCAGCAGCAAACATCTTTTCAGCAATATTAACACTCCTAAACTCTGAATCTCAAACTGTTCCTTGCAAAAAGCCAGATTTGTCTGCACTGCATCTCAAAGCTGCCTCACAGAAAAACACACCCAAAATTCAAAACGCTGCGGCACAGAAGATTTCAATTTTTTGAAGGTAGCTTATTATTTCATTACCCCACAATGTGTTAAATTGCAGTAATTCCAGCCAGACAAGTTGATCCAAACTGTAAGCTGATGGTTATTTATTACCTGCTTCAAGACAAAGCTTGCCCTCTTCATAATTGTCTGCCCCATCATCCAAAGGAAGATGAAAAGAGACAGTATAATTTCAGTTGGAGCAGGGTCATAACAGCAGCAGAAGCTTCAAGCAAACAATGAGATACTTTCAGGCTCAAACAGAAACATGAACACCACTAGCTCTGCTCTTTCAGAACATTTAACCACAGGTGCTTTTTGCTTGCTTTGTTCTAGAAAAGATTTCACCCCATGGAGGTTCCCATAAGATGAAGACAGACAAGAAAGCTGGAAAAAAAATTAAATATAAAAGGAGTGTCAGATGAACAAATTAAAATCAACCCTTGGCCGCAACCCACTGGTTTTAATTTGTTAAGGTTTTGTTAAACCCTGATAAAAAGACCACAAATGGTTCACAGCAAAACTCCAAATGGCAAATTTAGTGTAAAGGAGAGGTCAGTATAGCCAGTGATCCACAGCTGAAGGCAAATATTCAGACTAACCTCTTTATTATGCACTTTTTTCAACATATCCACATGACAGATTTAACTCCCTACTTGATTTGTATCCTGTCTTTCACACAGGACAAGATGAACTTCAGTCCAACTGGCATAACTAAATCAAGGGCAGGTTGCAGCTCAAGATTAAATGCAAAATGATTTTCAGTTTCCATATGAATTCATGGTAAGCTACATAATTTACATACATTTGCAGGCTGTAAGAATAGGTTCTACAGTCACCAGGATTTCTTCTGAACCAAAGTCACCAGTAGGAGGTCACTGCACAGAAGGAATTGGGCACCTTGGAATATCCACCTGTCAGCTCCAGGATGTGTCATGGAATTTCTCTGGAAGAACCAAGTTCAGTCACGTTTGCTGGATGAAAACACCCACACCAACCTTCATACTGCTCCTGTGGGCCAACCTCAGAGTTGTTACAGAGATCTGGGCAATCGCTGAGGACTTGGAATCCTTCCTGACTAGGGATTGCTAGGCTAAGGTCAGTTGTCTCAGCACGACAAGTGGCCTCTCTCCTTCTCCTCAGCTTTCCAGGTGAGCCCTTTCCATGGTTTTTCCTCCAAATGGCTCATGGAGGGGGGTCAGGCTGTACTCCAGGGAACAGGGACAGCAGGAGAGGGAACAGCCTCAGGCTGGGCAGGGGAGGCTCAGCTTGGCCAGCAGGAGGAATTTCTCCATGGAAAGGGTGCTCAGCCTTGGCAGGAGCTGCCCAGGGAGGTTTGCAGTCCCCATCCCTGCAGGTGTCCAAGGTCTGGAGGTGGCACTGAGTGCTCTGGGCTGGGGACAAGGTGGGCATTGGGCACAGCTGGGACTCAGTGGCCTCGGAGCTCTTTTCCAGCCTCAGTGATCCTATGATGCTATAATACAAATAGCTCCTTAATTTTCAATTCTGTTCTGGAAACGGAATCCTGCTAAAATTAGTCACAGATAGACTAGACAAACAACAGAGGAGACATTCTTTAAACAACAAAAGCATAAAGCAAAATAAACCAGACCTTTACTTTAAAAGCAGCTGTGTCAGTACAACCCAAATATAATCCACTTTAAAATGCTGTAAGGATTTAAAGTGCAGTGATGCATTTACTCATCCAATGCTGTCTGCAGGGAACTCACCTTCACACTGCCAAACTGCTGCTGACTCAGTCTCCTCCTTGGCAAGAGTCTAACCCAGGATGAGGGGACAGAGTTAACAGGAGTGTGCAGAAGGTGCACAATCTCACCATCTGTGACCCAACACCAGACTTGGGAGGCAATGAGGGGAAAGAAACAGAGAAGGAAAAAAAAAAAAAGAGAGAGATTGTCTAGAATTTCTTGTGAAAATAATTTGGCTTTAAAAAGCTTTGCCCCAGGCTGTGAAGGCAAAGCAGTGTGACAGCATCATGAGGCAGACACTGGGAGCTGCTCTGTGGCAGCCTTTCCCCTGTCCTGCAGCACTTCTTGGAGGTACAAACTTAGCTCTCACTGTTGCACAAACATCTCACCTCTGCTAAGAGCAAGGCAACTTGAGGATGGCAACGTTAAAAGAAAAAACCAAAACCACAAGCAAAACCAAAAAAAAACCCGCTGAATGCTCTGCTCTCATGCTTCACGATGAATTTTAAAATAGGAGAAACTCTGGCAGGAGGCAGAGATTAAGCAAATAATCACTGTGTGGGAACACAACCTTTCAAATTTACCAAGAGCACCATGGAGCTAAATAGATCCCATGTAGAGAAGTAACACAAATTAACTCAATAAATGAGATGTTTTACTATTTACTTGGCTTATTTAATTAAATATGGGAGGTTTCTGAAACATCAGGTTCAAGGCTTTCACAGTACAACAAAGTGAAGTGAAGGAACCGAAACACAGAGTCTGATGATCAGTTTTTGGTTTGGTTTGTTTTTAAAGACAGTCCCTTGTGACTGCAAATTCCTAAAAATCAAATATATTCAAACTTAAAACCAGGAAGAACGCTCTATACCCACTACACTTGCACAGGTTTTCAGTCAGATCAGAGTCTTTTCAGTCTTTGCAGCTGCAAGAGCTTCCATTTCTCAGAAAAAATTGTGTATAACCATCAAAACAGTCCCCACCACTACTGGGAAGGATTTGGCAGAATGCCGGATTATGAAGGCAAAAATGACATGAAGGTTCTTAGACTAAAGATGCAACTGAAATATTTGGAGTTTTCATGAATAATTTCCGAACATATAGCCTGAAGCTTCCTGTTCATGTCCTAAAACTTAATCCATTTCTAAACGTTTCTGATTGAACCAGACTGAGTAAGAGGTTAAAACATGCAGGAATAAAGTGATTACTCCCTCTCCCTAAGGCAGTCATTAAGTTCAGGATCAGTTAGCAACTGTGGTGGAGATTTTTATCTAGAAAAACAGGTAAATAAGGCCACTCCAAAACTTTCTGAAACCACAGCATCAAAAGTGACAGAGCAGCTGTTGCCTCAAACAAAAACCAGCAGAAAATAGCTGTGTAGAGGTAATGTCTCTCCTATTGCAGTGGGCAATGCAAAGAAAATTCATTTTCTACACAGACTCTATAGCCAGCAGAGTGACTTTGAAAATGAAGAATTCTTTGTCCTCTGTCAACACCTTACCCATGAAAAGCTATCAGACACACACTGAGCTGATATTCTGACCTTCAAAAGCATATTTCAACCTCAATTCTATTTTTAAATGAATTGCTGGGAAAAGGCATGAGTCACAACCCTGCTTGGATCCCCCTGCACTGGACACTCACCAAGGGCTGAGTTTATTCTGAAGTTTCCCAAGTCAGAACAGGCTCTTGCATTCCCACCTCAATGTGAATAAGGTTCACTTCTCTGAGCCACTCAGGAACAGTGACCTCTACATCCAGCTTGATCTTCCCAGTTTTGGCACAGATGTTTGCTGCAAACATCAGGAAGCTCTGGGATACTCCAAAGTATTTCTGCCAGAAAGGGATCCCACTGGCTCAGCTGTCTGCTGCCTACAGGCACCTTCCTTATGCTCAGGTTGCAGCTGTTCCTCCCCATTGTTACTCCAATCTGCTGACAGTGAAAGTCAACAGAATCTAAAGAGAAGCCTCAGGGAAGTACAGGTGAGAAATACAGGCCCTGTAAGAAACACTTACAGATTTAGGTGGAATTGGAAGGTCCTACAGCCAGGCACCTGGACAAACTCCCTGCTCCAACACTGGGAAAAAGGGGAAATGTGAAAGCGCTGAGGAACATGCTGTCCATGTGCTGATGGAGGTCAGCAGCCTGTGTGGTTCAGCTCTGTGCACTCCCCAAGTGGACTGTAGGAGCAGCCAAATGATTATGTGTCCAGTCAAATTTGGATTTCCCCTTCTTGCTGTGTCTTCTAGCTCATTCCCTCAGGAGCACGAGGCTGTTCCAGACTCCACTGGCACTTTGCATATCCGAGGCCCATGCTGCTGACTCACCTACACAAACCCTCGGCAGTTTGATTGGGTCCAGGCTCTTCATTACAAAGAAGCCTTTTAAGACATCAGAAATAAATCATCTGCCTGGTTGCCTTTAACGAAAGCTCTGTTACACAGGAAAAAGGGGGAGGGAGCATGAAACAATATCCATGGTGGAACAGCCAAGTCAGAAATGAGGGATGTCTGAAGAACAGAATGAAAGACTTGAGAATTAAGTCAAGAAGAGAAACAATAAAGCAGCATGGAAATGGAGCAGGAAGGTAAAAACAGGAAAGTTACAAATGGAATGAAAAGCTAAAGTGCCTTTTTTTTGGTGAAAGAACAAACACACCTCATTAGGACAAAGAGTCAGTAACATATTCCCATGTAGCAACTTCCCGTGCAACAATCCCCGGTTATTTTAGTGGATTACAGCTGTATGACCATCAGAAATCATTTCCACATACTGCTGGGGAACTTCAAAAGCAGCTAACAAGGCTGAAATCAATCTCTCTTCTCTTAAAAGTTTTACATAGCAAAGCTCTGTAACAACTGCCCCAAGTATTCTCTGAACAATCGTGAGGAGTTCAGAGCAAGCTGCTCAGGGCTATGATTCATTCGTGGCTCTGTGCCAGAAAAATAAACACATTCAAGACCAGTGGCCCCAAGGGGAAAGGTAGGCCACTCTTTAAAAAGCACAAGATAAATGATTTACAGAGCAGAATACAGTTTTCAGCCTATATGGATGAGGGGGAAGGACCTTCTGACGTCTCCCAAAGATTTAGTGCACAGACTTGGATGCTGGCAAGGTATCAACAGATGGAGGGAACTAGGAATTGTTAAACGGGGATTTGCAAAAGTCTCTCCAAAGAGCAAGAAATGACCCCTTATAGTGCTGTGCACAAAGTTCATAAAGGCAAATCAGGATTTGCAGTGGGTATCCAGCAACACAAGGCAAACACAGGCAGCTCAGGTTACAGGGAAGTGCAGTAAAGTCACACCTGCGGAGTGATCCTCTGGCAGAGTGACAGTGACAAACAGCTCCGAGGTGGGCAGGGTCCCACACCCTGCTGCACATAAAAATCGTTCATTAGCTGCTAGACAGCAAGAAGGACATCCCTTTTTTTTCTCCTCCTCCATAAGAACAGTATTTCTGGGATAAATGCTCAGCTAGCAAGGTGCAGGATGGAGATCGGTGTTTCACTGTGGGAGTGAGGCCAGCTCATCTCACACCACACTGATTTGTCACTGCCCTCTAATGTTCTGAACCACCATTTCAGCACCTTCTAAAACACCAAAACCACTTTTAAGTGTGTCTTTCATATTCAGAACATTCTCTTTAACTGCATTGCTAAGGGTTTTTAAAAGCAAGCTGCTATTTTAAATGCTAACAACTGCATTTCGTCATTAAAACATTCTGGATTTACCTGCTGCTCATCCCCAAACTCACCAACAGTGAGGAACTGCAGAGCAGGAGAAACACTGAGCCTCATCTGATATCAGATATCCCCACAGGATGTTCTATTTAAAGTTCTGGTACACACACTTCTCCAAGGTACCTTCTCTCAACAAAAGGGAAAACAGCCACAGCTTCCAGGTAACAAATACAACTCAGCTGATAGAATCCAGCTTTCCAGACGTGGCAGCCTCATCCCAGGAGGGGTTCAGCTGTGTCTGTACAACTCTGTACATCATAGATTTGGACAATTTATTTTAATCCTGTAGATTCCAGGCCAAGCTTTATGTTGCCATTATCTCCAAAAGGAATGACATCCCCATTTAACAATACTAACATGCATTTTAACTCAAACATGTGATTAAATGCTCTGCTAATAGGAATTCTCCACCAGATGGTGGGCAATCTTGTGACACATGATTTCTCTCCACCGGGGCTTGAAGCAGTTAGACTTTATGAACAGGTTTCATATCCTGTACTGCTGCTATTTAACCAGGTTGAAAAGCTCCAATCTCACCTTTTTGTGCTAAGAAAACAAGAGAAACAAGTGCACAGGTTGGTCAGGATGGTGTTGTTCAGATGATATTCCTCCCCAAAGTGGCTCATGATGGCCAATTTCACTCCATGACACTGCTGCAGAAGGAAGGAATGAGCTCCTTAAAATGTCAGTATCGGCTTTTGAGCCCCCCTTTTTTTTTTTTTTTTTCAGTTTGGTCATGTTGCTTATCTTGTGGAAAACTTTCAGCTCCATCTGTGCACCACAGATGTCGCCTTTGTTTTCTGTCAGCTTGCACATTTCTGTGCAGCACCTAGGAAAGCCTGCAGCCTTGAGGGAATGATGGGAATCACAGGAATGCACCAGTTACACTCTCATTCACAGACACAGAGAAGAAATAAATGAGGCAAAATTTGGAATAACGTTTTAGTTGTTAGCCTTAATTATCTGGTAATGTATTCAGTACATGGAATAGATTTTTAACAATCCAGTCTGCAGCAATTGGCACTTTTTAAAAGTGTAAGAACAACTCTATTTTCTCTGCTTGCAGTGTTCATGTTCCAAAAGTTGGCTACTGGAACAGAATTAACCCAGAAAAACACAACTTCACCAAGAGTGATCCTCCTGGATGTGTCAAGGACAAATCCTCACCAGGACTGAAGGAGAGAAGGGGAGAAGGAGGGAAGGAGGGAAGTCTCTCTCAGACTCCTTCCCACACAGCCATAAAGGAAAGTAAACACAACTACACAAGAAAGGCTGAAACATGGAAAATTCAATTCAATTACAAACTAACTAACTAACTAACTAACTAACTAACTAACTAATTTTGCTAACTATTCATGCAAAGGGTTACATTTTAAATCCTCCAATTTCCTACACAGATACATTATGTGCTCTCAATTTCGGTTTTGAGACTTTTCTGTATCCCAAGACTTTCACAGATGAAAATGTCCTTCCCCCCTCCCTGAACACTACCCTGGACCCTGCTAAAAAATTTTGCTAACAGCAAATTTGGTGTAAAAATCCGAGTTGTGTGCTTGCTGCTGGCCATGTGCAGGTCCCCTGCAGCCACCTTCATTTGGGACACCCCAAGCAGAGCTGTCCCCTCGTTAGGTGACCAGAGCAGGCAGTTCTCACTCCTTACCTGCCAAGTGTTTCCTTCACAAGGTCAGGGCTCCATCCTGAAGCTTTCCATTTGTCCCAAGGCTTTGGATCTCCCAGGGGCTGTTTCTACCACTGGATCAGTATTTTCTGGTCTTGACCTTCCCACTGAGCACTCCTAAGCAAGTCAACACCTGATTTCACATTTCTTACTAAAGCTTATGCTGAAATGTAAAAACTGCTCCAGCTCCTCACTACAGAGCAAGTTAATACACCCTATTCACCTAAAAATTATGCCTAAAAGCCTTCTGGATTACCTAGGAAGGAACCTCTTCATGCAAGCAAAAAAATCCAGCCAAACCCCAAGGTTAAGCTTATTTAATTGGCTTCAATTCCCTGGTTCCATTTCTTGTAAACTTTTCAAACTGGGGACTTTGGCCTCTTGCTAACAGGGACAGAGAATGCCAGTGCCATGCAAACATTCTTTGTCCCCATAAAAAGGTTAGGCAGCCTTCTGCCATCAGCAAAGGGACATTTAAAGGGGATTTGTTTGCATCAGGAATCTGCCTCTGAAAATTACTTAAGAGAGTAATTACTGTGAAATAGGAATTAAATTATTTCCTGAGTCTGGATTAAAATTTCAAACTTAAATATTTAAAAATAATCCATATTTGAAAGTTTGTTTAAAGCAAGCCTGCATGAGTCATATTACATACAACAATACATTTCCTATTGTTTTTCTAAAATTTATGCTCTGAACTGCTCCCTGGAAACAATTAGCAGACAACTTCATTGTAATAATTTATTTTTTAAACTGAGATCACTAAATCAAATGTAGCTTGAGACATGGCCCTAATGACCACATAATACACAGGAAAAAACCAAACGTGCTAATCAGGAAAGATAAGTTTTATTTCCTTTTTGTACCATTAAATTGTTTTTATCATTGACATTCTCACAAGTAAAATGAAATATTGGCTCTGCTTATTTTTATTACAAAGAATTTCCCAAATTAGCAAACCCACCTGAGTCAGTGTGAAAAATATTCTATTTACAAAAGATCCTCCCAGTTTATTGCATCAGACATGCATACTGCCAGGAATGCCCATTCTTTCATGTCATGAATAATATAACATGTCATGTGAAATTCCAATTTTCTCAAGTTGAGCTAATTTAAAGAGAGCTCAAGTTTCATCTTTGTGGGCAGTATTTTCAGGGGAAAAAAGATAATCAGAGAATCAAATGATATGTGCTTTGGTTCATAATATTCCCAATTTTAAAGTGCTTTGATAGAATCTTCTGCCAAACAACACCTATTTCATAAGTCTGCCCAAGCAGATCCATGGAATTACAATTTTCCTTCCAACTCTGGCACTTGTGACAATGCTGAGCCATGAGTTGGGCATTTTCATTTCAGCCTCATGAGAGGAACACCCAATTTTATTTTTACTAAATAATATCCTTATTAAAGGATCTGACACCTGCCAAGCTGCTCATTTCTCTCCCCCACACTGAAAGTCACTGTGGCAGTTTTTTTGGATTCAGGAATGTCACACATCTGAGAAATAATTTGCTTTTCCCAAGGTTTACCCTGCAGAAGCACCCAGGAAGCACCCTCAGAGGAATTCTAAGGATGAACTTGTCAGTGCAGAAATGTCCAATGACAGTTCCATATCTACTTAACAATCAGTGGATTCTCTAGTTCAGTAAATCCCTGAAAGAATCAAATTTGGGACACTGATAATTTTGACTCTGAGGGTATTTTGGGAAGTAAAGCTAACAACACATAGAAAATGAGTGACTTTGGCTTTTAATTCATCTGTACAATCAATCATTTCTACTTAGGGTTCTTCAAAATCCAAGCTCCAATACACAGGAAAATTCATGTCAGTATTTACAGAGTATAATTCCTTTGCCCTATTGCCAACAAACCTCCCATTAAAAAAAGGTCCTATTTCATTAGTAAAACTGAGCATGTAAATCATTAGAACAGACTTCTTAAATACACTGTAATCTTCTCAAGTTTGCCAAGTCACATCTGCAAAATATTTAGAGAAAAAGTACCATTTATTTACCCATACACAGTATGTAAAGACTCAAGATGTCTTTAAGCCTCCCTTTGTCATTTTATACAATTTCTTCATGCTGTAAGTTACAGACTTCTTTGCCCCTAGAAAAGAAAAAAAAGACAAAAACAATAAAAAAATCAACATTTAGGAAGGCTGACTCAGACAGAAGGTGCTTAGTACATCAAATGAAGTATTTCCCTGGGGGAATGACAGCCTAATCCACCAGGCAGACATGCAAATAACCTTCTTGTCACAGTCAGAGCACAGTAAATAATGACACCAAAAATACTTCTAGTGCTATCAAAGCAGAGAAAATAGAACAGAATTCTGGTAAATACCATGCCATTGCACTTGGCATGCAACAAAGGCAGACAGCTCAGTTTTCAGAGATACAGCAGCATAAATGCCCCCAAGCACTTCTGAGTTTTAGATATGATGGGACTGAGGACGACTCCCACACAATTTGTAAAATGTGTCCTTGGAATTAAACAATTACTGAAGTTTTAGCAGAGATGAGCCTTCTCTTAAAGACCTAGAATAAAAAATAAAAAAAACCCACAGCCTTTTCCTGGGTTTAGTCATCCAGTATTTGGAAACTTAAAACCAAAACATTGTTAGTCTTGGCATTTCAGGGGGCTTCTGAGATCCCAGCCAGTGCAGCTACTTACTTTTCCTTCCTCCAGCTTTTTGTTTAAAAAAATCACCCCAAAACAAACAAATAAAAAACCCAACATTAAACACAGAGTGACTTTCCAGAATACAACAGTTTTATCACACCCTAGCAAATTCAGAACTGAAAAGGCAAGTTTGGATGCTGCACAAAAAGCTTCAATTTTGATACATGCATAGATTAAAAGTATAGTAGATTATCCTTCCTACAATCTTTCCTACGTTGATCTAATTGAACACCTGACAAGACTGACTAAAAATACACAGAAGGAATTTAGCCACACAATACTACAGACCAGAACACAAGGAAAGATCTGGAACAAACAGGCAACCTCAACCCAACTTTAGCCATGTGCTGCACTGGACTTCTTTCATTTTTTGGGGATGCATGGGAGTGGCAAAATAGTATTTGATTTGGAATGACCTCAAAGAAAAAAAATAAAGAAAGTAAAAGAAAGAAATCAATTAAAGATATAATATTTTAAGCGATAGATGTTCTGCCAGTAATTCAAAGTTGAGTTGCAAGAAGTCAAATGAGTAGGCAGAAATAAGGAGAGGTGAACCCTCTATTTCTGAAGGAATGTGACAGAATAAGAAGCCTCTGATAACAAATGTGCTGTACAGAATCAGCTCTGCCCTTTTCATGTCTCCAATTGCACTTGAAACTTTGCCTTTTCTAAGAAATCATCCACATATGCATTTTGAACTTACCCACATGCAACCCATATGTATGCTCCAACTTTTCCACATTTAATAGGTTTTTGTCAAAGCAAGCACACTAATGAAGTCATGACAGGCTTTTCTTTGCAGCATCTTAAATAACAAGTAAATAATCATGTAAATCCCAAAGTGCCTAACATATCTGCATGGAAATTGCACACGGAGTAACAATTCCAGCTGCAGCACAAGGCCAGGCTGAGCTGTGGCACAGCACAAATCAAAACTGGCTCCAAGCTACAAAGTCCAAACCGTGTAGCTGTGGCTTTGAAAACGCCCGAGACGCATGATCCTCTCTCATGCAGGAACTGCTCTGACAGAACGGCTGCTGCTCTGCCATTCCAATGAATCGCAGGTACTTCTGGAAGTGCAGCCCAGCACGGGGCAGTGCCAGGGCAGCACAGCGACTGCAGGACTGCGCTGAGCTGTGCTGCCACTGCAGCCTGCCACTGCAGCCTGGCACTCCCTCTGCCCCTCGCAGCAGCTCAGCACCACGGGATTGCTCTCCTGGCTCTCCTCCCCTGCACGGAGCACTCCCCGATCTCCACCCACCAGAGCCCCACGGAACGAGCTGCTCTCGCTGCTGCCCCAGCACGGGCAAAATGCAGGTTTGGCCATCCAGCTGTTCCCTAAAGCAGCCTCGGGCTGATGAGTCACAGCTGGAGTAGAAGCTAATGGTTGTAATTACGGCTCACTCTCACAAGCTGAAGCACTTGGACCACATGAAAATGTCTTCAGCTGTGAATCTGTGCCTTGGTGGTTCCACCTCCCCTTTAGATTTTCCACTATAGGACACAGAACAAAGAGCTGATGCACATGGGCCCAGGACCACAGCGTTTCAGCGTAAACACCACTCGTGTCTGGTTTTACTTAACAATCCACCATGAGCTTTTTGCCAGTGTCAGTGTTGTAAGACAGCAACTTGGCTGTAAGTCCCCCAAAGTTTGCTGGTAGATTTGCCTGGCTGCATGTCCTTTATTTCCTTTTGAAAAGGAGGACTGATGTATGCACTGCTGAAGAGCTGTCACGTAGAGCAAATAGTTATATATTTTTAATGTGTCATGCCCAGACACATGCAAACCTTGTACAGATATTTACAGTGAAGCCAGTGGTCTGCAGCATCTGCTCAGGCAGCTGATGAAGAGAGTAATTATCACCAAACCAGAGTATTTTATATGTAAGCCTGCTCCTTAAAAAAATCCTTGAATCCTTGAAAACAAATGCTATTCAGAACATTTGTGCTGACTTAAAGTATCTTGAACAAATGCTTCAACTGACGATTTAATCGGTAATATTGTATTTATAGAAAAATTTTCAAGGCTTGCAGCATTTCTTGAGCAAAATATAAAGAAGAAAAGAAGCTAAAGAAGTATCGACATCTCCTTCAGAGGAGCTAAATATAAGAGCTGCAGAGTGAGTTCCCAAAGCCCAGGCAGACTCTGGCTCTGTGGGAAAACAAATCAAACACTGGTGCCATCTCTAATGGGAAACAGAGGGGCAACCTCACCACAGACTTGAAGAAATACCCAGGCACATTTTCAAAAACTAAATAGGGCATTTAACAACAAACAAAAACACAGAGCTGGAGCCCGACTTGCAAACCACATTGGCAGAGGAAGATGAAAAAAGTTCTCTTAAATGGGTTGAAATTCTTTCTTGTGCTTGTGCTCCTTGCCAGTAATGTCAATAGCCAGGATGCCATCCCAGCACAGCTCCTGCTGATTGAACACTGAATTTAGAACCATGCTGTCCATTGCACTGCCATGCTATGGACCAGAGCAGGCATCTCACTTCACAACAGAGCTGCTGTTGTTAAGATAAAATAATCAGCTAAGGAAAACAGATTGTGTCACTCAATACACCTCAGAAAGAGTGATGGCCAGCTAATGAAAACTATTTCTTGTGCAGGCAAAGAATTTGTACAGTTACTAGGAAGAGCAATAAAAAAATCAGCTTACTAAATGCTTACTAAATGGAGCCACAGAGTTCATGAATCTTCTTCATAATTCTTTTATTTTAAGCTACTATTCTTGACATAAGCACTGCAGAAGGTCAGAGCCTTATACTTTTCCTGAAGTCTCCACTAGAAAGTGTGAAAATAGGTCTTAGGGGAACAGAATATGAGACAAGATTTGGAAAAGGAATGAAGAAAGAAATACAGCATCCTTAGGGACTGAATTTAAAGCTCCACACTTTCCTGTAAAACACATTCCTTGCCTGAGACAAGCAAATACTTCAGTGTTGGAGCCACACTTGTGTTTTCTATGGTAAATTCTGTATCCTGTGACATGGAGAGCCCCAAGAACTGGCCCAGCCAGGGCAGCAGCAGCAATGCTGCCCTAGTGATGCATTTTAAATGACGAAACCAGGATTGGAAGAAAATCTTCATTAGAAGACACTGACAGATTTAACATAAACTCGGTCATAAGTGTTTGGAGACAAATATTAAAAATAAAATAAAATAAAATAAAATAAAATAAAATAAAATAAAATAAAATAAAATAAAATAAAGGCTTTTGCTAACTTAACTAACTCCTAAAGCCACGGAGACCCATCCCTCCTCAATTCCAGGGCAGATCACACAAACATCACACCTCAGAAATACTGAGGTGACATCCCTGATCAGTGAAATGTCACTCCTGAATTCTGTCACTAGTGGTTTTGGCCAGATTCTGGCAGAAGAGTGTAAATATATTAAAAAAAAAAAAGGGCTAAACTATGCAAAAAGTTTTAAAAAAATAAAATAAATCAACTCCTCCAAGACTCCTTGTTCAAAGTGGGCTTGTGCTTGAGACAAAGGACCAAAATTGCTTTACTCTACCTGAATCAAACCACAAAAATATGTTTTCAACACTAAAACCACTAGTAGAAAATAGTTTTTAAATACAACTCTACATAACTGACTGATTAGAAGGAACCTAGAGATTGTTTAAAGTGGAGAAAAACCCACTATATATAAAGCAAAGGGCAGTTAAGACAAAGGAAAATAGAGACATTTCAGAAATAAGTAGTTTCAGGTGCACAAACCAGAAAACATGATAAAAATTACAAGTGCTACTAAAAGATGCATTAGGACCCCCCAAAGCCCCTGTACCAAGAGAGCTGTCAGTGATTTACTGCATGACACACAAAAGGAGCTAATGAGTCCCAGAGGTGATTTTCTGTCCATCAGAACAGGGGAAAAGGGAGCATAAATAATCTACACAGCTTAACTATTCCTGTTCCTACTCCTGCACTTACACAAAGAGCTTTGCCCCACAGGGCACTCAGGATAACTTGAATTCAACAGCAATAACATGTCTTTGACCCCTCCCTTCCAATTATTTTGCTCCAAAAAATCTTCTCTCCATGGATTCAGAAACTGATAAAATGAAAGCTGATGTTTCTAAAAGAGGCATTTACAATACCAGAATTCTTGACCGCTAGCTGGTCATTCTGGCAACAAACCCTACATGAAAAATGTTACCTATTTGGCTGGAAACCAGTAGAAAATAACACCTGCAGTGTGCTTAATTGATATATAGCAAAAATGGTGTCATTCAGATGGAGTTATGACTTTACTCTCCTCCAGATACTAAACAAAGTTAGGCAATAGTTTTGTCAGACGTCATTCAGTTGTATCATTTGAATGTAATTGCTTTAGTGGAAGAATTTGAAATAGGTATGAATGAGTTCAGAAAATTACTTGAGCAACTTCAAGCCTTTTTGATGCATTAGGTGCAGAACTAGTGCCCATCAACCAAATTTGGCCTGTATAGAAAATGAGATTGAACTCAGAAGTTGGTTTCTTCTTACTTTTGGGTTGTTGAGGGGTTTGTTTGTTTAGTTAAGAGTCACACAGGCTTCAGTTCCTTTCAGCATTTTGTAATTTTGCAATAGTTACAATAAAGCCTCTGCTTTAAGTGTTACTTTTATTTTCCAGGGACTGTCAATTAAACCCACAGAAGTTTATTCTTTAAACTCCTGTCACATGGCAGCACTGGGGCCCTGTCATTTTTCCTTTGTGAAATCAGCAGGGCCATGCTGACAGAAGTCACACACATTCTTACCAGCTGTCAGGATGGTTTTAGCACTCTGCACTATACTGGAGGGTCTCACAATTCCTGAAATGCCTGCAGAGGGAAAAGCACACAGATGTTACTCATCTTAGCACTTGTGTGGAGATTTTTTTTTACCCCACACTATTCACAAGTTAAATATTGTTCCACTTATGCAATCAAGCCAGCCTGAAAGTAGAACACACACTTACACTGAGAAAGTTTGTTTCTGCTCTGCTTTGTCATACTAATTAAAAATATTCTTTAAATTATTTTAAATTATTTTGTATACAACATACTGAAAAAACCCCAAATCAATACTAAAACAGACAACAAACAGTAGCAATTGATCAAATAATTTTATTTAGTGCTCCCATTAGTTCTCTCCTAAGATGATCAATCACAAAGGATTCACAGCTGTTTCATCTGAGTGCTGGTAAATTAACATTCTAGAGCAGAACAAATTATACTCCCTGTTTACTTCAACATGAAATTGGGATTTGGCACTTCTCTGATCAAGCAGAGATACCTCTATTGTGCAGTGCTTGCCTGGCTTTTCTAAATTACCAGCTTTTGGAGATAAGGATTGTTTACCACTTTGCACTGTGGCACATTCAGTTCTTGCTCTCCAGTGGTTCTCAGGTAATAACAGAAAAATATGTAAAACCTTAAAACTTTTTGGTCAGAACTATTAAGTTATATTTGTTCTAATATATATAAAAACATATTGATACGTACAAAACTACTGCACACCACTAAATACTTTTAAAAAGTAGAAATTCAGCAGTCTGAGTTAGCCTTCCAAGCTGAAAGACTGTTCTGCACTGACCACTTAGAATATAATTTCAAATATTTTTAAGTTCTTCTTTCAAAGCTACTTCCATAATGAAGAACAAAGCTTAGCGTAGTCCATGTAAAAGTAAGGACACAATATTCCTCTGGAAAATCATCTGAGGGGTAAGAATAGGGAAGGGAAAGGAACAAATCACGTTGATGTAACAAAATATCTTGGGACAACGCAATTCAGCTTGAGTAATCAGCTTTGTCTTGTAGGATTCCCAAATGGCTTGTCCTGGCCTTTACCCAGATCAATGAATTAGGAAAATCCTTTGGCCACAAAAGTGAAAGAACATCTTGATTTGTTCTCCTAAAGAGATTTTAAACTGCTGGGCCTGAGCAGATCAGTGCAGTGCTGGATCCTGCACTGCCGCTCCCTGTGCAGTCACAGCTGGGCCTGCCAGACCCCCCAGAAATACACCCCAAGGATAATGAGCTCAGGCTGGCTGACTCAGAGCTCCAGGACTGCATCCCCTGCTCCCAGCTTCAGCTTTTATCCTGCTTTTGAATCCCATGACTGCTGCAGCCCAGCACAGAAGGTGCCATGAAAGAACTGGACACCTCAATGTCCACGTGCAGTTCATCCTACGCTGCCATGGAGAACTGCAACACTCAGGAGCTTTATTTCCCCCCAAAAAAATCAGTCTGAGAGCTCCCTCAGCATTTGGTTAGTGCCTAGTGGCTCCCAGGCATCTAGGGAAGTTTTGCTGTGCTCAGGGAGCTTGCAAAATTTGCTACCTAGAACAGAAAATATGTCAAGTTCTTAAAATACACAAAGGACTCCAAGTACTAAACTTTCTCATTTTCCTGCAGTGTACCAGAACGTTGGTGTCTGCAGCATCAGCTTTAACTTGCTCATATGACATAATCTTGCCTCAGAGCAGTTGCGCTGATGAGAAGCACCTCAGCCTTTTCCCTCCAAGCTGCAGTTCTGTGCCAGAGCTCACATGTCTGGGCTAACCACGATGACTGGGAAGGGTAATGTCAGCAAGTCAGAAAATGACCTCAGCCTTGCAATGGATGACTGGGAGGATATAAAGCTTAATATTTTTATGAAGTTTTGCCTGAAGATGGAAGCATCAGAGTCAGGTGGTTTAAGCAGGCCACACTATTCCCTAAATGCTGCTTCTTTCAGGACCCAAACCAAAACATATCTTCCCATAGCACTTGGAATGCTATTTGCTAGTATTTCAGATAATCTGTTTGCAACCAAACAAATCCAAACCCAGGCTTTTAGGAATGTATTTCACGATTAATTTCCTGGATTTTTTCACCCTTCTCTTTAAATCATCCTTTCAAAATAGAAGAACATATACCATAGATTTGTGTATCTCTCATGTCGTAAAGGAGATTACAGACATTGGTCCAGACCTACCTTGATGCACCACAAATCCACAGTCAGGGTCATGGGCAACTTGCAGTAAAATTTCTTCCACATCTCTGTTCTTTCCAGGAGGGTTTACCAGAGCAGTTATCTTTTGTTGTAGAGTCTTTGGCAAAGCCATAAGCTGTGTAAATTGACCTTCTGGACTTTTATCAATCTGAAAGTTATTAAAATAAGACATTAAAAACCTTCAGTTCTCTTTTTTTTTAAAAAAGTCAGAAAATTGACCTCTGATAAATATCTCACAGAACCTGATCCCTTTCACTGACAAAAGTCATTGACAATGCTAACAAAAACTTCCCAAGCAAAGGGAAATGCAGGATCTCAGCTCTCAACCTGAAGGGTTTTTATTCAAGGGATGACACACATGATGTTGCTGTGTCTGCATGTAAGTTTTCATTGAAACTGTATCATTCCTGTTGTATCCGATTTCCTTTGGAAACATAAGAACATTACAGTAAAAAAAAAGTTCCCAAAAGACCACTTAGCTGAGTATCTTCTGCCTGATTATAATCAAACTGCAGACATACACACATTTCAAGTTTAGTTTGAAAACCATTTTCTCTGCTTTAAACTCCAAACCACATCTGGTTTGTGTAATTTGAAGAAAACATTCATCCCACATTTTCCAATCTAAATCAGAAATTCAACGACCCTTTTTTTTAATACAGTGATACCAACAAGCAGGCCTGTACAGATTGATCCAAAATGTAATGCAGGATGGGGCAGAGCTCTCCAAAAGTGGAGGAAAATCTGAAGAGCTCCATTCCTCCCACACAAGGTTTTAGGCACTTCGTGGAGACATCAGACAGGAGTCTGGTTGCCCTCTCCACTCCCTTTTGTGAGTGTGGAGAAAATGATCTCCAGATGAGTCAGCCACCAGCTACAGAGGCAGCCGACAGAGCAGCTCTGAGCATTGTGTGGGAGGAATCCATGCCTGAACCAAAGCTCTGAGAACTGAGGCTGCCTTCCCTCGGTGCTGAGGAGCCTTTGAAGAGAGAGTTTGCTCTGTAGCTCTGCATATCCTGGAGAAGGGGATTCCACTCTGTGTTAAACTGCACCCACAGCGGCAGTCAGCCACCTCAGGCTGGGGAATAACTGCCAATAAACAGAGGAAGGTGCAAGCAATAAAAGTATTAAAGCACTTTGCTTCAAATCACCAGGAAAATGAGGGCATTTAATCAACAGTCTGCATGACTATTATGGGATTATGGACAGATTTATTATCCAACAATATATCTGCAGTATGATACCAGGATTTGTTTAAAGGTAAAACAACAGGGAGTTTTTTCTTGAAGAAAGTATTACTAATTCTCTCCCAAATTCATTTAAATACTGCTTCCTCTAAACTGTTCAAAAGCAATAAGAAAACACAGAGGCAGCTGCAGCATAATACAGATTTGCCTATGCTTTATCCCAAAGCATTGCAGTAAAATCGTTTACTGTACTCAAGCCTGTAGTTAAATCAATTTCTAACAAAGACACATCCTAAAAGGTGGCATTTGGGAGATAATTACCAAGGTTGAGGATAAAGAGATACCCATATCCATGAGACAACTGATGCTATTTGTAAGAAGTTTATATCACACTTGAATATTCACACAGGGACATGCAGATTACCAGAGGACAAATTGCTACTGGCTGGGGCATCTCTCCCCTAACTGCAATGTTACACCAGAAAGATGGAATTTGAAATACTGGTCATTCTGGATTTTCCAAAAATTAAGGAAAAAATGGTTTTGTATGGGTATTAATGCCAGAATTTCAGTTAGGTTTAGTCAGCTGATCTTCATAACTAGCACTTGATGAGGTTTTTTGTGAGATGTAGTTTTTGATTGCAGAAAGTTGCACCTCTGAGTTACAGCCTAATGTCTCTAACACAAACCATCTGTTTATTCCTCACTTCCTAGACTCTTGTTTCCATATGGAAGTCATTAGAACACACATTTTACAGTGATCTGCTCTGGTTCCCTTGCTGGGTCTAGTTCTGTGCCCATGCTCAGAGAAAATGAGCAGTAGTTCCTACATATGCAGAGACTGGTATTTAAGGCAAATCCTCTGGTTGCAGAATTAACTAAACAACAGAAACATAACAAAGAGCAAGTACAGAGACTACAGCTGCTCTCCTTGGTGCATGGCATAACTCCTGCCTTCTGTCAGTGTGATAAAGCACTTCCACTGGCTTGCTTTGAAACTGTTTAGAAGGAGAACACTTGCCTCTAGCCTTCCCAGATGGTGCTTGTACACCACTTGAGGGCAGTCCTGGAGTATGTTACTGTACAGCTTCTGGAAATGGGCAACGTTGGGTTTCACTATGTTCTGCACTTTGGATTTGTCTTCTCCTATTATCATTCTGAAATCACCTAGGCAGGAAAAGAAAGAGTTAAACCATTAGGAAAAACCCAACACACAGAGGAGAATATAACAGAAACCAACATAGCACAAAGCCATCACCTCAAACTCTATTCTCCAACTCTACCAATGCCTATATCATCTACAGTAAGGTTCACCTTCAAAGAGTCAAAAAACCCCTTCATATACCTTCAAGCACAGAAAATATGTCCTTGAAGGCCCATATTGGCCCCTGCTGTAATGTTATGTCATCAGCCCACATGTCCACTTTTTCACTTGGACAACAAAACAATTCCAGCTGTCAAGCAGCAGTAACAGTTACATTCTGTGCAACCATACATCAGTTTCAACAATCACTAAACAAGTTGCCCAGTCCTAATACATTGTATCCACAAGCAAAGAAGCTGAAATTTTCCAGTATTGAGAGGAAATAATTTGCATTAACTCTGCACTCCAAGGGCAGTACCTGGAGTTCAGCTAATGGCAGTCACAGTAAGATCACTGCATCACTTTTTCCTTTTAGCCATGTACTGTGTTAGTAGTTTCAAAAAGAAATTCCTTTTAACACCACTGTTACATTACTGGCCTTTACACTTTCTTTTCTCCTACATGACTGAAGAGTTTCAAAGAGAATAAGTGAAAAGCCAGTCAGACTGTATTAAAGCATTCCACTACCTCTGTTAGGTACTAGCTTGGCTGCCTCCTGGATTTCCAGCCAGCAGTTAGATGCTCAGCAGAGCTTGTATCAACAACCAAAATCCTGAATCAATTCCTTTTCCCACTTCCCACATTCAGGAGATAAATGTTGAAAGGTGGCAACTTGCTAGCCTTCCTTGGTTTATTCCAGTTTATGCCAAGCCCCAAAACAAACACTTCGCATATAAATGGTACTGACTCTGCTCCCAGAAAATGCAGGAAAAAATAAAGGATAAACATTTTCTAAATTAAAGCATGAACAACTCTTTTCAGCAGTCTCCAAGGAGACTGATTAGAGTAACACATAAAATCAGTTTTGTCTACTAGTACAGCCTCTGAAAGACTTAACAAAATGGCAGCAAAATAAAATATCCACTTTTTCTTGAACACTCCTAACTGGGAGCTGTATTGCTTCAGCTTTGTTCACACAGCACAGCCAGTCTCTGCATTTTACTGATTTTTGTTTAATTGCACTGTCTCAAAGAATGTATAAAAAGGTGTCTTGGTCACTGCTGCCCACCAAGAATCCAATGCCACTGCTGGACAGGTTTCAGGTGGGCAGATAAGCAGCAAACATCCCTGCTGGCAATCCCACTGTCAGCACTCTCTTCCTGTTGCTTTAAACACGCAACAATTCAGAAAAGAATTGCTATGAAAAAGCAAATTGCAATCTGAACTGCCCTGAGAAGTGTTACATAAAACAGTAACACACCTAATTACAGCCAAGCTGCAGCTTACACCCCCCTGTGCTTTCTTTAAAAGCCACACTTGTGTTTCTGTAGGAGCAAAGGAAGTGCTGTGTAAAGTACAACTCCAAACAAAATTGTTCATTGTAATTTCTGTAAGAATGTCCACATTTAAAAAGCAATGCTGAGCTGAACTGTAACAATTACATCTTATATTGAAGAGCCATTTGCAGAAATTTCTTCAATCTTTTTCCCTACCGATTTCCTAACTAACCACTAAAAAAAAAGAAACTGAACAAATACCAACCAACACAAGGAGTGTTAAATGCACACGGAAGAATCGTAATCTGGATCTTTAAGTTAACTAAATAAGATCCTTAGACACAGCACGCTCAAAAAGACATGACAAGGTATGAGTCAGACTATCAGATGACTCAACACTGCACTGAGTGGAAAGAAAAATTTTTTTTCCCAAGGTTTTGAAACATTACACCAAAATACAATCCATGCGAACAGAAGAGAACCCACATTATTTCATCATATCCAATCACTCACTCTTAGCTGCTCATAAATCAGGCAGGTATAAGCAGCTTTGCTGATGTACCTACCCCTATTTCCTGTGAATAAGCCCAATTAGTGTTTTGGAGCTGTTATGTAAGCCACCATTCCGACAGAATTTTTGGTGCATGCAGCAGTGCAGGGCCAAAGCAAGAAGGCAGATGATTTATCACACATGAGACTTCCAACTGTGGTACAACAGCTCCAACTACAGCTTCTCTCCTCAGCCACTTCAGACCCCACACACTCACCAGAGTAGGAAAGTCCTGCAATCTGCATGTAAAGATCCTCTTCAGAGAAGCTCTCTGGCAGCATGAGGAAGGCTGCTGTGACTGCACTCTTCAGGTTGCTGACAAGAGCAGCTTGCAGCTTGCTGTTCTCATTCTGGGCCAGGATTTTCACCTGGAAAAGCAGAACCGTTGGAAGCAAGACTTCAGGGAAGTGCTACTGAAGATGAAACTAGAAATGATATTTATTTATCCTGCTGGACTGAGTAAGAAATTAATTTAAGATTAGATCTTATTATTATGGTGCAGTAAGTACTAGAGTATTCCCTTTCATTTACACCATGTGAGAGAGAGGAACATGTTTTTAAGAATTAACAGTCTGGTAGAAAATGCTGTTTTTACACACAGGTTTGGAATTGCTATATGCAACAGACATCAGCTGATCTCTGAAGAATTAGTCACCTTTTCATAAATTTAAGATTAATCAAAACAGGAAATATGAATGCATCAACAGAAATACTTGTGATTATGTGATTATGCAGTAAGAAAAAAAGACTACTTTCTTACTGAAAGAGAACAGAGCACCAGACAGAGGTAACTTTTCTTATTCATCTTCATTTTTTTTATTTTAATAGAAGACTCCCCTATCAAAGGCTTCAAGTAGTTTCTCAGACATGAGTTGTCCTAGAAGAAGCAGAGTTTTATTTTTGCTCTTTGCATGGGAAGAATGTGAACTCAAGGGGATCTTCACACATCCATAAAGAACAGATCACTTGAGTGCCTCTACACACCACAGAAAGTGTTTCTTTTGAGGAAACATTGAAACTGTTCAAGACCAACTACAGAATCCAATCACCTAGGATATGGAAATGTACTGGAATAAGATGCAGATGTTTGGTAAGAACTGAAGATAGAGACACACTGTTATGAACATCAGGCAGATGAAGGCAGCCTGGTTTAGGAGATGGATAACTATGCACTTCCAGAAACAACTCCCCTAGGAATACCTGCTTGGTGTGAGTTTGGCTCTTTCAAGTATTCTGGCTAAGCAATACTGCCTTGCTTACAAAAGGCAGTTTTTTAAATATCTGTCTACTCTGCAATAGCTTAACATGCAAACCCACTGGCCATTATGAACAAAGGTATCTCCCTTGATTTTTCTCCCCAAAAGCCCCTTCACACACAAATGAGTTGCAGCACTACTTGGAATTCTTCCCCCCCATACAACCTGAAACAGCTAAGGAACCCTGTCGAGTAACTGTTTTTCTTCAGCAATGTGAATACCCTGCTAATGAAGGGGAAAACCAAACAAAACCAAACCCAGTTTCACTAAAGAAAGCAGGAGACTCAGACTTATCTGCTTGTATTGACAATTCTCCTTGTAGAAAGGACACTGGCAAAGCAATGTCATGGGCAGCCAATACTGCATTCGGTATGAATCCATACCTTTCAGTTATGGAAAAATCTTTAAGAGGCATAAAACTGGAATAATATCTCTTTCTGATATGGTATTGGATACAACAGGCAGCTTGTTTCCATCATTCTGACTAAATCATGGATTTGTCTGACAGCAAATCTATATGATAGTCTGGAATTGGTCCAAGGGGGTTTTCTGAAGGATGTTTTCCCTTCTTTAATTTTTAAAATGAAGAGTTCACTGTACAAGCAAACCTTTCATAATTCCACCTAACTTCTCCTGCCATTTTTTTTGGTATTTTTTAGCATTAGAGTGAAAGACAATGATAAAACACTTTCCAGAGTAAACGATATTTTCTTGAAAAGTGTGGGAGAATCTTACTGGGCTTGGAGCAACACAGTCCAGTGGAAGATGCTCAGCACAGGGGGTTGAAACAAGATGAGCTTTAAGGTCTCCCTACTCAAACCATTCTGGTATCTTACAATACAGAGTTGGCCAAAAAAGATTCAATAACTAAGACAGGCTGGTCATGAGGATAAATCAATATTTAAAATCTCATCAACCAATTCACTTCCATCTGTGTTCATAACTCGCTGCTACAAGGAAATCTAAGGAAAGTCAGAACAGAAAAATCTGTGGCACCCCAAACAGTCACATGGAAGTATCAGCAGGTTATGGACATGTTAAGGACACCACAGTTACAGCCTTATAAAATGTGAAACTCAGTGGAGATGCTGTTTCTCCTCATGGAAGACCCCAGCCTCACCTTAATGAAGCAAAACCTACCTCCTCCTTTTCTAAAAATCCCCCCTAATATAAAGCAGTTTTTAGTCAAAGGAAAAATAATATGCCAGGCTTCAAAATATGAACACCTGAAACAGTGATAGCATTTATGAAAAAATTTTCAACAGTTCAGAGAGCTCCAAATCTCCCAGGAAGTCATAGTACAATAATTATCACCCTGGTACAACAAGGATGGATATTGATTCTTGGGGTAAATCTGAAAGAGCACCAAAGTTAAGGAAGGCTTTTTCAGAGTACAGAGAACTTATATTCACTGTACCATGTCACAAATCAAAGCAGCAGCAAATGCAGTTACACTGAAAATAGCTATTCACTATTCACTCCTGATGACATTTAGAATTCTTCCTTCAGTTATCTTTCTCAATGTATGAAGTTTCATTCTTGACAAAGATAACAGCTGCTCTAACCTGGATCATTGCTGTAATATGTCTCTGGAGATAAAGCCAGTAGTCTGAGACAATCTATTCAAACTTTCACTCCAAATCTTTTCGTTAAAAGCATAATTAACTTCTGCTCCAAGAAGAGATTGCTCCTCCAATTCTTCTCCTCCCCTCCTAACAAATTTTCTCTTAGCACTGCTGCCATCTGCTGAAAGCACATCGAGTCAGGCACAAGGGGGAAAGCAAAGACCTCTTCTTTATGACCCAAATATGGAGGAGAAAAACCAACATGCAGAGCCCATGGTTCAATCGATTATGAACCAGACAGTAACTGCCCAGCAAAGCAGCTTTCATCTCTAAAGATTCCATTCTTTATCTGTGTTAAATTTTGGCCACCCCTATAATCTGTTATAAAAGGCAAATAATACATTTAACATTAAAGGGACTTGGCATTAATAGAGTCCAGTTATTCAAGATTTACTACAGACAGAAAACTGTTATTAATATACTCACCTTTAGAGGTCCTTTCCACAGAACACAGAACATCATAAAGAACTACATTTCACCTCCTTTCTGAGAGATTATCCCTCTAGGGCTCCACGCCTAAATCAGGGCAGATTATTTGTGCAGTACTGATGCACAGATCCCTAACAGATAAAGTTCAAACTCCAACTGATCATTTCCCAGCCCTGTAATTTCCTGCATTTCCAGAGAGAAAAGTAAACAGTTACCGGCTTTTGTAGGCGCCCAGCGACATAAAGAGTTTTCCAGTGAAATAAATCCTCAATCAGGGCATCAGTGCTAATCACTCCATATTTTATCATCTGGAAAAAACAAAGCAAAAGGAAGGCTTTTGTAAAAAAACTACACCTGCAGCATTTTCCCTACATGAAACTTACTACTTGCTATAACTGTCATTAATTCTAAGGAACAAATACCTCCAATAAAAAACTGGGTGCATAATAGGAAAACATTTTTATGTTTTAATTAACACAGGAGGTGAAAGAAAAATCTCCTATTTACAGGCAAATATTACATGTTGGAATAATACACAGTATCCTTTATGATATTGAAAAAACTCATGGAATTGTTCGTCAGACACCTAAATTAAAACCCCAAGACATTCAATGTGTATTTTTATTGGGAGGTTGGTTTGTACCAAGAAGTTTTTTCTTTTGCTCTTTGATGTTAGGAAAAAACATTGTGGCTTATTTTATGTGCCTGGAAAAAAGATGGGACTTTCAACAGTTTGTTACCAATCTGCACCACCTGAATTTGCAAAGGTTATCACCACAGCAAGGCAGTCAGCTCCAGAATTTCTGGGTAACAAAGGACCATAGACTGTGATATGGCTGAGTCTTTACAGATTAGGGCATAAAGAGCCAAGAATACAATGTCATGGCAAAGACCACTGGTCCTTCAGCTGAAATCCCAAATCCCTTCTGACATCAGGCAAATAAAGTTTAAACCCCAAAATCTCATGCAGAGGCAAGAACACCAAGACTGCCGGAGTGTTTCCCTCCCTCCTCCTTACCAAACACACAGCTGCAGGAACAGGACTTGCTGGACAAGGACCACTCACCAGAATTATTAATTACACCCAAGCCTCACAGGTCAGGATGTTAGACACCACACAACACAAATATCCATTCCAGCTTGCTGTGTTGCAACTTGCATTTCAGATAAAACAAACAGTAGGAGTCCACTTTGCTGTTACTACATGGCTAACTGCTAAAATTAAGCACCACCAAAAGTTTACCCCCACCAAAACTGGCAGACAGCAAATGGTAAAGAATATAAATCCAGTTCCTGAAGAGCTTTAGATGCAAGTTTCAAGCAGAGCTCACATTTTTAAGGTGCAAGACCAGCTGCTCTGTTTTTTTAATTAAAATGCTGTTAGTGAAGCAGTTTGAGACATAAATATTGAAGATACCACGAGTTAGTCTACAATTACAACCTGCAATATTTGCTTCCTGAATTCTGCTTTAAGCTAATCATTTTAATACTTCACAGATATAAACACTTGACTTAATTCACTCAGACTGCTTGTACTTACCCTGCCATTGCACGGCACTAACGTGTTGTAGTAAATTCCTGCTCCATATTTCTGTATGGTAGTTATCTGTTTGGGCCCAAAAAATTTTAGGAAGGAATAATGACTCCTGTTCTTCAACAAGTTTGTCATATGCCAGGTCATAGCATCATCAACAGCAAACACGAAGTCCAGCATATTGTTCTGAGGAAAACAGAAAGAGTGGTGGGGATTATACCTCACCACGATAATTTAAGATATACACAGTATCAAACTTCCAGCTAATCATTCTTCATGAGGAAAAAATAAAAATAATACTCCAAACATAAGTATTAATGTCAGATCATGTTCAAAGGTTCTGATGAAGACACAAGGTTCTTATCAGCCTATCAGACAGTCCAAAATTTTTCCTGGCCATGACCAAAGCTCAACCCTCGAAAAGAGGGGAGCAGGTGTAAGATCTCCACTACCCTAATTCACAGCTCAGAAGAATAGCTTTCAGTGCTAATGAACAGCACTTTTGACAATTTTCAAGGCCATGAAGGGGGGGATGTGAGCAGATAAAGGCACCAGCCGAGAGCCGGCAGCAAGGAACTGCGTTTCTAGCATATTCCTTTCTAGTGTATTCCTTTGCTTTTATCAACAAAACAGCCCAGACTCCAAAGACTTCTAACCTACAGTGCATGCAGTGTTTCTCTTCTAGAGAAACCAGCACACACATTGCTTGCACACAGAAAGGCTGAAAGCTCAAAACTCGTACCTACAGCAAACTGCTGTTTGCAGTGGTGTTGCTTCAAATCCACCAGGACTGCTCTCTGTGCCTTATCAACTGTGGGCAGCGTTTTAGCTAACTCATTAATACTACTAAAAATATAATCTCTTTGTTCCGTTCTTTCCCCATTCTTTTGTGTGAAGATGATATGCTGGGAGAGCTCTGGAGTTCTTATTATCCTGTTTTTCTTTTCCCAGAAACGTGACACATTTCAAGTCATACTTTTGGGGAGTGCTTCCCAGTCGAGCCATAATGAGCAATACTATGGATTGACAATTTTAAAAAGGTTGAACACATAAACAAACACACACAAAATAAAAATAAACATTCTTTCCAAGCTGTTGGCCCTCAGACGATGAGGAAGCCCCCAGAGTGCCATTTCAGTGCGGCACTATAGCTTAAATTCCCCTCACACGGTGCACAGCAGGTCGGACAAGCTGTGATAGCTCCCTCTAAAAGCAGGTTCAAAACACACAGTCTGCACACTGGGCTGAAAGGCGACCCCGAGCCTCCCTCAGTGCCAACCCCAGTGCCGGGAGCACCCCGGGCAGCCCCCGGCCGGACCGCACACCGCCCCGCCGCTGTTCCCCGGCGATCCGGATCCTCGCCTCGCCGCTCACACGCCGCAGGGCCGGAGGGCTCCGGCACCCGGAACGCCGCGGGGCCCGAGCGCTCACCTCGCCCTGCTCGGCCGAGGCGCCCGCCTGCCGGAACACCCCGGAGCCGTAGGCGAAGGCCAGGCTGAGCTCCTGCGGGAATTGCGCCAGGACCCGCCGGAACTTCACGGCCGAGCTGGACAGCACGGGCAGCGCCATGGCCCCGGCCCCGGCCCCGGCCCCGGCCCCGGGCCCGCCCGGCCCGCCCAGCGGCGGCACGACAGGCCGCGGCAGGGAGATCCGCGCTGCGCCCCCTGCAGCCCGGCGAGGGCATGGCGGGCTCTGCGGCGCCAGCAGCGGCTGGGCGGGCCGCGGGGCGCTGACAGGGACCCGCTCGGCGTCCCCTCAGGGTGTCCTGAGTGCTCCCCTCCCAGTCCCCTCAGGATCCCCTCAGTGTTTCCCTCAGTGCTCTCCTCAGTGCTTCACTCAGTGCTCCCCTCAGGATCCCCTCAGTGTTTCCCTCAGTGCTCTCCTCAGTGCTCCCCTCAGGATCCCCTCAGTGTTTCACTCAGGATCTCACGGTCCCCTCAGGATCCTCTCACTACTTCATTCAGGATCCGCTCAGCACTCCCCTCAGCACTCCTTTCAGGCTTCCCTGAGGGTCCCCTCGGTGCCGCCCTCATGATCCTCTCAGGCTGCCCTCAGGGTCCCCTCAGCACTGCCCTCAGGGCCCCCTCACTGTCCCCTCAGGGTCCCCCCAGCCTGTGCCATCCCCCGAACGCAGCACCCTCAGCGCAGCACGGTGATGTTCAGCAGGTAGGTATAATCTTTAGTCTTCCACCCCACCACCGCTGCAGCTTAATTTTTTTTAGGTCATCACAATTCTGCAACCCTTCTTCGATTGTTTTTCCTCCTCTTTTTTAATTTTATTTAAAATTCATATTTTATCCTGTTGCGAGGCTTTCCTCAGGACTTGTTGCCGGCGTTCCAGTTCTTCACACATCCCCCGGGGAACACAAACACAAACCCACAGCGTTTAATCATCGTGGCTGTGCTCAGGGTTGTCTCACGCTCTCCTCGTGCTGAGCCTGGCTCCGTTTGGATGTTCAAGTCCTACATTATAAACCTGTCTGAGCTTCGGGAGAGTGCTAAATGAATAAATGTGTCTCAGGAAATTGAAGCGTGTCTTGTTCCCTCATGAATTTACACTTGCCTGAATCTGGTACCCAAAAGTCACATTTTATCTTCCTATGGGTTGTAGTTTGCAAAATTCCCTACCCAAGGTCTGAGCAAAGGCCATCAGTCTGAGCTAAATTTATGCCTACACTAAATTCCAAACACAGTCAGATCTTTAGACATCACTGGGTTCATAACATCTGCTTAAAATAAACATGAAATATTCTGTAACCCTGATACACACAGGGAAGTTTGGTACACACAGCTAAGTCACCATCTATACAATTGTTATTGTGACAACAGAAGAACATATGATAAATCAGCCTGTGTGTGACCCTTCACATTGGGAATTTTGGGAGGGAGCACCTGAAGCACGAGAACAGTCTGTGTATTGGCAAATAAGGTAAAACTTTAATGATGTGAGGCAGGTTCTATCATAAAGCTGCACCAGACCTCTGCTCTTCTGAGCTTGTTGACATCAAATGACTCAGACAAAACCTTCTGAAGTTTCCATTCCAAATACTTTGAGAGGAGAGACCATAGCATGCTAAGAGGAATGTGTTTATATTAGAAATAATCACATTATAACTAATGAATTTTTACAACTCTGAATATTAAAGTCCCAAAGGTCCAATTATGGCTGGGGTTTGGAGACTTTTGTTCTCTCCTAGGATTGTGATTCAGTGCCCAGCAATGCCTCTGAACTGATTTAGCTGCTCATAAGTCAGACCATGGACCTTGTTCTTTCCTTAGTAAAAGTATTTTAGTTATTAAAGATATTAATAACACCTTGATATTAAGTGCTACATTAATATATATTAACTAAAATTAATACTTATTATTTAAGTACTCCATGGCACACAATATAAAGAACAGTAGATTTGTTGAGCTCACACTTAAAATTCTTTCCTGCTGCTTAGATTAGCAAAAAATTTTGCATTACTTTTGAAAGAATGATCTAAATCTACAGCACAATTTATGGAAATACACAAAGAAACATTCTGATGGTGTAAGTAACTGGTATTGCTCAGCTGGTTCATCTTGTCACAACTTAGCTGAATACAAAAGCTTTCAAATACCTGTACTGACTTACTGGTCAAGTTTGTTTTGTATTCAACTTCTTTGCTGCTACAAAGAAGTCTAATTTCATTAAATCAAAACAGAAGCTGAAGGCCTGTGTATGTATTGTTACTTACTCCAATAAATAAGTTAAAAAAAAGAGGAAGCTTTTTCGAAAATTAACATATTGATAACCTTTCCAAAGGGTTATGCTGTTGGCTCACATTAAAAATAAAGGTAGCAAAGTAAACTCTTGAGAAGATAGGACATCTGGGGCTTTTTTTCTTGGAAATTTTTATATTACACAAATTCTGGGGAAAAGGTTGTTTGGTTAATGCAGAATAGTCCATCTCAACCTCTACCTTGCCAGCTCAAATCCTCTCCTTGAGACTTGCAAGGCAGATTTTTTCATATAAAGGCCTTGTTTTTCAACTTTCCTACAACTTTTTTCTTTGCTATTCTTCCTTAGCTGATTTTTATGTATTTTACGCTAAATCTAAAGTTTGCTTCTTGCATCTACTAGTCCCTTTTAAATTGGTTTTGTTTCCAGTAGCACAGTCAGTGCTGAGACTTCTAGTTTGTCATCTGGGACAAAATTCAGAGCTCATCTGAAGGTTTATGTAAAGCTATCTTCCATCTCATATTGATTCTGAACTTGGCCTCTAATCTATTTTTCAGTGGAAGTTTTTGCTTTGCTAACTTTGGTAAGAAAGCCTGCAAACACCAGAAGGTCCTCAATTTAATTTTCACTCTCAGCCAGCACTGCTGCTGAAGGGAGCAGTTTTCTTGTAACCGCTCCTATCAGTGTAGGTGTTTGCGTGGCTGCAGATCCGAACAGATTGGGGAATTGATGTGGGTTCAAACCAACTGTTGGGGGTTGTTGGGGCTTTTTAAACCAGGCTGGTCTTAACCAGGTCACTGGTGTGCTTTACCACACATGTTTGTGTTGGTACAAGCTGGAGAGATGAGAAGATTTCTTCCCCTGTTGACAGTGCTGGTTCAAAAGAGAAAAGCACTTGTTTTGGGTTTTTATAACAAAATTTCACACTTAAAATCTTGGCTGGGATTGAGCCCATGCATTAAAGTTGTGTAAGGAAGGGTATAATATTCTGCATGTTGCACAGTCCTTTACTTTTATTCATTCCTTTCCAGTCAAGTAAGTTCTAATCCTCACTGCAATATATTTACATGAAAGAGCATGACAGGAGTGTGACCTTGAGCTTTATTTCATTTTTGGCAATAAAATGCACACTTTGAATAGCCCCCTCACAACTGCATGTGTACTTTTTGTTTCTGCCTCACCACCCCTGTGCCCTCCAGCTCCTTAGAGTGGAAGAGTCTTGCAGAGGTTGACCGTGTTCAGTGTCTGAATTCCAAGAGATATTTGCAGCTCACTGTATCTATTGCACTATAGAAAGTTCCACAGAGTAATCTTAATAACAGCACCTTCAATTCAAAGAACAGTTCCACTAACTTAATATGGGAATCTGAATACTCACAGTCTGTCAGTCCATGAGTTCTGTAGCAGTCTGGAGCTGGGTTCAGCTCTCTTCTGTGTGGACCAGTGTTTCTTCTGTGCAGTGCCAGAAATGCTGTGCTTTAGGAGGTGCTGAGGTGGTGCCACTTGTGGTGGCACCACTGCCCCAGACTTTGCTCGACTGCTTCTTTCCCTGCTCTTGCCTCTGTGGATCTTTCTCCAGCAAAACTGACAACATTGTGCCCTTCTGTTTTTCAGTAGTGGGGAATCTGTCCTACTTTCCCAAAGCATGTGTCTGTTTGGTGGAGGTGGCAGACTCCTATGATTGTAGAGTTGCTACTTCTTGCCTGTAACGGTTGGAAGTTAAAGTTGTAATTTTCATAAAGTAGTGGCAGCATCTGGAATCAGAAGCTGTTTGTTTGAAATTTCTGTGTGTTTCCATGATTACACTATTTTAAATTCTCCATCACTCCATCTTTTATTTATTTAAAGCATGGGTTCTGTTAATTGTTGCTGGTGCAGCTGCATGTACATCTGATTTGGATTGCTGTTTTTTATATGCTAACAACTAAACACCACCAGGTGTCCTCTGCTTCTCTACCAGATCTGCATTACCTCTTGGGTATCCTCCTCTGGATTCAAAAATATTCATTTTAAACAAACCCCAGGGGTGAGGGGTGACACACAACCCTTTTTCTCAGCTCTGAAGAGGTTGTGGTGTGCAGCCACTTGGGAATGTCAGAGGATGTGCACTCATTGCTACATTTTGTCAGCAGAGCTTTCCCCCTCACCCCTACACTTATTTGTGACCCCATGACTCATCAGTATCCAAGGAATTATATTCCAGCAAGGACAGAGAAGTAGCTGGATAATTCCAGTTGTTTCTTCCCAACCTTTTGCTGAAACCAGCTCAGCCATCACCTCACAAAGGCTCATCCCTCTCTTGCTGAGAGATGATTAGCAAGAGCAGTTAGCATCAATCAACAAATAGATTTTTGCTAGGCAAGAATAATAGTTGAGATAATTGAAATAAAAATGAGCATAAAAGTTGGTTAAATGCTGAAATTTGCATGTTTTCTTCTTGCCTCGGTTCTGTCTGCCTGCCTGTTCTAGTCAGGAAGGGATTTCTGTGACAGACTGGCAATGTGTGAGAGAACATATTTTTACACGGCACCACATCCTTCTGTGGGATGCCGTGAAGCACTGGGAGATGAAAATCATGCTGTGTCCTTGCAGGTGCTCCACCCAGGTCCAGGGAGATTGATTTTGTCCCCAGCAACTTCTGAGCTCAGCAGAACTGACCTCTCTCCATGGGACCAGCTGAAATCCCCTGGGACCTGGGAACCCCTGTTTTGCAGAAGGGATCAGTAGCACTGCCATTCTTCTGACTGAGTATCTTAAACCAGTATGCCACCTTCAAGTTTTTAGGGAACTTGCATCTTATTTTATGTATTTGGATGGAAGATAAGAAAAAAGCACATTTTATGGGTTTTTTCCCTCCCTGTGGAGACACCAAACAGCAACAAACGAGGGTGTTCCCTTGTGCCATTATTAGATGGAACAAATAGAAGCCGTAGGTTATCCCCAGTTCAATACTTTCTATTTCAGCTCTGTACTCCTGAATTATTCACAGCCCTGGCTCCGGAATGGAAACAGAACTGCAGCTGCATTCCCAGCAGCAGTAACCTAGAGCCACACCAGATGGTGGCTGCCCAATGGCTCTGTGAGGCAAGTGATGAAACAGCACCCGAAGGTGACTCCAGAAAGAAACCATTTCAGTGATGTTGGTGCTTTCAAGGGCACTGACTGTGACAGGATGGTTCCTTACCACCTTTTTTTGCTTTTGTAACTCCATTTTGTGAATATTTCTAAATGTAATTGGGTGATTAACCATAATGTTTGTTTGTTTCTATAATATGAAATTATGGTGGTAAGTCATGTCAAGGGTGTTGGGCTGAGGGTGTGATGCTTTGAGCTGCTGAATGATCACCACAGGTTCTGCAGCGGTTCTTCGCTGTTTTTTAGTATTTTAGTTGATCAGCTCTTAATTACAGCTTAGCCACATTTGACTGCATACAAATTCATGAAAGTGAGAACTTGTAGTTAGCTTGTACAATTTGTGTGTTGGAGCAGCTTCATTGGACAGCAGCTTGAATTCAAGTCTCTGAATTAAAGTGAATTTAACTGCCTATGTTGTTCCTGATATGCTAATATATTTAAATCATAAGGAAGGCAGTTATAGCTTCAATACAGGACATTATTTATTAGCCCAATAATTATGGCCACTAAACTGCATGTTCTCATCATGATGAGTTACTAAAGCACTATTGAAATTCTGCGCACACATGAGAAAGAGTGAAAAGGATCATTAGGCAGAATAAACAGCAAGTGACACTGAAAAATACATTACAGTGATATTTTAAGCTAATGCTTGTGTGGGCTGTGCGAAAGCACAAAGAGTTTATCTCCTACAATCGTTTCTGCAGTTCTGCTACTAAACAAGGGGTTTGTTCTGCTGCTTCCCTTTCCCTGGCCAGGCTGGGCAAAGCCCTTCATGTCCTGAAGCAAGAGAGGGAGGAGAACAAGGTGACAGGACTGCAAAATGGGATAAAGATGATAAAAATGTGATAAAAATGACCTGGAAAATGACTGATATTTAGTGACCATTTAGTCAGAATGTAATTTTAAAAATCTCCTTTTATCTTCATAAAGAGGCTGACCCTAATCAGGAGGAATTTTTTGTCCCTCAAAAAGTCTTAATTTATGTTCTTTATCCTTTCTGGGTTCTAGTCCTACTGGAGGCTCTGTGTTAGTATAAACAGTCTCATTCCATAGACGAAAGGGCAAATTGTCATTCTAGTCCCTCATTTATAAAAATATTCACTTGTATTACATTGTTATCAGTGGAATCCTAGCTGCTCTTCCATTACTTAAGCTGATTTATTTGAAATTGTAATAGTGGGAGATGCAATCAATAGAATTCATATTCTGTGAAAATTGGAGCTTTTAATACTGAGTATAGTTTATAATGTCACGGCAAAAATGCATCACATTCATGAAAAATGAGAATATGCATTTTTGGCATTTTGTAATCATTTAATGACCACTCATCCGCATTTCACATGAACTTTGTTATCTGTAGTGGAAATGAAACATATTTAAAAGGCCATTTTTGCGTAGCTAATCAATCCTATAGGGTTTTTGTTTAATTTCTTTCATCATAAATGCTGCTCCTTGTAGTTCTGTTTGAAATGCCTGCAGTCCACACATCCAGTTCACCTGAGCTGGTGTTGTATTTACTTTCCTATTCTGCATTTCATTCCATAAGCCTTTGTTCTCCTTATTTAGAAAAATCTCAGAGGATTTGAACTGCATTGCAGAGCAACAGTTATTAACTAAATCCTTTTTGTGGTGAATATTTTTCTTTCGGTCTCTCTTGCAGTTATGAAATCTTCGAGATACTGTGTTCAACAAACATCTCCAAAATTCAGTGCACTCATAGTTGGATAAAGGCAAAGGAGAAATCATGGAATTTTAACTTATGTTGAAAAGGTTTCCCTTTCATTTAGAGGTTCAAAACTGTTGCAAAAATCCCGGTGATGAGCATATTTTGCAAGCTGCCTTGGTTTTGTATTTTATATGATTTATTATATGATCCATAGTTAATAAAATTATGTAAGAATATAGTTTAACTTTTGCTTGGGAGGTGGAGCTAGCTGACCCTAATTGTTACAAATTCCATCAGTCTCATCATTAATTTGGCTTATAAAAAGCATGATATAGAACTTAATGAGTCATTCATAAATTCTCTGTGTATTTCTTGTATGTAAAAAATGGATAAATCCCCTTGGGCTGCCACAACATCCTTGACATTTCAGTGCTGAAACAATCCCCCACATCAGTTATCAAAATTCAATCACACTATTGCTATTTCTCTAAGAGTATCACCCTTCTATTAATTATTGGAATTTATTTGCCTTCCAATTTACTGGTGCTGAAACAGTAACTTCTACATGCAGACCAGTGAACATCCCAGTGTGGCCAATAAAGCAGTTTGGGTTTTACAGAGATGTAAGATTTGTTGTTGCCAGAGGGGAAGTTATTAGATGTTCTTGGCTTTGTTAGTACTCTGAGTTTCTCAATAACCACTGTGCTGTCTGTCTCTGTTTATACACATGTTTTGTGTAAAATATCCTTTGGATTTCGAGTCTGCTTTGGAGTCCAAAACAAAACAGAACAATTCTGTGGAGTTTCTTTGAAGAATTTGTGATCAGCTGATGAAATCAGTCTTGCACATAGGTGCTTAAGCAGGAAATTAATAGTATAGATCTGCAAAATACATCTGAAACGTCCAAAGCAATCATAGTTAAATCTGGAGAAACCTTTTATTACAAGAAAAATGAGAATTCCCTAGGAATCTTAACTTTGAGAATTCATCCCATATCTTTGAGATGCTCTAGATGGAAGTGTTAAATTATCTGGCACAGTGTTTTAAAATCAGGATGTTTCACAAAATCTCATTAGTGTTTTATGATGGAAATGGTATCAAATGGTATGGAGAGATATAATTTTAATTCAGGTAGGTGGTTGGGGGATTTAGAATCGCTGAATTGAAATTAAAAAAGGAAGAGCTGAATGCATTTCAGGATAAATGATTTATTACAGGCCTACCAACTTCCCCAAGGAAACAGTAAAAGGAGTATTGTTTCACAGATTTAGAATTCTCTCAGATGAGGCGGGAGAGGAGCAGGAGGGAGCAGGGATTCCTTGGGAGACAAATACACCCACAAGAAATCTGAAATCTGGCCTGATATCCCTCGGGTGTCACTAGGGAGGGTAAATCACTGCCCAGTTTTCTTCAGCTCAACCTGGTTTAATGCAAGGTGCAGCCATGGAGGAAGCAACACAAAATCTATTCTTTTTAGGTACTAAACCTGAGAAAAGTGATTTCTGGTTGTTGGATTCTCTCTAAGTGGAAGGGCTCTTATTATTCAGTGCAAACTGCACTGAGCTACTTTGGAGATGGAGGCACAGAAAGGTGAACTTCAGAGACTTTTTTCTGACTTCTAGTTCTTAAATTCTTAATTATTTTGCAAAAATTCTGTGTTCCAGAGGCTGAGAACTACCTAATGAATCCAGTAAACTAAAAAGCAAACTGTGATTAAGCAATTATTTTCAAACCAAAATAAAAAAGATTATTAAAGGAGCTTGAAGTTGTTTATTTTTTTCTTTTCTGAGGTCTAAAGCTGCAACTTTTGAATTGGATAGCTTACATTTGGGTATCACTTGTGTGATGCTCTATTGCCCTCATGTTTAGGATTTGTAGGAAACTCTCTGCTTGTCATCAGAGCATCTGGGATTTTGGAAATTGTGAAGGATGAAGAGGCAAATCGCCTTGGTCTATTCAGATGCAGATAAAATGCTCTCTCTGACATTTTCTGCAACAGAAATAATATTTACTTAAATACAGTCTTGTTAAATGGACAAATATAGGCTGTATTACTTAGACTCTTGTGTCCTATGTTTGGTTTACATTACCTATTCCTGTTTGGTCTGCTTTTAGAACTACTCTTATTAGCTAAATAATAGATTTAGAAGCAAATTTTTGAGAAGATTATGAGGCACCTTTCTTCTGCTGGAGTGGGACCTTGCTTTAATTAAGTTTGCTCAGTAACTTGTAATTAATTATTTTTCTCATGTATTTCTATTCTAACTACACATTTGAATGCCTGAATTTTGATCAGTAACTTTGGATATTCTTCTGATTCCCTTCATTGGTGTGTCAGTAAAAACTGGGAAAGTACTGTCATAACATTCTAATGAATCAAAAACCTTAGAAGCCTTGAGATAATATTTCAGTTTAATCTGAAGTACCAATAATATTGAAGGATTGTATGATGCACAGAGCAAAAAAATTCATGGTTTCTGGCCTGGTAGTGTTGATGACATTTTCCGGGGGTTGTTTATTTACTTGTTTCTTGGGCTATTGCTTCTTTCATTGGCTGCTTTGTCAGAGTAAAACCACAGACTTTCACCAGAAGTCTGAAAACATTCAAAAGCTTTTCCTTCAAATATCATTTCCAGTTGATGGCCCTGGAATGCAGATCAGGAGTTGTTTTTCCCAGCAACTTGCATCTACTGCTTTCTGAATATATTAAATTTTGGCTGTTTGCTCTGTTCACCGAATTCCTGAATAACTTAATAATCACTTGCCTTCAGCAGGGGGAAAAAAAGGACTTCTCACCTAAGTTCTCCATGTTATTTAGGCAAAAGGAGCTGTGGTGAGTGGCAGTGCTGATGAAGAAGCAGTTGTGTTAGTCACTGTTCCCAGCTAGCACAGAAGGTTCTCACGTTGAATCAGGGAGATGTCAGCTGCATGTCTGCGTATTTTTAGTGCTTTCCTTAGGTTCTAATTAGCAGTGTCTTAAAACACAGTGCAAATTCAGATGATTCCTGGACTGGCTGTTTATCTTCGTAGTAAATGAGAATAACAAGTGTTTCTTAGTAGAAAAATGACTTTGCTGTTAGAAGCAGTCTGCTCTAATGATGTAGGTCAGCTTCTGTTAAAATAAACAGATTTATATATAACAGCAGTTCTTGAGAGGGTCATGTTCTGCTCTAATGATGTCAGGATTGAGATGTGTTTGAGGACACTGAGGTGCTCCTGGAGTAGGGAAATGATATGGAGCTCTGCTAAGCCCTTCACCACAGAATTCAGGTGGATCTGTCTTCATTAACCTCCATGACCTAATTATTCCATGCATACCCGGGCTGGAGACCTTGAACACATTTTGAGCCCAGCCTATGGGATGTTACTCTTAACCCTTTTTTCAGTATAAGTGATTATATAGCAAATATATGCTCAAATTTACCATTATATTCTGATATTCTTGTATTTTGGACAGCAGTTTTTAGAGATTTGGTCAGTGCTAGATGCCTTTCTCCATACTTATTTTGTATGGAGTGAAAGTTTTAAGGTTTTTATTTCAATGGGCTGCTAACAATCTTCTAGGTCTGCTTGGCAGACTTAATTACATATTACTAAGGAGAAAAAGATTTCTGTGTTAGTTAAGCAAAAGCCATATTTCACCTTCACAGGTATTTAAGAAATAGAACATATCATTAAAGGGAACTGCCAGTGCCACAGTTTGTGCAGTGACAGGAACACATTTCACATGGCAGATGACTAAATTTGAATCTGCCCAGTTCATAACCACTTCCTGCTGTTTGTAAATATCCAAAGAAAGAAGATTCCTATCCAATGTGTCGATTCTGACTGTAATTCTCAATAATTACAAGCCAGCACAGAGGTGTCTCTCAAGGTGAACACTTCAGTTCAGTGGCAGAGCACAGGAGAAGCTGGAGCAGCGACTTCGTGCTTTCTGTCTCTGGTCTCTGGCCATGTAGGAGGTTTAATTCGCAGATCTATTTTTCTGCTGTCTTCCAAGAGAATTGAAATGTCACCGCTTCAAACTCATGTTTTCAGAATAAAATGCACAGCCTCCCAAAATACTGTATTGACTGAGTAGTTCACCCACTTTAAGCCAGAATTGTAAAGAATCCAAGCCAATTAAGCTGGCTCAGATCTCATTTCGTTAAGAATCCTCCATTCCAGAGCAAGAATCAATGTCAAGTGTTTCTGTTGACATTCTGGGCACTATTAAAAAACCCCAACCTTGTCTCCTTCCCTGATAGCAATAGACTGATCCTTCTGACAATCTTAGGGTTGGACTGTAGAGCAAAGAGTTCATTTTTTATTTAAAAAAACTATATATAGCTTGAAAAACCAAATAATGAAAGCACATTGGCAATGCAGGGTGCTTCACAGCTTGGCACTGAGTGCTTTCTTTTACATGGTGACATGTGCAGAGCTTCTCAGACAAAAATGAATCATGAGCAAATGATTTTTTTCTCTTACAGAGAGCATTGCGGAAAAATAGAACTGCAAAATACCGAAAGATGTTTCCCGCAGGACAAATGAAGTATATTAGGGTCTTGTTCAGCAGAAGACTCTTAATGGATTGTAGAGATTTCTGCTGGCACACAGTGGGGCTTTTCTGGAGGTCTGATCTGGGCAGATGGAGCCCATCAGTTCCAGGGAGCCAAGAATAATGAGACCTGCTGGGGAGCAGAGGGGGAGAATTCCAGTGTCTACACTCCCTCTGGGTATGCAAAGCAAACCTTTCCTGCCCTGTGGACATACAGTTAAATCTAACCTGCCAGAAAATCACTAATATAAAATAATGAGAAACCGCTCATTATTTAGTGAGTCATATCCTTAATACAGCTGTAGGATGAAGAACAATAAAGCAATGTGTAAGAAAGAACTTGTGTTATTCTGAAGGCAAGGTGAATTAGTCAAAGTGTTCTTCTGAGCATCTGCAGCACAACCAGAATTTTAAATGCAGGCACAGATTTATTTTTTGGTCAAGCATCAAAAATTCAAGTCTAATGTATTCTGCAGGTAGCAAAAACTGATCAGGGATTCAGACAGACATAAACACTGCTCCTGTCAAATTTACTCACTGCAGAATGTCCATCTTTAATTCAATCAAATGTCCGAGATGGTTCACATTCTTTGGTGTTCTCCATTTGCTCTTTGCTCTGAAGGAATTTTTACACTTTTCTTAGCAATGGACACTTTCAGGAAGCTGAGATACAAAGTCCAAGCAGAATATTCCTGAGGTTTCCCATTCCTTCCCTCAGGGTGGTTGTCAGCAGTGACAGTAAAAACCATTTTCGTAAGATTCCGAGTGACCTAAATGTATGAATAATTCTTGCACTATGAAAAGATACTCAGAGGTCCAAAGTTCTTTTAGACAAAAATATACCACAGTATTGTCTAGATATACCACTGATAATATAAATTAATTCCAATGTATGAGGACAGCCAAGGCGGTTAATGTCTGTCTGTTATCGAAACACATCCTTTTCCTATTGTTTTTTTTTTTTTTAATCCAGACTTCATGGATCCTATCCATGAAAAAATGTCTATAACATTTAGCATCACAAAAACCCAAAAGTTGATTTGCTTGCAGATGGTAAAGATGGTAAAATCCGTGGAATTCCAGATTGCTGCAACTTTCTGTCCTGGAATGACCATAATTCCTCCTCCCCTCCTCCTCAGCTGAAGTGTCAGTGCTGTATTTACTATATATGAACAATATCACATTTGATGACTGTCTGAAGTTGTTTTGGTAACTATAACAGAAATAGAATTTGCCCTTTTCCCTTGTGGTGGGTCCATGTAACTCCTATTACAGCACGATTTAATAATTAAAATGCTTCTCCTCCCAGAATTTCCTTTCCTTGTTGAATTTTAACAGGAAATTTGGGGTGATCAAATGTATTGAACACTAAGAAGGGCTGGGAAATGTACATTCTCTCAATCTAGATTTATATGAACAGTCCAGAAATGATGACATAGTGAGCAGCAAGCAGATTTCAAGAGAAATTAAAGAGAATTTAATTTTCATTTAAGAGAATATGTTATATAGTTTATTTAAGATATTTTTGAGATACCCATTAAAATTGACTTCAGATCCAATTTTGCTTTCAGTCACCAAATGTCTTGCTGATTCATTTCTCTTAAAATTTGGTCTGCTCAGAAGGGACTTGAAAAGAGTAATCAGTTCAGTTTTGCAGTTGATGATTTCTGCATTTACCCAATTTGACCACTTAAAAGAGCAGCGTAAGTGAAATAATCTGTTCCTATGGCAACACAGAGAGTCTGGAGGAGCTTCCATGGTGTAGAGATGGTACTGAAGCCTCAGAAAACCCCACAGGAAAAAACCAAAAAGGATGAATTCTGAGCCAGCCCATACATTATAAGCAAGAGGGGCACATACCTCATGTCAGACATTGGAATGTCCTTTATTAAGGTGCTTTTGCCCATTTTTTGGCACAAGTTCCTGGAAATTCAAGGCTTGCCTGGCCTTGCTGCTGGGTTTGCCAGGCAGCTGATGTGGTGGAAGTGGCAATGTGCCTGACTCTGAGATTACAGCATGAGCCATGGGTTGAAACACTGAGCTCTTGGCAAGAGGGATCTTGTGGAGCATTAGAAAATGATTGGTTGTGTCACTGGTTGTCCTTTATTTCTCTTGATAAGTCAGACTCACCCTTCTCATTTATTTGTTGGAGATTAAGCCTTAAATTCCATGGGAAGAGTAAGGTGGTCACTTAATTTTGTTCTTCTACTCGTGTTTTTACAGCTGGGAGAGGAAAGCAGTCCTTGTTGGAAAGCAAACTCCAAGTGCTTGTGAGTAGTCAGCTGTCCTGGTGAGCAGTGCTGTTTTTCTGCCAGCCTTGTACACCAAAACATGCAAGGAAAATCTCAGCCTTTTCTCATTTCATCACTGTAGAACAACATCAGTGCAGAATGAACCTGGTGAAACCAAAAGGGCTGTAATTAGAAGGACTTTGACATGGAATGAGCACAAAGTCACAACTTCAAATAGAAATATGTGGAAACACACAAATATCTGATAAAGGAAGAATGATTTTTTTTTTTAATACCATTAGTAAAATTTAGTATAAGTGCTGCAGTACAACTCACAGTTGCTAAATTATAGTTTGTGTTGAAAGTCTGTATTAACAATTTCTGCAGTACAATGTGTCTGAGATGAGAAAAAAAATGTATGAAACTGAGAGAAGACAAGGTTTCCAGCATTTGAAAATCTCTAGTTTGATACGTGCAGATGATATAAATGATATATCCAAATTTCAGGGGGAAAAGCTGCAGTTTAATAATAACATGCAGATCCACCGGATTAAGAGTTCTGCTTGCTGAAGGAAAAAATCTTGTAATTTGCTCATCCTCGGTTGCTCCTCCTCATGCCCTTCTGTGCCTCTCTCCAGCCCAGCTGCTGGAGCTGCCTGCAGACTTGGGCTGAGTGAGCTCCAGCACCTTGATGCCTAAAACTGCCTACCTGGAACTGAGGCCAAGAGAAATTAGGAGTATAAAAAGCATACAAATTTATTTGAGGTCTTCAAATTACATTCGGTCAAACAAAGTCCCCCTTGAGGTAAAACACCCAGAATGGACACTGGGGCACGAGCTCTTCACCTTTCATGAGTTCTGTCCTATTAGCATATTGGTCCCTAATTCTCCAATCACACCTTCAGGTGATGATATTGATCACCGAGGTCTGCTCCCCCCTTTCCACCATTTTTCACTTATTTCTGGGTCCTAGGGCAACGAATATGTCCTTGAATCTCTATCCAGAGCGATTTGTTTTGGCTAAAGGTGCTGGGAACAGAGGACTTTAGCATTTTGTAAGCACAGAACTACAGCAAGTTACAGATACATGAAGAGTAAAAATCCCGAAATTATTGTCATCAACCTGAGTGAGCTGCAGCCCTGAGTCAGCTCCAGCACCTGCAAATTCTGCTCTGAGTTGGGCTCTCGCTGCTTCCAGCAGCAGCCAAACACCAGAGAGCCCTCAGGCTAGCAAGCTCTGGATGTGTGGAGATGGGAGAGAATAAAGAAGTGCTCCTGGAGAGAATAAAAAAGTGTTCCTCTTTCAGGTCAGCAAGCAGGGTTTCTTGCTTAGTACAGGAGAAGAGAAATCTGAGTTCATCCAGAGTTTCATTTATGTCTGTAGCAGTCTTGATTTTGTAAAGACTCTGATGTTTACAAATAAACATATGCATAATTTCTTACACAACTTTATTTTTAAAAAGAAATTAATAAATCTGCTCAACTCAATAAAAATCCTTTTTTTTTTTTCTAAATCCTTGCATAACTCTGTAAGAGTTACACAGAAAAATTCTCATTGTTTGAAAAGTGTTCTTGACTGCTTTTACTGTGGTCGTGACAGTTAAATTATTTACTTGTGTTTAGCATTTATAAGGACCATAATAGAACCGTTTACAGGAGCTGAATAACACATTTTAGTGCTAAAACAGACTATTTTGTTTTTCCTTACTATTTATGACTGGTGAGGGTAGAAAACTTTGGATAATAGAAGTCTGAAATCTGTAAGTATGAAATCTGTAACTATTTGTTACAGTGCAGCTTTTTCTTCTCTTTCCATTCTACTTCCATTACCTTTTCCTCATTGGACAATGATTTGCATTTTAATGAAATTTGTGATTAAGCTAATTGGGTACTTTGAGAATAAAATCAGTGCTCCCTGTCTTAAAACAATTAGCTTAAACTTGCATGTTAACATTTAAAAAATGCAGTGCAACTTTAACATTGTGTATTCAAATTAGAAGGAAAATTTGTGTCTCTTGTTGGTTAATCCAAAAGTTCTCTTTTTCTCACTTTTTTCTCCTGAGAATGTGAAAATGAAGTCAGATTTTCTAATAAAAATAATTTTTCATTCTTCTATTTGTACTTTAATCTTATTATATTATTAACAGTAAGAGTCAGTAATTTGCTTTTCAAAATATTTGGAGAGCACTTTCTAGTTATTCATCCTGGTATTATATTCATCTTATACAGATATAAAACCATCTCTGCCCCCACTAGACCTTTCAGGGAAAGAAAAGCCTAAACACAAAGCCAAACTGTAAAGCCCATATTTTTTTAAACTACTAGAAACATATATCTGTTAGGGGCTTAAACTAGAAAACCACTTGTGTTAGAAAAATTTGAATTTATTAAGTGTAATTAATCTATAATATTCATTCACATTACTAGCATGTAAATTCCTCTAAACTACTTAGCTGTGTCATTACTCCAAAAATGCCTTGCAATAAAATGTCCTTTCATTAGAGACAATGTTCTCTTCCCTCTGGTTGTAAACAGAACTGGCCTGTAAGCAGTGCTTCGTTTTCATTTATTTCAGTGCACGGAATAGCATATTTTAATTTATTTCAGTGCATGGAATGGCACTGAAAGGTTTGGCCAAAACCTCATTGCCTTGTAGAGGATTCAGCAAAGGGATTGGCACTTAAGAATTTTTTATCATGAAAAGAGTTGTTGGCTTAATAAATTCGTTAAGGTATTTTGTCTGAAAACCCACAACCACATCCTTGAAGCGCCAGTGCTTTTTCCATCCTCCTTTTTCTGTGTTTGTCACTTGAGCTTTTTGTCTGCTGATGCTTGGCACGCATGTAATTTATCTCATTTGGTATGTCAGGCAGTAAAAGCATTAGAAATGTCTTGCATGCAAGAGTAAATGTATTTTCCATTGTGCAATGCTTTCATTATTTTTCTAAGTATTCTGTGACAGGAGAGGATGGTAAGGCAAAAGAGAAAACACAACGTTCTTTTGAAATGTTTGAAGTCACTTGCACTTCTGTAGGAATTTAGTTTTGTGCGTCCCTGTACAGGTTTGTAAATGAAGACAATGCAGGTTGCACACCTCTCCCAGACTGCACACACCTGGAGACAAAAGCAAACATTTTGGTCTGCAGGTGATATTCAATTGCTTATAAATAGTGGGAAGCAAATGTCAGTGCTGCAGAAATTCCATCAGAACTCTGGAGCCTCTCAAAATCCAAGGAATAAAACCATGAAGGCTGAACCTGGTAAAGGTGAATCCTGATGCGTTGGAACACAGTTAGAGACACCTAATTTCTGATGGATGTGGATGTAAAACTGAGTGTTTGAAGAGGAGCACACTGCACTGTTCCTGTGAAACACCAATTTAGCAGCAACAGTGATTTGCACACTTGCTGCAAGCTCCAGGTGGAGCCTGGAGTTTCTGTGGGGAACACAGGAATAGACAAATTACTGCAAGACGAGCGACATGAAAGTCTGTTGGCTTTTTCTGAGTGAAATAAGAGTCTGATATCTCTGTCAGCTCTTTCTAAAAGCATCAAGCATGGCTGAAATGTCTGCGTGGGAAAGAACTTGGATTAGATCCAAAGATTTGGAGGCATTGCAATTGAAGATAATTAGTTCACATAATATGATTTGTTTTGTTTAGATAAGTTCAGGAGTATCTTTCTTTCTTATTTAACACTGTCTGTAGCCTTTAGCGTTTGTAATATTCTGATTACCACATATGAGCATGAGCCAGCAAAAGGCTCTTGCAAGTGCAGAATCACAAATTGAGAATATGTTAAAAGTTGATCACAGAAACATTCTTCCATTCTACAAAATTTTAGGGAAATATAAATCCCTGTTCTTCATTGGGATGATTTTAAAACATTTCTGAGAAGAGTAAGAAGACATAAATAATTAACCTGAAATATTAATGTATTTGTTCTCTCGAGAAACAGGGTCTCCCATTATCCTGAGTGCCTTTATGGCTGAGATTTTGTCAGATTTTCCCAGCTGTCCTTTCTGGAGCTGCATAACTACATGCAACTATTTATATTGCCAGGATTCTAAGTACCTGGAATCCATGCTCGGAACATCTTTTTCTGAATTGTGAATATTTACAGAAGATTAAATACATGCATTAACAAAGAGCTGGCCACAGAGCAAGCTGTTGGCCAGGGAATTACCTGGGAGAAGGACAGAGCAAGGACTTCAACAATGCTTTCCCCACTGCAGCCAATTGTCACAGTCAACAGCCTAACGAGGTCCTTTTGGCCAACTCCCCACCGTGGCTAATTAAAACTTCCTGTGAGCAGTGGATGTGATGGTCAATATATATTAATCAGGGTTAGAAGTCTGCTCTCTGCATTTCCCAGTGACTGAGTGTCCTCTTCTTGCATCAGGCCTTGCATGCAACACCTTCAAGACTGAGAGCACTGAATTCCCTTCTCCCCCAGGCTGCTCGGAATTCCTGCTCTCCCTGAGGGAGCTGTTTGCCTGCCCCTGCTCCCCTTTTCCCATCCCCAGCTCAGATACCTCGTTTCACAGGCACTCTGCACGGTTAATGTGCAGCAGTAGTGAGAACACCCATGTGGAGACACTGAGTATTTTTCTCTCTGGAAAAGAACAGAAACTTTGGTAAATGCATAATGCCTTGTATGTGCATTTCACTGTTTAATCAAGGTGAAGAGCAGAGCTCCTGAGGAAACTCTGTAAATAAACACACAGAGCGCTGGGCTCATAATAAGCAGTCATTATTGCTCTACGGTTAAAAATATCAGACAAACCTGGGGTTTGATTGCTTCTTCATATTGATTCACCCATTCTAGAGGACTGAAGTATTTCCTTTTGCCTGTATGTTAGATCTGTGCTAGAGGCAAGGTTGGTAGCATTTGCAATCCTGCAGCACTTCCCTGGTTTGTTTTTTCCCAAGTGACAGAGATAATCACATCAGGAAGCACAAGTGGCAATAAAAGTAGTGGTACCTCATTTTGGCTCTAAAGAGTTATGTTTCCAGCTATGCCTTCCAAGGAAAATTAGGCAAGATGAATGCTAAGAGTTGGTTGACTGAGGTACCAGAGGTACTGTCAAATAGCAAAAATAAATCTTCATCTAGATTATTAAAATGAATTGATCAGAAATCTCTGGGTGGAGCCATGGGTTGACTGCTTGCCTGGCCTTGCCTGAGCAGTGCACTCTGTAGGGTGGAACCCAAACCTCAACTCTTCTGCTCACACACGTTCCTTTTCTGATCTAATGAACAGCAAACAGGAGTTCATTTGGCTCTTCCCAGAACTCTTCTGCTCAAACTCCTCTCACTTACTGGATTATCCAGAAACCTCTCCCATGGAGCCACTGAGATGACTGATTCAGCAGCCCTACAAACCAGATATCCCTGTATGTTCAGAGACAGTCCTAATGCTTGGCTGATTTCTTTTCCTTTGGGGCATAAATGGATTACTGTTGAAATCAGAAAGGAAAGCTTTCTTCTGAATCTCTGCCTGCAGCTCCAGGGAAAGGGACTGGACACAGGTTATTGGCAGACTGTATTCCTCTGCTGCTGGCTTCTAACCCTGCTGTTAACGTGGAGTTTGTTCAGAATGCAATTACAAATTGACAGGTACATATTTATTCTAATTGCATTTCATAAGGCTCCTTAATCTCCATGAAGGCACCAAGTCTGTGCAGCGTCTCCGTGTCACAAGCAGTGACTCATCAAAAGGAGGAGGGAAATACACAACTTGACGTCTTTATGGTGCTCTGTGAAAACCTATGGTGCTCTGTGAAAACCTTTAATTTCAGAATCAATCTCCTTTGCAGGACACTTTCAGAACCCACTATTTCATTCTGACAGTAGATGTGGAAATCTGTCATAACATGTATTTATAAAAATATCTGGAAGCCTTTTGTTTGGGATTTGATAGCTGGGGATCAGGGGTTTTCCCAGCAGTCCTGCAGCATTTATTTTCTGTTCCTACAACTAAATTATTCTGGAGAGGAGAGGATATATACATAAGGGGAAGGAATAAAGGAGTCAGTGCAGTTAATAAAGCAGGATTTACAGCAAAGCAGTTTGACAATTGCATTATGTTTCCCCTCCCTCAGATGATGTCACAGAGTAACGTCAGGAAGATTAAAATGATCTTCCTACATCCATTGATCACTTACTTATTGCTCAGCTCTAATAGCAATGCTTTTGGAAATGTACTGCACATCCTTGGACAGGAAATGTGGCTTTGTGAGGTGAATGTTTTGCTAGCACACTGAAGGTAGGGCTGCTTCTGGCAGAGGCAGGGCTAAGGCAGCATTCCCCCATCCCCTCACTGAAGGTCTTACATCCTTGAAGAATTTGGGATCCTGTCTGGGGCTGTCTCAGCTCAGCCAGTGGGACAGTGAACAGCAGCATGAAAACTGAGAAAAGTGTCAAACAGTGCTCCCAGCAAGCTGGAACCTCATTCTTTTGGACCCAATTCTTACTTTTGCCAGTTGCTACTGGTGCTTCTATCTTTCTAGAAGCAATATATAAGAATATTCACATCTATTCATTGTTAGCACCTTGAGCAGGAACTGGGAAGGTTCCTACACACCATGGGGAGTCAGAGCCAACACACACCTTTTAGCAAAGTTGTGAGGTGGTGAACAAAGAAAACCACTTGATAATGAATTAATGCAGCAGTCTTGCTAAGACCTTAACCCCCAAACTGACTTTTTTCCCCAAATAAAATGGTGACAACAAATCTGCATTTTGAGAGGTGCACTCTTCAAAACAGGCTGTTTGTCCCCGGATGGAGAGGGTGTCTCTTACAAAGACTGAAGGACATTGCTGCCTGGCCAAAATGCAAGTAGAGGCTTTAAATAAAATATGTTGTTTGGGCTGACTTGCACTGGTATTTAGCACAGAAACTCTCAGAGTCATTCCCCTGGGCTGCTTCCCCTTGGCAGGGGACAAGACCCACTTTTGGAGAATTTATTTTCACAGAATCCTTGGGTCTTGGCACTATACAAACTGAACTTGAACCAGCTTGGGTGCAGGCAGAGATCACCATTTAGCCAGAATGCAATGCTAAGGTATCAAGGCAAAAGATTGAATGAGTCAGAAATGCAGCATTTCTTAAATCTGTAAGAGTGAAAAGTATTCCTGTAGAGTGTTTTTGAAAAGTACTAGATAAATACAGTAAATACAGGCTGAATGGCCTTTTTCAGAAATCCCTATCACAGCAGTTAATGATTAGAGTGTTATTTAATTGAGTTAATATTAATTCATTAGCCATAATTTGTTTGTGGCTCAAAGTGAGCATCCTGCCGTAAAAAAAAAAAAAAACTAGATGGTATATTGAAATTGAAATCCGATTTAATGGCTTAGTGTTTCTGAAATTAGGAAGATTGCTCCTTGGAACCTCGCTCCTCACCTGGCTTCACCAGGTTCAGCATTGCTCTGAAATGAAATATGGAAGTTTTTCTTCCCAGTGTATATTGAGCACTCATCTGTTCTGTGATCCAAATAATCTTCTGCCCGTCCATCCATCCATCCATCATCTCCAGCACTGAAAGGAAAGCTAAATGGCAGCCTTTAGCAATGAACTGGATGAGATGGGATAGGAATGATATTCTCCCTTCCATCTGACAAGCCGTGTGATTGACAGTGAAAAATGAGTTCTGAAGGCTGAGCCGATGCTGTGTGCAGGGCTGGGGTGTTGGAGAGAGTTTTACAGAATTCCTGGTGCCACTGAAACCTCAGGAGACAAATCCCTGTGAGGTTTTGCAGGGGAACAGCCACACTTTGGAAAGGGAATATCCCAAAACCCTCTTAGCCCAGTTCCTGCGTAGATGTACGGATTTCTGGGAAGGATGTAGGTATAGAGGAAATAGGGGATTTGGATTTAAGGGAATTTCGGGCAAGAGAATCAAGCATACGCTTACATTTTACCTGCTAGACATAAATAAATTCTACCACCATTTCAAGCAAAACAGAAGCAGGTGTGCCATGTGTAGCTGTGATTTTTGTGGGCCACATTTAGAGACACAAATGTGCTGCTGGGAGACAGGCCTGGGAGAAGATGCAGGAAGAGTATTTTGCTCCCTCTGTAAGTGATGCTGTTTTCCTTTACGTTGTTCCCTCAGAAAGTACCAATTAGAATGTCAGCACATGGGTTTGCTCTCTGAACAAGGCAAATATAACACTCAGCACTGGGGATTTAGGATCTTAATTCAGCTCCCTGCTGTGTATCATTTCGAATGCAGTCTCTAATGACATGATCACATTCATTTTCTCTTGCTCTCTTGCACACTCTGTTTTATTTTTGTTTTTCTTCTCCCTCCCTCCACCTCAGTGAGAGCACTGACAGCTTGGACAAGATGAGTCAGAGCTGTTCAGTCAACAGAGACTATTAAATTTCCCCTTTTTATGCTAAAAAAAGTTGTATCACTTATGTCTAAATAGCCACCTTTTTGAAATTCTAGAAGTTGTTTTCAAGAGGATTTTAACCCTGCTATAATAGACCAGTTGCTTGAAAATATTGAGAGCATTTAAAAAAAAAAAAAAAAAAAAGACTGCCTGGACAGACTGATAAAAACAGTAGAATATGTTGAGTCATGCAGGCCATTAATTACAAAAAGAAAAAAGAAAAAAACATCAAGGGTATATGGTTAAGGCTCCACTGCCTTTTTATGGGTAGAAAAAAATCAGGCTAAAATTCCTATAAAACATAGTAGTTGGAGTAAGTGATGGTGAAAAGAGATGGAGAAAAACACCTTTCTATGATCATAGGTGTTTAGATTTAAATCAGGACAAAAATATTTGTTTAACTTAGTCTAAACACCTTCATGACACATTTATCTTTTAAAATGCTCAAATCTCTTTGGCATTCTTTTATACTGGCATATGGAGTGGTAAATGTGCCACAGTTTCTCAATTCTGCCCTTTACATTCTAATTAAAGGAGAAACAACCCACTTTTCTGACTGTTTTCCAGAAGGAGGAATGATGAAATTTATGCTGTTTTGTGAGTTAGAGTCTTCTCCCACTTTCCCTTCACAGGACCTCAGAGAACAGAATCTATTTCATAACTGTTAGAGGTAGGAATCTTTTAATGAGAGAATCTTGACATAAAAATATCACAGTTTATTTCTTATCCTTAGAGAGTATAAACAATGAAATGTTCTTATGTTCTCTAGTAATGGTGGTGTTTTGGATGAGCAAAAACCAGAATCTTGTCTCTCAAGGGCTAATTTGACGTGTGGCTAGGCATGCGAATCGAAACAAAATTAACGTTCTGGTATTGCTCCTGCTTTTTATGTGGAAAAAAAAGATACTTAATATTCTCAGAGGAAGTTTCTTTACATATCACTACAGTTTATCATTCCCTCACAGAATCAGGGAGTGGAAAGGACCCCTGAGTGTTCCTGTTCCGATGCTTTTGCTGCCTGGTAATTGTAATTAATGAGACTAAATGCCCACAGTGTGTCCTCTGGGTGTTGCTGCTATTTGCAGGAGCTTTATCTTGTCCAGACCCAGCAAAATGTGCAGAAGCCAAAAGCAGGGCTGAACCAAACAGTGCCAGAACCAACAGCAGCTCTAGCAAAACCCAGGAAATCCTGTCTGGAAATGGGCTTTTCACCAGGGAAAGGAACGAGGGATTTCAAACCTAACTTCATTTGGGACATTTTTCACAACTGAAACAGAAGATGAATGACTGTCAGTCATATGCAAATATAATTTGAGATAATTGCTGCAGTGAGCATCTCAGCAAAGGCCAGGAGGAGCAGGATTTGTGCAGAGTGAGCCAGCAGAGGAGCAGCAGAGGCTGGGGAGGCTCTCTGGAGATCACCCAGACTGAGCTCCTGTGCAGAGCAGGATTGTCCCTGGGGCTGGGACAGCCAGCCGTGGGTGTGAGCAGCTGGCCAGGGGCAGAGCCCATCCATCCCTCTGGGCACTCAGAGCTGCCAGACATTGGTATCCATGGCCAGAGCCCATCTATCCCCCTGGGCACTCAGTGCTGCTGGACACACTAACACCCATGGCCAGAGCCCATCCATCCCCCTGGGCACTCAGTGCTGCTGGACACACTGATACCCATGGCCAGAGGGAAGCTGTGGCTGCTGCCCCTGGCTCTGCTCCCTTTCAGGCTGTGGCCAGTTGTGTTTCCAGCTGCCCTGCAGACAGCTGTGAGGTACCAGCTGTCTCTGTCCCCTCCTGTTTGCCAGAGGAATCACCATTTCACAGCCACCAGCTGACATATCTTCAATTAAGCCATTTAATTAAAAACAAATGCACTGTTACTCTGCCTTCCACAGCAAGTATTTCCTTTTGGGTTTGAATACAACTGCTTCTCACTTACATTACAGGACTTCCTCCAATTTCCCATCTCCCACCATTACTATTCCTGCTTGAGGAATCCCTGCTTTCTCAGTCCTTCCCACAGGAGAACTTCCCTGCACTCCTTGCTGGTTTGGTTTTTTTTTCCCCTTCTGTTTATCATTTCCAATCCATCTGTGTTTTTTGAGATGGGACAGTGGGAAGTCACAGTTCCCCCAAGTATTCATCATAAGAATGTTATTAAGTAGCAGAACACCTTCTAATCTTCCAATTTAATTTTAATTCTTTCGTTATTACTTTCTTACATTTTCAGTGTCTTTACACACTAATCCTGGGTTCTTAGAGAGCCATCAGAATATCTTCCACGTATTGTCTGAGAGGTAACAGCTAATTTTTTAAAGCTGTAATTGGGTAAGCAAAGTAATTTTTCCTGACTATGCATTGCTTTGGACTTCTTGACATTGTGCCTTTAATTTTCTCCTCATCACTCAATGGGATATTTGAAGGCTGATTTAGATTTTAGTCCATTGGCAAACTCAGTGGTTTGAACCCCTTCAAATCTCAGTGGTTTTCACCCTTCCTTGCAGAACATTTCTGCAAGTGTATAACAATTCCAGTCCCAAAAACTGTGCCTGGTGACCTCATTATTAATATTGCTTCTTTGTGAAAACTCTCCACTTATTCATAACCTTTCTTATTTATGAAAAGATTAGTCCATGCGAAGGCTTTTCCTTTTGTTCTGAGGGGATTTATTCTCCTGAAGAGCCTTTGGTGAGGTGTCAGAGGTTTGAACAATCCCATTACAGTACACTTATGTAATTTTAGCTGATACACTGATTTCTTTTAAGAGCTGCAGAAGATTTCACTTAGCCTTTCTGTGATGGCTGTATCTTCCCTTTTTGCTTTAACTTGCATTTTTCCAGAGAATTTTCTGCTCTCCCAAAGTCTGTGTCCTCATCTGGTTTTGCTGTTTGTTTGTTTGTTTGTTTATTTTTCCCCACATAATAATGCCTAATAACATGGCTTAGATTATTTTAAGCAAACATGGGATGCACAGAACGAGCTAAATGGTGCAACTAGAAGAGCTGTCATTGTAGTGTTTACAGAAAAGCCAATTAATTAATGAAGCTTCCAAAACAAGGTCAGAAATTCATATAGAACCTGACTGGAGTGAAAACAGCAGACAGTGGTTTAGGTCTGGCTGATTAAATAGAAGCATTAAATTCTCTGGATATGTCCATGCACAGTCTTACAGATGAGGTGGTGATTTGTCATGGTTGCATTTATTCTGATTTTTCTGGCTGTTCTCTGCTTCTCCAATAGGCCTTTGCAGCTGGAGCAGACATTGTTACATAACTGAGCTTGGTCTGTATGTGGATGGGATTTGCACACAGGAGCAGTGAAATGCCCACTCACTGGGGAAGATTTTCTGAATTTTCTTCAGGAATATTAAATTCCTGAGCCATGCATCCCAAAGGTATGGGCTTGCTGTTTGTTGGAGTGACACTTGTGATGCAAAATGGCTGCTCCTGGAAAGGGGAAAATGAAAATCCTTGCGCTCAGCATCTGTCTGGAGACAAGACCCAAACCCTGACTTTGCTGGTGACACAAATATCCACAGAAAGAGGAAAACAGGAGCTACAAAAGGAAGGACATTATTGCTATTTTTAGCCTCTCTATTTTCCTTCTGAAACCCGAGTGGTAAGGGCTGTGTTTCCCATGGCAAAGCCAGGATTTGCCTGATCATTTTCATAGCCCTGCAGGGAGGGCAGTGTTTCCAAAGCACTGCCTTCTATTTATTGTCAATTACAATCTTAAAAACACTGCTGACCAATATGGAAAAACCCTAGCACGCTGTTCAATTCCCTGCATAATCCCCAGCTTTATTTTTCTCCAGATGAATCGGACATTTTGCAGTAGAAATGTCTGTTCCAACAAGGGAATTGGGAACAAGTTTAATAAATTGTGGATGTGAAAGACAAGAAAGAACTCCCAGACTGGTAAGTTACACACACAAGGATGCTGCTGTTGCTCTGTGCAGCAGACACCTCCAGCAGCTGCAAATCAGGACTGCCCATTCCAGCCCAAAAAACCTCTCCTCTTGGTGTGGTGGTTATGCACAATTACAACTTTCATACACTTTCAATTTCTAGTGTGGGGTTTGTTTTTTTACTAAAAGGCATATTCATATCAACAGCCTCTAATTTAGTAATCCTTGAGGGTTTTGCCATATCATAGAATCCCAGAATGGTTTGGGTTGAAAGTGATCTTAAAACTGATACCAGTGCCACCTTCCACTGTCCCAGGCTGCTCCAAGCCCTGTCCAGCCTGGCCTTGGACACTGCCAGGGATCCAGGGGCAGCCACAGCTTCTCTGGGCACCCTGTGCCAGGGCCTCACCACCCTCACAGGGAGGAATTTCTTCCTAATTTCCAATCTGAATCCACTCTCTGACAGTTTGGAGCCATTCCCCCTTGTCCTGTCACCACATGCTCTCCTAAAAAGTCACTGTCCATCTTTTCTTCATGTCCTGCAATTCACAATTCACAATTCACAATTCAGTTACTCCAAAGCTTCTCCTCTCCAGGCTGAGCAATCCCAGCTCTCCCAGCCTTTCCTCCCAGCAGAGCTGCTCCATCCTCTGCTCATCCTGCTGCCTCCTCTGCACTCTCTCCAGCATCTCCAGCTCCTCCCTGTGCTAATCCAGGGCTGGGGCAGCTCAGTGGGGTCTCAGTGGGACAGAGGGGCAGACTCCCAATCCCTTTGCTGCTGCCCAGGCTGTGGGGTCAGCCCAGGGCATGGCTGGGGAGTGTCCAGCCTCTCATCCCCCCAGTCCTTCTCCCAGGGAGAGCTGGTCCATCCCAGCCTGGATTGCCACAGCAGATGCAGCAGCAGAAAGCTCCATTTCTGAACAGGTGGTGTTTGTAATGCACAATCTCTGCAAGCAAAAGGTCCCTAAATATTGTTTTCCCTAGGCTTTGTTCCTACAACTCGCTGTCTCTTCAAGTGGCACGCGGTGTGGGAAGGCAGCTAGCGATAGCATGTGAGTCAGAACGGGACTGCTGGCAAAGTATTCCAAAAACTCTGAGTGGCACTGGAGCCCTATGGATGGAGGATTTCATCTGGGAGGTTTCTCAGCTTCTTCTGGAGAGCTGGGCTCTAGTCCTTAAGCTATTATAAAAGAAAAAGCAAAGTGAAGAATCCATGTGTATTAAGAAAAGCTTCCAGATGCAAACAGTTAGCTAAGGCTGCCTTCATGGCAATGGGATACCTTTGGAAAACAGGCAGGAAGCAAAAAGTAATGAGTTGGTGCCTTGTATGGGAACAGGGAGTGCTTTTCATGCTGAGCTGCAGCAAAAGCTCTGGTGAGCTGCTTTTGCCATGGGCTCAGATGAGCATCCCTCTGCCCTTCGTGCCAATCCTTTGCATTGCTGCCCCTGAATAACCTTTCATCTTCCAATTGGCTTATTTGAATACCAGAAATGTCATTAATGGAATTTGATTTCAGCTTCCTGTGAAGGCATGGGACTTGCACCTGATTTATCAATGGTCTAAACTAAAAATTTAACTATAAACTTGGCTATCTCCCACAAATGTTTACACATTGCTGTTAGGTGAGTGCAGTGTTCTTTCCAACAGATGACTTGAATAAAAAGACTCTTTTGGTGTCTGCTTTGAGGCAAAACACCACCATGAAATAAAAATTTGAGGCCTGTATTTGTCACAGACATAGCCTCTGCCACCTTCACGCGTGGTGGTTGCTTTTAAGAAACACAAAGCCTGAACAAACTCCAAAGTGACTGTAGAGGTGAATTATGGAGAATGCTTTTTGTTCAGCTCCAATATATCCACTTTTCTTCCCCTGGGAGAGAAGAGAGCACAGGGTAGGGAGGCAGAAAGGTGGGAGCAGCATGTTCTGCCCCCAGGGACACTGTGGGTAGAGCATCTCTTGTTGATAACATCTGCTGCTGTGAGAACAGCCTGTTCTGGGCTGCAGGTCACTCTGACCCAGCAATTCTCTGCTTTTTGCTTTGTTCCAGCAGCCCTACGACAGGATAACATCATAGCACACAACTGGAACATGAGATTGGAGCTGGGCTCTTTCTGATTCTGCTGGGAGGAGGGGAGGGAGGGAATCCTTCAGCTTTCAACTGTAAAATAGCATCAGCAGTTTGTATGTTTTGCTTGTACTGCTTTTTTAAAAAATTCCTTTACACCTAACTGGTGTTGACTCTTTTCCATTGAAAAAGGTAAACAGAATTGATTTTTCTCTTCATGCATATTTATCCTCAGAAAAGCATTTATACATTCTCTAATTTGCGTTAATAGAAAAAAGCCTTCAGATGTATTCCATCAATCTCTTTGAAGGTTGAGATATAATTTCCATTAGGAAAGTCTGAGAGGAATATAAAGTGGACTTTTTGAATTTTTTTTAATCTAAATGAATAAAGACTTAGATATAGATGTGGCTATGCAAAATTCAGAACCTGTCACCAGAGAAAACCAAGGCTAATACAAAAACATATTGATTTTGGGTTGAATGCCAGTGTTCCTCAAAGCAAAACCCCTGCTCATTAAAGTGATTCCTCTGAAATAAAAGCACCATAAATATTGTGTATTTTTACCTGTCAATCATCACAGCGGTGCTCAGACAGGGCAGTAGACAGGGCAGTTAAAGCCTATTTCTGTTTTGGGACCAAAGATTCACACCAAATTCCAAGATTCCCATGGAGATTCCCACGTGAAATCAGCAGTATTGGTTCCATGGTGCTTTCTTTCATAAGAGCTGAATCTGCCTCTTATTTAAAAAAGAAACCACACACACTTTCTCTCTCTAACAGGAAAATTTGGACAGGGAGAAGAAAGCTTTTGTTGGATGCTGATCTCACTTGTGTAAATGGAGTGACACTGAAGAAATAAGAAGACTGAGAAGCAGAATTGTACAAGTCAAGCTTTACATAGAGATCATGGAATATTCCTGCTTTGATAGGTCTAATTAATGCTAATTATTGAAGGCTTTTGGATGCAAATAGCCATGGGCAAGCCATTGGGTAGTATGTAAATATTTGAGGAGGAAAGATCTGAAAGATTTGGATTTATCTCACTCATTCATGAAAGCTGATTAGAGATATGGCAATGTTGTCAAACACTTGTTAAGCACTTAAATTTTATCTGAGATGGAATCCCCAGGCAAAGCAGGCAATGTGTTCTCTCCCCACTTTGGGATTATTCACTCTTGCTCATGCTGACCTCTGCAGAAATTCAGCGGAACAGAAGTAAAAATCAAATTTTCTTTCTCTTTCAAACTCCTTGACATCCATTGAGTCATCTTTTGAAATGATGAAAGGAAATGAAAATACCTGCTATTTCTGTAAATCCTTGTCTGAGCACTGCTGGTTTTTGGTGACCTTGTGGCTGAGCAGCAACATTTCCCACAACAAAATACAGGCTTCTGTTTAGAAAGTTTAGAAACAGCTTTGAAAGCTACTTCTGTAGCATTTGGTTTTAATAATTATTATGTTACAGTGAATTAGTAGGAAATTTCTATAGTTAAGGCATTTGTGGTCATGGATGGCATGATCAGAATTTTCCCAGTCAATGAAAAATGGAAATGCAACTGTTGGCAATTTCACGGGGGGGAAAAGACTGTCTGGCATGCTGCATGTCCATAGAATAATGACCTTGGAAAGCTCATTTGTGTGGAGAGCATTCCCATCTTGCATCCCTTGGGGCTCAGGATTGCTCAGCCCCACGCTGAATCCAGAAACATTCCGGAGGAGTTGTGTGTTTGTCTCACAGACATCTGCTGATGGAGCACTGAAATCTGCTCCTTTGATTTATGCTCCATGTGGGTTCACTTCTGACACATCTTACCAAAACAAACCAAACCCCAAAGTATTGCTGCAAGTAATTTCTTGCTGTTGCCTTGTTTTTGGGTTTTTCCATAAGTCTTGCTCTGCCCTGTGCTGCACGATAGATGTTCTGAGATTATTCACACTGAGCTGTTTTAAATCCTGGAATTACCAAGTCTGTCACTAATTTTTATCATGTGAAACATTTCTATCAAACTATTTATTTTCTACTTTGGGGTTTTTTACTGAATTTTGAGGAAGTATTTATGTTTTACAGAGACATTCTGAAATTACCTGGGGGTGTGAAAGGAACAGCTTTTAAGATACTTAATCAAATGTGTATTTTTCTCTAGGATTGTCAGTGGCCTGTATGAGGAACTGCCAGGAACAGACAAGATGGAATACTTGGGATTATGACTCTGAAATACTCAGCCTGTGATTCCCATTTTTTTTAGGTGCTTGGACAACCAGTAGGATCAATCTAGAGCTAACAAAGCTTGTGAGTCATTGTTGCAGAAAATTCCCTTACAATTCAATTTCTTATTATTTTAATCTCCCACTTGGAGTCCAGAAAGAATCCCAAGAAAAGGATTATTTCAAACCTTGTTTTTTCCTACTCTGAGTATGATGTGCAACACTTCCACATTTCCTGCCCTACCATGATCTCCTAACAGGATTCTCAGCCCCCAGTTCTGAGTGTGCTGGGAGTGGTGGGAGTGTGGACAGAGCAGGAGAGGGAAAATAACCGGGGTGTGACAGAGGTCAGCTCTTTAAGAGTGCTTAAATGGATTTTCCTGCCTTGCTGGCTGAACTATTGAAAACAGAGCAGAGCAGTGAGGAATGGGTTTGATGACAGAAAGGTTTGGCAGAATAAACCTTGATTGCCAGGAATGCATAAAATGGAATCTGTAGTTTAGTTTTGTAGCAGTGACAGCAGTGTTTAAAGATTATCGTCCATATTACTCAAACTCTACTCCTATCATTGTTTAGAGTTTCCTGCAGTGTTACTTTCCTCTCCCAGCACTGATATGCTGCTATAACCTTCATCTTTTGAGAGATTTCTGTTGCAATATAATCTGACCCAGGTAAGAACCCCAGGGTGAAGGGGGGATAACCTCTGTGACAATCTGAATGTGGCAGCACTCAACAGAAGTAGTTTCATAGGTTATTGGTTCATGGTTATTGCCATCAAATCCACAAATAACTTCTGTACACAGCTTATTCTTGTGTTTCACCTTGCCAGCTACCAAGATAGCAATGTCTTTAATAGTTATTCTTCTTTATTTCACTGGCTAAACTCCAGACATTTCAGTGTTTTCCCTGAGCAAAAGGACAACATGCACAACATGCTCTGTGCTGCTGCTGACTGCTATCCATCAGCACCCTGCCATGACTCAGTCCTTCCAGCTCCACTCCCAGCAATATTCTGCTGGATCATCTTTTCCTGATGAATGTGAGGAATGTCCAGAATAACGGATGGAAAGTGATTCTTAAAGTGCTGTGCTAGACTGCCTGAGGCACAGAGTGAATGGCAATGAGCAGTGGTCACACATTGTCCCTCCGAGGACAATCAGAGCAGCAGCAGTGGGCTTTTAGCTTAGTGCAGCATTTGCTGAAGTCCAACTGCCTGTGGCTCAGAGAAAATGAAAGTGCCATTATTGGCCTTCAGGAGGATGCTGGAACAGTCTGTGTGCTGCTCCTTTGGAGAGTATTTGCTTCCCATCTGACACACACATTAGGAACGAAGAGTAAATACTCAGATATCTTAATTATCTCACTGCCTTTATTATGCTGTGCTTGGTGCTCATCCTGGGAAGAAGCCATATGTGAAAGGCTTGCAGGATCAGCCAGACAGAATGTCTGCTTTGCCTTCCTAGAAGCAAACCAGAAATCCCTCCTTAAAGCAGAGGTCAGCCCAAAGTGGGATTAGGGAGTGGTGGCCTTTGATAACACTGAGGCTGTGCAGCATTGACTCACAGTGCACGTGGTTTTTATTTGTAGTTAACAAATATGTGCACCCTTGAGCCTCAGCTGACCTTTCAAGGATAGGTTAAAATTAGAAATTGTTGGTAGAGGCCTCATCTGCTAAAAAGCAAGAAGCTGAAGTGCTTTTGGGTTTGTTCCCCTTTCTCTGCAGGCAGTGAGGTTCCAGCTTCTTACGTTAGCAACACAAATCCCATTTGCATTAATAATGCCACAGTTGATGCAAAGAGGTAAAAATGCAATTAAATTTCCCTCAACAGACACAGAGCAGGTTGTAAAGTGCTGCAAAGTAAATCTGGCAAATGAAGTGCCCAGATTAGCACACCAAGAGCTGACATAGAGAGGGCATTCCTAGGAAAATCAGGTTTAGCTTGTGGTAATTCAATGTCTGATTTAGAAGATCTTTTCTGTGGAATAGTAGGCAAAACTATTTAGTTGTATATTTAATCCTATCTAACATAAGTTGTCTGAGAATTGTTCCACATAGGCAACAAGGAAGACAATATTGAAATAAGGATTTGCTTACAATCTTTCCTTACCAAATCCTAAATTATTTCTGATGCTCTGAGCCTTCCTCCATCAAACTTACACTTTAGCTGCTGTCACAGAACCTTTCCAGGCAAAAATACCCCAAAACAACAACCTCTCCCCTGTAGTCCAAAAGGATAGGTTTTGCCTAATTAACAGTAAACAGATTTTTAAACAGCATAGTTGAAAAAATTGTAACTTAAATGTTAATGAAGTACTGCACTAGATGTGCAGGTCTCTGACTCTCGGTGATAAAAGACTGCTGTGGCATTTCATTGATATTTGGAAGATTTCATTAAGGATCTCAAGAAGCCACTAAGTAAACTTTAAAGAATAGACTAGACTAGACTAGAATAGAACATAAAAATATGGTGTTTGTGTTTTGCAGGTTTCACTTGCTATCATTCCTAAAATTAGTCAGGGGAATTTAACTCATTTTGATGTTACTTTGGCTTATTTTACTTGCAGCTAAATTGAGTAATATATGTCTTATATGGGAAATTAACTTCTCAGACTCTGGAGAAAAACTGTATCTGTTGGTATCTGACACCTCTTGGGTTTTATGCCACTGTTCAGGCTGGATGTAGATTCAAATTTGAATATGCAACATCTCCAAAGTTAGGACTGCAACAGATCTCTAGTGGTCACATGGTACAGCAGAATCCCAATATTTTAATACTATTAAAATCCAAAAATTCGACTTCACAAAAAAATATTTTCCTTGATGTTTTTCTGAAACTCCTTCATCCATGTTGGACACACCAGAGCAACCTTCCTCACTGTTGTTTCACTTTCTGTCTCCTCTTTGTGTCATCCAGAGCCACCCTGACCCTGGCAGGGAGAACACCACATTTCATCTGTGCACTGCTCCTTGCTCCTCTCTTCCCTCCAAGTTCCTGTGCATTTAATTAAATCCCTGCATTCAAAGATAAAGATATAACCCAAGTTTTATACCTTGCTTTGTGCACAGAACTTCTAAACTGCTAATTAAGCAGCCATTTAATTTGCAACGAGTGGTTTGTCTAGCAGAAAAGACAAAGCAAGGCAGGTTTGTTTGTTAATGGCATTGTCTCACTGTTGGCATTTTGTTGCTGTTTTGTTCTGTCATTGTTCTTAATAGGCAGCAAGGGAACTGAAACTGAGTTGTTCCTGGTGTGCAGGGAGTATTTGGGATTAGATCCACCGAAGGCTTTGCATTTTAATCCATCTTATGTTTCCAGAAGACACCAAAGAATTTTCCGAGGCTCCATAATCTCCTCTATTGCTGCATATTTTGCTGTACCATTTACATCTAGAGCCTTTTCAGACCATCTGGAGCAAATCTGTGTGCAGAAGAAAAATGGAAAAAAACTCTGTGTTCTCTATGGAAATCGATTCGGTGAGCCCCTCCTCTCAGGGAGGCAGGTTTTGGTGGTGTTTTTCTCAGGATGGATGGAACACTGCTGCTTATGTAACAAGGCGATGAGTTTGCCTTTTAGAATCAAAAGTAGGGTAACTAAGCAACACAAATCGTCCTTGCCCTGCACACAAATTGCTTTCTGATCGTTAGGATGCTAACACCAATACTTTCATGAATTAAACACTGAGGGTTGCAGTGTGAGCAAGTAGCTTGCAGCTTTCTCGTTCTCATTATGTTGGTTTAGTAATGCTCTGATGTTTTTAAATCTTTTTTTCTTGGGTAGGGAGAAGCTCTGGTCCAGCTCTTCGCTCTAACCCACACAACTTCCATCAAAATGCTCTTGTCTTCCCCAGGATGCTGTCTTGATGTGTTTCTCTGCATGTGCAAACCAGAATCCAGGATGAAGGCACTTTGGCTGAGTAGAATTTCCTTCCATTAATTCAGATTTGTCAATACCATACCAGTGCTACTCTTTAAAAACTCAGTGTGAAGTTTTACCCCAGGTTTGCTGATGCTTGAGCTGACAGAGGCTTGGCAGGGTGATCATGTCTGTCCCCTCACCCAGGGGCCCTGGGGCTGTGTGCTCACCCTCCTGCCTGCTGCTGCCCTGATGAGCTGGAGCCACTTCTCCTGACTGAATCAGCCCCAGGACAGGGGAGTGAGTGGTGCCTTTGCTGGGGTGTGACCAGGCAGGTCTGAAGGGTGGTGACTTGCAGGGCTTTGCTGCTTGGGAGTTTGTGTTCGAGTTCCAGGAGCTACCAGAAAATGTCTTCCGTGGGGTATTAATGAGGGCATGGCTCAGGGAAGGAGCACAGAAGGTATAGGAAGCACTCCTGTTCCCATTCCCATTCCCATCCCCATCCCCATCCCCATCCCCATCCCCATCCCCATCCCCATCCCCATTCCCAAAAGATAATTATGTGATCAAATTTTGAACCACAGGCTTCTTACGGACCACAAATTGCAGAAAGGACGTTATCAACTGTGGAGGATGAAAATTTCCAGACTTAATTCAATGCAGACTTTTCAAGGTTTAAGTGATTCCAGTTTCTGTCCATGCAAACAGTCACAAAGGCTTAAACAGGAAAGAGGACTGGTGTGGTCACAGAGGGCAGCAGCAGGAATAGAGAGGCATCAAGGCCACGAGGAATTTTGCCATGGCCCTGGTTTCCTCTGGGGAGCAGGAGTATGGTTGCAGAGTTTGGCAATTTTTGACACACTGTGCCAGGTGGGGCTGTCTGCCTGTGCCACAGACAGATACGTGCTGTTGGAAATAAAATTGTACACTGATATTGAAAGTTTTGGGTAAGAAAACTCTGTTTTTGCATGGAGGGAAGGCTGTCAAGTAAGTAGACGCTGGAAATCAGCACTGAAGAAACTAATCAGTAGGGATTAGGGAGAGGATGACCAAAAAACCCTGAACAAGATGAGAGGATGTGCTTAGCAAAGACCTGTCTGGCAAGTGGTCAGAGAGAAAATATCTGAAATAAAACACTGCATAGAGGCAGAGGTGTCCATCAGAATGGAGCCAGAGTTATCCACAACTCTCCAAATCTGGGAACTGGGGCAGAGAAGCCAAAGGATCAATGACAGATGTGGAAAATCCTAAACACAATAACCAGGAGAAGGTCTGTGCAGTAACACAGCTGAGAGGTGAGCTGTGTCTGCAGAGCCAAGGGAGAGTGTTTTGGGGTTTGTATCCACACAGGCTTGGGCAGGAATCAAATCCCATCAAAGCTGGAGGAAAGAAAGAGGCTTTGCAGGAAAAGTTATTCAGAGGATGAGATCCTGACCGAACTGTGCCATTTGCTGGGTGGCACTGACCAACTTTAGAGGGAGAAGGGACTGAGGGTGAGTTTGGAGCAGCAAACCCCATGTTTGGAGCACTGGGAGCAGAGCTGAGAGCAGAGATTGGGAGCAGGATGATGGAGAATGGAAGGTGAGCTGAGGACAGAGGAGAGAGAGATGAACTGTCTCACTGAATCCAATAATTTTGGGATTTATAACTCCCTTCTGTGGATGTTTTGTTTCAATTTGTGCTTTTCAGATGTCACATGGCACTTGTGGGTCTGTTCCTATCCAAAGCATTCTCACTGGATCCTTCTGTCTGATAAGAACTGCAGAACCTTGCTGTGCAATGACAGTTCAGGATCTTGGGAGAAATAAGAAGTAATAGGATATGATTTATTAGGATGGAAGCAAAGAGTTACATTTAACTGCATTACTACATCAACACTGCACTGGATTTTCAGTACACGGTGCTTTAAAATTGACATCTTTATCAGTTTCAAATGAGTCCATGCAAAGCCATTAGAGCTTATTGAAGCACAATTTCCCAAACTACCAGGAAGATGGAAAAATAAAAACTCAGGGCATAACCATGCTTCAGCCTCTTGTGAAATGGGTACAAGTTTGTCCTCCCAGGGATCCTGAATTCCTCAATTAGTACTTTAAGCACCGAGTGATTTAGGTAGGCTTGTTATGCAATTACAGAAGTATGAATTTAGCATTAATGTTGCCCCTGGAACTTGACTGTTTTCCCAAGTTTTTCTTACCATCCTTTCACTACACCCTGGCTGCACTGATTTCCCCAGCTAAGCTCAGTTTCCTGTGTTGTGCTGCTGAAGAACTACTTGAGATCTCTTGCTTTGCTTTTCATTAAGAAATTGATTGCTTTACTGAGACTAACAGAAAAACATTCTTTTAGCAGCTTCAGATAAATCCACAGTGCTCAGGTTTAAGTAAAAGGCATTTTCATTTGCTGTTTCCTTATGGCAAAGCCTCCATAATTCTTTCCCATCTCATAAATTCATTGTGCAGAGATGTGAGGGAAGGGCAGATGAGAGCCTTTATCACAGCTCTCAAGAATTCTGTTCCCTCTCAGGAATGAGTGTTTCTGAGGGTTTGTACTTGCAGAGAGCTCATTCACACAGTGAATATTTTCTAGGAGTAAACTGAATTACTTTCAAATGTAGATATTGGGAAGCTTTTGTGATTGTGTTTCACAGGTCTGCAGAGACCTGAGTCTTTGTGCAGAGCTGCTCCTCTGGGCTGTGTGGGTTGGGAGCATCCACTGCCTTTGTAGGAAAAGGAGAAACAGATGATATTCCTAATTCCTCGGGAGTCACTCTGTGCTCCTCCCGCTGTCTCTGAAGAAGGAAGGGATAGGATTGTGTTGGTTTGCCAGTGATTTCGTATTCCCAAACCTCCCCAGGCCGTTTTTAATGTGAGACTTTCCCGTGTGCAGCTTCTCCTGTGGCTCTGTTGGTGTTTGCAGCTCTGGAGTTCCCAGCCCCACATCTTCCCTCAGTCACACCAGCAGACTGGGGAGGTTTGGAGTATTTCCTCTTTCATTCACTTCTTCTAAATAAACTTTCCATTTAGTAAAGTTAGACAGGGAGTTAGACACTTCCTCGGAGGAAAACTGTCACCAAATAGACTGGGAGTGAAACTGGTAGATACTGGCAGGGATTTAATGGGGATGAAATATTGACAGAGCTGACAGCTACACAGACTCTCTGCAGAGTTTGGGGACAGAAATGCTCTCCTGGCTGCCTGAGCCAGCAGAGTGCTCAAGGCACAGGGGGAGTTTCCCAGAGGAAAGTGAGAGGATGGATGTGTGGTTAAGTGCTTTGCTGGACTTCAGCCTGGCAGACACTCTGCTGCCTTTTAAATTCCCTTTTTAGTGTTTATTTTTATGCAAGGATGTGAATCTTCACGGGTTTGCTGCCTTAGATTGTGACACCAGCAAGAGACAAAATCAGTCTGTAAGTATCAACCAACACTTACAAATTGAAGTGAAGGCTGGGGGTTTTTATTTGATAAATATTTAATAACTGCCCTTAGGAACCACGGACTCTCTTCCATTTGTAATAAATGACTTTCAAAAGCAAATTTACTTTTGGGCTAATGGGAACCAGTGTGTTCTGTTCTGTGATCACCTTTATGGAGAAAATAAAATAAATTTGAAAGCTTACCTGAGTGCCTTTCAACCACCTGAGTCCATGGATCTGCCTCAAGGGGAAATTATTTCAGTGAACAGGTATATTTTTTAAATTATTATTTGCAAGACAAAAGGTGCTAAATGTGAGTAAAGTTTCTGGCCATGCTTGGATGTCACTTTAAAATAGTTTATTTAGCCCCTTTGGTGAAGACAGGAAATCAGAATGCTGATTAATACTAAGTCATTCTCTATAAAAGCCTAATTGGATCAAAATAATTACCTTTAGCAAAACTATCATTTAATCAATAATTTATTTCAAACAATGACCAAAATATGAATTATTAATTTACACAATTAATTGAAATGCTGGAAAATATAATTTTATTTTAAAACAGCAACACCACCATCACCAATAATCACCCATCCAGGAGTATGAAAATCAGTGTGTTACAAAATAATCAGATATTCAAACAGTGAGAGAGTAATAGATATTCAAGACCATGAGAGAGTTCACAGGAAAATATTTACAGTTATGAAACCTTGATGGTGAAGATAAATTTCAGAGGGAGTTTGAAACTTAAGGAACTTTTTTTTATTTAATGCTTAAACAGGTTCAAATATCTTTTTTTCCCCTTTAAATTCACCCATGTTACTGAGTCCTAATTTTGCATATTCGTAGTATTGAACAATCTGAGTGTCAAAAACTCCCCTGGGTTTTTCTCCCCTGGCAGTAATTGACAAAACTTTCAAACTGTTTTAAGTCCAGACTTAATTCTACAAATTTTCAGTGGAGCAAAACCTTGTTTAACCACTTAGGTCCTGCATAAGTACTTTATATTTCCTTTAGTTATAGTTCCTTTCCTATGTTAAAATGAGTGTATTTAATAAAGGAGCCATACTGGAGTTCCAACAGGGGAGCCATAAAAGTGGGTGAAATAATAATAATAATAATAATAATAATAATAATAATAACAATAATGCAATTTGGACTGGAATTTCTGCTGGGGGAGTTGTAAGAAGAAGCTGTGAAAAGAGAGAATGAATCCCTTGTGGTGCAAACTGCAGGATGGAGGGCAGAGTGACTGCAGAGGTCACAATGTTTCCTCCTTTGAAGGACAGAATGGTGATGGGTAAACCAGGTTTACCCAAAAGGAGGCTGGTGCTGCAGAAGTTCGATGTGTTCTGTTAGGGACTAGAGATCTCTGATGGGTGATGATTTATTTATTCATTGCACCCAGTTCTGACTCTCCTGAGCTCAGAGATGCTCTCAGATAAGCTGCAGCTCACTTTGAACCAAAGCTCAAATATGAAACAAAAAAGCTGAAGGAACAGAAGAGCTCAGTGTCAGCCTGAATGGTTTCCTGTGTCAAAAATGAAGTTGTTGCCTGATTTGCTAAATTCCGTCTGCATTCTCTACACTTGCTCTCACAGCAGCAAAGCTGAAAAATAATGCTGAAGTTTTTATAGATAAGTGACTTTGTCTCACTTGTTTTGATGGCAGGGGAAGGTTGTGACGCAGAGAGTGTGCAGATCTACTCAGCTGCGATTAAAAATAAAGTTTATCTCAATAAAGATCAAAATCAATTGGGTTAAATCATCCTCAGGTAAGTGAATGAAGCAAAATACCTGTGGGATAAAATTGCATTTAAGCCTTGAGTATGGATTGCTTTCATTACACACGCCAGTAAAATTGTCAGCACAGTTCTTTAGATTGGGGAAGATAATTTCTGGAGCCATAAAATATTGAAAATAGGGATGGGATAGAAGTGAACAGGATAGCTATTGCAAAGGTGGCTTTTAACTGTTCAATACTTGTTTACTTATTTCTTATGAGAAGAAAAATTGAAATCAAAAGCTTGGAAAGGCCAGAATCAACTTGGTGTGAAAGAGCACAGGAACTTAAAATAATTAAAACAATGCTTTCTGAACGATCATATGATATAGGAAAATGAACTGCAAAGTATTTTCTGATATTAAAAACCTCCTTTTATTTGAAAGCCATGTCTGTGAACTTTTCCCCTCGAGGCTTGCAAACCAAAAATGAATTCTTTCGACCATGACAAAAAAGTGAGGGAAATCACCAATGATTTCTTGTGCTGCACAGCAGCTCAGAATTATCCCTGCTGTCCATATGAGCCCTTGCAGCTTCTGAGCTGCTGGGAGGGCTGGTGGGGAGAGCTTTCCCCTTCTCACCCACCCTGACATTGTGTTTGATGAGATGTCTGCAATGTCCATTGGTTTTGATCAACTGAATGGTGTTTGGAACAGTCTGATATCAAATGAATGGGGTTTGGAACAGTCTGATAGCAAATGAAGGGGTTTGGAACAGTCTGATACTAACTGGAGGTGTTTGGAACTGTCTGATACTAACTGGAGGTGGTTGAAACAGTCTGATATCCACTGAAGGTGTTTGGAACAGTCTGATATCCACTGAAGGTGTTTGGAACAGTCTGACAGCTGCATCTCCAATGGGATTTCTCTCCATCTTGCCTGCTGAGCAATGCCTCTCTCCCATCTCATGGTTTCCTAATCACACTCTGCATTATTTACAGATGTCTGTGCAAACCCCCTGCTTCTAAAGGGTTTCCCACCCCAGAGCTGATGTGAAATTCCACAAACCTGCCTGAGAATGAAAGACAAAGGCATGAAATATAGATTTGATAGCATTTTTACTTTCCAAAGCAGCACAGGCAGTGACCCCAGAGCTGGAGATTCAGCCCCTGAGCCCTCAGGCAGGCAGGGAAGGATCTCTGTCCCTGCAAGCTGGAAATGTGTTCAGCTTTCATCTGCTGTGCTCCTTTATCCCAGCCAGTGACTCATACTGCAGTGCAACCAGAGGATCCCATTTGCATCACCTATCAGCTTCTTATTTAGGGCACTCATTGTTGTTGGCATCCTAAAATACCCCACCGAGTCCTTCAGAATTCCTTGATGATGTGTTAGGATTTTCCTTTCAACCAAATCTCCTCAGCCTAAAGCAGCTTAACGTGTCCATGAAATCCCCCTGGCTCCCTTATTCATGTTATTTCTAATAATATAGATATTGTTTTGTTCTGCTGGTTTTGTAACAGCTGGCAGGGTGTGTGTTGGCAACCCCAAAGCTTGTCTGAAGGAGCATTCTGTAGTATCCAAAGGTGAAACTGAAGTGTATTGGAGCCTTGCAGAACTCCCCAGCTTGCCTTCAGACTGAAATTTGCTAATGGAATATATTGCCAGAAGTAGGAAAAGGTGTTCAGCAGGACTGGGAGGTTCAGAGCAGACGCTGGGGCATTTGGAGCAAGTGTAGCAGTGAGTTTCCTCTACAAAGTGCCTCCTCTCCCCCTCCTCATTTCTATGCAAAAATAATTTTTTTAATTCAAGTTGGACTTTGTTTTTTGTTTCTATTTTGACATGAAAACAAAGTTTTTGAAACCTTCTGGTCACCGAATGGATGAACACGGATTTTCTTATAAAAGATTCATTTTCAAAGTGACTTACCCTTGTTTCTGCCAAGGTTACCCTGATCACACCCAGTCTGTTTGACAAGCTTTATTATGCTGTTATCTGCAGGCTATAATTAAAGGGCTTTGAGAACTAATTATTTTCCCAGATATTTTTCTTTCCTAATGGTCACACATAACAGGAGAGCAAAGGCAGCCCAAGGAGCAAGGAAGGAGCAGAGCAGACCCAGCAAATCTGGGATTTGCTCATACAACTCCATTTGTCCCTCATGTTTCTGCAGCCCTTCAGAAATGTTTTCAGATCAATTCATCAATATCCAATGCAGCCCAATCCATCCCTCAGCATGTGCTGAATTTACAGGGCTTGGCTTTCACAACGTGCAGCTTCATTCCAGGAAGGTTCTGCTGCAGCACTGAGGCTTTATTTTGCTTTTTAGCTGTCACTGAACCCCTCTGACTGTCCCAGTAACATTCTGAAAGTCTGCATGTTGCTAAAAAAAATGTTTGGTTTCATTATCTCCTAAATTCTCTTTGCTACATGTGGAACCATTGCCACAGGACCACTGCTGCTTTCCTATTAATGAAATAAATTGGAGCAGCTTTTAATGAGTTTCTTCCCTAAGTTCTGCTGTATGACTGGAGAAACCTGGGAAGATTTCAGTTTAAATCCAGTAAATTAGCTGGTTTAACATAGCAGTGACAATTAAATAATCAGGAAAAAATGAGGCAAAACTTCTAACAAAATATTTTGGGTTTTTTTTTAATGGCCTGGCTTGTGAATGAAGGGCAAAAAGGGATGTATTATAAAGCTGTAGGGTTTTTCTTCTATGCCTTTCCTTCCCACATGCATTTATTTTATTAAATTCACTTTAAGCAATGTACAGTGATGATTTGTGGAAGTTTCCAGTAAATCCTGTCAAGGTTTCTTCTGTTTTAGGCATAAAACCACTGTGAAAGCCTAGTGAAAATGGGGCAGGGTTTCTTTGAGTCATTCTGTCTTGAAAGACTAAAGTGTTTCTATTATTTCACTTAGTTAGATACTGTAATTTAAAAAGTATGGTTAATAAATGTTTTAATTTAAAAAATTTAATAATTTTAAGCTTTATTATTTTAATTTTCTCCATTTTTCTGCTCGTGCTGTTGTCCATCTGTAGAAGTAAATTAGAAACTGCAATAGCAGAATAGGGAGTTAAAACTCTGCTGCTTCCTAGCCTGTCCTAGCGACTCTGCTGGTTCCTATCCTGTCATTAATTCTCTATTTTGGAGGAGTTTTTTATCTTTCAATGTGCATTTTGGATACAATTTTTATTATAAATTCACTGAAAGTAAAGGCAATTTTAAGTAAATCAGTTTTGCCTTAACAGCCAGCAAGCTTCTGCATGAAAAGCTTTTTATTTGTGTGTTTGTGGGTTTGTTTTTCCCTCAGCCCCTTGTGTGAACAATTATCCTGGGGAAGCCAATTACTGAGGGCCACTTGGAGATGCTGTAAAATTACGAAATCAACTGCAAGAATTATTTGTAATTACCTGTGAATGTGTTTGTTTGAATACCTTATTTTTTTTCCTGAAATGGAGACTTTGGATTATGGGTTTGATAACTTGTAGCTGCACTTCTGGTTTATTATCACACCTCAGCCAAGTGTCATTTTTTGGATGTGGTTTTGGTTCTCTGTGTCAGGAATTCAAGAGTTGTGATCAGACAGGTAAGGATGGTTGCAGGTGAGTGGTGAAGGTAGAAAACAAATCTGTTTTCTGGAATAACCCACAACTGGAGTTAGGCACTCGATTGGCTGCTAATTTGTTCCTTTCCTCATTTGTGGATTGCAATGAAAATACATTTAATACCCTGATATTTGCTTTGCTGTTTCCTCAATGGAAGTATTTGGGCACCAACAGCAAAAATTCAGTGTCATTCTCCTGCTTCCATGTTTAGGAAAACAAGAGAAAAAAGCCATTCCCATAGCACTGGGGTGAACAAACCCATTTTTACCAAGCAGCAGCACAGGGACTGAACCATCTGCTTGGCTAGAATTTCAATTTCTGACCCAGGCTTTCAATGGTTTTCAAGGTAACACAGTTAATATCATATTACAAATGATGGTCTCCTCATGTTTTTGTGGATATGCTGGGAGTATCATCTCTTTTGGCTATGCTGTGTTAGCTGCTCAGTAAAACTGAGCTGAAATACTGAGATTTATCCAAAACAGATGCCTGAAAATCCAGGCAGGAATGCTGTTCCATTGAAGGCAGCATTTAATAGCTGTGCAAAGCTCAGCCCAATTAACTATATTAACCTGGAAAAGCTGTGTCCATATATACCTCACCTTCATGAGATGAATTTTATCCTCAGCATCCCCAAAATCATTAGTGATGTTAACAGAGAATGTATCACAGTGATCTGAGCGATGTCTGTAGAAATGAGGAAATATATATTCTCTTTACAACCACTGGATTTGGATTTTCTAACACCCCAGCACAGCTAGTGGTATTTTTTATCGTGTCCCTGTCTTGCAGGGCTCTCCAGGGCATTCCCAGCTGGCAGGAATTCCTGGGAATGAAGCAAAGCTGGACTCAGGAATCAGTGCAGGTGCTCTCTGTCTCCCAGGTAACAAACAGCACCAAGCTGGCCAAGCTGGGCTCCCCAGCCTTAGCTGATAAAATGGATTGCATTGATATTATAGTTTGATATTATTGATATTATAGTTTGTTATTATTGATATATATTTTGATATATTGATATTATTGATATTATTGATATTCTAGTTTGTCCCAAAATCACTTATCTGACATTAAAAAAAGTGCTTTCCTCTCTGGTGTTTCAGGTAAAGTTTTAGTAGTTTAGGTTATGTGGTAATTATTGACTGAATGCCCAACTCACAGATTTTAATCTGTTCATCCATCAGCTGTGTTGCTCCTGTACCTATAGGACATTATGACATTATTATGATGACATTATAATGACAATATGAATTATTATTATTATATTATGCCTTGTCCTACAGGCTGCCACTGCAGGGTAGGTGCCTCTGAAAGTGTTAGTTGCATTCTATCACCCAGCTGACCCAAAAGAAACCTTGTCTTCTGATTTTCTACTAAACTTCAATTCTCTAAAATTCTCTTTCTCACTGTTGTATTATGGAATTCAAAGTCACTGATAAAAAGTTGTTATTTGACTTCATAAAGATTTGTCAAGTGACAAAATGTGACTTTACGTGGTAAGGTAGTGATATTTTTTAAGGTTTTACTTGCTTTTTTCCCCCAAAAGTACTGGATTTTACTGCAAAGAGAGAGCAAGCAGTAATATCCACATTTGAAGTGGGTGGATACAAACTCAGCTGCTGCCCAGGGGAGCAATGGAACCAAACCCCTCTCTGCTCTCTCTGCCCCACTGCATTTCCTTTGCAAGGAGCATTATTCATATTAAAATCTCTTTTCTGTCATCTTGACATTGATATTCCCTCCCTCCTCCTGAAAAAAATACATAAAATTACCAAAAAATCACCAAAAAATACCAAAAAACCCCCCAAAAATTACAAAAGCCCCTTTGCAAAGCTGTGATTCAAGTGCAATTAGGAATTTCACTTGGTGCTGCACTTTGTGTCTGCAACAATTCAAAGAACAAAACCAGAGGGACTTTGCCCACACACCTCTGTGGAGGTAACTTCCTTCCCAAAGCCCTGCACAGCTTCATCCTCTGAACCCTGAGAGATGCTTGGAGATTTGCTTTGCTTTCAGCAGCGTTTCATGTGCAGCCCTGGGAGGGATTTGGGAATTTAGCAAAGTGCAGTTTTGGTGACCTCAGAGAGTGAGGCAGGAACACTTCTCTGTGCTGAGAGTCAGGACACAAAGAGCTGCTCCTCCCACCTATTTACTTTGTTTTATTTTATTTTATTTTATTTTATTTTATTTTATTTTATTTTATTTTATTTTATTTTATTTTATTTTATTTTGGCCAGGGCTGAATGGTTTCCCATCCCAGAGCCCTGAGCACTGTTTCTGAGTGAATTTGTCATCCCTGGGATATCAGAGAGCTCCTTGGCTGGGAGGTGTTGCAGGTTTTGTGTGTTTAACCACCTCAAAGTGCTCCCTGTGAGTTAGAGGTGCCACAGGAGCTCATTTCTGTGCCCAAAATGATGCAGTGGTGCAGCCACATCCAACAGAAATGCAAGTGGGATAAACAATCCATTGCCAGAGATCCAGAGCTCCACAAAATGTGAAGGAATGACAGAGAAACAGCTGTTAAAAACACAGATATTGGTTACTGCTCCTAGGAAATGACTACTCTATACTATAATTTCTAGTAATAACAATAATTTATCCAATCTGGGCAGTTTTCTGTGTGCTGCAGGGTGCTGCCACTCAAGCCAGGTGACTCAGATGACCAAATTCATCATCCTATTTTCTCTTTTTTTTTTCCCCTTTTCCCCCGAGGGCTATAATCAGAGCTATTTGTGAGCCTTCAGACTCATTACTGGGGAAAACACAAGGCTCTGCTCCTCATTAATGAGCTGAGGGCTGAGAGAACATCCAGCAAAGGATTCCTGGAGACAGAGACATCGAATTGAAGGGTTAATTCACTGCCCAAACCCATTACTGACTGAAACTCTGCCAGTGGGCAGCAAATGCTCTATTTTTATGACTTAACCTTTCCTGCTCTGCATCCGTTTATCAGCTCTGCATTATGCACATGATGCTAATGTTTATAAAGACGTAATCAATGACCTTGGTGCCAACAATTCACAATTTTTGGGTGCTGTTTTTAGTGCTAGTCCCTGGTGGTGATGCCCTCACCTCGTGGGTGAGGCTCACTGCTATCTCTGCTTCCTCCTGAGCTGCACTGGAGTGACTCAGCTAAGCTGAGTTATTGACTCTCCTGCCTGGATTTGAATGTTTTGCCTGTACATGGCACTGAAACATGGCTTGTGCTGTGAAAATATACAGACTGGCAGGAAAATCCATATTAATGGCACATAAAATTAGCTCATTGGTTTCGAGTGCTTTGCCAAATTCTGTGATAAATCGAGATTTCTTGCCAAGTGTTAGCCCCTGACTTTTCCTGTCACTCTCACTGCCTTATATTTTGGTATTAATAGTTATCCATGGATTTTGGGATGCAGAGAAACATCTAATGGAAAGCACCCTGAGCCCTTGACAGAAAGTTAGAATTGCTCTGCATGCAGTACAAATAGTACATATTACTCTAGAAATAAAAAAAATCAAGCATTGAAATAAAAACCTCCCTCAAAGCTTTCCTGGCTGTCCAAAATGATGTTCTGTCCTAGATAATGATCATTTGGGGTTCCTGCTGTGGAGGAACCCCTGTGTCTGCACAGCCCTGCTTGCTGGAGAGACAGCAGCTGCTCCAGGAGGAGGAGGAGGAACTTCCCTTATTCCAGAGTTCTCCTGGAAGAGGTTCTGCCAGCTGTCCAAATTATTCATTTTCCCATTTACTGGGGCAGGGAAATGAGCACAATGTGGGCATCTCTGCTGCTCCTGGCAGATGGCAGAGAGAGAGGCTCACCTTTGGAGCCATGCCTGTGTTTCTAGAGCAGAGAAACACCAGAGATAAAATAAATGCATTTTGCATGAGCGTCAATATCTCGCTTGAGGAGAAAGCCTTCCTTGAGGGTTCTTAGCTCTGATTTCCCATCCCATGACATCTCCCTTTCTGCCTCCCTGTTCTGGTCTGACTGTCACTCACTGGGAAAGCTACAACTGCTCCTCTGTGAAGGTAAAATTAGGGGTTTTCACCCCAGGCCACTGCAAGGTGCTTTGTGTTCAGATCTAAAGGTGAAGTGAATAAATGAGAAGGAACTACAATGAAGCAAAGGTCAGAGGCTGATGTGGAATTCCCAGACAGATAAGGTTTGGAGAGATCCATAATCAATTTTATTATTTTAAAAAGCCATGGTAATAATCCCTATAAGCAAAGAAATATTGTGGAAGCAGGAACAATGTAGCTCAGTTTTTGTACTTTATGCAGTACTTTTATTTTATTTCACACTGGAAGTAATAGGAACTGCATTCTTGTAAAGGATATGGAAGGTGATTGTTGTTCTACTTTCAAAAAGTCTTGCAGCATTTGAGTGTCAGATGCCAGAGATTATCTCTTGCTCTTTCAGATCTGTAAAAGAAACAGAATTAATCTCCAGACTCTCAAATGGTTCTGAAGAAACAGAATTAATCTCCAGACCCTAGAATGTTTCTGAGGAGTCAAATGCTTCAAGCACAACCACCCTAGAGTGATTTGAACATTTGACAAAATATCTATAATACATCAAAACTTTGAAAGTCTTCCCCATTTGCTCAGACATTCAAATCTTCACAAGGACCTAAACCTGCTGCTCTGTCCTGCACCTTCCTCTTTTAGCTCCATTGATTTCCAAGAGCATATTGGAAAGGAGATTTCTTTCAATTTCCCTTCCTTCCTGGTCCCTGAGTATAGCACTTAATGAAGCAGATAAAACTTACAAACTGATGTGACAGTTTTCAGAGTAATTACAGCACATTAGCAACAACTGCTTGATGATTTCAATTCACAACATGATATAAACTTGTCACTGTGATGCACCAGTCTTCATGGCAATTCCCAAATATGGTGGGTAGATTGGTATCCATATTTTGTGTAGTTTTTCCAGATATTTTTAACTGGGAACGTGGTGAAATTCAGCTTTCAGGAAGCACCCAGCCGTGTGTTTTATGCCCAGCTGATTGCTGGTTGGGTTCCACACCCAAGAGTAGAGTAGCAGTGCTAAGGCTGTGATTAGTGCAGCGAGTCTGGGCTGGAGCAGAGACCTTGCTCCACTGTCTGGGGAAGTGAGGAGCCTCTGGAATTGTCTGCTGTCTGCTCAGGGGCAGCCAGAGCAGCTGCTCTGCTCCAGATGGGCTCAGATTGATGGTGGTGAGCAGCAGGAGTGTCTCAGGGCACCAGGGATTCACTCTGTGCAGAACTTCCTACAGGAGGGTTTGTGCAATATTCAATTTCCTTAGCTAGCACTGGAGTTATTCTGGTTAAACACAGAATGGGAATCACCTGCTAACAGCAAATGCATTGTACTGCCGTTTGTTGTGAGCTCTTGCACAGATTTAATCAAGGATTGAACCCAAATTATCAGCAGATATTTGGGTTACAAGCAGCAACAAGTGGAGTGTCCTTCTCTCATGGCATTGCTCTCTGGGTATTGTGAGGACAGACAGGTTTTAAATATCTGAAAAGGAGAATCTGTGCAAATTCTACACAGCTGTAGCAAGAGAAGATCTTTTTTTGGCTACTCTTTGAAAAACAACTTGTCCAATTCACTTGATTTTAGTGGGCAACGAGGCAAACTCCCAGTAAATACACAATATTGAATTTATTCTTTGGATCTTTCACATCACTTGCCCTCTTCATTTTCTTCTTTTGCTGTGCTAAAAATTCTCAGAATTTTCCTTGCCTAACAACTGGATGATATTAAACTCACTGCAAGCAGAAAAGTGGAAATAATTTTGTGAAGAAAACCATGAACAGAGATGTGACATCACCTATGGAAAATGCTGAGCAAGATAATAACGATGTGTCTGTCAGCACTTCAAGAAGGGACACAAAAGAGACCTAACAGCTCTGAAAGTGCTTTTAGCTGCAGTGAAAATCCCAAAGTTCTGGGCATCTCTGTGATGCTTGTGGCTACACAGTCACTCTCTGAGTTTTTAGAATAATTTTCGGGAGTTAATAAGTTTTAACTGCTTAAAAATGTCTAAAAATGTTTCAGTTAAATTTGTGTCTTCAGTGCTGTGCCATAAAGGTACTGAGATATGAGATTTCAGGTTTAAAAAAAGTCTGTATACCTTTGAAGGACAGAAATCAAACCACAGCCTTAATACAAACTTCTGTCCTCTTGCTCATGGAATTTATAGTATATTTCCTTCACTAGGAGTCCCAAGCAATTTGGTTTTTTTTATAAACAATGATGTAGTCAGTGATTGGGAGTCATGCCTTCCAGGATATTATTTGTGACTGAAATGGTGGCATCTGGTAATAGTTTGAAAAATAACAATGAATTTTGAGGCCTGCACTGTTGTGCAGTAAAAGTAATAAGGCAGAAGGCAAAGCACTAAGATTCTCTTCTCTAAGGTCCTTAACTGTAAAGACTGATAAAGAAAAATTTGTTGTCCTACGTTAGATTTGCTGAATCTAACATATGAAGAAGTGTTGAACTATCCTTCCTTCCTTCCTTCCTTCCTTCCTTCCTTCCTTCCTTCCTTCCTTCCTTCCTTCCTTCCTTTCTTCCTTCCTTCCTTCCTTCCTTCCTTCCTTCCTTCCTTCCTTCCTTCCTTCCTTCCTTCCTTCCCTCCTTCCTCTCTCTCTTCCTTCCCCTTTCCTTTCCTTTCCTTTCCTTTCCTTTCCTTTCCTTTCCTTTCCTTTCCTTTCCTTTCCTTTCCTTTCCTTTCCTTTCCTTTCCTTTCCTTTCCTTTCCTTTCCTTTCCTTTCCTTTCCTTTCCTTTTCTTTTCTTCTTTCCTTTCCCTTCCTTTCCTTTCCTTTCCTTTCCTTTCCTTTCCTTTCCTTTCCTTTCCTTTCCTTTCCTTTCCTTTCCTTTCCTTTCCTTTCCCTTTCCTTTCCTTTCCTTTCCTTTCCTTTCCTTTCCTTTCCTTTCCTTTCCTTTCCTTTCCTTTCCTTTCCTTTCCTTTCCTTTCCTTTCCTTTCCTTTCCTTTCCTTTCCTTCCCCTCCTCAAGAACAGAACTCACAGGTTCACATTTCCACCCTTTTCCTTGCAGCTGCATTAAAGTCCTGCTATCACCATGTATTTGTCAGTGAATTGTAGATTCTGCTGTGCTCTTTTGTATTCCTCAGCAAAGTGGCCTTCATGCTGTAAAAGTGAATTTTAGACTAGACAGGTGCTTGTCAAATGGGGTGTTTTAGACTCTGAGCTCCCACTGTGCTAAGGGAGGGATGACAGAATTTTGTCAGCAGACAAAAAAATCATAGATTCCTATTTTGTTATAAAAGTAGAGAAATGCAGTGATAGCTAAAGGGAGCCAAGTAAACCTGAAGGAATTTTAATTTTTTTTCTGGGTTTTCTGCTTGTTTACATCTGGAGTTTATTTCATTCCCTGAGTTTTCAGGCTATGGAATTGCAGGGATGCAGGATGAATGCATTTGGAATAACACTGTACTTTTGCTTCATCTCAGCCTTTATTAGAGAACTGAATCAAATTCTGTTGTATCCCCAATTCTTCAAGAAGTGTTTGGGTGAGGCCAGGCTGAGGACATGATTTACAATAATGATTTACAATGATTTACCCAATAATTCCAGTAATTACTTTGCACCATTTTGCCTAATTTTCCTGCTGACTGCACTGAGGTGGGAGGTTTTGATGTTGCAGTACAGAAAACTATACTGGGACTCAAAATTCCTTAAAATATTTCATTATTTGAAATATTTCATTATTTCACTTAATTGCCCACTTGTGCAAGTACACACCAGAGCTAAAATATTTCTGTACTTTCTCAGGTGAGCAACAGAGAGAGGTAGAATTGCAAATAAAACCAGAAGGCTCATGAAGATTTCTCAAAAGCCTTGAAAATTCAGTAGTTCAAAGCAGAACACTGTGAAAGTGTTCCAGCACTAAGAAATCAGCTTTGAGAAAACAAAGATAACTCTACAGCCTTCTTTAAACTGAATAAAAAGTGCCAGAGCTGCACCAGCCTCACAGGGAAGAATTTCTTCCCAATATCCAACATCTTAGCTAAACTTTCTTTAAAAAAGTACAATTTAATATAAAATATATTGAGGATTATCTCTCCCAGCCTGTGTATCCATTCCATGCTTTTAGATATTGATTCTGAGGAAAATATTGGGAATGCATGTAATTATGTCTGCAGATTTATACAGTGAGTATCCGGATAACATCCATGCAGCAATGCAGGATATTTACATTGTAGAGTTTACCTTCCACTCAGAAAGCAGTTTTGAATTCCTTTATATTAACTCTTATTTTACATCTTATTTTGTAGACTAGATCAGCATTCATTGCTGATGGTGAGATGGAAGGGAATGAGTCCTACAAATATTGCACAGGGCTGGGTTTGCTTCACTGGAGAAAAAACTAAATAACAAAACCCACCAGCACTGCTGAGCTCTGTGCTGCCATCCCCTCCACCCCCTGCTCATCCTGCACCTCACACTTATCAGGTTTGCACACCCATGGCATCCAAAATTAATCTGTGCTAACGAGAGCAGGCGATTAATTAGGTAACTGTGCAGTCATCTTAGTAGTCTGATTAGTCATTTTAAAAGGAAATTACAGTTTTATTGTGATGACCAAACTGGATTTAAATGTCATATTTGTTTGGTGTAGTTCAGCTCCAATTGAGGTTTACAGTGCTTTATCCTATTTTATGAGGAGCCAGTGCTGGCTTTATTCTGCAGCACAGAACTGAGCTGCAGTTGGTCTCACATTTATCTACCCAATCAATTAGAATATGAGTCAGAAAGGTAGGACACTTCCACTCCAAATTCCACAATGTAAATTAAAAAATTTGCAAAAGGAAAAAGCCAGACCAAACCATTCTTGTGTTGATTAAATTGATTATCTGCAATTTACCTGGCAGATTTCTTCATCTTCAGGCGATGCTTGTAGGCTGTTTAACCTCCTGTTTGGAGGATGAAAATGTTATTTATTTCTTTCTTGTGGGGTTTTCAGTGACTGGGAAGCCCAGGCTGTGTAAGCACAGAAGTGCAGTTGGTGTAACTCGAGCCCCAGCTCTCTCAGCACAGCAGCTTTTTGTGTCTCCTATACCTTTTCTCCAGTATTTTTACACTATTCCTTGTTAGTTTTATTCTTTAGATATCAAAGTGAAGCCTTAAATGTTGCAATAAGCAGCAATACATTAACAAAAACCCATGAGGAATTTATCTTTTTATGAAATATTATATTTTAGAAATCTGTTTCCTCTGCTGCTTTGGTCCCTTTCCAGTAGAACATTGATTTATGGCTTATTTTTGTGCCTCAGAACTGCTCTTGGTTGCTTTTCACAATGGTGCCTCTCCTCCAGGCCCAGAAATATCCAAGTTTTTTTGATAGGATTCTCCCTCATATTACCTGCAGTTTGTGAATAGTTTGTCTAAAAATATTAGTATTTACTCCTCTGCAAAATATTGAATATTTTCACTGCTTGGGGTTTCTGCATCAACTCACTTGCTGGTTTTTCTGTAACTCAGGGCAGGGATTGAAAGAGGAAGAACGGTTCAGTGAGAGGAAAAGAAATAAACCAGCTGTGTCTGAGATGGAGAGTAAAAGAAAGGCAGTGGTCTCAAACCAAAGAGAGTGAAAAACACAAAATACAGCAGGTGATATGAGAATAGCAGATTTATTGCTGCATTCCTCCAGATGTACAATGCCAGTGAACACTGTTATCTAAACCTCAATGTATATATATTATCACATAAAATTAAGACAAGTATTACATATATCTCTTCTTTATATATTCAGTTTGTCAGTCCATATGTGTAAAGGTTGTATTTTATTAAAATAAATTTTATTTAAAATCAATTATTTAGACTTCTGTGACTTGAGTTCTGAATTGCTTGCAAGATTGCCTTCAGCCTTTACAGAAGACTAGTTTGAGTGAGGGCAGCAGTATCTGAGCTTTAAATACATGCTAAAAATGTTTGAAATGCCTTTCTATTTGTATGAAGGCATTAAAAATAAAATAAAATTTTTAAAAGATCTTAACAATGATTCAAGTATAGAATATACTGGACCACAAATCAGATCATTTCTCAGTTGTAAAGGGAAAGATAACTGCTATTGCCATCACAGCTTCAGGTTTTGGAAGAGACAGACTCTTCTCACCTGTAATTTTTGCTCTGACCTGCAGTTATCACTCACATGGGTTGTCACCTGCCTGTCACCTGCCTCTTTCTCTTGCAGGTTGTTCTCATGTCACACACAGGGTTTGTTTTGAACTCCCTCTCACATCTCAGCAAGAATTATTCATGAGACTACAAAAGCCTCTTCTGCAGCAGGAACTCACCGCTGCTCAAAGCCTGCAAAGGTAAAAGTCTAGTCTCTAATGAATTATGATTTATTAAATCAACTGCCATGGGGTTTCTAGGTAAGATTTACTGGACTGCTGAGCACAGAGGGTGGACAGTGCAGCACAAGTTTTGCTGTTGGTCCTTCAGGAACAGAACCATCATTCAGGAAGTGACCACCTGACAAAAACCCCAATTCTGGGTTCTGATAATGTCCATAAATCAAAGCAGGAGAGGGAGGGAGGCTGGAGGTGACTTGTGTCCTTGCTGGAGCAGTGAGGGATGCACCCTCCTTGCTGTGCCTATTTCTGTCACACCTTCACATGGCTCAGCTGCACTTGTGCCACCTTGGGCAGCCACGAGGCAGGCAGAGCAGAAATAGCAAGCTGACAAGGTTTTGCTTCAGGGATGTGGTGGCAGCAGGAGTTCTGGGAGAATTCACTGCAGTGTCTCATGAAACTCACTCAAAGTGTGCTTCATCCTTGCCTTTGCTTCTCCTCCTCTCAGTTTGTCAACACAGCTAATCTGCACTAATTTGATCTCTTTTGGCAGTTTGATTTCAATGGGAGGAAACAAAACTGGATTTTGGGTTGCTGCTGTGTTCTCTGCTTTGATAGTGAGCCTTTTTGTCATTTAACATAGCAGCCATTCAGGATTTTCACTTCCCATTAGACATAATTGCATTGAATCACCTCTCAAATGTGCTGTGAGGGTTTCCAGTATCACAAAGAGCAGGTTGGACAAAAAATGCCATTAGTTCTTTCTCAGGCACAGGTTTATGTGCTGTTAAATTCATCAAGCTCCCTGTAATGTCTACTGATACTCTTTCAACAAAGTTTTCCATCACAGTAACAACAGCTCCACACAGAGAGCTCTGCATTTTGGGTTGGTTTTGAGGCTTTCACCAAGTTCAGCTGCCTTGGAGCAGTTTTGAATTACAGGTTGCTACAGCACCCTGCAGGATGTTACAAAACCCCTCAGACTGTAGCATTTGGGGGTGATGGATATCTTAAAAATTTTTGTTAGCATAGTGATGACAACATAAAGAAGTAAATTAAAAACCAACAATCAAATGCCACAAAACAAAATAACCCAAAAACCAAATACAACAACAACAATAAACCCAAACCAACCCAAACAAAATAACCCCAAAAATAAAAACAAAAACACCCTGAGAAGTGCTCATAGAGAAAAGCCAGTGCTTTCAAAGTGAATAAAATGTTTAAATTGGGAAATATCATGTATTTTACACAGCCACAACATCTCCAGAGTGCACAGGGAGGGTGAACCAGGCTGCTGCTCCTCACCCAAACACCTCAGAGTGAAATCATAATGGTCAGCAGTTTTGGAGAGTCTGTTAGCCATTACCACCAGAATCAGTCCTTAAAATCTGAAATAATTGTTGGGACTGTACAAGGAAGTACCATGGACAGAAATCAGATTTTGTCAATGAGAAAACGACTTTTCCACAGAAATATGTTAACAGGGCAAGATTCTGTATCGCTGACATCTGAGCAGCATAACCCCTCTGTTTAATACTTTTCTTTTTATTGTGTTCACTGACATCTGAGTAGCATGACCACTCTGTTTAATCTCTTTCTGATTTTGTTTTATAGCAATGGCAGCTGACATTCAGACTGCTCCCATCACTTCTGTGCATCTCCTGGTCACACAAAGGTTGGTTTCAGCCCTGTAGTAGAAGCCTGGCAAACCTTTTATATGCCCAGGAAAATCAACCCCAGCTCATCCTGCCATGGGGAATTTGATTCTGAGGGAGCCAAATTCCCAGGAATGCTGGCAGCACAATCAGCAGGTCCTGAGTCTGCCCAGGAATCAGTGTGCCCAAAGGGGAGGTGTTTTTATACAATCACCTGTCAGTCTAGAACAGGAATTGAACAACTATTAAAATATCATTTTTCAGTATCAGACTTGTCAGGGGTGTTTTCAGTAATCTCTTTGTAGCGATGATGAAATAGTTTCTATCATATAAAAATTTGTGTTTTGAATAGTATAAGCAGTCATTTTTTTCTTTTACTTTGCCTGCCTTCTTTTCAGCTGAGAAGGGAGGATTGATGATACAGCTATTGAAGGAAGGCAGAGTGAAACAATTCCTCAGTCCTGTGAGTTTTACCATCTCTGCATGTGTGATATCAGTGGAAATGCTCCATTTGCACCTGCCCAGGTGAACTGCAGTGCTCTACCCCTGCTCCTCTGTGCTGGGCTCTGGCTGCTCTAACTCACATTATTGCACACCAGCTTTTTATCATTATGAACTGCCCCGAGATATCTCAACCCTGCTGGGAGAAAATGATTCTCTCTAGGTCCTACTAGACCTGGAGTTATCTAGATTTAATTGCAGGCTCACAACTGCCTGGCAGCACAGGCCACAGAGGGCTGGAGTGACAGGAACACTCTGCAGTTGTGGCTCAGGCTGGTTCCACTCCTTTGCATTTTCTGCCCCTGTATGCCACATGCTGTAGCTGGATGTGCTCCATGCCATGGCTTGGCAGAGGCAGCTTTTCCCCCAGTGTGTCCATGATGCTTAAAATATAATCATTGCCTAAGAGCCTCGGTGCATTATTTGGGTTCATCATTCTGTAGGACATTAATGTTTCCAAATTCAGCCTTTCATTAATGGATCCTACCTTCCACCATGTAAACTTCAAACTGTGGAAGTGTTAGCATGAGAGATTTTATTAAACCTATAATTTAAAAGAAATGGTTGCATGGATGTAATGTGTTTAGTATTGGAGCACCTGTTACTCTCAGTATGGCCTGTAAAGATCAGCTGCAAAATGAGCTGTGATTATGTGTATCTTGGATAAAAGGGAAAGGGCTGAGCTATGCGTTTTATGTTACACACACAGTGATTACCCCAAAACTCAGGGGAAACAGAATCCAAATTGCTCTTAAAGAAAGCACCCATAATTCTCATGACAACGTGGAATTGCTCGAAGATACACAGCACTGCCCTTCATCAAAGTGCACTCTGCCACAGCCAGTGCGGGGATCTGCTACAGCAGAGGCTCCAGCAGTGTTTCGGGGCATGCAAGTGCGGCAGTGCCTGTTGTGCTCACAGCCACGGCCTCGGGCGGCTCTTTGCTGCCCGTCCTTGCGCTCGCTGCGGTGCCGAGGGCCGCGGGGATGCTCGGGATGGAGCGTGTCCGGAGATGTGCTTCAGGCGCAGTGACCTGAGCCAGCGCAGGGCTGTCCCCAGCACTGCTCCCCTCTCCATGTTAGCCCCCCGCTGCCCGCCGCAGCGCTGAGCACGGCGGAGCTGCTGACAGGGGGGAATTGCGGCCCTGGGGGTCACGACTGGACCCACACCTCCATCCCCGGGTGCCTGTTGCCGATCCCATCCCTGTCGCCATTACCATATGTGTCCCCATCCCCGTCCCCATCCCGGTGGCTGTTGCCGATCCTGTCCCCATCCCCATCCCCATCCCCATCCCCATCCCGGTGGCCGTTGCCGATCCTGTCCCCATCCCCACCCCACCCCACCCCACCCCACCCCACCCCCCACCCACCCCTCCCCATCCCGGTGGCCGTTGCCGATCCTGTCCCCATCCCCATCCCCATCCTCATCACTGTCCCCATCCCCATCCGTGTCTCCGCCCCGCTCCGCTCCGGGCGCGGCCGCCCCCTGCCGGCGGGCGGGAGCATCGCGGGCGCGCCGATCCGCGCAGGCAGCGCCGCCGCCGCGGCCGCAGAGAGGCGGCGACCGCTCCCGCCGGCGGATCCACATCCCGCTCCCGCCGGCGGATCCACATCCCGCTCCCGCCGGCGGATCCACATCCCGCTCCCGCCGGCGGATCCACATCCCGCTCCCGCCGGCGGATCCACATCCCGCTCCCGCCGGCGGATCCAGCGCCCGCTCCCACCGCAGCCCCTCCGCGCCCGCCCGGCCAGATGATGAACTTTCTGCGGCGCAGGCTCTCGGACAGCAGCTTCATCGCCAACCTGCCCAATGGCTACATGACCGACCTGCAGCGGCCGGAGCCGCAGCAGCCTCCGCCGCCGCCGCCCTCCGCGGGCTCCTCGGCCCCCGCCTCGGGCTCTCCGGCCGCCGAGCGCCGGCAGCCGCCGCAGCCCGCGCCCCCCCAGCAGCAGCAGCCGCCGCCGCAGCAGTCGACGGGCAGCAGCTTCTTCAGCTCGCTCTCCAACGCCGTGAAGCAGACGGCGGCCTCGGCCGGGCTGGTGGACGCGTCCGCCGCCGTCTCCGCGGCTGTCGGCAGAAAGTTCAAGCTGCTCCTGGTCATCGACGACTCGCACACGGACTGGTAGGTGCTCCCCGCATGTCCCTCCGCGCCCTCATCATCTCCATCATCATCATCATCATCATCTTCCTTGCCCCCCGTCCTTCCCGCGGTCCCTGCCCGGCAGGTGCGGGCTCACCTGGCCGGGGGGTTCACCTGGGCTCACCTGGCCCGGGGGCTCACCTGGCCCGGGGGCTCACCTGGCCGGGGGCTCACCTGGGCTCACCTGGCCCGGGGGCTCACCTGGGCTCACCTGGCCCGGGGGTGCGGAGCGAGCCGGGCAGAGCCCCCTAGAGCCGGGTCCGCTGAGGGGCTGCAGCGCAGCCTCACGGACTGGAAGATGGAGCAAAAAAACAAGCCCCAGAGAGCCCCGGAGCGCCTGACTAGCCGGGAAATCTCTTTCCCATCACAGCACTAAATAAAACATATTTACCGCCCTGACCAAGCATATCCTGTGCTCTCTGGCGAAATGCATCACTGGCATGCAGGGCAGGCTGATTGAGGTGCCCTGGGCACGGCTGTCGGTGCGGAGCTGCGGGCGGTTGTAGCGTTAGTGTGTTAATTCATGTTTACTAGCCGGGCTGTTTCCACGCAGCTCCGGTGCGCGTCGGGCGAAGGTCCTTCGGGATGCCGGGCAGCAGCCGTGCCTCTGCCGGAGCTGGGTGAATTGCTGTGGCAGGGTTCATGAACCCGCCGCGTTTATTCGGGCTGCGTGCTTGGCTTCCCCTGACACCACTAAAAATGCGGGATTCTGCCCGTGCCCGGCTGGTGCCGGCGGGAGAGGTGATGGCTGTCCGGAGCTGTTTATCGCTGCCGCTCTGCTCTGCCGGGTGCTGTGCTTCAGAGGAAGGGCACACTGCTAGCCATCCCTCGCTAACTTGTGTCCCTGGCTCTTTGCTCATCGCCTCATTCGCTGTTGCTAATTACAGCGCGGAAGGTCTTAGCAGCGCCTTAAAATAATACAGAGTAAAACAAGTCTGTTTTGGTAGCGCTAAGATCATCCGGTAATGGACTGTGGGTTTAGGATTTTGTTCTCAGCTCCTCAAATGTGTAGCCTTGCTGTCTGGATGGACTCGTGCAGTGCTGTGAGCTGATCCAATTTGCTTTAAAACGGCACTTTAATAAAATACTTAGAATGAAAACGTAAGCCTTGAACTACAGCAGATACGTTATTTACGTTCAGATAACATGACCTGTTACATTTCCCGAGCTTGTTCTTCTGTGGCTGGTTTTGTGGCTGGTTATGGAAGGGGGGGGGGTGTTTTCTTTTTTTTTTTTCCTCTCTTTTTTTTTTTTTCTCTTTGAAAAAAAGCAAGGTGGTTGTATCTGCCAGACGAAGGCAGCCTCTTGTACCTACGTCATGGAGATGCATCCATGGCCACTGCTCCCTGCCTTGCAGAAACAGCTCTTTATTTAATATTCCACAGCGCTCAGCTTCCTGCCTGATGCATTCGATAACTCTATATGCTCGTGACGTTTGTTTCTGGGAGGTTTTTCGGTGCCTGCCGAAGCCACTCTGTGTGTTTTGAACGTGGTTTTGCACACTTGATGAATGCACCCCGAATTCACTCAATCTGTTGGCAGGGCCAAAGCTCTCCGAGCCCTGCACGGGGAGTTCCCCTGGAGCACTGCAGGTGGGAGCCTCACCAGTGTACACAAGGTTACTCATGCCTGCTCCCTTTTGCCTGCTTTTATCCCCTCATAGTATGTGACATGGATACGTAGTAGCTCTAGAAAAAAACCAGTTTGTTGTTGCACTGGCGCTTTCCTCTCCGAGGAAACCTGTAATTTTGTAACTGGAGATTTTCAGATATATTCTGAAAAAAAAGATCTGTATGATCCTTGTGGATTCGTCCCTTGCAACTCCAGATGTGTGCTCTGCTAATACATGCAGCAGTTTGTTCCATGCCTTGGGAAGTACGGCTGTCCATGTGGGCATGCAGGGATCTGCTGCAGAACTGGACTGTATGGGCTAAAAGGGAAATGGAACATGGATTGAGGTTTGGGAAGAGAAAGGGGAGGCTGGGCTGTGCAGCAGGTGAGCTCTGGGCACCCCCAGCTGCCCTGGCTGTGCTGCAAGGGGAGGTTCGCTGAGCTGTCATGTGATGCTCTGAGCACACCCTGTCAATAACAGGCAAAACAGCACCACATCATCCCCAGAGCCTCCCCAAACCCTCCCCGCTGCTGGGCAATCATCCTGAGAGGAGGATCGGCTGCTTGGGGTTTGTTTTTGTGATGCTGTGAGCTGCACTGTGTTTGCTTTACATTGAAAATGTGTGTATTGCCTGTGGGCTGCAGTTTGATAGTGATGAAAGGATTTCAGGCTGGATCTCACTGAAATCTTATGGTTCACTACCCTGCTTTCAGCAAGGGCCAGAGGAAGCACAAACACCTTCTTCTCCCAGCAAAGGGCATCCCTCTTACCCCTGGCATCAAGGGACATTTTGTTTCCAATACATTTTATTTCTGTGAGAGGCTGACTCGTATTTCAAGTCTGAAATTTAGTAACCCAACATTGACATTGTTGTTAATGGAGTCATTTGGGATATTTTACCTCGAAGCAAACCTCAGTTGTTGGTTGCATTTTATAATCGTGATTTCAATGACATCTTTCCTTTTGATTTCTTGCCCTAAGAGGTTTGTCCTATTGCAAGTTTTGAAATTCTCCATTTCAATTTGCTTTAATGGCATGGGACAGTATAAAAAAATGGAATAATTGGCTTACCTACACTAATTTGTACATTCTTACCATTTTCTTGACTTCTTAAGGGAAGAGCAAACGCAGTTGTGTCAAACCACCCTCCTTTCTCAACCCAAAGCATGTTAGATCTGTAAAGGATAATTCTTTTCCTTCAGACTCCTTGGAGTCTTCCAGCCCCATTAGTGGTTAGACTTCTCCTGAAGGCAGGAGTGCAAAAGAAGCAGAATAAAGGCTTTCCAGCAGCTGTAGCTTTATGTATACCCTGGTGGCAGGTGAAGGAAAAAATTGAAATTAGGCTGAAGGTTGTAGTCAGCTGTCAGAATTAAATCCATGGCAAATCCTGTGTTGTTGTGGTTCTCAGGGAAGGCTTTCCCTTGGTCCCTGTGCACAAGAAATGATCCACAGGTGGAGGCAAATGGGCAGCAATCATTCCCTAGATTATCTCAGAAACTTCCTGTCCTTCCAGAGCAGCACCATGAGGAAGAGGTAATGCCAACCCTTCCAAAGGAGCAGTGCTATTAATTGATATCAATTTATATCAGGGAAAGCTGGTTTTATTGCCAAACCTGCTCTCTATGCATTTGAATGTGATGTCCTTTGGATCTGCAGCTGTGCATGGAGCAGACATGTTCAATACCCTGATCTCCAGCAGGCTTATGGGTTAGCACATCTGGCAGAAGGTTTCAGATGCACTGGAGATGTGAGTGATGCACAGATGTTCTGTGGATCTGTGGGGAGGGGAGAGCTTCCCAAAGCCACTTGTTGGGTTTGATGATGACTGGATGTGACAGATTTCAGTGGCTGCTTTACAGCTCTGAGGATGTTTGTTGTTGTTTTACAAATGGAGGAAACAAAGAAGGGAAATAATTTGTTCAAGGTCAGCCAGGCGACCACTGACAGAGCTCAATTAAAACTAGACAGCTTGCTCAAACTTTCCTTTTAATTCCTCTTTCCCAGTTACTGCTCTGCATTAAGTGTCCAAAATTTCCATCTAGATAAGTTTATTTCAAAACGTGTTTAATTTCCTCAGGAAATAACCATTTTTTTCTGTACACAAAAAGTACTGAATATTCAGTGCTGAACAAGCAACTGATCAGAGGCCATACATCAGTGGCAAGGGGCCAAGATGCTGTGTATAGATTATTATCTTTATTAAAAGCTTATGTATAAATTCAGAAAGCTGTTTCAATATTGAAAACTAATCATCACTTAGTGTGTCTTGTCCTTTCAAGCTTGAATATAAGACTTGCTGGCAGCAGCCATGAAACTATAAAAAGCATCAAGCTGGGAAATTTTGATCTTTTATTTTTTAAACACAAATCTGGTTATAAGTATCGGTACCATTTTTCTATTTTCACAGACAATTACGCATTTCACACCATGTTTACTGCCTGAGTGGTTAGTCAGCCTGTGACAGGCTCCAAAGATAAACCCCAACTGGCTGGGACAAATGCTATATGAAGAGCAAACTTTCTGGCTTCAAATTACTCACTCATTTATGGGCCAACATTGCTCACCAGAAATATTTTCAATATGAACACTATTGTTGTAGTGCAGAAAAGTGCTGGTTGGTGATACAAAAATTTCATTAAGTGAGCAGCATGAGTTTCTTAGAGTTTGTTTTCTGGTTTTCTTGTTGGTTTAATTTTTTTTTTTTCATTCACTAGAAGGTGGAAAACAGTTTCAATTAAAACTGTGTGTGCTGTTGTTGTTTTTGTAGTGGTAACCACCCAGCTTGCATGAATACACTGCAATGACAATTTCCCTGCAGTTTTTCTGTTCATTAGGGATGGTTCAATTGTGCATAACTAATCAGCAGCTCCTAACTCCAGTTGGCCTGGAATCCTCCTGCATTTGGTTGTAACACGTTGATTTAGTAGCTGCAGTTTTTGTTTCATTCAGTGTGAGCCTTCAGTGAGCGAGTTTGCCAAATTTAGAAGGCGTCACTCCATTTTAATAATGCATAAAGGAGGGCAAGTGCTTTGCCAGAGCAGTCTGAGTCCTTTGGGATGGCTCTGGAGTAGAGCAGTGTCCTTGCAGCCTCCTGCTGAGGCAGAGCTCCCTGCTACTGGAATAAAGCAAAATAAATAAAGGTAGTAAATAAAATAGAGAGAGTACAATAAATAAAAAAGTAAGAGTAAAGTAAAATAAAGGAAATGGGGCAGGGAAGCCCAGGGTGTGAGAAATGGTGGTGATGGCACAGAGGAGGGATGGAAGGGATTCCCTGGGCTGGGAATGAAGGTGGGATGTGTTTGGAAGCAAAGCCAGCAGTGCTGCAGAGGAGGGAGCAGCTGGTTTTTAAAGGGTCTCAGCTCTCTTTGGTCTCCAAATGACCAAATGTGGAGTGTGAGGAAAAGATAACCTTATAATTATGAGTATTTTGTATGGGAAGAAAAACCATAGACTGAGTTACCTTTATTAATTTAAAATGCCCTTTGCAAGAAGGAACTCTTGATATTAAAGGCAAATAACCTTTCTTTTTGTGCAACACTGTAATATTTCAAGCAGGCAATAGGTTCCTTAAAACCCCTGAAACTGAGCAAGAGTGATAAAGGTTTTGCTTTGGCTTCTCTCTCATTTTTGCTTCACACAAAAATGTCCCGTTTCAAACTGATCTTTGTGAGACAATTCAGTCCAACTGTAGTTGTGGCCTTGATGTCTGATGACATTTGCCTTTTCTTTTTATATAACCTTCTATACAATTTTATACCCTTTTAATGTTTTCTCTACCCTTTACACCCTCTTTGTACCTTGACTTGTAATTTTTGCAGTCTGATATTTTAGCTTAATTTTGGGGTTCTGTAAGGCAAAAAAACCAAACATTCACAGTAGGAGCCTAGAGAGTTCTATACTATGAAAAACTTGAGGTTTACACCTTGGTTGAAGCCTTTTCTCTGTAACCTATTTTGTAAACTGGGCTCTAACCTCATTTGAGGGGTGTGATTAGAATTGGGGGACAATTTTTTTGATGGTGGACAAAAGAATGACACTGAAGATGGTGGCAAGCATCAGTGGTTTATTATCCCACAGTACAACTTTTTATATTTTTTATCCATATCAGATGCATAACATGCACTCCTTTTTGCATTCTAACTGGCTAATGAGCTATGTACATGCACCTTCTCTAATTGCTCACAAATCTCTCTGCTTCTTGTTGTCAACACAACACATTCTACACTCTTTCCCTCAAAGTTGTTTATCTATCTTGTTCAAGGACACAGCTGCAACCCACCAAGAGTGAGGCTGGCCACAGTCCACCCCTGTCTTCCCATGATTTTTCATTTATTAAGTTTCTTCTTGGGGGATTTCAGACAGATATGGTAATTTGCAAGGTCCATAAAATTGTATCATGATATATGGTGTGTGCACCTCAGCGTGTTCCACCCACAGAGAGCTGTGCAACTAAAAATCCTGCTAAAATACCAAGATAAAACCATTTTACCCCTTTTTAACTGTGTCTGCATCATATTTCCAGCAGGCAAAAGGCACCATCCTTCCAGTGAGCCCCCAGCCCTCCAGCAATGAGCTGGCCATCAGTTTCCCTGCAGGCAGTGAGTGCTCAGGCAGCTCCTTGCGCAGGTGATGAGCTCAGTGTGCTCCCAGCAGAACTGCCAGGCTGCCCTGAGCTCTGTGCTGCTGCAATGCCCTCAGCACAGCAGGGCTGCAGCTCCCCCAGCTCCTCCTGCAGCCTGCAGGGCTCTCAGCAAAGCAGCAGGATTCCTGCTCAGAGTTCATCCCGAGCTCTGCCTCCTCAGCCGCGGCAGGAGGTGTTTCAGGGTGAAGTGCAGCTCTCAGGGCACTGACTGCTGCTTTGGCCAGTTTTTCAATATTAGCTCCACGCTGGGCAAGGGCTGGAGAAGCAGAGAGTGCAGCTGAGCTAACTGAGGCATGGAACGTGTTAAATCTGAATTTGTAGTGCACAGCAACCTCACACGAGTTGTGCTTCGTGTCTGCTCTCCCAACAGCCAGCTGGTCCAGCACCAGACAATGTGTGTGATGGTATTTTAAGATGATCTAAGAAAAAAAAATTGCTGATTTTTTTTCTGTTTGTCTGCAGTTCTGTCATGTGTAGTGCTTGGCTACGTTGGTATAAATAGCAGAACACAGTATGTGATAGAGATTACCTTTTTGACTGGATAGAAAAGGAAAACAAAATCTCTCAGTAGGAAACACTTGCTCCTCCATGCTCTGTGTATTGCTCTACCCAAACAAGCTCTTCAATGTTATTTTAGGCAGCTTAGTGTAAATGAGATGCTAACTACAAATTTGGACAGATCCTATCTGGTGTGACTCCATCCCACCCCATCCCATCCCATCCCATCCCATCCCATCCCAGTCCCCCCGTGTTCAGAATCCAAGTGAATTTTTCTTTTCTCCTTATCTTTGAAGAAGCAATAGAAACATTTCTGAAGTTTAATGAACCTTGAGGTAATGCAGTTATTTGAATGGGTAATATTAGAGAAAAAGGTTTGCCAATGTTTTCTCCTAAAGTTTGCCTTCATAGAAAGGAAATGGAAAAATTGGCAAGGAAATAATGGATTTCAGGGAGGTCCATTTCAAAGTAGTGAGACTCAAGTGAAGACAAAAGGAATAACAAATTGCTTAGTAGACTAGGGAACCAAGTAAAATAAGAAATTCTACTCACAACCTATTCAGAGTTTGAAAAGGGCTTGCCAGTAGCAAATTGTAACCTGTTGAAACAGGAACAGCATGGAACAAAAGGGAATTAAAAACTATAATATTAGATGTCTAATTGTTCATCTTGCAAAAATGTGTGCAGAGGACTCAGTGTTTTAAATGGATGAGGTTTGCCATTCTGTAAACACTGCAGGACACTGGGAAACACATTTTTGCTGAGAGCATGTTTCCCCAAAAGATTGATGCTAAATATTTCCACAGGATGTTCTAAAAGCAGTGACTTCATTTTCTGCAGTTTCAGTACCCTATTTAGATCCTAATAGCACCGTGTGAGAGACCCACAGAAATATTCCTATCCAATATCACGTAATTGCATCCCAGTGGGAACCCCTAAATGACGGAAATCTGATTTAATACCATTGAAATAGACTGATATTTAGGGGTTTGTACATTTATAGATAAGGTACACTGCAATCTGCATTTAGAGATGTGATCAGTGGAAATATATGATTGAGTATGAAGCTGTGGTTGGGGAAGGGAATGACAAATGTAGGCAGTCAGGTTTGGATACAGAACCTCCACAGAAGCATTTTGGAGCTGGCTGGTTGAGCACAGCAGCAAAGGGTAATTACGAGCAGGTGGAAGAATTGTCAGGAATGGAAAAGAGTAAATTGGCAAAGAAAGCAACGTTGTAGATGACATGAAGCCATGACTGATGAAGTAAAATGTCACCTGCAGTAATGCCACTGCTCCCAGAGAGCAGGCAGCTCACCTTGTGCAGTGACAGCAGCGTGCAGGGAGGTGATAAGAGCTGCCAGAGCTGTGGGTAGGAGGGCAGCCTGAGCCTGGGCTGGGATGGAAACTGCTCGCTTGATTGCACTGCTGCTTTTGCTAATTAAACACTTGCTCTGTGCCCAGTCACTCCAGCCTGTCAGGGAGAGCTCTGGGCTGCAGTGACTCAGGGCAACACCAGCTGCAGCCTCGTCCTGCCTTTGGCCAGAAGTGGGAAAGCTTTGTCCATCTTCCCATCCCCACTGTCCCCACGGTGTGTCCCTCCCTGACACACAGATGGGAATGAGTTGTTAGGAATATGGATTCCTAGTGGCTGCAGGCTGAAGTCAAATCCTTCTTTCTCCACTGGCAAGCTGAAGGGACAGAACCATTTCATTAATGGACACTGACTGTGGAATCCAAGGAGGTTGTTCCTGGTTTCCCTGCAGCCCCAAGGTGTCCCAGGGTTCCCAAAGCACCAAGCCCAGCTCCAGCTGCTCAGGGAATGGTGAGGGATGTGTGGGGCTCCTGCTGGGATCCTGCCTGCCAGGGCACTCCTGCTCCCTCCTTTTGGGGTTCACTGACCCCATGGGTGGCTGCAGTAGGTGGGGAAGGACACAGCAGCCCAGGTTGTGCAGAACCTGCTGGTTTCTGTGCCCACTGCAGGTGTCAGTGCTGCTGTGTCTGCCTGGGGCAGGCAGGACACCCTTGGGGTGTCCCAGTGTGCATTCAGTGCTGCAAGGAGTGAGCAGTGCTCTCTGGGGTATTGTCACCCGGGTTTGCTTGGGCTCAGCCCGTTTGTGTGCCACAGGAAAGGAGCAGCTCTTTGCTCCCTCTGGACACCAGGGACTCAGTCCCAGCTGTGCACACAGAGGCAGAATTGGGATTTCCCTATTTCCACTTCAAACCCCAAGTAACTGAGAGGTTTGGTGTGCAATAAAGGCTGATCCTCTCTTTTTGCCCCCATTATATGCCACAGTCAGCCAGTCAGGTGCTGGAAGTTGTTACCCAAAAGGTGGGTTTGGCTTTGCATTTAAATTTGCATTAAATGCACTATCTTTGAGCTTTTTTTAATGACTTTTCCATATTTCACCTACCTGGATTTCCCATTTAGTCCCTGTGCTCTTCTATCCCAATTGGATATTGGTGTTTGTAACACATGGTATTCACTTATTGCTAATAGGAGTTATAAAAAAACATTAAGAATACACACATCTCTGATTTTTTTTTTAATCAGGTGATTAAAGAACTTAAAAAATACTATCAGTGCCTCATGTATAATATTTAAATGTTTTCATTCTGTTCTAAAGCCCCAGCATAAAATAATTTGATGGAAATAGATTTCTTCAATTTAAGAAATTATTCCTGATTATAGATTACACTATGTGAAAACATGTTTTATAAATGTATTAAAGAGAAAAGGATTAAATGATATGACCTTTAAGAAGAAAAAAAGCTATAATTTTCTGTTTGAAATCACATTTTTAAAAATATTACTTCTGCAGAAATAAACTGTGAGAGCCCAAGCTTTAGTGAATCTCCCAGTGAACAGATGAAAACACAGAAATTGTTCTTTAAAGATGTAATAGGAACATCAATTCCTCATAAATATTTCAAACCGTAAGAGAGAGCTGTTTCCACTGCTGAAAGTGAAAAACACTTATAAAAGTTACAAAAGTTTCTCGTTAAGAAATGCAGTAACACAATAATGTGACTTTCACAGGAGAAATCAGGGCTGAGTGCAGGGGGGGATAAAAACCAGTCAGGGGGAAGGGTTGAGGGGAGAAAGCAGAAGTTAAAATGCCTCTTGGTTTAGTTTTGTGATTTAAAGTGAATTCCAAAAGAGAAAAACCTGCTGCTGATGTCTAGCTCTGACCCAAGGCAGCAGTGTGAGCTTGTTGTGTGCACAGCTCCATCCTGACCTCGGGTTTGTTCTCTTTGACCTCGTTTCTTCTTCATTCCTTCTGCTTTCTTGCTAATAAAACTGATTATGATTCCACTGAAACAGCCCAGATTTAGGGGATTAAACTCCAATATGAGATCAGTCACAGCCTCTTAAGTCTCACATTTGTTCAGGGAAGCCAGGATGGCTCCAGAGAGGAAGATCCAGCATTGTTTCACTCCCTCTTAGTCTGCTTCAGTGCTTTCCTCTGCACTGAAGATCATTTCCAATGAAAGCTTTCTAGGCATGCACACACCTCATCATTGAGAAAGTCTTAAAAGATGTTCAAGGTTTCTTTTTTTGTAGGCCAAAAAAAAAAATATTAGGAAAGCCACCATGGGAGATTAGTGATTGTGGAAGTTTGATCAAAAGGTTTAATCATAAAACATGATAAATACACCCAATTCCACCGAGTGGCAATATGGCTACATTGGTGTGCTGTGACTGCAGGAATTGTTCTCCTTAAGAGCTGTTAAGTAAAACTCTTACTTAAGCCATCTGCTGTTCAAAGGAAATAAAAATCCTAGGGATACCTTGAATTAGGAAAAATGATTGATGAAGCCTTTGCCTTTGAACAGGTAGCCAGAATTAATTCTCCTGAGTCTCATGTGGTTGTTCCATACGATATATAGCAATAAATGCCAAGAGTGTTTATGATAGGGTTTTGACAATGTGTTGGTGTGTGTGCAGTCATGTACATCTGTATGGATAAGGGTTTTTTGGAGGAGAATTTGTAGGAATTTTCACTGATGGATGCTGCCCAGACAGAAAACAGCTCCTGGCTGTAGTTCTGCTGCTGTTGGGTTGCTCTGGAATAAAAGGAGGCTCTTCCATCCAGCCATGAGAAATCACTGAGCTCTTTTGATATCAGGAGAATCCATTGTGTGGGTTGCAGTGCAATGGGGTTTAGAGATGCAGGATTTGTGTCAGGCTGTTCTCTCCCTCAATCCTTTTAGCTGGGTCCATGCTGTAGGGTTTTGGTGCTGATTAATTTCCTTCCTAAGGAGGAAACCTGTGGTGTGAACCATGATATAAAGTATAATTAGTGTGCATTAAGGTTGACATTATTTCTGCTAAAAACACTTCCCCTGGGTTGGTCTTTGCTGGTGGAATGTGAGGCTGGAAGGACACTGCAGCTCTGCCTGGCCAGGCTGGGGAGATCTCCCAGCAGTGCCTTTCTGGGAATTCCTGTAGTTTTCTTCTTTTTTTTTTTGCTAGAAGGCCTTTCCAAAAAGTCAGGCAGCTAATGAAGCTTTGGGGTAATTGTTTGGTGGTTTTCTTTGGGTTGGTTTTTTTGTTTGCTTGTCTTTTTTAATTTGTTTTGGGAGATTTTTGTTGGGTTTTTTTTGTTTATTTGTTTGTTTTCTTCTGACTACTGTGACCCATTCTAAACATCCATTTAGCATGCCCAGATCCTTGGCTCCTGGGCTGTGTATTGATGACCATTCAGCTCCTAAGCAGCCATTCCAGTAAAATACAATTGCGCAGAGAACAAGGTGTCGGAGTGTAGTTGTTGTTGTCCAAATCCCTCGGCGATAATGTCATGTATTTCAGGAGCAGAGCTCTGGAAGGCTTTCAGTGCAGAATGAACCCCCCAGGTGCTGTGCTGCTGAAATCCAGGCTCTGTGTGACTTGCTGTTATAACAACAGAATTAAATCTCTGTTTTCTGATTTGCTGTGCTTGTCGCTGGGCTAATGGAGGTTTTCCCTGAATGTTTGTCGGTCACTTCTCATTTGGGTGATCGAGAACAGAATTTAAAGATGTTATAAAGCATTTAGGATGCTTTCTGAGGAGCAGGACTGCAGTATTGGTTTCAGCCTTTTGGCAAACATATGGCAAACTGCTCTCTGTCTGTCTGTCTGTCAGGATGGGATGAAGACTTTGTTCATATAACTATTTTACAAACACCAGTGGAAGGTCTAAAGAACATTTTTTCATTTCAAGACTTTTTTCAGTTTGTGAATTTTCAGCTGAGTGTTTGAAAGGAAGCTGATATAATTGATCTCAAGGAAACATTTATTTTTGAGGGATGAACTCTGAAAGTCACTTTTGTGTTTCTTCAATTGGTCTGTATTTTAGAGAAGTCTTTTTGATAGATGACTGGAATTCTTTAGATCTAGACAGTGGACTCTTCAAGATGAGGAAAGAATATTTTCAATTCAAGGACTTCAGCAAATAACTTTCATGTTGGAAAATAGGATTATGTGTAATCCATAAATCAGAGTTAATGATGTTAATCAGCAGAAGCAGCTTTGTTGCAGAGCATGGTTGATCAAAGTCTCCATCTCTGCTGCACCAGAGCCATCTCTGTCCCTCTCTGCACTAAACCAGGAAGGTTTTCCTGAAAGAGCTGTCTGAGGCATGAAATTACTCCTCATAATGAGGACAAATCCTCCAGTTTGGTCTGAAACATTGCCTGAGAACTCAGGGTAAAAACCCATGACTGTGGGACTAGTGGCAGTTCTGTAAGTCTGGACGTGGGGAATAAATTGATTAGGAACAGCTCTGATCAGATAGTTAAAACTATAAATACTCAATCATCTTTAACACACATGCAAAAAATATTTCTATTTAGATTCCAGTACACAGGACCTGCCTGTGTAGATTCTTTGATTGTATTCAAATGGAATAAGGGTTTTTTTTCTGCCCAAACTCAAATTAAACTGAGATAAAGTGATGCAGATTTGCTGCCTTTTACAATTCTCTTTGTCAGCTGTCCCCACTAATGCTGCTGCACTTTTTGAGGTCAGTGTGCAGTCACTTAACCACGTGAAAAAAAAATAGAGCAGACTTCAAGAACTATTTAAAAGTAAAAATTTTTATTTCAAAAGACTATTTCAGAAGTTGCTTTTGCTTGAATCACACATTACCAAAACCTTTTGGAACGGGTGAACAAGAGAAATCCAAGTATCTGTGTTTTTCATGTCATTGCCTTTTGCCATCAACAACTTCCAATCTGTCCTTTTATATGGAAACCAAAATAGATCATTTAGGGTGAAATTACTGCGGAGGCTTGGAAGTGAGAGTGAAAGCCATCAGATAGTGATTAGGCATGTTCTGTTCACAATTCCTGTGTTTATTTACTGTTGTACTGTTTCCACTTGAACAGTGAAGTGTCTGCCTGTGGTAGCAGTGATGCTTTGGGGGAATAATGTGCTGTTGTTAGTCATGACATTTTCACTTGCTGCTCCTTTTCACAAGAGCTGTTTCAAGCTGCTTCTTGGGGATTAGTTGATTTTTCTGAGAAGTCATTCCCAGTCAATCTGTCATCTTTTGTTTCAGACAGCCAAAAGTCACGGCATTAAATTAATGTGACCAAAATGATGGCACTCTGCTCATCAATTCCCAGCGTGAGCTGTAGACTGATGCAAACACCTCCACAAAAGCAGGAATTCTGCAGCTCTTCCAAGCAAATCAGAGCATGTGCTGGGCCAGCAGTGCAGTGTTCAGGGCTCTGTGACCAGGAGAGCTGCTCTCAGTGATTATTGTGACATTTGCTACATTTCCCCATCCCATGAATCATCAACAGCCACCAGGCTCTGTTCTCCTTCAAAACAATGCACACAGGGTGGGACAGCCACAGCCCACCGGGAACTGTCAGCTGGGAAATTATCTTCTTGTTCTCCTTCTGTCATTCTAGAGTTATTTCATGGAAAAGTTGGGAGAGAGTGGAAAATTTAGTGTAGATTTTACATCAAGATTTTGCATCATTTTACTCATCACAGAATGCAGAGTGACACCATTCTCAGTGTGCAGCTCAAGAGGTTGCCAACAAATGAAATACTTGCCATCGTTCAAACACATTTTCTCAGAAGTACCTTCCCCATTTCTGCATAAAGTATCCTTGTAGCTAATGAAGGCATTGTTAAAAAATCACCTCTCCAGTATTTTGCTGGGATAAATATGTGTTTAATTTATGCCTTTTTCACTTGGAGAAATTGCATTTCCATTTATAGCAGTAGCATCTGTTTGGGGGAAAAAAATCAAACTATTGGGATTTACAATTCCCTTGTGGCTCAGCCATGGATAGATCACCTTGCTGGAATTTCTTTGTGCTGGAATAATGGGGATTATATTCTCCTATTTCTGTAGCCTTCCAGCAGCTTGTGAGCAGCATGATTAAATGCAATGCTGGTTGCACCCAGAAGGCAGAAGCACTGGGAATTTGGGGTTGGGAATTGGCTCTTTGCTCTGCTCACCTCTCTCCCTCCATCCTGTGGGATGTGTGAGTTCACAGCAGAGCCAAGCTTTTCCCAATCCATCCTTCTGAAAGGTTTTTTTGCTTTCCTCTGCTCCTCCCTTCCCCTCTCCCGTTCTTGGGTAGAGTTTTTATTCTCTGGTCATTCAGCTCTCACTGATTACAAGTGCTCAGCTTGTAAAGGGCACCCAGGCTGGGATAAATCACCCTTGCTCAAGCTGTAATGATGGATTTTAAAATTCTCATGACTGGCTATTGATACACTCAATTCATCACTGATACATTGAATTACATTCAGGACCTGAGCAGATTATTGTTTTGCCATTCATCTAAATTGCAGGATCCAATGCATTTAGGTTGTCATAATTCAAATTTCTTTCCTTGTGACCTTGCTGTCTTGTGTGAAATTAGCTTTTCCTCTTGCTGTCTGTGTGAAATTAGCTGTTCCTCTTTAACAGGATTTATCAAAGATAAAACACCAGTGCTCCTAACTCATTAGAATATTTATTTGTAAGAATCTGTTATAATCACACATTGATGTTCCTCTTTATCCCAATATCTACTCCTTCCTTAAAGCCCAAATGACTTGCCAGACTCCCTGTGATGATCTTGGTGTTTAAAAAGAATCAAACTAAGGCAAGATGTGCATAGTATTTAAATTTAGATATTGGCTCACATGTACTAACAACATCTTGTAGTTTCAGTGGCAAAGCAGCATTTTGTAGCAATTTGGTCATTTTTTGGTCCCCATAACTGAGTGGCAGAATTCAGAAATAAATTACTGTAACATCTAATATTCTAAATTGCTGTTTAGTGAGTTATGAGTACATTGGAGGAATATTGAAACCACATTTTCACAGGAAAGAAATTTGCATCAACTCCTTGCAGTTTTTCATGCCCTTTCCTTGTACTCATTTTTAGCATTGCAGCAGCAGTTCAGCTCTTGAGCAGACAGATTGAGCAAACCTTAAATCTTGAGAGTGTATGGCAGGATGCTCACGGGGAAGGAACATCCATCAGTAATCTCAAATTTTTCATTTTTCCCTCCGGTTTGTGATTAAAGACAGAATCATGTGGAAGAAGTAGCAACTCTCATAAGCAACTGCTTGTATTTTGCAGTTCAGGCCAAGAATTATTGGGGAAGCAAATCCTGGTGGCAGACTGGGGAAGGCAGTGAAAATCCCATTCACCTTGTCAAGGATGGCAGAGCTTCCCTGAGCTGTTATTTGTTGCTGGCTTTGCTGGAGTCGTGGGGCACAGTGTTACAAATTGCCAAATAAATCAGGAGGAGGATGGAATTGAGAGCTGGACAGCTCTGAGCTAAGGCTGCAGTTCTGCACGGATGGGCAGAGTTGGTACAGATGAGAATTTGGCTGCTGGTCAGTTATTGATCCAGAAAATTACTCAGAGACATCACAACTTCTTATTTATAATAAGTACAGGAATTGCAGGCAAACCCCTATTTGCCTCTGTGGTTTTCAGTTTTCTTACAGGAGTGTTGTTGGTGATGAGATGGAGGAACTCCCTAGGTTTCAGAATTCTTGCTCAATTTAGCAGTAAAAATTATCATGTGAGTTAGAAATTCCATAGAATTAAGCAAATGGACTCAAATCCTGGCCCAAGCTGTGCCCAATGCCCACCTTGTCACCAGCCCAGAGCACTCAGTGCCACCTCCAGTCCTCTTTGGACACCTCCAGGTGCACCAAGGCTGACTCTTGTAGCTTGTTTTTGGTAAATTATGTATTTGTGGAACAAAGTGACCTTGTACAAAGCAGTGGAGTTTAAAATAAACAAAAAGAACGGTTTTTCTGCATTGAATTATTATTTATCACTATTTGTTTGCTGCTTTTCAAGCACATCTAGAACGAGGAGCAAAACATATTTATCCCCACAGGCATCTAGCAAACGTAGAATTAAATACAGAAATACTAACAGAGAATTTTCAGTGAAACAACTACAAAGAGGTTTCAGTCTCTTGTTCCATATGTTAACCAGCTTGAATATTAAAAGTCTTTGGGTGGCAAAGAGCATATTTTGTTCATTTGACTTTGACAGTATTTTTTTTAAAATTACTATGACGTAATTCCTGCAGTTCTGAACATCACCTTTGGAATGGTTTTTTCTCTTGGTTTATCATTTGGAAAACATTTCAGGAAAAGAGTCTTTGACCTCCTGGCAACTGATGGGCAGCAAAGATTAAACCTTTTCCTTTGTAGCAAACCATTGGAACAGATTTTCTGCATTTCTAAAGCAGAGGATTTTATCCAAAGGAATGATATCAAAAGTTCAGAGTTTGGATCTGTTTCTTGTATTTCCAGGGCTGGTAGAGATTTTGTGATGAATATAAAATTGTACATATTTGTCCTATCAGAAACCACCTTGAGTATAGGAAAATATAACAAATATATTTAAAAAATATAAAATATAAAAAATATATTAAAATTTAAATATAAAATATAAAAAAATAGTTTAAATAAATATAATTGTTTGGATAAATTTATGGCTGTGGAAATTCACTCTAATTTTTATGGGAATGGTTTTGATCTCATCCTGGGATTGCAGCCAAAGCCTGAGCAGAGATGCTGGGGGGCAAGGGGAGAACTGCAGCATTAACCACGGGACAGAGATAAGGACAAAATTCATACAAATCCCTAATTCCCGTGTCAAGATGCTGGAGCTGCAGCCCTGAAAGGCCGAATTTCTCATGGCAGGGATGTCTGTGAGCTCGGAGAGCAAACCCCTGGCGGGGAGAGGCAGAGCTGTGACTCAGCTCCTCTCCAGCCCTGTGGCTACCATCGCTGAGCATCCCTGCTGCAGTGCCCTGGTCCTTTTGGGAGCACTGACAGCAGAGGCTTCACCTGGGCTGCAGAGCCATCATCTCACACGCACATCCGTGGGGTAAAGCAGACAGGCAGAAAAGTGCACAAATCCAAGGAGCTGCAGCATACTCCATGGGAGAGCTGGGAAAGCTCTGTCCTCTGTAAACACTGGGATTTAGCACATTTCCAGTGGGAAGCGTGGCTGGGTTTTCAGTAGGGATTTGGGGTTGTTTTAATTTGGAAGAAACTGGTTAAATAGGATTATTTCTTTATGCTGATACATTATGGTGAAAGCTGTCAGAGGTTGTGCCGAGCCTGGGTCTCTTCAAAAGGCCAAAGGTGACGGGGAGCTTTCAGCATCTTCAGGAGGTGGAAAGTGCAGAGCAGAGGGAGGTCAGGGCTGCTTGTGGTTTTGGGAGAGCATAACAAATGCCCCACTGTCCAGGCTCTGCAGTGCTGTGCCATTGGGAATGAAAGGAAGAGGAAAAAACCATTTTCCCTGTATTCCATAATGTGGCAGATTTTAGTTCTTGTTCCTTGGATTGCTGGCTTTCTGTTCCATTGTGTGCTTGATTTCAAGTTTACAGCTGAGTTATACAAGAGTCTCTACATGGATATTCCCATGGCATCTGCATTCCAACTTCCCCATGGACACCTGACCTTGCAAATCCTGGGATGTTTCTTATCAGTGTTGCCATTTTATCAGCTGGGCTTGGCTATGTGAATATCAAGTGCTGAAGTGAAGCATCACTGACCAAATATATTATTTGAGTTCAAAGACACTCAAACCCCAGCCCAAGCCCCACCTTTCTGCATTGCACCCCTGCAATGTGTCAGGTTGCTGTTGAGCAGCTTTTCTTCATGCTCCTGTCTGAAGTTGTAGCCATGTTCAGATAAACTGAGATTGCCTTCTCCAATTAACAGATTGTCTGAAAACTGATGTGTTGTTACTTTTATAAAATTCCCCTCCTCACTTCACTCGCAGACAGCTTTTGTAACTCTTAAAATGTTTTCCTTCGTGGAATACTTGTAAATTATGTGGCTAATTATGGTGGTTTGAGCACACCTTGGTGGTGTTGGCACTTTAAACTGTGTTTTGTAGAGATCAGGCAGGCAGCAGAGATCTGAGGTTTCAAGATGATGTTAATCTGACAGGCTTTATAGTTATTTTAAAAGGTGCCAGTTGGGAAGACGTTTTGGGAAGTTTAGAATGCAATCCTGAAAGACTTAGGGGATTACAGCCTGAGTTTATTTTCTTTACAAGTGTTTAAATGTTATCTAACAAATTATTCTCACTTTTTCCTAAGCTCCTTTGGCACACCAACAGAACATTCCCCAGGCTTCCTACCCTTTTCAAAATTCAACAATTAATCAATTGGTTCTGAGCTGACTGTGGAATAGTTTTCCCCAATCAGTTGCTCTCAGGACCTGTTTGGTGCAGGAAGATGTTTAACGATTGAAGAATGAGCCAGGATGTTTGTAAGCAACTTGGATTCCAGATCAATTTTCAGTGGGAAATTATTTGGACAGGTTCTGCTGACTGGTGAGATGAAGCTTTTGATTTCTGGGTCCATTTTAGATAAACAAGTGGCAGCAGAAGGCTGGTTGGAGTGAATGTTTTATTGCAGCCAGGGAGATCAGTATTTTAGATTTCATTCTTCTTGTCAGGAACAGTGACATTATTAAAGCCCAAGTTGCAGAAAGTCATTTTGGAGTGAATAATCACAGATTTATTTTGTTTCAGTGCAGACAGGCAGGCATGAAGAAATTCCCTGATTGGAGACATGAACTTCTATTCTTTCAATTTTATTTTCTTTGTATTGTCTTCAGATTTGGTAATTTGATTGATTTTTCCTCTCTTTTCTAAGTGGCATCCAGGTTTACACTTTGACAAGATTATCTTGTTGAGTAAACCAAGTTTTCTGCTAAGTTTTTCATAGAACTTTATATTTTCAATGTCTATTTAAAATTTCAGGGTTTGGTTTTAGTCTTTCCAAACTCTGCAGTGAGAGAAGTTTTGCCTGACAAGTCATCCACTACTCTGCACCTCTTCACAGTGTTCCAAAGCTCATTCTTGCAGAATTGAGGGAATGTCAGTAATGGAAAAGCATTTGAAAAGAGTATTTTAAATATGTATAAGTGTGTAGAGTTTGCAAAATAAAGAATCTGTACCACAATGCAGAATAACAGGTTCCTTGTATCTGACTCAGTGCTTTCTTCTTTATCTAACTGATTATAAATCCTTTATCTAAATGAATTTACCAAAAGAAGTGAACAAAACTTGGTACCAAATACATCAGCTATTTAAGCTTTAATTCAGTTTCTGTTTGCTCAGAAATCTTGCAAAATCTTTGGAATGCTGGCGAAGTGTGCAAACATAGCATCTTGATATTTTGTTTTTATTGTAAGACAAATCTGTGAATTAAGCCCTTCAGGTAAATCTGTAATTATCTAATAGTGCCTGATGGTGACATTAGAAGTGTCTAGGAAGAACTACTGATCTATAAATGAGACAAAATCGAATTTAGTGGTGGAAATCACTTTGAATCCTGTGAGTAATGCAGACACCTTGTTGTATGTTCTGCTCTGAGGAATTTATCTGTGTTCCTATGGAGAAACCTTTCTGTTCACCATCTCAGATTGTGTTGGTTAGAGGAAAAAGCTGATCCCACGAACCTCAGGAGATCTGAACACACCTGAGAATCACCCATGGAGCTGAGCCAGGTGTGACACCTTGGTGTTCCAACCGCCAGGAATGCCAAGGGACAGCTGTGAGGAAGGGAAGGGTTGGTTATTTTTATGCCATTGAAAATTATATTTGTCGACAGGTGGATGAGGTAACATGATATAATGCAGTGTAATTAGCATGGATAACGATGTAATGCAGTGTAATTAACGTGGATAATATGACATAACAGTGTAATTCACATGGATAACATGAAATAACAGTAATTCTCATGGGAAACATGAAATAACACTGTGTAATTCACATGGATAACATGACATAATACAGTGTAATTAACATGGATAACATGAAATAACAGTAAATCTCATGGAAAACATGAAATAACACTGTGTAATTCACATGGAATACATGAAATAACATGAAACAACACAATGTAGTTAACAAGGATAACACAACATGATAGTGTAATTAACATGGATAACGATGTAATGCAGTGTAATTAACATGGATAACATGACGTAATAGTGTAATTACCATGGATAACATGAAATAACACAGTGTAATTCACAAGGATAACGTGACATAATGCAGTGTAATTAACATGGCTAACATGACATAACACAGTGTAATTAACTCCTGTGCCACACGTGTCACGGTGAGATGGGGATGGACATGGCATGGCTTGGTCCCCCCACTCTGGAGCTCCCCATCTCTGCCCTTCACTCCCAGTTCTCCCAGTCCCCCCAGTGCCCCCCAGCTGGGGCTGTGCTGCTGGGTGATCCCAGTCTCCATCTGCAGGAGGAGGAGCAGCAGGGACTTCCAAACCAACACCACTGGGTTTGCTTGCCCACTGTGCTGCTGGGCAGGGCTTGAAAGGATTTTACAAATTATGGGACAGAGAGTAGAAGTGTGGAAGGAGGAGAGGTTGCAGTGACACCATTTCCAGCTGTACTTTCTGTGCTGTGGTTCAGCTCATTTATGGGAACTCCTCTCTGTTAGCAAGGGCTGAGTGTTCACTCCAGCTCAGTGTCACTGCTGCACCAGCCTGGCCTCTGTCAGGTACATCAGTCACAGTTTTAACATCCACAGGGAAGGGCAATAAGTCAGTTTTCCTCTCTGAAGTGTCAAAACCTGCATTTTTAGTGGGACTTCTGTCCAAGACATAGCTTTAAACAGCAGCTGACTGCTATGTCCTCCTGGCTGCAGTTCATGCCATTATGTTAATAATTCCCTTTTGTTAGAGAACTGCAGTGATCAAGTAGAAAGAAAAATGTGGATTTTAAATTTTTTTTCTGAAAATAATTTATAATTTTGGATTTGTTTGTTTTATTGTTTCTTGACCAAAGCAAGAGCAGTTCACTTGTGTGTACTCTAGGAAATCACAGCTGATCTGGGGAGGTTGTGTCATGAGGAGACTGAAGCTGAGTTTTCTGAGGGAGTTCAGAGCTCCTCTGTGAGAAACTCTGCCTTGAGAAGCTCTTGGTTCAAGAGGAAAAGATGTTGTTTTTTCCCTACTTTAAAACAAGGCTGAGGGGTGTTATTTCCAGTCTCTCCTAGCAGCTACTACCACATGGCCACAGGCTGAAAACTGAATTCCCATCTCAGATCCTTTCCAGATGCTTCCCACTGGTAACAGTCCTTCAGCTCAACAAAATGATTTGTAAAAAACCTGCCAGATTTCACCTTGGGAATCAGAGCTGCCAGTGACATTTCTGTCCACGTGGATTTCCTGTGCACACACAGATTTTTCCAGAACCATTTTTACCAGCAGCATTCCTGACCACAGAGTTGTTGTCCACAGTTAGCTCAGGGAAATGCTAAGCATTGTTAGTAGGGATTGAAATACTGCTAATTTGGAATAATAAAACCTCATTTCCCCCACTGTCTGGAAGCATAGAAAAGTGTTGTTTGACTCTCTAAATATATTATCTTCACACTGGATGCATCTCTCCCATTCTGATTAGGTCTGGTTTTGTCTCAGTAGCTCATATTCCCTTTGGGGAGCAAAATGTTGTCTAAAATCAGCGAGTTTCATGCACTGACCTATATAACACATGCACGACTCTCACCAGCCTTGCAGGCAGTTTGTTCAGGAGTCACAGCTTGGATCAGATCTCAGGTTGTTTGCTTTTACTGCCATCCTTAATTTTAATTTGCTTCCCACGCCGCTGCGATGTGTGAGGGTGTGTGGAGGAGATGGTTATGTAAGGGACAGGGTTGGGAGAACAAACATCAACAAATACCTTTGGTTTTCTATCTAAAAATCAGACAGCAGGTTCCTCTGATAGGGAAAATAGTGATGTTCTTCCAGAATAGGTTGCAAAGAAAGCAAAGAGGCCAAATTACATCTGCTTTAGACATGCTTTAGGATGGAGTTTCCCATGTGGAAATATTTCCTTTAATGCAGTACTTTTCCTTACGTAAACAACACCAGTGTGTGCTTCAAATGCTCCTGCAGGCTGTCACAAAGGCTCTGAATGCATGGGAAAATGATTGGCTGAGGAAAACCCAACTTCTTGATTTACTTTATTGATGCAATGAACCATTCCACTGAAGGAGAGACTCTGCAGAGGTCCAGAGGTCACCCCAGATGTTTTACTGGGCATTGTTATCTCACAGAGCTTCCGTGTGGGACTGAAAAGGGCTGGAATCCCTTCCTGAGCTGTTTGTTCAGTGGCTCTGGTGTCAAATCTCTCCCAGATAACACAGCCCTAGACACTCCCAGCAGCCCTGAAGCCATAATCAGCTTGTACTTTGTGAAATGAGTGCATTCAAGAAAGGAAAAACAGAAATTTGCCATGTCTGACCAGCTTTTATTCCTCAAGTTCTATTACTCTTTGCTTGTGTTCGCTCTAGTCAAGACACAATGACATTAATTATTTTTTCCCAGGACAAATTTTGACAGCAGAATTTACCCACGGTGCCAGAAGTCTGTTCTTGCCCTTCTGAGCTGCTTGTTCTGCTAATTAACGTCAGCAGTTGATTGATAATGCATTTAATCACGTCCAGGTTGTTTGTTTGTTTAACTCTCAGCTCCTCCAAGCAAATGGAAATCCTCTGTCCTCTGCTGTCCTTGAATCCTGCTCCTCACAGTGCCTGGCAGAGCAATCCCACACTTGCTGCAGGTTTGGGATGGAAGAGGCTTCACATGATGGTGCCATCTGGAGCCCTGAAGTTGCTCCCTCTTCCAGCAAAACCCTGAGGCTACTTGGGGATGTTCCTTGGCAATTCTGTGAATGAGGCATCGTTTTTGTAAATGGTTCATCCCTGGTGCTCTGCTCCCGAAACCCTGAGCTCATTTTGGGCAGGGCAGTGTCCCAGTGCACCCAAAGCTCCCCCAGTCCCTGTCCCCACACTGCCAGCATGGCACTGCCCTCCCAGCTGTGCTTTGCTGCCACATCTGTATTTCCAGCTGTTCACCTGTCCAGAGCCAGGGGGGTTAAATGCCCTGCCTGACCCCCCAGGAGATGGGAATCCAGAAATGTGTAAGATTTTACACATCTGCCCAGAGGGGAAGCAGGGAGCTCGGGAGCACAGCCTGGCTCCTGATCAGCTCCTTCCCCTGGTCAGCTCCTTCCCCTGGTCAGCTCCTTCCCCTGATCAGCTCCTTCCCCCTGCAATTAGCTTTAATTAACGGCTGTGGCATTCACAGAGCCATTTCAATAACGTGAGCAATAGGCAGAAGTGAGGAGCCTCAGCTGGATTGCACTTGATCACAGCTTTGGACACACCAAAAACGGATCCCCAGCCACGAAAATTGTGTCACTGCTGACAAGTCCTGCTTCTTCCTGCCAAAGCCACTCTCTGCTTTATTACAGTGTAGCCACTTTTTTGCTTTATTTTGGATTTATAGCGTGAATAAAGCCATTTTACCTCTCCTGCAGCAGGGCTGTGATGCTCACTGGTTTGCTGTTAAGGTGACAAAATGGGACAGTGTTTACAGACGAGATCAGCTCTGGCTGGTGCCAAAGATGGAATTTGGGCATATTATGGGATGACAATTATTCACCTCTGACGAACGAGCTGTAGCTGGATTGCCCCAGAGCCTGGGCTAGGATTCCTTTAGGATTCCTTGCAGAGGGGGCCATGCTGGCACAATGTCCCTGTGCCATCCACTGCCACCCTGCTGCTTGCCTCATGACTCACATCAGGGAGCAGCGCAAGGCTTTGCATTCACAAACAGCCTAAAAATAGGCTACTTCAGCTATATCCCAGCAAATAGACCAGGGGAAGAATATCGTGTCTTAAATGATTGCTAAACACCCGTTTAGCCCTGACAATGTTGAAATCAGGCCGTGCAGATCTCAGGAGGAGATTTGCATGGGCTCTGTGGAGTTTCGTGGCTCCAAGCAATCAGGGTTTTGGGTTTTTGGGAGGGAAATCACCTCCTGTGATGCTGCTGGCTGAACACCCAGCCAGGATTTCTCATTTGGGGCTGACACACAGTAATTATTGCAGCTTTTCGGGAGGTTGTGACACAGAAGTACAACTGCTGCCATAGGTACTTGTGGGAAAAAAGAGTACAAACTGTGAATTCTGAGCTGTTTGAGCTGACCCAGATTGCTACTCTGTGTTTATCCAGAGCTAAGGATGTTCGAGGATTTCAAGTTAATTCCTCAGAGAATATTTTTTTGTCTTAAAGGTGAAATACCAGGTCCTCCTGGTAAACGTTCTTGCTAAGACATCAATATTTTCCACTTTCAAAACAGAGTAATTTTTTACAAGACTTGAATATATTTATGTGTTAATGACTTCATGGACAGCCTGTGAAACATATCTAAAGTGAAAATTTTAGATAAATTAGATATTTAATTTTAGCAAATTTAATTTTATTTAATTTCAGCAAATTTAGATAATTTGCTGGATAACCACAGCTGGCCATGAGCCCTTGCCATTGCCCATTATGAGTGTAAGATATTTTGGTCTGAGTCTTGCAGCTTTAAAAAAGCACTGAAGCCCCATGAAAGCCAAGCTGTGCAAACCTCACCCCAGAGTGAACTGCTATTGATTTCAGCAGCACTCAGTGAGCTCCTCGAGTTCCTGGAAGCATCAGGGGTGAAACACTCAGCATCCCTCAGCACAGGCTGTGCCCAGAGCTCTGTCAGAGCTGGGAGGGTTTGCAAGATCACAAGTCAGGGCAGAACCATAATTCTGCTGCTAAAACACCCCAGGTTTGGGGATAAAAATACATGTAGAAGCTAGGATTTCAATACTGAAGATTAAAGAATTGTAGAATGGTATAATGATGGAAACATGGAAATGGAAATGGAAAACATGCAAGATTTTTTGGTTTCCACTTCTTTTGTTTTGGGGGTTTTGTTTCTCTGATTGGTTATTTGCTTTGTTTTGTTTTCAGGTTTTTGTTAGGTTATCTCTTCCCATCCTGTGTTGTCTGTGCAGTCTGAGGCTTTTCTCTGCAGCACAACAATGAATTCTTTGCAGTGGGAACAACCCAAAAGGGGGAGAGCAGGAGGGGAAAAATCAATTTGTAAATTTGGTGCTGCTGGTGGGGAAGGAAAGGAGGAAAGGATCTCTAGGGCTGGGAGAAAACACAGGCAGGGACAGGATTTGCTGTGCCATAAAACTGAGGAATGAATTTACGTTTGGTTATAATGTTGCTTATCAGTAAAAAACCCTCAATCCAAATTCAGTTTGTTTTGTTAGTTTTTCCCTCCTGTCCTATAAATATATAAATTTCTCGAGATTCACTCAAGTTGAGGTGAACAAATCCAAATAAATGGGGTTTTTATGTGTTTGGATGTGCCATTCTCCAGCTCAGGATGACAATCAGATGAGTGAGCAGCAGGTCTGGTAAGAAACTTGGATGGTTTGAGTTTCAGCTCTTTGTGTGGATTAGCAGAAATGGAGGAAACTGCTTTGGAATCAGCATTTCAAGGTGCCTGAGCCTTGTTTAAGCAGAATTTAAAACACTGAAGGTCACCTCTGCCACTGGAAAATCTAAAAGAAATATCAGCCCAGCAAGGCTGAGCCACTGCAGTGATAAAATGTTGTTGTTAAAATCTAGAACAGGGAACACGAGGGAAGTGGAAATTATTTTCTTATTCCTATAAAAAGGCAGGTTATGTTTCCCAAAGTGTCTGCAGAATAAAAATGAAATCTATTTTCTGTTTACAATTCTGCTGATAAGAACAGAGGTCGGGGAGGGAAACAAATCCTCTGTAACAGTAAATGTCCATCTACTGAAATGATTTTTACAGAAAATTTGTTTCCACCCTATAAAAATTGCTTACTCAGTCGCAGCTGTTTGAATAGAACGAGGACAGAGTTTTCTCTGACATGCAGGAGATTTTATTTAGAGTTGTGCTGAGTGGATGCTCAGTATATTTCCACTTCCCCTGGCTGAAAAATGGGTTCATGGCAAGAAGAATGTGAGCTGTGCTCCCAGCAGCTCATTTCTTGGAATAACTGCATTTAAAAGAAGAAATTTGAAGGAATGCTATCGAAAATATATATTCAAAAAGAGGAAAAGCGTTCATTTTATACCTGTGTTTACAGAAATCGTGGACAGAATTGGCTCCACAGAGATGTTCTGCTGTACCAGAGTTCAGCATTTCAGCTCTGCAGGAGTTACTTGGCCCAATTAATGAGCAATTATTAAAATGCCGAGGCTGTGTGAGAATTCCCTTCCAGTGAAGGAGGTCCCAGGCTGGGTGGCAGTGCAGAAGGGGCTCTGCTCTCACTCAGACACTCTCCCTCCTCTCAGGCTCCACACTGCTGCCTTTTGATGGAGATGATAATCCAATTCTGCTCTCCCTGTCGGGGCTGGTTGGTATCACAGAGCCTGAGTTTGGAACCAGCATGTTCTGGATGCTGCAAAAACACAGAATAAACACAGCCCTGGCACCCTGAGTGAAACTGCATCTCAAAATTTCCCATCACCTCAGTGGGCAGAGCTGCTGGAAAGAAGGTTTTTAACCAACTAAAACAGCCAGGTGGGCATTTCCAATGGTGGAAAGCAGCATCACACATCTTAAATGGAATTTTTGGTGGGTTTTGGTGCTTTTATGAATCCATCCTCTGCAGTGCTTCCCATCAGGTGTTCACACACTTTGGTAAGGTCCTTGCAGAGCCTTCTCCTCTCCAGCTGAGCATTCCCAGGGTCAGAGTTCTTGTCCTTAAATCATCTCCTTGGATCTGCTCCAGCAATTCCACACCCTCCTCTTATCCCTTCTCCTGCTCTCAGGTGAATTATTCCTCAGTTCTGTGAGAGTGACAAAACAAAGGCTGAGAGCTCTAAAAATTAAAGTGAAGCCTCTCATTAAAATGTCCTGAGATGGTTGTGATTTTTTGAAAGTCCCCTGATTTTCTGTCAGTAAATATGATGTGGTTTACAAAGAATTGCTCTTGTTTTGTGTTTGCAGTTTTTCAGGTTCAACTGGATTTTAAAAGCAGATTTTTTTGCACAGCCATAAGTTCCTGATCATAAAACTTTATGTATTTTACAATATCTGGAGCTGACATTTATTTATTTACTAAACTGAAATTATTGCATGGTCATTCACCAACCTGGGAGCTAAAGAACAATCCACAGCCTGGGAGACCATCCCAGATTTTGGCAATAAACTGCAGGTTTTGGGTTTTATGGAGTTGGTTTTTACTGCTCCTGGGCATGTAAACTGCCTTTTGATTTGATTTTATGAGCCATAAAATACAGAAGTACAATGTTTTCTTCAACATAATGTACAGTTAAAAATAATAATTGCCTAAAAAGTTGCAGAAGAATTGCTCTTACTGAGTTTGAATAGAAGAAAATGGAAGAGGGATTTTGTTTTGGAAAGGACATGGAAAGACAAGGGAAGTGGAGGAGAACAGACCTGTAAACATTTCAACTCAAAGCTTCAATACAAGAAGCTATGATAAAAAAATTACTGTAATCCTATCCTTTTAACACCTGAAAGAATTTGGAAAGAGTTTTCTGTCTTTCTTCCAAGCAGAGAAGTTTAGTTTCTGAATTTCCCAGCTGAGGGGGCAGGATAAACATGAATTTTGCAGGTGACAGGGACATAACCCAAGTTGTGTGCATCAATAATTCAACAAATGCTGCTTTCCTAAAACCACACAGCAGAAAATAGCTTGTATTTTTAAAAAGTGATGATCTCCTCAAGTTTACAAATGTAAATTGAGATGCAACCTTTGAGAAATGTGGGCTATTTCTCTGCAGTTATAAATAAATCCTGGTTACAGTTCACATATTCCATAGAGCTATTTTCAAGGAGCAAGAGCCTTGAAATAGACTGGGAATTATCCTGAAGGGAAGGTTTCGTGTTTTTACCCAACTTGTTGTCTTGGTGATCACAGAGCAGCAGAAGAGGATGGGAATGTTCAGAAAGAATCCTGCAATCCAGGGTGACCTCATCCCTAAATCAGGATGTTCAATAAAAATGAGGGAATTCTTGTACAAAATAGCTCTGGGCAAACTCTGATAGAGAGGGGAGGATCTGCCTAGAAATACTGGGTTTATTACACTTTTCTAGAGATAATACATGATGATTATGTCAGTTGTAGTGAATAAACACTTCCTCTCAGGCACAATTCCCTTTGCTTTTCTGAAGGATGATCACACTGCAGCTCAGGTCAGAAAGGTTAAACATCAGGGAGTTCTGGCTGAGGTTTGGAGCTGTTTTGTTCAGATGGTTATTTATTTATTTATTTACCTTCATTAAGGATAAATCTACCAAAATTCACTGCCCTTATCCAGCTGAAATGCAGGAAAGTAATTATTTTGTTTACATTCCACAGGGCTTCTGAACGCCTTTTAATGACTGTATTTCCTGGCCTGTAGCCCCACTAATTCCAGGGGCTGGAGCTCTGCTCTCAGCAATGAGCAGTTGAGTGCCACAGACACCTTCCAGCAGGATAATTCAACATTTGTCTTTCTGCAGCTCACGGTTTTCCTTGGAGCAGGAAATAAATAACCCAATAAAACCCCAGTTATTTATTTCAGCCCAGCATGTGTAATTAGGCCAATGCAATTCCCCTGTGCTTTACCCAGGGGAATGTGTCACACATTTTTCCACCCACTGGAACCTGGAAGAACCTGGAAGCTCAAGTTCTGCATTCCCAAAGTGCTGGAGCCAAAGGATTGGATGGCTTTGCATCAATATTTAGTGGGAAGGGGGTTAGAGCATTTTGCAGTTTTGTCAGGTTCCTCAAGCACAGAAAACCTGAATGGAGCAGAAAAACATGAATAAAACAGAAAAAATGTGAATAAAACAGAAAAAAACATGAATAAAACAGAAAAAAACCCCAATGAATAAAAGCAAATATGAATAAAAGCAAACATGAATAAAAGCACCTCTGAGTGCTGCCCAAACCTGGTGTCATGGAAAGATGGATCTGCAATCCAGGGAATAACAACCACTGCCTTTTCTGGCATTGCCATGGAAAGGAAAAAAAGAAAAGCCAACCCCAGACAAGTTGATGTCAGGATCTACTTATGCTGCACATGGAATATTTGCATGCATTTTCCACACACACCATATGGCAATTATTCAGATTGCAGCAGCTGAGTGTTTGGGACTTCTGTTGCCTCTTGCTAAGTATAGGTCAGACGTGGATCAGTTTGGTGAATTCTGCATTTGTTTCATGCCTCACCTCTCAGTGCTCAGAGTTGCCCTTTTCAGTGGTGAGGAGTTGAGTCATTTGCCTTTGAAGGTTTTGCCTCCAGTCAGAACTCAAGTGATTTTTAAAAAGCAGAACTAAGATGTGAGGGAAATGCATTGTGTCTCAGAGCTAACTGAAGCAATATGATGAAGATGCAGAGGTAGGACACTTGTTTGAAACCAAACAGAATTTTGTGCTTTTAACAATGCCTTCATTTGCAAACTGGAGTTTTTGATGTGCCATCCTTCACTTGGTGGCTGCCTTGAGAACATAAAATAATATCCAATTCTTCTGTTGCATTTCCAGAAGTGGAGTCATCTACAAAAATAAAATTTCCCAGTCATGTTAATCAAATCTTTTATTAATTTGCATGGCAGTCTGTGGATTTTAAAAGGTCTGAGTCAGCGTTCAGCTCCCAACTTCAAAGGAGAATATTCAGCTCAGATTAAAGCAGAGGGTATGAGTCAACTCTCCAGCTTCTGGAATGTGCTTTTTATCGAGGCAGAGCAATGCCAGAGCTCAGGAATTTGGGAAAATAGAGATGCTCTGAATCAGTTACCTGGGAGCAAACACAGGGCAATGCAGATTTCCAGCTCCCCGTGGGTCAGGCATTGCTGGAAGCTTCTCAGGCTCACCCAGCAGCAGAAATCCTTGTCCAGTCTGCAGAAACCAAAGAACCAAACAGCAAAAAGTGAGAGAAAAGGAGTAATTCCCTGGCACTGAACTCTGTGTGTGTGTGCTGTGGGAGCAGTAAATACACACACATTCATCATGGATTCTTCCTTCCTTTCCCTGCAAATTTCAATTTCTGCTCCCATTTTCCATCGTGCCATTCCTCATGGATTTATGTGCTCAGGACTTTTACTCCTTCCCTGATTTTTGCCAGTTTGTTGTTTGATTTTTTTAATTTATTCCCTCCATACTGTTTATTCACCAGTCCAGTTATTTTAGTCCAATCTGGAACCTCTTCAGGCAAGTTTTGAGGTTCCTGGGAAAACTGTCATGAAGCTGGATAATATCTGTATTTTCCATTGATTATATTATCCACAAAGTGACATAATCGTAGGGGTTAAAGAGAAACTTCTAAATTAATATTAATTCTGCAAGTTCTTGAGGAGACAAAGTCCTCTTTCAGAGCCAGAGCTGTGCATGGAACACGCCACAGCAAAATTACATGACAAAATCTTTAGGATTCATTTTACATCTCAGCACCAAGTCACACCTAAGTAATATTAAACATTTATTATCAAATGGCATTTTGCCATCTGAGGACAATCATAGCAGCATTCACGGCAAAACAGAGCTGAAAGGACTTCAGGTATCTGATGTTTACCTTCTTGTTCCTTCAGGATTAATCTTGATTTTATTTTTTCATGAAAAGTTAGAAGCAAACTCTTTTCAGTGGATCTGTAAAAGGGCTGCACTTGGAGCAAAGCCTTGGCAGCAGAGGTGGTTGAGATCTGGTTGTGGTTCATCTGCTCTCCTGTGATAAAGCCCCAGACAAGCTCCAGGACATTAGTCACTGCTTTCTGCAGATCTCTGATTTCCCCTTTTTTCTCCTTTTTAAACTGTTCAAGCACTCCTGACGGTAATTTGTGCACACAGCCTGGAAGATAAGCCGTGAAATGAGAGATGGAATTTGGCTTCTGCTCTGCTCAGCTCCAGAGCTGAAAGGATGAAAAACTCTGCTCAGAATTGATGACTTTGGAGAGATTGGAGGTCAGGCCAAAGTGCCATCGTTTGGTATCCCAGCTGGCTGCTGGAAATCTGTAGGTAGAGCAGTCAGAACTGGAAAAATGATAATATTTCCATACCTTTCCTTCTTCCCTTTGCCCCACCTGCTGGTTTTCAGGCCTTTTTTCTGTGTTGCTCTGCTCCTGATGAGTTCTCTTTCAATATTGATATTTTGGAGTGGCTCCTCCAGAACCTGCATCTGCAGGAGCTGTTAATTTATTTTCATCTCCTCATGCCAGAGGCACTAATGCTAAAAGTTTGTTGGCATCCCCAGGGTTTGTTTTCTTTCTTTTTTAATGGAAACTTGCAAATATTGAGAGGAGCAGGGAAGGTTGCAAACCCTTTGGAATCCTTCCAGCAGGATCCTGTGTCAGATGATCCAGCAGATCCCATCTGTCGTGTCTGAATAAACTGAATAAACTGAATAAACTCCCATTTCTCAGGGTCAGAGCTGAGGAGCTGAAGAAATTCTGCATTCTGCTTGCCAGAATGCAAGCTCTACTGGCCATTGGTGTCTAGCATTTCGCAGATAGCCTGGAATTCTAAAATTTGTCTGTGGAAAGAGCTCCAAACTGCTGCTAGAGTCAATGGCTGAGTGTCTTTCCATCCTCTCCTCTCAAAGTTGGATTTTCTGCTGAAATATGATCAACATACTCTGTATAAAATAGTACTGAGAGTTTTCAGGTTTTAAAGAGAGTGAAAGCTGTTTTCAAGAGGGCAATGGCTGTGTTTTGACCCAGGTTTTTGGAGCTGAAGGTGTTCAGTTGCTTTCAGTTACCATTTTGGATTCCTGGGTCATTCCATTTGGGTTATTCCATGACAGATAATGATGGCCCTGTCCTTTTAAAGAGAAATATTGACAGCATTAACCTTCATCAACTAGAATCAGGCAGATTTAAGACTTTTGTCACAAGATAGACAATTTTTTTTTCCCCAAAAAACTTCTGTACAAAACACTTGTTCAGTTTTGTTCAAATGGGTTGTTCCAATAGCTTTCACTGACAGAAAATGTTGGATTTTGGAAATAATACAGCAGCAGGTTTTGACAGGTTTGGCTACTAATTCCTTTCTGCTAGTGCTAAAAATGGAGTTGAAGCATTAAAAAAAACAAACCACAGGGCACAGCCAGATTTCAGATATATTCAGAATGTTCTGTTACAAATGATGCAACTTGCTAATTGCTTTTAAATGAGGCTATTTGCGCCCGTGATGATTACTGCAGAGCATCATTCAGAGGCTAAAAGCTGAGTGGTGTCCTAATTGGGCTTTGATTTGCAAGGAGCACTTGAGAAATTTGGTGCTGTGGAGTTGGATTTCAAACCTTCCCTGTCAATGGCTCTCCTTCCAAAAATGTCACCAGCTCTGGGTGACAACTCTGCAGAAAATAAGGAAGGGTTGGAGGGAATGGTTGGTTGGGATGCAGAAATAATTTCTTAATCTAAGAAATTGCTTTAAGATTTTTGAAAGTTTTTGTTTTAGTTTAAAAGTTTGGGCCTGGGTCATCATTAAAAATATTAAAGTTCAAAAGGCAAAGTAACACCACAAAAAGAGGAAAAGCTGTTGGTGGACAAGAAGGCCTCTGATGGGATGGACAATATTCAGTGTGGGGAGGAAAAAAGAGAAGGATGGAAGAGGAAGTGTTTTATTTCTCTACATGAGAGGATTCATATTCCCCCAAAATATTGTTTCATCATTAGAAAATCAGAACATTAAAAAAAAGACAGATTTTTAAATTACCTGTGGGTCAGGTAGCATAACCCCCTAATTACTCTTTTCCTTGAAGAAATCTTGTTGCTGTAATCACAGCCCTTCAAACATCAGTACTATCCCTTTTTAGCCTTTTTTTTTGAGAAATTCCTTCTCTTTTTCTGTGCCATATATTCCCTCTAATTTCTCTTGCACAATCAGGATTTATGAAATACAATAACAGTTATTTAAATAATCATAGCTAAGTGATGCTATCAAAGGCCTTATTTACATATCTTTTTTTAATGGCCAGAAGCTAAACACAGGAAGGACAGAGAAACTCTCTTTATGGATTCAATTTTTCTCTGAAGTCAGGTGCAGCTTGTTCAATTTGAATTCTCTCCTGTGTTTTGATCCAAATGAAAGCATTCCCTGCCAAATTAACCATGAATATTAAAGAACTACACAGATAATATTGTCCAAAAGACACTTTCCTTTATGCCTTCAGCTGTGTCTTCATTACATCCAGGATGTTTACAAAGGAAAAAGAAGATTTCTACCCTCTTTGTTCAATATTTGGATTTGTGGGTTCAAATTCCAGCAATGCCTCTCTCATACCCCAGTCAGAGTGGGGTCACAGTGAGGCCAAAGCTTGGCAAAGTGAAGAAAGGATATTAAAATCTCATCTCTGTGCTTTGTACCTAATTCATACTTTCTTACCATGTAGCCTCTGTTGTGCTTTTCCATCTTCCCCTTTACCCTTGCCTTGTCACAGGCTCCTGGTGACCTAGGCAGGGCACATCCCCCAGCTGCTGAGAGAAAACCTAAATAAAAGAATTCATGTAATTTCTGGGAAAGCAGGAAAGTGCAGAGAGCATCTCCAATTTACACATAATTCAGCTGGAGGGAAGGAAGGAGAAGTTATTTCCTGTACTGACTTATTTTGACCTGGACACAAAACTCTGTGAAATCTGTGAACTGGAGCAGTTAAATCCTCAGGAACACTGGTGGCTGAGGCTGTTTTAATTTCCATTGTGTGTTCCACGAGCTGTTGATTGCACAAACAGTTGCTTTCCCCAGGGTGTGGAGCTGGTTTGGATCTGAACAAGGTGCCTGACTGGAAGTTTTCCAAGCTGTTCAGAAATTCAGCAAGGCAACACCAGGGACACAATTGCCTGGCATCATTTGGAGCTCTGGCTTCTTGGTTTGGACACAATGCTGCCATTAGCACTGAGAGTTTACTTTTTAATTTTCCACACTAGATCATACCACTTAGCCCAGAAGTTTCAATCAGAGGAGAACAAAAAAAGGCAGCTTGGAAGAAAGATTCTTGATGGATCTGTGGCTGAAGTCAGTCATTATTTTATGGACTAATTTCAGTTAACCTTGGGAGAAGCATTGCTCTCCTACCTCCATGAAGCAGCAGTACAGACCAAAAATTTTCTGTAATGCTCATGAATATCTTTTTTATTGCCAAACATTCACAGAATGCTCATCCTCCACCTTCTTCTCCAACCTTATCTTCCAATTTGCCACAGTACACTGTCCTTTCTTCAGACTCCAAGCAACAAGCAGCTGGAATCCGGAAAAAGCCTAGAGAGTCTTGACATGACTGCAGAACTGAGAAATCTTGAGGTGAGAAGGCTTTGTGGAGGAGGCAGGTGGCACTGAAATGGTTGGGGTGTCTGTGCCAGGGCCAGGAGCTGGACTTTAATGACCCCTGTGGAACCCTTCCCACTCAGGACACTCCTCCGGGATCTTCTTTGGGCATATTTGACCCAAGTCCCCCCAAACAGACTCTGTGAGAATCCAGCTGGACTGTGGGGTGTGAGAGCAAAGTAATGTGAACATTAGAAATGACAGAGCAAGTGGTTTAAGGCTGACAGCAGAGATACCCTTGTTCCAGGTGCTGTGGAACACACAGGGATTATTCTAAAGAGGCTGTGGAAGGTGACTAAAAAACCAAATCCCTTTAAGCTGCATTGCTGTCCACATGTGAATTCCTAAATAGATGCAGAATCCAGAAATCATTCCGAGGAGGTGGAGAAAGCTTCCCAGAGGGATGCACCCCACCCAGCCCTTCCTGACCCCTCAGTGCTGCCCTGGCCTGGCTGGGCTGGCCCAGCTGGGAGCTGGGGATGTGTCAGTGCTGCCCCGGGCTGGGCTGGAGCCGTGGCCAGTGCCAGCAGCAGGTGCTGCCCCAGGGATGGGGCTTGGATGGCATGGAACATCTCGGCAGGGAGCTGGCAGCAGGGCTGAGGCACCATCTGTGAGCAGAGACTCCCAGCAGGCAGCAGCACAGCAAATGCCACTCACACCACACCAGAGAGCTCTGCTGGGCTCCCCTTGCTCACACTCCTGAGCACTGCTCAGCAAAAAGGAGCCAGCTGGGAATTTCCCCATCCCAGCATCATGTGGCTCTTCATGGAAGATCTCCTTGTGCTTCTGTAGGAGATGGCTGCAAGACAAACACGGGAGAAAGGATGTAGAGAGGTATCCAAAGCCACACCGAGGTGCTCGGCTCGTTTGGATGGAATTCCTAATGTGCTGTAGGGAATGATTTTAAGATAAACATCGGAGAAAGGATTTTGAGAGATCTAAAATCACATAGAAGGTGCTTGACTTGTTTGGATGAAATTCTTAATATGTTATCCAGCTTTTGCTGGTTTAAATATTATTGTACTGCCCTGTATTGTTTTCACAGAGATAAATGGGCTGTAAGGCTGTAAGTTTGTAAAGGCTGTAAGGCTGTAAGGTTGTGAGGCTGTGAGGTTGTAAGGCTGTAAGGCTGTAGGGCTGTAAGGTTCTAAGGCTGTAAGGCTGTAGGGCTGTAAGGCTGTAAGACTGTAAGGCTGTAAGGCTGTAAGGCTGTAAGGTTGTAAGGCAGTAAGTTTGTAAGGCTGTAAGGCTGTAAGGTTGTAAGACTGTAAGGCTGTAAGGCTATAAGTCTGTAGTGCTGTAAGTTTAACAACAACAACAAACAACAACAAAAGAGGCTGTAAGGCTGTAGGGTTGTAAGGCTGTAAGGCTATAAGGCTGTGAGGCAGTAAGTTTGTAAGGCTGTAAGGCTGTAAGGTTCCATCTCCCCCTCAAATTTGGCTGGAAGTGCCCACAAGGTCACTGGGGTTACAGGATGATCAAGCCTTGCTTTTGTGGGAAGCTGGATGAACTTTTTCAGTTCAAATTGTATGTTTGTGCATGAAATTCATCAGTCTAAATACACATTCTATCTGATTTTTCTTTTTATAGCGGTGAGAAAAGCAGATGACTGATTTTTGGAGGTATTTGTCAGGATATCAAGCACAGCATAGCTGTTATCACATGTTAGGTGCCAGCTGCAATTAATAACACTGGGAAGGGATCACCTCAAGCACAATAATTGGTTTTTGTCTGGAGATCCAGTGGCAGAACATAATAGAAAATTGTGATGTGGTTGTGCTCCCTGACTCAGACTTGCAGTGCAAGAATTTTAGTTATGAAGTTCTGTGAACCAGATGAACCACATGAGTAAGGCCACAGCCTTACTTTTTAAAAATTCATCTCTACAATTTCTCCCTGCTTTGCTCAGTGTCAGCTTATAAAAATGTTATTTTTTGACAATTATGTGCTGGCAGCAAGGCAGAGGTTCTGAACACAGCCCATCAGGTGGGGCTGACTTTGGGTTGGCAATCTGTCATGTAGAGCACTCCAAAACACACCCAAAAATATCCAGATTAATTATGTATATTCTATCCAACACAGTGGCTACACAGAAGAAACTTAAGAGCAGAATCCTACCAGTTACAATCTGCAAGCTTGTATTCTTTTAACTAGAATAATTGTTAACAACTCTATGATTTCTCTCTTTTTTTTTGTTTTGTTTTCATCAGCTGCTTCAGATTTTACAATCTCATGACTTTACACTAATTCAATTCACCCTTTCATATTTGCACCAAAACACTCCATCTCCTCTCTGGTGTGAGGAAGACACGAGTGAGGTAGGTGAAGTTGGTACTCAGCAGGTGGAAAGACTTGATTCTGCTCCACCAAGCAAAATTTAAATGTGAAGCTTGATTTTTCCCAGCTGCCAAGTGCTGCCGCTAATGGAAGCACTTGTTTTATTTTTGGGCACTTCTGTGCCTGAGTGCACAGAAATGGTGAAAATTGAGGCACGACTGCAGGGGAAGTCGTGCTGCAGGACTGAAGCACAGCTCGGGGGAGAGAACAAAAACACCACAGCTCTCTCCTAAATATATGTCCCACAGAAGGAAGTGCATGTAAATAAGGTTTGGTGACTGACAGCTTATGCTGTGTTTAATGATATGATCAGGGTTTGTGTTGTTCTGTAGCCCTCAAAAACAAGGTGTGGGTTCAGTCCCTGGATGGGGGATTCACATTAGAGTGGGACTTGATCATTGTGGGTCCTTCCAAATTCCACACTGACAAGGGTGTCCTGCACCATTCCATGGAGATCCCATGTGTGCCATGCAGAGCTGCACCATTCCATGTGTGCCATGCAGAGCTGCACCATTCCATGTGTGCCATGCAGAAGCTGCACCATTCCATGGAGATCTCATGTGTGCCATGGAGAGCTGCACCATTCCATGGATATCCCATGTGTGCCATGCAGAGCTGCACCATTCCATGGAGATCCCATGTGCTCCATGGGGAGCTGCACCATGCTATGGTGTGGAGGCATTTGGGTTTTTTGGCAGTGCCACCCCCCTGTCCCCATGCAGTGCTGCAGGGATGGTGCCAACCCGTGCTGGCTATGTCCCTGTCCTGCTCCCTGCTCCTCTCCCTGCTCCCTGCCCAGCGTGGCCCTGGCACCTGGCTGGCTGCCCACAGCCCTTGGCACCAGTATTTCCCTGCAGCCAGGCTGTGCCAGGATGAGAAGCACAGAAACGCTGCTGCCCTGGTCACTGCTGATGGATTCTCCCCGCTCTGCCTCAGACAGGAATTGTTTGCTGAAAACGGGTTGGAGCATTTTAGTTTTCCTTGTGGCATTTGGGCAGGATGGCTCCTGCTCCGGGGGGCAGTGTCTGAGTCAGCTGGGCACGGGGAAGGTGTACTCTGTGAGCTGCTGCTGCTGCAGGGAGAGCCCACGGCCACTTACTCACCTTCCATCTGCCAGAAAGCACGGCTGTGTGAGCAAGGCCATGAGATAAACCCACACTGTACACTGAATTCAGCTCAGAGCGCCTCAGCATGACAATTGCAGGGGGGTATTTTGAATATGAATCCGTGATTCATGTCTGAATGCGTTTTTTATTTTATTTTTTGCGTGTGGTCCTTCTTTCCCATGTAATAATGCTCAGTTATGACTGTTCCCTCACGGAGGATTTAATTTCCTCCTCACTCAGGAGTCAATCTGTGCACAGCCAACTGACAGAAGATCTCCCTGTCTTCACCACACAGGAGCTTTAGGAGAAGTGGAATGAAGTGATTTGCATCTCTATATATACAGGGGATGTGTAAGCAGGCTGGGGAAGGAGGGATGTGAAATTAGGATTTCAGCTGGGGTTGGGGCTTGCATAACTGAGGCTCCATGGCTTCCAGGTGACTCAGAGTGTGCAGAGTGAATTCAGCTCTGCTTGCAAAGGTCTCTCTATTTGTAGAACCTGTGTGTGCACTTGGGCTGATCACTGAGACAAGTCACTCCTTGAAGGACAAGAAAGCAACATGATTTTATTCATCAGATGGATGGTTTGAGCATATTCAAAGTGATAAAGATAATAGGAAATAGCCAGTGTGCCTGTGAAGCCAGTGTGGGAGGATATGCATGGATTGTGGGTTTTTAATGTCCACACTTGCTGGATTTGGGGATATAAAAAAAAAAAGTGTGGGTTTTTCATCTGAGCAGCACACATTGGATTTCCCCCCTCTCCATTCATGCTGCTTTGAAAAAGGAGCAATTATTGAACTTTGATGGAACAATGCTCTTGAAGAAATTGCAAGGCTTTCTTTAAATGGGAGATGTCTGAATTGCAATGGATCTGCAATTGTAATATTTGTAAGCACTGGGTGTAATTACAGATTCACAAAGCTGGCTGCCACAAAAAATGACGTGGTGTTACTGCAAAATAATTAAGTCAGGAATGCAAAAAGGAACAAAACAGTACTTTGGGAAATGCCACCCTGGAAATTAAATATTATTCTTCTCAAAATCCTCAAGAAAAAGTCCCACTGGAGAACTCCTGCGAAAGGAAGGGAAGTTAAAGGATACAGAATACAGACATGAAATTTTCCTTTGTAATTCCATGATGTAATACTAATCCATGGAATAATCCATCAGTTGTTATCATCAATTATTTCAGGAGTTGATAAATCCAAGATAAAATATTCTTGTGAGCCCATGTGCCAGCAGAGCTTTGTGTATTGCATCAGTTCTCAGCAGTATTAGTAAATAGCTGGTATTTCTAATATGAATGCTCTTGTGGCAGAGTTACTGGTGGTACTGGGTTCTGGACCTGTGGGGATTTTTATTATTGCTTTTGAGGAAATTCCTGTTTCTGGATGCCAGGAAGTAAAAAATTCACTCCTTCAGCTGCTCTGCACTGTAGTCATGGGTGGGGGGAAAAGAGAGAAAAGCATTGTGGTGTGGTTAATCATTCCAGCTGTCTCAGGACATGAACTTCAACCCATTTTTGTTCAATTCCGAGTACTCTACTCTTTAATTCCCACTTCTAAAACCCCTTGGGGCACCCACAGAGCTCTGCAGTGCCTTGGCTTGGCAGGAAATGTGTGTGCCAGGCATGCACCTGCCTTGGCCATCCTGTGGGACACAGCTCCTCTGTCATGAATAAATTAAATAGTGCTGCTATTAGGATGTACAAACCCAAATCCTCTTCCAAATCTGGATGGCAATCATTTAGCAAATGTTGGACTTAAATCCAATTAAAACCTTTTTTGGGATAAGTGAAATCATTCTTCAGATTAGAAAGTTGGTTCTCTTAGAACAGTTTAAGATGTAAAGATTACTTGGTATAAATTTCATTTTCTAAAGGGTAGGGTGGTTGTTGTTGTTTTTACCTTGTAATTCCACAGTGATATTTCAGCTTTAATAAGACTGTGTGGCTGTAAAAGGAAGGAAATTGGTGTAAAATGCACTTGGATCCATCTATGTTCTCAGGGGAAGGAAAACAGTGATTCTCTCTTAAGATGGGAAAAAATCACTGATTTAAAATGCATCAGGAAGATGCTGTGAGGAAACCCTGGTGGTTCTGGGTGCTGCTGGGATACCTGGGATGGGCTTACCTAAAATAGAGGCTGGGCAAGGTTAGGAGAATAAAAGCACTTATAGTTATTGAAGGCCTTAGGTGCATTCAGAGCACTCACAGCCCAGCCAGGGTACACCCAAAATGGACAGCAGGTCAGGAGATTTTCATACTTTATAAGTTTTGTCCATTTGCATATCAGGGGTTAATCCTCCAATTACAGCTTCAGGTGATGAAGTCAATTACTCCAAGTTTGCTCCCTAATTAATTCACTGCTGTTTACATATCTTGGGGCTCTGAGACAGTGAGGTGTCCTTGGGTTTGGAGCTTAGAGAGGAATTGTTTTGTCTAAAAATGAGAGAATAGCAGCTTAGCACCCTGTGTGGAGCCCAGAGTTACACACTGCAGGTTATAGATACATGGCAAATATAGGTTTTCATCCCAAAATCCTAAGGCATCAGCTGTGCCCAGGTCATTGCAGCAGAGCCTCCAGCCTGTCCTGCTTTACCCAACCTGTGCCACATCCCTGGCAGTTCCCAGGAACGTGGAAATGAGGCTAATGAGAGGCACTGGGCTGTGAGGAGCACGGCAGCACAGAGAGCAGGGATGAGTCACAGCTCTTCTCAATCCCTGCAATCCCTCCTGCTCCTGTTCCAAACCAACTGCAACTCCTTTTGTCCATCCTTTCCTCCCCTCCCAGCACAATGAGCTGTGGCCTTCAAGCCACGCTTTGCTCTGTGGTTTTTATTTCCTTTCAGCTTTTTTCCTCTGCAGGCTTTCATCCATTGCCACCTGGGCTGACGTTTTTCTAATTACAGCAAATTTAGCAGTGGCTGTAATCACTAAATCACATGCAAAAGGACTTCTCTGAAAGCAAGGAGATCTCACACCTGACCAGCTTATGCAAGGCTTTCCATTGTTAGGAATGCCTTGCCGTGGAAATTCTGTAGACCAGAAGAGATGTTGGGGTGGATAATTTCCCTGCCAAGCGTATTTGAGGGCTTTTGTTGTATTTTCTAGCACAATAAAGACATTTGTGTACGAAATAATCCTACTTTAGGATTTGAAGTCGAGGCAAAGGATGATGACAATTTGGAAGGTGATGCTGGCATTACAAAAGGGTGAGAAATGATAACAAAATACTCATTTAAGGCAGAGTTGGAGCTGCAACATGGATTGTGCCTGGGGAAAATAGGGGGTGAGAAATGGCCTCTTTGCTGTGGTAATTCCTCCTTTTTCATCCTGGGGAAGATAAACCCAGCCTCCCCAGAGTGATGAAAGTAATGAAAAATAGAGGTAATCCTTTTTGTCTAGATCATTGGTGCAGTACTGCCAACCCCCAGCATTCAGGAGTAATAAAGTCCCCGAAAAACTGCTACTTTATTGGAACACATGAGGCTTTCAAACCTGTGAGTTATGAGAATGAAGGCACAGAAAGCCAAATGCTGTCCTATTTCCTCATTTCTATTTCCAAAATTGTGTTTTCCCAAATGCTATCATGTAGAGTCCTTTTTCTATTCCCCTTTCCCACATGTTGTAAATTAAATCCTCATCAAAATATGGTGTTAATAACAAATATCTCCCTGAGATCTACTGTTTCCAAAGGCCAGGTGAGCAACAGGAGAGCATGTTTAGAGCACTAATGGGTCCATAGATTAACTACCTACTTTGGGATTTTTATTCCCCACTCTGCCCAAATGACCTTGAGCAGTCAGGCACATCTTTCTGGTGGAATGCATTTCAGCTGTGTGAATGATTGGGAATTGCATGGGATATGTTAAAAGTGTTCTTTCTGCTGGGCATCAATGATAATTTATGATCATTTATCATCAAAAATGGTATTTTTTGCCGTTCTGAGAGTTACTCAGACCCATGGTAACTTCTGCCCTGTGTTGATAAAGGAACAGAACAATTTTGGTTTAATGTATTCCCTAATCAAAACCTTGTATTGACTTTTATTTTCAGCTGAGAAATCCTTCTTTGAAGTAATGCTGTTCTTTTTTAATGGAGAGAGGAATTTGTATAGAGGGAAATAAATTGCTTTACCTAGGAATACGTGTTGGTTTTCTCACAGGCACTTTCTTGTTCCCCTGTGCCTCTAAAACTGTGATTTTAGGGTTTTTTGTATTCTGTTAAATGACCTGTGGTTTTGCAATGATTTTCCTGCCTTATCTAGCTTTAATCTATGAATTTATAGCAAGAGAAAAATGCTTAAAATTAAAGAAGGAAACATTAGCATATCCCTTTTGTAGTCTGATATTTCTCAGAGTAAGGGACATGTGTATCATGGTGAAATAGGTTATGGAAATTGTGGTTTTTCTCTGGCCTAAGGACTGACCTGCTTGGAAATTTCTTCAAGAGAGAGAGCAAGAAAACTCAATTATTTACATTTCTGATTTCTCCTCCTTTTTCCTTTCCAACCTCATTGGCAGGTTTGATTCTGTCCTCACAAATCCCAACCTCCCAGCAGAGGAGGGAGAGCATAACCCTTGGCAATTCAAGGGCAATTCACCTGCAATTCCAGATTTCTTTAAAGGATTTTTTTGCAATGGCATTTGGGATTTCAGAATGCCAGTGCCACTACAAACCCCCTGTTGTTATTCTGTCCTCATTCCAATGAAATGTTCAGGGTTTCATTTGGAATGGAAACTAAAAAAATTAAATGAAGATTAATTTTTCCATCATTTCATTGGTCTCAGATCACAGCACTGCAATAACTGACCAGGCTGTGACCAATAACTTGACCAATATTGACCAAGGATTTGACAAGCTGCATCAATTCAGCTGATAAAGACCTGCAGAGAGCTGGGGACTCAAACTCCACAGGGAATTTTGGACTCTACAGGCCTAGCAGAAATTTTACTCCAATTAGTGTTTTTCTGAAGTTTGCTGAATAGAATTATATCTTCATTAAAAAAAAAAGAAAACTAACAAAAAACACTTGTTAAAAGCTGTTACACCCATTTGCTGTAATCATCTTTCATATAAAAGAATTTTCTCCTTTGCCTTTTTTTTTTTTAAGTGGTATATATTATACATGTAAATAAAATATTTTACTGGACTGAAATTTATAAATATAAGAGGGGATTCAAATATACAATATATAAATGCATTTTTTATTCATATAAAGATACAAGAATACATGAAGAATATCTTTCTATATGAGTATCCATTAAAAGAAAGAAAAAAGGAATTACTAACAAGGTGCAGCCCTGCAGAACTCTTTTATTTATGGAGAATTACAAATTGCACCAAGCTGGATTTCATGGATACATTTCTGTGCTTCTTTAAGGTCACCTGCCAGTGCTGCCATGGAAAGAGATTAAGTTCTCCCTACCTGTCCCCACCTGTCCCTGCCTGTCCCCACCTGTCTCTGCCTTTCTGCTGCTCCTCTGGCAGCACAAATGCTCTTGGGGCAGCCAGAAAAATCCCTTTTCCCTGTGTGTTTTGCTATCCTGGTACTTTCCTTCCAAATTCCCTTCTCCTCCTGCATCCTTCTCTTCATCCTCTCACTATCACAGTTGGGATAATTCCACAGATTTCCACCTACTACATATGCCTGTGCATTCTGGGATGAATTTCATTGGGAATGGGAAACACGGGAAAAGTCCAATAAATCTTGGTGCAGGAAGCTATAAATGGTTGGAATAGCAGATTAAAAACCACAAATCCTCATCACTGTGTGTATTTCCCCTCTGCCTTTGTTGGGAGGTTGATATGGAGTGGTTGTTGAGGGAGATCACTGTGTACCATTCCTCTCCCCTCCTAGCGGTGATGATTTGCAGAATGCCAAATAAAAATGGGGATTCTGGGCTCTGACTTGCTCTCTTGGAAGGCAAACCAGGGATTTACAGAGGAAAAGTGGATTTTATGAAAGGGAAAGTGAGGACTGTCTCCTTGCAGACCTCTAACCTCACATCCATGTGCATGTTTTACACAGAGATATCAATAATTGATATATACAGGCATGCAGGTTGGGCACCTGGGGTGCAATAATCCAGCATGGAACAGAAGCACTGCAGAACTTGCAGAATTTGCAGAACTTGCAGAACTTGCAGAACTGCCAGTGAAGGCAAAGCTGCACAAAACTATGACAAAATTAGTGGCGCAGGTTTTGTGTTTGACATGCAGCACTTTGCTAACCATCCGTGGAGGAGGAGAGCAATAAAGCCCTGAAAAAGCTGGGGGAAAGATAAAAGGAAAGAAAGGAAAGGAGAACCAGAAATGAAATGGAAGGAAAAAGGAAGAAGGAAACAGGAAGAAGGAAACAGGAAACAGGAAAAAGGAAAAAGGAAAAAGGAAAAAAAGAAATTAAATGGAAGGAAAAAGGAAAAAAGGAAAGGAAAGGAAAGGAAAGGAAAGGAAAGGAAAGGAAAGGAAAGGAAAGGAAAGGAAAGGAAAGGAAAGGAAAGGAAAGGAAAGGAAAGGAAAGGAAAGGAGAAAGAAAGGAAAGGAAAGGAGAAAGGAAAGGAAAGGAAAGGAAAGGGAAGGAAAGGAAAGGAAAGGAAAGGAAAGGAAAGGAAAGGAAAGGAAAGGAAAGGAAAGGAAAGGAAAGGAAAGGAAAGGAAAGGAAAGGAAAGGAAAGGAAAGGAAAGGAAAGGAAAGGAGGAGGCAGCTGGAAAAGGAGCTGCCATTGGCCCTCTGACATGTTACAAATCCAGCAGGGAGAAGGGAGAGCAGGGTTTGAAGGGAGCAGGAGGAGAGCAGAAAGAAAATCCAACGTTTTGGTTTAGTCTGGCTGGATTTCACTTCACAAAAAACACTTTGCTAGCAGGGCTGGGGGGAAAGTGTGAGAATGAGGGTGTGATTTTGGTATAAAATAGAGAGTTTTGCCATTGGGAGACTCAAGTGCTGAGCAGCAGCCTCAGCAGGTCACTCGAGAGGATCCCACAGCACAGCCCTGGGAACAGGGAGATCCCAGTTCAAAGAATGGCAGATTTCAATCTCTCCTGCATTTGGGAATTTCATGCCTCTTTCCTCTTTTTTCAAGCTGTGACAATTTCCCAGTCATGGGCTCAGTTTTTGTCAATCCGAAGTACAAGTTGCAGCGAGTTCTGAGACGAAAACAACCATTCCTGCACCTTCCAGGAAGTTTAGCAGTTAATGAATGTAACAAACCCTTCCTTGGGCCTTGTTTGTGTCCTCAGTGGATTCCAATGAGGTTGTTCTGCAGTGGAATTGAAGAGCAACCTGCTCCAGTCCCTGCTGGGTTTGCTTTCCCACACCTTTGGAAAAACCAGCAGAGCTCATTGACTGCCCTCATATTCCAAGGGCTTGGAATTTTCCTGTGACCATCTTGTTTTGCTGTTGTTTTTTAATTGGGGTTAAAGCTTCTGTAAACCAGGAATGATCCCAGCTCTCCTCTCAAATAAATCAGTGTACACTGCCTTTGAGGGGAATCAGAAGCTCACACCAAATAAAAAGAATCATGTGTCTGCTTTCTTTAAAAGACATGTTTCCTCTTAAAATTGAGGGAATATCTGAAGCCAATCTTGTGATTTTTATCAGGCCTGTGAGTCAGATTTTTTTAATTATTTTTTTTGTGTGTGTGTTCAAAGTTTTTTGCTCTAACAGATTTTGCCTGCCCACAGACTAGCTCCCATCTGTTCAGGTTAATGGCTTTTCTGCCTGTGCTCAGAGAGGAGCATATTGCAGGATTTGAGTGAGGAATTTCATCTCAAGACACCACTAGTCCTTGGAGTCTACTTCAACTTGGTTGCCAGGACTACTCCATCCAAGGCAAATGGGATAAATAATTGGAGATTGTCTTTCAGGAAAATGAGAGCTAGAGCTTGCCTAGAGAATGGGGAAAAAAGAACTGTGTGATAATGAAATGGAAACCATGGATAAATATTGTAATTGAGAAATGCTCAAGCTCTCTGCTCTTAAATATGTGGGATGAGAGGGCAGAAGGGACAGGGAGTAAGGAGCTGTGAATCCAGGGATGGGAGAGAGAGTTTGACATTTTATAGGGGAATAGCACCAAAACAAACCCTCAGTAAAGTCTAAACCAAGGGATGTCTCAGATTGGAACTGGGAATTAACCAAAGTATCACAATATCATGGCTTGCAGTGAAGCCCTTGGAAAACTGCTTTCCTCAAGCTGTCAGTCCAGGGAAGATGCTGCAGATCTGGGGATTCCCACAAGTATGGAAAGGATGGAGATTTCAGAGCCTTGACCCACTGCTTTTGGGGGTTGTGCCTTAAAAAAGCTGTGATTTTAAAAGATTCATGGATCCTGCCCTTCCTTGGCTGGGAATTGCTTTTAAACACATTTTCCTGCCCCAGGGACAATTGGAGGGGAAGTTAGAAAGGGAGGATGGAGAGGAACAGGGGTGCAGCCATCAGTGTGTCACTGTCCCCAGCTGTCCTGTCACTGAGGGCTGCTGGCAAGATGTGGATACTCAGAATTTAGACTTAGTCTCTTACAAATTATAGAAACTGGGTAATTTTGCTTATTTCTTTATTGCCTATGTAGGTGCCTAACGATAAACTGGAGTAAAAGTGACCATGTTTTTTTGTTCTTTCTTTTGGATGAATGATGCCAAAAATTGTCACAAACTGGTACTGAGAGTTTTCCCGTTTTGTCTCCCAGTTTTTGGTATCCAGACCTGTCTTGTGTTCATTTCTGAGCAGAAGATTCCCCTTTGCTTTCCCTCCAGCCCTCCCTGTCCAGCTTTTCCCAGGAGCTGTCCCAGCTCAGGTGTCACCTTGGGGAATGGGGAACCCACAAATTAATGAGTGGGGTTTACTCTGATGGGAGAAAGAAAACTTCAGGGAATCTAATCTAGCTGATACTATTTTATTAAAAAATAATGCTTCTTCTTTTTTTTTTTATTTTTTTAATTGGTTTTTGTATTTCCCAGTCTCTCTCAAACGGAGGTGAAATGTGAAAGCAAAAGGCAGAGATGGGTTTGGTCCCTGCCAGCCCTGGACTTGTGGAAGCCTCAGTGTGGCTTGGGTTGTGATAACTTCATTTCCAAATGTTCATCCAAGGTGCAGCTGAGAAAACACCTCAGCTATGTCCTCTCTGAAATCTTGCAGAAGCAGAATTAGAGTTCAATAAGTAGCAATGGCGAATAGATGGAAATTACTGCTCAAATCACCTTCAGCTGCTCCGATTGTATTCACAGCGATTAATATCTCCGTTTAAAATCAAACCACCATCACCTTTTAATTAGTAATTCTATTGACAGATGGGTGAAAGCACTCCAAACTCCTGGTTTTGCCAGGGATTTTCCAGAGCTGCAGCTCCCGGCAGATGGCAGTGCTGGACTGGATGTGGGTGAGAATCTGCTCTCCTCCAGCCTGGAGAGAAAGCCCTTGGTGTCTCTGATTCACCCCAGGGATTCCTTATTCCCTACAAACACACCTTGCACTGATGGATCTGGATTGGTTTTGCTTCCCTTGCCCAGCAAAGAGGTTGTCTTGGCATGCCAGGGAAGTCTGAAATGCCTGGAGATAAAAATTCGTGTAGATTTTGTCTGAAGTTATCCTGGTTGAACTGACAGAATGTGAGATGTATTTAGCAGAAATGCCCATAACCATGAAAACCTGCATTAAAAGTCGCTGAGATTGGCTTCCGTTGCCCATAAATCTTCTGCCCTTATTTCCTTCACACTGTTACTGTGTTATTCCTGCATTATTTAAAAAATGAGATTCACTAATAAGAAATCTTAAAAATAACCTCAAAACAAAACATACGAGTAGCACTTCAGATTTTGTCTGTAAATCAACAGTGCCAATTGTTGGGGTTTTTTAATTAGCTGTTGGACAATGGAACAGGATAAGTAATTAATGAGATTGGAGAAACTCAGACCACAGGAGCTTCGAATGAATTTAATGAACACAGTGCTCCCCAGGTGTGCTCTGATTGCTATAGAAAATAGGTGTTGCTTCAGAAAGGAAAGTTATAAAAGCCACTGGGAGTAAGAAAGATCCTCTAAAGTGAAAGAGGAGAAAAGGAGAAAAGATAGAAAATCCTGACTTCAAAAGCAGTCAGAAAGATTCACCTCCAACTTGCTTTTAAAAAAATTAATGGCCATGGCTGCGGATGCTGGCCAATTCCCTTTTGATTGTGCTTTAGGAGCTTAGGGATTCCTCGCTCATTTTGTGTGCTCTGGTTTCTTCCCAGCTCACAAATGAGAGAGAAGGATTTGAGGAGCTGGCAGAGTGCCATTCTGGGGGGTTTTGATAGCAGAGCAGCCTCAGTGATCCCTGGTGGAGCTGCAGGCTCATTGCTGTGCTGCAGTGCAGCCCCACTGAGCAGAGCAGCCTTGCCTTCCCAGGCAAGTGAAACCTGCAGGATGGACATCCCAGGGGTATCACCCCTTGGCTCTGCAGCTCTGGGAGGCTTTCAGCACATCCTGAATTTTTGCCCCAACAGGCCAAATTATTGATTATTTATTATTCTGTTCTTGTGGAATAATCACCAACACATTCCCACTCCCAGTGCTGTTATTTGTCTGTGTTTTGTTTGCTCACTGGAGGATCATCCTTGCCCAGAGCCAGAAATTCATCTGTGGCACCAGGAGAATGGGAAGGCAGAGATCAGACCTACCCAGACCTTGGAAATTCTGCAATTGTGTGCAAAAGAGTACACAGAGAGGTCCTGTTCCCACCCTATAGGCATGGGGGGAATTAATCCTATAAATCTGAATCCTTCAATGATGGAATTACTGCAGCTTCTGCTATGTGTGGCTGTATGTCAGAAGAGAAAGCTTGTTTGTATCTTGGCTGCATCATGTGGGTTACACTACCATTTTCTAGCAGTAAATCTCAGATTTGACAGCACTTAGCTGTGCAAAACAGAAAAAAAGAGTGAGGGGAAGGGGAGGGAAGGGGAAGGGGAAGGGGAAGGGGAAGGGGAATATCACCTCTGCCAGTTTATTGTAGTGAAAAACATAATTTGCTCACCAGTAGCACTAGAAAATTCTGTTGTTCTGTAATCTGTAGTGAGAAGCTGAAAACCCTCAAAGCACAGGCTCTTAGTTATTTGGCTTTTAGAGAATATTGAAATCAATAAACCCAACATGGGTATTTGAAGTACAGACAGAATGATGCTGTTGTACTTCAAGGTACAATATTAAACTACAAAGTGGTTAGTTTAGTTTTCTAACACACTTGGGAAGCTTAAAGACAGTGGAAAGGTGATACTGGCAAAAGCATTTTCTGTTTTCTTGGTATCCATTTGCCTTGAGAATTACCCAGTAGATAAAATGAGTGTTTTTTAGGCTCATTCTTCCACGATAACTGATTTTTTTTTTTCTGCTGAGCATAGAGCATGAAATTCTCCTCCCTTTGGGGTGGGGGAGTTGCACTGGAAGCACCACCCAGCACTCTGATCCACTGGGAATCCCCATTCAAGTCAGAGGAGATTGTGGTGAAGCCAATGGGAACTGTGTGCATGTGTGAGAAAAAAGCCCACCTTGAAAATATTCACAAATCCAGCTGCCAACAGCAGAGCATCCCAGAAAGCATCAGCAATCAGCAGTAATTTCATCCACGTGGATGTCAGTGATTGATTTCCTTGTGAGTTGCTGCTAATGCTGCGTGAAACACATGGAGAGTGTTCTGCCTGCTGCTGGTAATGTGCTTTTCCTGGGAGGTTTGAGTTATTCCCAGGCTGGGTTTGTGCCCCGTGTGGTGTCTGTCACCCACCCTGAGCTCGGGCAGACACTGAGATATTCCCAAAGCTCCTCCCAGTGCTTCCTGCCTGCCCAAGCCCTGGCAGGAGCGTCAGAGCCAGAGGGATATCATGGATGTGTTCATCTGGGATTGGAAACAAATCTCCAGCCAATCCCATCTGCGTTTCTTCCTACAGAAGAGGGCAGCAAAAGCCATCAGCTCCTTTCCCTCCTGTGTCTGTGCAGATGCTAAACCAAGAGGAGGTTTTCTGATTGATCCACTCAAACAAACAGGGCAGCACATGGCTGCCTTGAGTATAAACATAAAAACAAAAGTTGTCCTTTCAAGTGACACTCTGTGGTGTCTCCAGGCATAAATGGCTCAAATTTACATCAGAGTCACACATCTTCTTTAGAGATGTCTGAAACACCTCAGAGAACTTGGTATAAATAGAAAAATTAAAAGCCAGGTGCGTTTGTGCTGAAAAAACGGATTGGATTCAGTCTCAGAGACTCTTTCACTCCATGCTGGTTTATGTGGCTTTTCAGATGTTGCCAGAATTCACCTCCTGGCCGTGTAAAGTCCTTAAGTTCACTTGATTTTCTTTACTACAATAAGAAAAAATAAAGTAACATAAATCTAGCTTATCTTTCTAGCTGCTTTGGGTATTTTTCTGTCGTAAACTTTCACCAGTTGTCGCTGTTGAGCCGCTAGCAGAGAAAAAGACCTGGATTCTCAGCGTGGCATAGAAAAAAGAACTTTATTATTTTGATTCCAACTTATATAGACTTTTCAGAGGTCACCCAGATTGGTCAGTCAGAAACCTCCCCCAAGGCCTGATTGGCCAGGCCTGAACTGTCCAAATCTCGAGACACTGCTTTCAATAACATCCAAACTTTATCTTTGTTTATAAAACACAGGAGAAAATTCTCATGGGAAAGACCTGTGCTAGCCACAACTAGTGGCTGCATTGTTGGATATTTTTGCCCCTCCTTCATGATGTGTCTTCCTTTCTAAACAGGATTGCTCAATAACTGTTTGTCCTCCTTTATCTCAGTTATCAGCAGATGAAATGGAAATCATGGACTACTCACTTGGTAGGCAAATGCCAAATTTGTGATTTATCCTGCAATAGTGGCTACAGGAGATAAGGAACTCAGGGCAGCTGGTGCAGAAGGTGCAGTTGGAGTCTTGAGCACCAATAAAAGCTGGGCTCAGAGCAGTCATATTTCGTAATTTGGCTGGCCATGTTTTCATGTTAGAAAAGTTGGAACTTTCTGTTCGTCTCATGAGTACAAAATATTTTTATGACCCCAACCCTGGGAAAGTAGAGTAGTCTTCCTAATGAGTCTAACAGATCTGGAAAAGGTTAGAATGTGTTGCATCACGTAGTAGGTCTTCTGCTGAGGAGGGAATGAACATTTAAAAATACTCTCATTTGTCATCCAATTTGCAGAAAAAGAGCTCACAGAAGTTACATCGTGACCATAAATCTTGCAGGGAGGTAATGGGCTAATGGTAAATATTACATAATGGGAGGTGTGGGATTTGGAGGCATTTCCAGCGAGGCAGACTGGTGTTTGGGCATGAAAGAGGACTTGTTTCACCTTGAGTGGGCAGAAAATGAGGCATTTTCAGTTGAGTGTGCTGCTCGAGAGACCCAGAAAATGTAAGTTCAAGTGAGAGATTCAGGAGTAGGAGGCACTTTCCTCTGCAGTACATCTCCAGTGAAAACACTGCTCAGGCACAGAGCAGAGGGACAAATAGAAACTCTCCAGATTAAAGAAATAAAGATGCTTCTTGGGCTGGAAAGAATAAAATGGCTCTGTTTTGTTTGATCAATCTGAGTAAAGGGGAGCTGGTACATGCCAAGGGATGGGAGAACTTGTTTGACAGAGAGAGGGCTGGTAATGATTTAGGAGCATAAAAAAAGGGATTGAACTGGAGATTATGGAAGCCTCTGATGGTGCCACATATAAAGCTATGAAAAAACAAAACACCTTTTTAGCAAGAGGAGTGTGCAGCCCAGACAGGGAAATGGAATAATTGCTGCTTAATGAAATTGTGTTCTTTATTTCTAGGGCATTTAGGGTTTATTTTTAAATAAGCTTTTAGAGCTGAATTTCTCTGGGCAGCTCCTCTATTGCCTGGGCAGGAGAATCCTCCACTGAGAAGTGTTTGCTCTGGTTTTTCATGAGTTTGGCCATCCCTGATGAAGGGGCTGGGGAAAGGTGTGAGGGTGCATGCAGGAGCTTTGGGTTTTAAGCAAGTATAGAAATAGTTAATACATTGATTTCAGGTACAGAGGCACTGTGAAGCCTGAGACATATTTGCAAAAGCACTTTGGGTTTTTTTGGTTTTTTTTTAACAAGCAGTTTATTTTCCCCTTCAAAAGGCTGGACAAGGACTGAGAGTGAAGAGCTGCATCAGTCATGTCCTACCTGACATGCTGGGGGGGGAAATGTATGCAATAAATCAATTTCAGCTGGGTCTCTGTGAGCTGTCAGTTCCCAGGGTGAGTGGCTTTGAAGGGCAGTCAGTGTGTCCTTGCCTTGGCATGGGGAATGCATCAGCTGAGGGATTGCCAGAGAGCAGAGCTGCTGGGAGTGTGAGCCATGCAACCTGCTGGAGTCACCTGGGCTGGCCCAGAGCCAGGGAAACGTGCTGCTGACAGATTTACAGGCTGCTGCTGCTGCAGATTAGCATTAATCTCCTGACACCCAGCTGGGCAGGGAGCACTGGGAAAGCTAAAAGTGCCTCAAAGTCACACGTCTGGTGTGTTGTGTCATTTATTTGGGGTGATGGTCTGCTCCTTCTGAGGTGATTTCTGCATGAAGTAATAGCTTGAGCAAACATCCCTGTTTTCTAAGAGTGAAATCCTGGCTGGGTGAGGTGCCAGCAGTGGAACTCCACCGTGAAGAAACAGAAAGGACGTGTTTGAAATCCAAATTTCAAACACAATTCTTTGCAGAACCTGAGCAACACATCTAAGGTTATCAAGGTCCTTCAGAGTCAGGTTAGAAGTAGAACATTTTTGTGTTTCTTATCAATCTCTTTTTGCAGAAATGTGGAAGGAGTAAATAAAAGAAAGTCTGTAAATCACTGTTTACAGTATTCTTGATAAATTCTATTTAAGCACAATAAAATTCATCACAGGTGAGTGATCTAAATGATGAGTTTCAGTAGCTTGGCTGGTTGGGCAGGCAGCATAGCAGATGCTGGTGCTGTCAGCTGCAGAGCTCGTGGATGTTGACAGAGAAATTCCCCCTGGTTTCAGAGGTTTAATTCACATATGGTTTAATTCACAATAAAAATGCTGCACAGATCTTATCACATGCTTGCATTTGGTAGCACTATCTTAATGGTCTTCTTGTATTTACAAAAGTCTTTTTTAGTTTAACAGAAGAACTAATTATCTCTAATCAGATTTGAGCTTGAAGCTGGACTCTGCTTGAAGTCTCAGCTTGGAGACTGGGCTTGGTTTCTCTTCAGCATTTCCTAGTTTGAGATTAGTGTAACAACACTTTTCAAGTCCATGTTATTCTGGCCAGGTCTGTGTCATTTGTCTGCCACTGTCTTTACATGCAGCTCAGTGATAATTCCAGTGAACCTGTTAGTTGGGAATATTGTGTTCATATATATATGTAAATCAATATACATACACAGTGAAACCTGGCTGGTCTCATGGCATAGATTTGTGGAAATGTGTGTAGATGCTGTGTAGCTGAAAAGGGAAATACATCAGATTTTTTAACATAATTGAAACACCGTTAATGACTCTGCTTCACACCCTGTCCTTGCCAGAGTTCACCCAGTGAGTGAGTTCATATTAGGCTGCCTCTATGGCAACTGCATCTTCTCCAGTTGCTTTATTTTAAATATGAATAGTGAAGCAAGAAATGCATCAATATTTCAGGTGTTTTGAAAAGCTTGACTGTAAGAGGCCATGGCAGTGACTCCAACCGGCAGCATCACTTCCCTACTCTCTGCTCTCTCTGCTGCCTTTGCAGAGTTTGAGTTTCAGGTGGATGATGGTGCCTTTCCTTTCCTCTTTCCTCTTTCCTCTTTCCTTTCCCTTTCCCTTTCCCTTTCCCTTTCCCTTTCCCTTTCCCTTTCCCTTTCCCTTTCCCTTTCCCTTTCCCTTTCCCTTTCCCTTTCCCTTTCCCCTTCCCTTCCCTTCCCTTCCCTTCCCTTCCCTTCCCTTCCCTTCTTACAATGCTAAAAATCATCCAAAAGGCAGCCAAATCTTACCTGATTTGAGGCATATTTGTTTTTAATTTCACTCTCACTGGCTGCTCACCTCGCTCTCCTCAGAGACACTGTCCTGGAAAGCTCTGAGAGCTGCTCACAGCTATTCCATGCTCCATGCCAAGAGGAATAAGGCTGAACAGGAATTCTAAACTACAATTGAGTGGAATTCTCAGCAACACCAAACAATTTCATTCCTCATCTTCACTCAGTAAAAAAAACAAAAAAAACCAAACCCTAAGCATAAAATGAATGTCTTTTGGACAGCATTGCCCATTCCTTTCGTTGAAAATGGGAAATAATTTAATAAGATCCTGACTGAATTTCCTAGTAAAGGAAATAAAATGAAAACTAGGTTCTATTTCACAGCAAACACATGCTAAGAAAATCTTGGGCTTTGTTCTGAAATGCTCAAGTCATGAGTCTGTAAGGCATTTTTTAGAGATACCAAGAAAAATCCTTGCAGTTTGTGGCTCAGCATTTGGGGAATATTGTGGAATATTATGCATTTTTTATAAAAGTTGTTGGCTAAAGCTGCTATGAAATTGTGTCTCTTTCAGTGATTGAATGTCAGAGTAGTTTTCAAGCCTCAGATTGCTTAACTTCACTCCTTACTACTCCTGTTTGTTTTCGAAGCTGAGGTCATTTGTTGAAATGTGAATCATGCCAGAGTTTAGCTCTTTGGAGGTTGCCTCATGATGAAGTAGAAAGACTGAATTTAGAGGACTAGCATCTCACTAATGACCAGTTAATGAATATTTTGGTTATCTCACTAACACATATGTGCATTGGAGTTTGGGTAAAGAGCAGAAGGGTCTGCCTTGGGCTCTCTGTGCTTTCCCAGCTCCATTTCCTCTCCCAGAGAAGTGTCCCTTGCTGATATTTGCTAGGGCAGAGGCCTTTGGGAAGTTTAATCTCTGTGGATGACCAAATTTCACTCAGATTTGAAGACACTGAGAATTTTTCCAAGCTCATTTTGCAGTGTTCAAGAGGCAGTGTCACTATAGTGTAGCCAACATAATTCTATTTAAATTAAGTGTGTGCCCTGGGATGTTCAACAGTGCATTGACCACACCTGTTACTGCCTCAGGAATAAAATCCAGGAGCTCATCCTGTTCCCAACAAAATCCCCTCAGAAATAAATCCAGGAGCTCTCCCTGTTCCCAACAGAATTCAACCAGAACCCTGCTGTTAAGTTTATGGGGATCAGAACTGGAGATTTAAGTATTTTTTAAGTATTTTTTGCAGTGGTAAATCTTTGTTTTTCAGAGCCTTTAAGGCTGGCTGTGGCTGTGAGCTGCATGCTTTGCTCCCAAGGCAGATGTGGTGTTATGTGTGATTGTGAGACCTTCCTCCCTGCTCTGGCACAAATGTCCTGCCTTTTCCTGCCCCTGGAAGGTTAACATGCTCCAGCTGATGCTTCAGCATAAATGACATTATAAAATTTAAGTCATATTCAGCATCCTCAAGGCATTCAAAAGATGATGTTCACATTCCCCATGTGGGATTCCAATATGAATTTGGAAAGAGAAACAAGAGATTGATGATATTTCTGTCAGTTAGGTTTGTGGTACAGTGTATTTAACTTCTACTTTTAGGATTGGCAGAAATGTTTGAATAACACAAAGCTGAGTATACACCTCCTGTACAAAACAATGGCTTTCAAACTTCATCTTTCCTGTGTGCTCATTGCAAGAATACAGCATAAATAATATGCAAATGCTTTCTTCCTTGTTTTCTTCTTACCAGCTGCATATTTGTACAGAATTAATGGTTGGGTAATATTTTAGTGTGTTATTTCAGGATAAACACACAGCATTCTACCATTCATTATCCATACATTTAACATATCCTTGAGAAATATCCTTATTCTTTACAAAATGCTGCCCAAGGCAATGTTTTCATTTGATTTAAGTTTTTCTCATCCACTGTTGAAACCAGTGGTGAAAATCTTCTGGACCACAGTGGGAATAAGATTTTCCACAAGCAATGACATATTTTTATAGCATGTATTAATATTGCTCTCACTGGTGAGGGAGATTCATGTAATAAAACAGCATTTTGTTAGACGTTGAAAATGGACAAAGCTCCTCTTCTTTAACACTTGAGATGATGTTCTGTGCTATTCTGGTTTCGAATTGTGAAACATTTTTCTCCTTGTAGAAAAAAAACACAAGTAGGAAAAAGAAGGTTTAGCTTGAGCAAAGAAAATGCAGAGAGACTGATACCACATTCCTTTCCCAACTTCAGAGTGTTAGAATAATTCCTTTTTATCAATAGATTTATCTTTTTTTGTTTCAATTCCCTTTTAGTCCAAAGCAGATCCATGCAGCCTAAGGGATACAAGGGATGGATTCCTAGAGGAATGTCTGCCTGGGAGGCCTGGGGGACAAAGTCAGCTCAGCTCTGCTCTATCCTGGTGCAGAGTCATTGCTCAGAAGCTCTCCTGCACATTAATTATTTCATCTCCAGTTAGTCTAGACAAAGGAAAACTGATTAGGAAACCAGGCAGGCACAGATTTGACAGCAGCAGTCTCCAGTGCTCTGATCCTTTCCAAAAAATGTGAAGTTTCCAAGCACAATGTTCCCAATAAACCAATCAAAGTCTCTAAATGAGCTCCATGGATTAAGGTGAACAGGAGTGGTTGTTAGGAAGTTGTTCACATGGAAATGAATTTCCACTGGAATTGTTCACTTTGAGAGCAAGATTGTACCTGTTTGATAAGACTCCTTTTATATCATTTAATCACTGTGAAATGTGTATTTCAGAAAGTTTTATCATTTCAGTGTGTTTTTACTTCACTGCTGGAAATCACAGCATGCTTTTTGTTCCAAAAATACTGTGGGATGGAATGAAGAATACAAGCATGTCAGAGAAGAGAAACTGTGTATGTGTAGTAGGTAGATTTAATTAATATATCTCCATATTTTCAAGACACTTGAAGGCAATGCAGGAATTTTTCTGTAGACATTGATTACAGATACATCCTTGATTTTATCTTCTTTTTTTTACCTGCAGGGCCAAAGCTTTTCGTGGGAAAAAGGTCCATGGAGAGTATGACATAAAGGTTGAACAGGTAACTGACCTCACCTGAATGTTATTCTCATATCTGTGCATTTATAGAAACACATATTTAATACAAACCTCCCTGGAGGGGTTTGAAAACCAGGTGGATGTGGCACTTGGGGACATGGTTTGGTGGTGGCCTTGGATTAATGGTTGGAGCCCATGATCTGAGAGGGCTTTTCCAGCCTCAGTGATTCCATGTGTGCAGACATGAGGATAAACACACAACCTCTGTACCCCAAACCCCCTCACACTTAAACAGATTTAAATGGATTTATATAGATGTGCTGGTTTTGGCAGAGGCAGAGCTCATTCTGTCCCTTCCAGCTGCTGTGGGGTTGGGTTTGGTTGGGTTTGGTTTGGTTTGGTTTGATTTGGTTTGGTTTGGTTTGGATTTGGTTTGGTTTGGTTGGGTTTGGGTTTGGTTTGGTTTGGTTTGGTTTGGTTTGGTTTGGTTTGGTTTGGTTTGGTTTAGTTTGGTTTGGTTTGCTCTGCCTGCACTCAGCTCTGCCTTTATCTCCTCAATTCTGCTCATCCCAACCCTGAGTTTCCCACTTTCACCCTCCTGGGTGGAATGAGTGTGGGGCTGAGCTGCCAGCTGGGTTCCACCACAACAGCCCTTTCTTGGCACCTTCTCAGAGCATTCTGACCATAATTTTCACAGCATGAAAACCATCTTGTATTCAGAAGGTGTTGCTTAGAGACTGCGAAGCTCCCAGACACTCCATGAATTCCATGTGGCAGTTCTGTATCACTGATTCCTCACTCCAGAATATAAATGTGCTCTGGGTGCAGTGACAGCATGTGGGGTTTAAAAAACCCATCATAAATAGGAATAAATATGGAGATATTATATGGGGTGCGCTAGATTTATGGCTATTTTATTCAAGTTGAAACTGGGGATTTAAATAAATCCTTTCACTGCTTTTGAATCTTGAATTCCTCAAATAGATGCTGCTGTGAGAAGCATCAGTGCTTGATTTGTTTTGTCATTCGGTTTTTAAAGAATGAGGGGAAATTCTCACCAACGGTGTGGATCCAGCTGATCCAAATTCACTGTTATGGTGCAGCATCCACTGAATATCTGCTGCTCCTGCCTTGGGAGCATGGAGAGCTTTGCCAGGGATCTCCAGGAGTACTGAGGGGGAGGCAGGAGAGTGAAGACAACTGATCAGTGCAGAAGTGCCATTCACCCCTGGATCAGCCCAGACAGCTGACAGCACACTCCCCATCCCTTCAAAAGGAACAAAAACTCGGTGCAGACCTGGAATTTCCTTCCTGTGCTCTGCTGTGGGACCAGAACTGCCTTGAGTCACTGAGAGAGGGGAGGTTGGAGCCACCCAAATCCCTTTTTGCACATCAGCACTGAGACACTCCCTGCAGTGTCCTGCTGCTAACACCAGAGCATTATTGCATTTGTCCACTGCCTTTATTAACACATGATCTCTGTTATCATTTACTAAGCTCTGAAAGTGATTCATGAATTGGAGATGTCCATTCTCAGCCCCAGAGGCAGTAGATTGGAAATGATTATTCAACATTTTCAGCACCTATTCAAATATTTCACTCTCTCCCCATTTGCCCTGTGTTTGCAATAAACTCAGCATGTCCCCTGCTCTGGGAATGCTGTCCCAGCCATCCCAGCAGGGCTGTGAGAGCCTGGATTCAATGAGGAGAGCTCTGTGCTGGAAAGAAAGCCCCACGGCATGGATGGAGCTGCAGCAGTGAGAGGAACAGCTCAGCACTGCTTTCACTGAGCTGTAGCAGCACCAGAATGGGAAAGCCTCACACAGCTCTGCCCGAGGAAGACTTGCAGTGATACCATTTTTCAAGAGGACACTAATGAGAATTGTGACACTCTCTATTCTGGGCTGGTGGCCGGGACAGCAAAGACACTTTTCTTTATCCACCAGAAGACAGTTGGCTGCATTTCAATTATTCTGCTGGGTAATGTGATTGTAAAGTGCCTTGAGAGCCTAAGCTGGTGAAAGGCTGTGGATAAATGAAAAACATCCTGTCCTTTCCTTTCAAATAACTGTAGATTCAGAGTATGGGAGCGGCTCCCTTTAAATTCCACATTTCCAGTGTGAGAAGACTTTTGAAAAAGTGCCTGAATTGTGAATTTGCTGAGACAATCGTTCATTGGCAGCAGATCCTTTAAAAAGAAGAGCAAATGCACATAAAGGAAATAGAAAGGGGTGAGCAGTATGAGGAGCCACTAAATTCGATAAGAAAATGTTTTCATCACAGTCCTTTTAATTCTGTTTTTGTACTGTTTTCTTCAAATCTTTATGTCGATGCTGAGCCTGCATTAATCTCTTTGATAACATTGTGCAAAGCAAAAATATAATCCCTGCATTTCTCTGCAGACATGGATGAGTAAATCCACTTGCTACTGCCCCACAACCCATTCTCACAACATTTATTTTACCTTTCGCTCTCTGAGGATTAAAACTTTTTCAATATGATGTGTCACACTCGACAAATATTGCTGGGTCAGTGTCCTCTTGGTGCTCATTTGATTTCAAATTGTATTGCCAGCAGTTCAAATCCTAATGCTCAAAATAAGGGAAAAAAGGATAAAATAAGCCAGGCTGACTAATGTGGGTTTTCTTTTCACAGGCAGAATTCTCAGAGATCAACTTGATAGCCCATGCTGATGGCAATTATGCAGTGGATATCCAAGTCATTCGGAATGGCAACAAAGTTGTCAGGTAAGGAAAACTCAATGGAACAACAGCAAAAAGCAAGAAATGGCATCATAGAATGGATGTGAAAGGTGCTGAGTGCTTTGGTTGTGTTTGTGGGTTTTGGCTGGTGCCCCTCGGCCAGGGAAAGTAGGAAATAAAAGATCTGATCTGTGACAAACTCTTTGTGACAAACCCTTTGTGACAGGGAGGACACATCTCAGTATTTTAATTGTGGCAAAAATGGGTTTATTGAGAAAATGAAGTCCAGAATAAAGTGTACATGACTGGGAGTTGGGGTTATTGATTTGGGTTTTGTCTTTGCCCAAGAAAGACCCAGATTTGGGGATTTTGCACCTGCCAGGCTTCCCCAGATGAGCAGTATTTATTTCCAACCTGGAATATTTTCTGTTCAGACAGACTGAATCACAACACTCCTCTCAGTTCCTGGAATATTTCTGTCTGCTTGAAACATTCCAGTTTAAACACCTCAGATTTCCCAATAGCTGTTTTGTCTAAAAATAATGATGCCAGTTGAAGGCAGGGTAAATTTAACTTTTTATTTTTCAGAGAGGACATCAACAACCTTGTAAATGCGAGGCAAAAAAACAGGGCAGATCAAAAGCTTAAGGAAGGATTAACAAAATTATATCAAAAAAATTAATATATTGACAAAATTATTAGAAAAATTATATCCTGTATTTGACTGAAATTGTGAGAATTGCTCCTGCTTTGGCTGGGGCAGTTACATGTGAGTGAAGTGTGGCAGTTTGGCTGAATAATTGAATTTAAAGGTAGAGCCAATAGTGACTTGGATATTTACTGCTCATCTTTGGGCAGGAGGGACAGGTCAGGGAGCTGGACAGCATCAGGAATGTCCTGGATCTCTCCAAAGAAAAGATTTGAAAATGTCTACTCATTCATGTAAAAAAAAAATAAAAAAATCAGGAAAAAAATATCCAAAATAAGTTTATGCTTCAAAGCTCACAACTGTTTAATCTCTGGCATCTTCTACAAATATTGCAGTTTAATACAACAACAATGACCTTGTGCCAAACCCACAAGATTTCTGTTTCCTTAGAAGAGTAAGAGATTTGATTTTTCCTTAGGGCTGGTGGAATTTTTTACCCCAAGGATGGAAGTTTTGGAGCCAAGAAATCTTGATCTGTGCTCCCTAGTGGCTTTTCTGTACTATCCCAAAAAGTATTCCAAAAAGTATCGAGGCCAAGTTACCATCAAAACATGTCAGGAGATAATGTGGGCTGGAAACCTCCAGAAAATAACAAAGATCTGCAGTTCATGAGAAAGTTTGGTAAAAATGCTGCTTGTGTTATGCAATAAAAGAACTCTCGTGTCATCTGATAACTCTGAGAGTGAGATAACAAGAGATTTTAGAATATTATCATTTTATGGGTGATTTATTCACCCAAACATAACTACCTGGAGCTGCTAATTCCCCCTCAAATGGGGTGTGAGGTCCCTGGGTTTGTGTGAGAGGGAGGTCTGGACATGATGGGAGAGAATTCTCTGTTCCTGTGATAACTGGAGAGATCTGTTATTAATTTGAGGCCCAAAGTGACCTCGTATAGTAGATTTATGAGCAAAATATTAGGGAGCAACATCACAGAAATTTCAAAGGCAAAATGTTGCGGTTTTAGTTTAGGAGGAAAAAGAAATGTGGAACATGTGGCACCAACTTGTTTGATTTGTGTCAATGCAAATCACACCATGAAAAATCACATTTTGTGTAACGTGATGTTGAGATTTTGGATCTTGATGCTTGAGCCAAGCGCAGAACTTTTGTCCTGCTCTTCTTCTGTATGCAGTCACTCCATCCAGCATTAATTACAGACCTAGAGCAATTATGTGAATGTATCCTGTTCCTTTGGGGAGCTTTTGCAAAGCAAAACCTATTTCTTTATTTTTAATTTTTAAAAAGCTCATCCCCTCAATTCCCCACTTGTTTCAATAAATTGGTCTTTGCAAAGGGCATTTTCTGTTCCTTTATTGGAGCCCCAGTGCAGTCTGTGATGTGTTATCTCCTCATTTCAAGTGACAGAAGTTGCCTCTTTCTTTCACTGAGGGATCTGCAATTTTGGTGAAGGCATCATTAGTCCTCTAAGTATTAAATTCATGCTGGGCCAGTAAATTGGATTTCTGTGACTCAAACCCTTGGCACCCCCATCAAACCTGGATCACAACATCTCAGAGCTCTGCAGCAGATATTTTTTAGGAATCCTGTTTAAAGGCAATTATTTCTTTGCAGGTTTTACTTGTTGAGCTTCAGTGCCATTTTAATGACTCTTGACAGCAAATCTATCATGTTGCTTTTGCCAAATTGGGCAAGTTTAGGTGGTTTTTTGGGTTTTTTAAAATTATTTTTACAGTGGCAGTGGTGAAACACTGGCCCAGAGTGCCCAGAGAAGCTGTGGCTGCCCCTGGATCCCTGGCAGTGTCCAAGGCCAGGCTGGACAGGTCTTGGAGCAGCCTGGGACAGTGAAAGGTGTCCCTACCTTCCTCTAGAAAATAAAATGAGCTTTAAAAGCTCCCTTCCAACCCAAACTGCTCAATGTGATTTGAAATTTAAGAACCCAGCTAATCTGCTTTGGCTGCTTCATCCAGGCTGGGGTCTCAAAACTCCTAAAGCAATTTGAACATGGATTTTAATTGTTTTGTTTTGTTCTCCCAGACTGAGACTTCTGAGTCATTTTGTAATCTTCAGAGTGTCTCACTCCAGTAAACAGCTTGTATTTATTCAGGACATGTAAATAATTTCACCAATTTACTGTGCTAATTTAATTTACCCTGCAGTTATAACCTTCTTTAGGAGGTTGAAATCTTCAAGCTATTCAGGGGGTTTTTTTTCCCTATAAAAGTAAAATTTAGGAGAGAATTTCCCCTGTTCTGGAGGCTCTGTCCTGTTGTTTTGTGTTTTCTCTTTTCCATAACCTTCTCCAGTAACAAAATGTCAGGGCTGGCATGAGGTGAACTGATGTCAGATTGTTGGCAAAGGTGCAGGTGATAGGCAGGAAGCCATGGAGAGCAGCAGGGGAAATGCTGATCAGATACCAGAGAGAAAAGGAGGAAGTTTAGAAATTCACCTCGACAAACTCTTGGTCAAATCTTGGGTTGTGATTCTCTCCATTTTGTTCTGATTCCTTTCTCCAGCAATGTGGTTGCTTCATCTCTTCCTGTCCCTAAAGCAGCCTGACAATAGTTGTGACAAAAAATTGGTCCCCAAAAGCCCAGGCTTGTGGCAGAGCCCTTTGCCTGCTTTAGCTTTGATTGTCACTGCTCAGAAACTGCAGAACACAAGCTGAGGACATCCCAGAGGTTATGGGTGTGATCTACCTTCCAGCAGGAAAACAACCTGAAATCCATGATAATTTCTCTCTCCTCTTAATGGAGTGGATAATGGAGCCCTTGATAAAGGACTCCACAATAATAGAGTCAATAATGGAGTCCCCAGTAATGGAATCCCCAATAGTGGAGTCAATAATGGAATCCCCAATAATGGAGTCAATAATGGAGTCAATAATGGAGTCCCCAATAATGGAGTCCCCAATAATGGAATCCCCAATAATGGAACCAATAATGGAGTCCCCAGTAATGGAGTCCCCAGTTGTGGAGTCCCCAATAACGGAGTCTTCAATATTGGAGTCCCCAATAACAGAGTCCTCAATGAGGGATTATTGAGGGGATGCTGATATTTTCCAAGCAGGTTGAGGATGCTGCAGTACAGATTTTCATAAAGCCACGCAGACTCTCCATCCTTTACCATTCCCTTTGGTCCCAGTGTTTCTCCATCCCTTTTCTCCCCCATCCAGCCATTTTCCCCCCACAGATTTCCCTGCTGAATCACCCCATTTGCTGCTGGGTTCTGAGCAGCCCGTGTGTGTCTCTCCTCGGCAGGTCGTTCCGGCCCGACTTCGTGCTGGTGCGGCAGCACTCGCACAGCATGGCCGAGAGGGAGGATTTCCGCAACCTCGTCATCGGCATGCAGTACGCCGGCATCCCCAGCGTCAACTCCCTCGACTCCATCTACAACTTCTGCGACAAGCCCTGGGTGGTGAGTGCTGCCCTGGGTGTTTCCTGGCCTTGGGAATTCTGCTGGGAGTTTGCTGCTCAGCTTTGGGCAGGAGGGACAGGGCAGGGAGCTGGACAGCATCAGGAATGTCCTGGATGTCTCCAAAGAAAGGATTTGAAAATGTCTGCTCATTCATGTGAAAAATCGGTGGATTGGAGTCCCAATCCAACTTTTACTTATGTCTAATGGGGTGCAGATCCTGCTGTAAAACATTTAGGAAAAGGAAAGGTAAAAAGAAAAAAAAGAGCATAATGAATCATCCAAAGTTAACATTTGATATTATTTAAATTATCTGTTTTCCTTTAGAAAATGTCATTCAGGAAATAAGGGAGACTTCCCTTAACTGAGGCTTAGGAGTTTGTTAAATAAATCCTTTATTTAATTGCCTGATTAATTCCCCTTCATGAGCGTTGATTATCAAACTGCAAACTTCCCTCGCTGAGCAGGGAAGAATAGTGGAAGGACTAAAAACCAAACCAAGATTTAAAATCTTTTTTTTCCAGGACCCAGTGTGGAGACAGAGATGAAAGATCTCTGTAGTACAAACAGAGAAATAAGTGAGGCATCCAAGGGAGAGCTTTACCCCTTCCTCAAGTGAGGAAAGAGTGTTTATTCACAATTTGTCTGGGAAAAGCAAGCTGAGAATATTTCTCATATTTGTGGTTTTGAACATAATTTGAACAGGCTTTGGCCAGTGTTTTCCTCATTCCTGTGAAATTTTTGGGGCTATGCTTTAGCAAGGGCATCTGAAGCGACTCGTTTCCTCTTTTGAAAGCCCTTTTCATAATCTGGTGCCCCTGGGGCAGCAGTTGGAGCTTTCAGTCCCACCTGGAGCAGTGGGGAACCCTGCAGAGCCACCAAGATTTGGCAGTTTCAGGGTAGGAGCCAATACAGCTTTTCTTGACTAGATTTGTGGAAATGGAGATGAATTTGGTGATGCTTTGGGTTCATAAAGAACTAAACATGAGGAGCAAGAAGTGAAAATGTGCTGCTGTAAAAGGTGATGATCCACCATGCAGTCACATCTCCTGTAATTCCATTGTCCAAGAGCTAACACAACTTTAAAAAATCCCACTTCTTATAGATAGCCAAAACTTCATTTTTCCCCCTGATCTCTGGGTAAGAACAGTTGTCAATATTTTTCACACTGCAGGGAAGTTTTACTATGATACTTTTTATTGCCTTGAAGATATTTATTTTTTACTACTCTGAAAATCCCTCCAAACAATTGTCAGCACTTTTTAACACATACCTCTTGCAGCTAATTTTATTACACTTTTATTCTGCAGTAAACTGCTGCAGAGGGGGGGAATAAATAATTGATAGAGCATTTACAACTCCTCAGCACATAGTGTACATTGCTGAATTCATTATTTAAGTACATCACATTCTCCAGCTGTGTGGCATTTCCCAATGCCTTGATTCACTGTGTGCCATAAAGCTGGGTGGGGAGGCAAAGCCAGCAGCATTTCTATGCAAAAATGATGCAAGAAAAGGTAAAGGAATAATTCCTCCTGGCAGACTGCTATATCTATGTATTTATCACTTTATCACTGCCCTTGAGGTGAGTCCTAGGAAGGAGTGTGGACTTCTAGTGTGAGCACAGAAATAGGTTCTGTACAAAAACCACATTTTTGGGAGGTTTTTTGGCTGTTTAACCTGGAATATCCTGCCTAGTGCTCTTGGGGTGCTGGGAGGTGTAGACACAACTGTGGATATCGGGGAGCAGCATAAAATCTTCATCAGATTTAGGAAAGGAAAACAGGGGGAGAACTCATGGCCCATGGGGGATTCTTGGGGTGTGCAGGGCCAGGAGCTGGACTGCAGTGACCCTTGTGGCCTTCCAGCTCAGGGTATTCCCTGATTCCATAAAGCCATTCCAGTCCAGAACAGATATCCTGAGGGTAAAAATCCATGAATCCTTTGACTCAGCCAGCTTCATGGATGCTCAGATATGGCAGAATCCAGGCACTGCTGGTTCTGGCAGTCTTGTGTGCCTTGTTTGGTCACACCAACCTCAGGTGTGCTCCCAGCCTGGCTGAAATCCCTGCTGGAAAGTGGGAATGCACTCCTCATCTATTTCTGTCAGCTAAAATTAAGGGTGAAAACCACTGTGCTCCTCCATGGCCATGGCCATGCCTAGGCTTACAGCAATTCACCCCAATTCCCAGCATGGCAGGGATGGTTTTATTTTGCACAATCTCTCTGTTAGCACCAGGGACCTGATATTTGTATGAAAGCTGTTTCTGTAAACATTGCAGGTTTGAAAGCCCCCTGGAAAACTGGAGAGCAGAATGGTACATAAAACTGTAACTTACAATCTTTATTAATTCGTGAGGAATAGGTTGACTTTCCTGCAGGTCAGCTTTGGAGTGGCAGGAGGGAATTGCAACTTTGATAGCAGCAGGAAAGAAAAGTGGGGTGTGCAATGGAATGGCCTTAAAGGGATGGGAAATTATTGAGTTAGCCATGGGCAATCAATCTTCCTTACATCAGGGTAAAATCAGGAGCACAGAACTGCTGGGAGGGGAAGGCAGGGAAGTTAGAGCAGTTATAAAAGGGCTTGCAAATAAAATGAGAGTTAGGACTCAATGTACAAGGTCTTTGGGGTTTGAATAGCTGTTCAGGTGTTCAGAGTTTGGGAACACACAGCTCCAGATGTACAACATCTTTTCAACTCCGAGGGCAGATCCACTCTGTGCCACAAACTGCAGCACCTGCCCTTGTTTTTCCAGGAAAGCTCTTCTTCTACTCTGGCTTTCAGTGCCTCTGCCAACAGACAGTGAACAAATTAGTATTTGATCTGAGGTGTACTATTGAAGGATGGGGTGTGGTGGGACGAGTGCCAGAAACATCCTGAGGACAGGTTTAGAGCTTGTGTTCTCAGGTGCCAGGACATGCACAGCTCCTCCAAACACACAGCAGAATTTCAGAGCACTGGGAGAGGTTGGGCTGGGAGCAACCAGGGGGAAGAAAATGTTGGAATGAACGTGTGTGGTGAGATGTTTGTGTACTGAAACATGCTGATGGTTTGGGGTTGTTACAGTGCTCGGGTTGTTTCACTTCTGTGATAACACTTAGCACTTACCTCATGGAAAATTCATGACCCTGGCTCGAGAGAGATTTCACTTAAATGCTAGTTAGAATGTCAGAAAGCTGCGGGGAAAGCAGGAGTTTTATAAAGAAAGGCTAAGTTCTTTATTGCTGAGCTCATGCAGAGCTGTGGAGGAACCATTTTAAGGTTCATGCCCTCGTTGGAGAATTATTATTGAAACATTAGAATGTTTCAGCGCAGGGTCATGCTGCAGAGGAAGAGTCTTGGGCATGCCATAGCCCAGTCAAGGGAGACTAAAATCTCACCTGATTCAATTTACAGCTACATTGAGTTAAGTTGAGGCAAAACCATCCACTGTCCTTGTTGGATTGCCTATCCACCTTCCAGTTTTACTCATGTCGAACAGGATGCAGGTCCTGCTGTAAAGTGTTTATGAAAAGGAAAGGTAAAGAGAAGAAAAAGAGCATAATTAATTATCCAAAGTTAATGTTTAACATTATTTAAATGATCTGTTTTCCTTTAAAAAACATCATTCAGGAAATAAGGGAGACTTCCCTTAACTGAGGCTTAGGGGTTTGCATGCAAACTTTCTCACAGTGTATGATGTCATTGTCCCTGGAGGGATTTGGGACACATAGATGTGGGACTGAAGGACATGGGTGAGTGGTGGACAAAGCAGTTCTGGCTCAGTGCCTGGTCTTGGTGATCCTAGAGGGCTTTTCCAACCCTAAATGGTTCTGTGGTTCTATGTAGGTGAGGGAAGTGAGTAACTGGGGAGGCCAGAAGGAACTGGAAAATGTGATGATGATGTCAGAGCTTGCAGCAATAGGTAAAATCTTGTGATTTAGACTGGGGAAATAATATTTTTAAAAACCCCAACAAAGTAACATGTATTAAAAAAACACAAAACATGGTTTTCCAATGTCCTGGGATGAAGCTTTAAAAACAAAATCCTGTCCTGCATGCATTACTTTACATATTTCTTATAATGATTGGTGTGGAACTTGCATGCTGAAGTGCTTCCTTCAGTTAAACCCTGCTTGGATTTTAGCTTCAGCTGCAGATATTGGTGATAGGGGTGCAGTATTTTTGGAACACCCCAGTTTATTCCCTGCCCACCCTTCTGTGTCCAGCAGATGGCTAAGGAGTGGAGTCAGGCAGGGAGGTGGGGTTGAGTGGAGCACACCAAACCTGCAGGCTCTGACTGACCTGGCAGGGCTCAATGCCCATGGCTGCCATAGATAGAACTTAGGGCTGGTTTTTATTTCCATTACATGTGATAATTACATGCATTTCAGGAGCTGGATTGGTACTTCTAGGTCCTTCCTGACAGTGACAGACATTTCAGCCCTGCAGAGCCTCCAGATCCACTGCACTGGCATGGAGCAGCTGTACATGGCTGAAGAGGAACAAAACCCTCCCAAAATCAGCCCAGTGCCATGAGTGCAGCTCTGGTTCCCCTGCTGCAGAGGAAAAGCACCCCAGGCCCTGCAGCTGGCTGCACATCTGCTCTCCTGGGACTGTGTGTGTGAGGGAGGGTTGTGTGGAGGCTTTGAGGACCTGCTGATCCCAGAATTACACTTGCACTCTGCTGAGGGACAAAGCACAGCCTGCAGTGTGCTGCCCCTCCCTGGTGAGCTCTGTGACCCCAGTCAGCTGCTCCAGGGTGGGGAAGGGTCTGTATTTAGCTGGAAATATGGAGAGGAAGGGATCCCAGAGGGCTGTGGGCAGCCTGTGGGTGCTGAGCTCAGGCAGAGCTGTCCCAGCCTGTGCTCTGCAGGGATGGGAGCTGCTGCTGAGCAGCTTGGCCCCAAGAAAGGGCACTGCTGGCCCAGGGGATACTCTGCTCCATTGCTCCAAGGAGGTGGCAAACAGAGGAACCAGCCAGGAAGGGTTTTCTGGGCCAGAGCTGGCAGAGAGGGAGGCAGAGATACCTGTGAGGACGTGAGGAGAGCTGAAAGGCCCTGGTGTTCTTCACACAGAGCTGCAGATGGGAACCCATCCTGTGCTGAAACATCTTCAGATGTCCCACTCTGCTTCATTGCAGAGATTTATTGTCATTAGGGCTTTGGGATGTCAGAGAAGTGCCACAGAACACTTTGTTGTGCCAAAATTCATTGCTCTGCTCACCCACAGCCATTCCAAGGGACATGGCTTTTCCTCTTGTCAAACTTGGTAGCAATGTAAACCCCACAGTTGTTGTTTGTTTCTTTTCCTACAGTTGGGGAGCAGACAGCCAAGTACTTTTTTGCAAGTTTGTTGATGTTTTCCCTCATTCTGCTCCCCTTGCCAAGCTTACGCAATTCGGTGTCTCCATGTCTCTGCTCTGCAGCTCCTCTGCAGATGCCTTCCTACTTATCTGTCTTCATCTTTCCACTCTAATGGAACATTGAATTTCCCCATTTTTACCTTGCTTTCATGGAAGGTCTGTTTCAGCTGCCCTTTCTGGCTGTTTGATGGTTTCTAGTGCTCTTCCCCACCTTGTATTCCCCTCCCTGTGTTGCTGCTCCAAGTTGGTCTCTTGTGCTTTTTCTCACTCCCAGTTATACTTCAATAATCTTGAGCAACAGATTGGGGCACTGGCAGGACATTTGTCGGGACTCTGCAGGGAGGAGCAGAAAAAAAAGAGATGAGCTCTGTTCCTTCCAGCTTCCTGTTGACACAAATTATTGAAGCTATGCTAATGGGAGACACAACCACGCAGAGGAGATTCAATTTGGTGTCAAAGCATCTTCTGGAGAGTGAACAGCAAACAAAATGAATGTGGGCAAGAAGAGAAGCATTTTGAAAAGCTATTTACTGTAAATCTGGGAGATTTTCAGTGTCATTCCACGTTGGGTTTAAAGGAAGCAAGTCTAAATGTTTGTTTCACTATAAGAAAATCCTGTGCTCGTTACCAAGGGTCAGATTTGTACAATAATCCTGAAAAATGGGATAGAATTTGGCTGGTTATTGCTGTCTTTTATATGCCAGAGGGGATCTTCTTAAAGGTCAAGGCTGGAGATTGCCTACCTGCAATCTGCCTTCTGCTCAGGTAGGGAAGGCATTTCAGGAAGCTCAGATTTAATGTCTGCCATCATGATAAATGTTAGAAATGCTGGGATGTATTTCAGTCACTTTGATGTATTTCATTAAACCAAACCTGGAGCCAGCACTGAATTTTCTTGTAGTTTCAACCATTCTGGCAGGCTGGATGTGCTGGACAGGTACAGGAAAGGCAGCCAGAGGTGTGCAGTGTCCTTTCCCTGCCCTTTGGCTTCAGGAAGCTGCTGAAGCTCCTTCCTCTGCTCCTTCCTCAGCAGGAGCTGCCTCCTTTCCCAAGCAGGGCAGAATTTCCTCCTGAGGCATGGGACAGCAGGATTTGGATGGCAGGGCTCAAACAGCCCTGTGTGATGATGTGTGGCAATGTCTGTATCAAATTCCCAGTGCCTAACAGCAAATATTGGCATCAGTGTCCAGTTCTGTGGCCTTTATTCCTAGCAATATTGGATTTACAGAAGGGTGTTGGATTTACAGGTTTCAAGGCAGAGGTCTGTGTACCTACAGAGAACAAACAAACAGGTGCTTTCCTTCTGAGCAGAGCTTCCCAAAGGATAAAAAACCTGCAGTTGGATTCTCTGTCAGCCAGGGAAGATTTTGGCCTCTTTGCCCAGTCTGCCACTTAAAGCCAAACATGCTGATGGATTTGTACTGCGAGAGCTGAAAGTAAACTCACAAAACTGTGTCAGAAGGAAGGTGAAAATATTGCAAGCCTTTTGTCAGAAGAAAATTGAATACCAAGGTGAAAACATTGCAAGCTTTTTGGTCAAAAGAAAATGTAATACCAGGTCTGAACATTGAACTGGAGCAAAGTTCATAAATATTTATTAGTTTAAATGCATCCCTAGAAATCTAAATACATTGATCCTAGTTGTGTGTTTGCTCCTTGCACCTCTCTGTAGAGCTGGTTTTAGTTTAATCTAGTCTTGGAACAGAAAGGGAATATTCCAGTCTTCCTTACTGATTTTGATTCCCTAAAATAAGTCAGCTCATTTGAAATTCCTGTTTAAAAAAAGCAGAGATCCGTCAATAATAAATAAATGAATAAATCTCAGTGTGGTGATGATTTGTCTTCTATCTCATACGGATAGCCAATAAATCTCTCAGCTCTACATTTGTCAATCCTTGCTTGCACTCTAAATTTCTTTATGTACAAACTGTGTGAGTATTTTTTTTGAGCCATCAGCATAATTTAGTGCAAAAGTAGACTCCAATATTTTGACTCCATTCCTGAATTTTGTGAAGGTTGTTGCCAGTTTCCCTGCTCTTCTCTACACAAAAAAGCAGCAGTAGGAGCTCTTGACATCCATTACAGACTTTAACTGCATTGGACATTCCTGGAGGCAGAAAATTCCAACAGACTTTCTTACTTTCTAGTGAAAGAAACTGTATTCAAATAAAGGCTGTAAAACTAATACTCAAAACAGGACTGTAAAGCTGTGGCTCACATCCTTTGTGTTACCTGCTGGTCTTGCTGCAGTAGAAACCTTCTTTTGTGCTAGATTAAGGCAAATATCCATAACTATGGGTCAGATGATGGAAATTAGGGTTGATTTCTTGAGCAATCTTAATATTTAATTAAAAAGGAAACCTGTGTGATATATTCCCTATGAAGTTACCTTAGGGAATCATTTTTTCAAGTCAAAATCTATGTTATATCTGGAGGAGTCCTCTGGTGGTGTCTGAGGAATGGCTTTGCACCATGGAAATCCAGAATGGAAATCCAGAATGGAAATCCACTGTGGAAATTCACCATGGAAATCCATCATGGAAATCCACCATGGAAATCTATAATGGAAATCCACCAAGGAAATGCAGCATGGAAATCCACCAAGGAAATCCACCTAGGAAATCCAGCATGGAAACCCACCACTGATTACTTCCTCCACAAGTTTCACTGAATTCACTACTTTTTGTGAAAACCTCCTATTTGAACAAGAAAGTCTCAGGACCTCATCTCTAAAAAAACCCTCACAAATGAGAAAATCTCTTTCTGTGGCAGTGAGCCCCAAACCATTCCAAGGAGTGCTTAAACACATGGCCAAGTCCCATCAAAATAAACAAGAGCACAAATGTTTCCCTGAGCAGAACACTGAACTCCATGTTCCCATAACAGTGCAATAAAGAGCATTTTCTCATTGCTGGGAGAGCACCCAGCAAGGAGTCCCCAGAGCCTCTCCCTTCCAGAAACTTCTTTTTCCCTTCTGTAACTTTTCATTCTGAACTAAAGGCCTCCAGAAGGCCTCTCCATCTAGACCTCATGGTATTGCTTTTTGCTAATTCTTTTATTCCAGACATGTCTCGATCTGTGTTCTACCCTCTCATGCTCATAGGCTGTTTTCCTTCATTTTAATCCTCATGTCTTCCTTAAATCTCACTTTCCTCACTGTTTACACATTTTGTCAGTGCCTCTTCCACCAGCCAAGGTGCCTCTCCTTGCCAGATGCCTTCTTGCCCAACCCTGCAAGCCAGGAGATGTTTTTATGTCTCTGACTGTGACTCTTTTCTGGTTCTCTGGGATTTTTTTAAATCTTGTTTTTCTAACTGTTGTAGAAAACTTTTTTGTTCCCCTCTCATGGATGCACTCTGGTAATTTGTAAGCCAGTTCGTGCAGTTGTTCCAAGGGCATGAGGTTTTTATTTAAGGCTTTTTTTTTTTCATCCTGTAGGAGCTCTTAATGGTTTGTATCTCATCAGCTGTAATTCTAATGTGAAAATATTCCAGCAGTTAATTACAGCAGTGATTAGCAGGGGATGAGCTGTGCCTCTCAGATTGCAGTTCCCATGCTGCAGGGGAGCTGCAGGAGCCAAGTAAATGCCCTTGGGAATTCTGGAGAGCTGGAGCAGGCAGGCCAAATCCCTCTGGGAAGGGTCAGCACAACCCCCAGAGGCTGAGCAGCTCCATCTCGAGGTGCAGCAGAACCCCAGAGGGAGAGGAGGGAGCTGAGGGTGAGGAATAGCTGCAGTCAAAGAGGAGGAGATGCTGCTAACCCAGGGCAGGGCTGGAGGGGGAAATGCAGATCTCACCTTGCAGAGCACAGATCACTTTGCTCTGGAGCAGGCTGGGCTGCCAAACCTCAGGGAACAAGTTTGTGTGATAAAACTCCCCAGGCAGGGTCCATGGAGGCAATCCTTGCATCCACAGCCCAACTCTGCTGCCTCTGGCTTTGGCTCCTGCTGGAAAAGCACTGGAGGAACACTGAGTTCTTCTGTCAGATCCCATCTTCCCTGGATCCTGCCCCTGTGTCCAAAGGGATTGGCAGGCACTGCTCCATCTTCCAGGGGCTGTGTCCAGGTCTGGGCTGCCTGGGGAGGTTTCAGACTTGCCCTGAGCTGTCTGTCAGCTCCTGCTGACAGAGCTCTGCTCCCCTCCATCCTCCTGTGAGCTATCAAACAGCAAACCAAATGTACATGAACTCAGCCTGCTGGAAAAGTATTCAGTGTTTGCTGAAGTGCAAGAGAAAAAATGTTGACCAATCTCAACAAAAAAACCACATGGAGAACATGAAAATGGTCACACAGATGCTTCCCGGGTAGTAATAATTTAAAAACCCAACTATCCAAACAAAGGCAGTGCAGACACTGTGTTTAAAATGCAGATAGAGTGAAAAATCCTGGCCAGAGTGGACAGTACATGTGTCAAATGTGTCCTTCCAGCCCCTTCCACACAACTGCCTCATTCCTTCTCACTCTGAAGGATCTCAGAGGTTTGTGTCTCCAAGGACACCTGCTGTTTGTGCTTTGTGCTTTTGAACATCTCTTATTCCCACAAGGTAATTCAGCCTTTATGGAATGACCAACCATATTTCTGAAAATGATGACATTTCAGCCTAAAAATGGATATTTCAGCCTAAAAATGGCCTTCAGGACATTTTTCCTGGTGCCATCTGAAGGGGATGAAGAAACCAATGTGTCATTTTCTTGATTTAATCCCTACAATAGCATTGTAACAGAACCAGCCTGTAGTGCAGACCAGCTCATCTTTCAGCTTTATAAACCTGCAGCCCCTCCAGGGACCCTGTAGGGCAAAGGGATCTTCCCCTTGTGGATTGAAAGGGAAAATCCCATTGCAGAGTCATCCATGGTGAGCACTGAGATCACATTAGAAACTTAGATTTTCCTTTAGCAATTTCAGCCACAATTTCTGATACTCATTAATGCTTTCGGAAGGAGGCAAGTTTTCATGGACATGCAGAGGTAAACTGATATTTCATGGAATATTTTCACTCTTAGGATGATCCCACACCTTAGAGCAGCCAAAGATGGGTTAATTCTCAGTTAAAAGTGATATTTTTTATGACAGACCTTATTTATGACCAATCCAAGAAGTGTTCACCCACCCAATTTTCCCATTTCTCCAGTCCTAGGGAATGCCAGCCCACCTAGGTGGGTGTAAGAGCCATCCAGAGAATTTGGGATTGTTTTAGTTGTTCCCATGAAGCACTAGATGGTCACTTGGAGTTTTCCCACTGCCAGCAGGAGCAAAGCTCAGCTTGTAGAGCGGACAGATAACAAACCCTCAGAAAAGGGAAATCTCTGGCAGAGAGGGCTCAGTAAAATCCACAGCCCTGGGTGGAGAACAGGCAAAGGGATGCAGTCCTTGCATGGAAATCTTCCTCACCACCCCAGGAAATTCCCCACTGGAGTAGGCAGAGCTACAAATCCTTCAGCCTGGCAAGAGGGATTAGCAGCTTTCTGCAATTCGAGGCAGCACCATCTGCAGTAATTAGTTTTAAATATCATTTCTAATTATCTTTGAGGGAAAAGTTGGTGTGTTCAGGAACAACTCCGAGCCTCTCAGAGATGGTGTACATGGAATTAAGCACAACTGAACTCCTCCAGAGTGATAAGCAGATAATTATCCAGCTCTTCATGAAGTTAGCAGAGGGATTTTTGGTAACTCCTGCTTGCTTACAGCATTATCTGGGCAGGCAAATTTAGAGTTCCAGTCCTGGGGGGAGGAAACCCCAGAAAGATTTTATAGGAAATCAAGGGGAATAAGTGGTTTTTTACTAAATATTTCTTCTCTGTGTCACACCTTGTGGGAGAGGAGAAAAGGCACATCTGTCACTGTCCTGTTCTGTTCTGGAGCAACAATCCATAGGTCTGAATGTGGGAGAATTTTATCCCAACTAGAAAAGAGCTGACATTACAATGACGGCTGCAAAATCCAACCATTCTCCTTTTAAAATAACAGCCTGGAAAATGTGAACATGTAGGCGAGGACATCCCTCTTTGAACTGAAAATGAGATGCAAAAAAATGGAAAATGAGAGGTTAATTCAGCTTGCTAAACTAAGAACTTTTTTCCACTTTTTTGGTTTCTTCTTAAGATGTAAAAAAGACTTCTGCTGAAATACTGAGCTCTGTGAGTTGGGTGGTTTTTTAGATCATTATGGGTTTTGATATCCATATAAAATACCTCAGTGGCTCTATTAATATTTTCTATTTCATGAACATCTCATGTCTGTAAATATTCAGCAGTGGATTAGGTAATTCAGTAATTTATCATCTAAAAAGATGATGCTCCTGCCCAGGACTGGTGTTGATTTGCTTCAGCTGCTCAACAGGAAAATATAAAAAGATATAGACCAGATCCCACATAAAAAATTATAGAAGGTCATTAAAACTGAAATGAAATTCTTCTTCAGAAATAGCCCAATAGAAATAGCAATCAGGGGAAATAACAAATATTTGCAGCAGTTTATGGATGCAAAATTAAAATGCCAAAATTTTATGTGAATTGGGGTTGAATTTATCAGGTTGCTCTTAGGGGGGGCAAATGATTGTCCAGAGATTCCTGAATTTGTAGAGACAGAGGTGGAGCAGCATCTCAGCAGGGTAAAGGAGAAATCATTTCTCCAGCTGGGGGAATTGGAGATATTTCTCTCCTTTGCCTCCCAAACTGAAACCTGCTTTTCCTACCTGCTGTTTCCTAGGTCAATTATTGGATTAGAGGATACTTTGGAATGACACATGTCTGTTTTCTGTGATGGACACTATTTTATTTGTAGTAAACAAGCATTTGCTAACAATTAATCTGAATGACAGCTTTCTTACCTCTTGCATGAAAGGCACAACTCCTACAAATAATGCCAATTTCTCACTTGGTTTTGCTCCCTTTCAGTGAAAATGGAAAAGAAAGTAAGGAAAGAATCACAGGAAATAAAATCACATTATTTTATTTCTTCTTTGGAGGCTTTTATTTAAAGATAGCTAAATAGATTTATTTTAACTTAACAGCTTGGCAAAAATCATATATTTAATAATAAGTATTTTCTTGTGGAATTTTGAATTTGGATCTTGGATCAGAACAGAAATAACAAGTAAGTTGTCAGGAATCCTATTCACCAACCACCTTATTTTGGTAGCTGTGATAATATTTCCTTTCCTTGAGGCCTGATTTGCACAGAACACAACCCAAACACCATTTCTTAGGCTTTTGGTGAAGACTACTCACCATTAAGGTATTTTCCACTGGAATTCCAAATTTAAGGATGCATTTTACCAAACCTAAGTAAACACCACTAAATTAAACAAGTCCTGTCTGCCAGCTGGAAATGCAAGCAAAGCTTTCATGGGGTTTTTTTTTCCCCTTTAAACAGTTTTTGCTCTCCCTGCCCCCTGAGCCTCCTCTCAGAGTAGGTATTTTATCTGCATTATGGACAGAGTTCTATTGTTCTGGGCTTTTTGTGCTGTTTGCAACCAGCAAATCCCACTATTCAGAGTGTTGTGCTGAGTTGTTTATGTCCCATGCTGGCACGGTGACAGTGGGACACATCACAGGCAGGGCCAGCCAGGGCTTTGGAGTCCTGGAACTGCAGTGCCCTTGGGCTGCCAAAGCCCTCCTGCTCCCTGGAAACCCCAGCCTGGCCTCGGGCTGATTTCAGTTTCCAGCTCTTACCAGAGAGGAGCTGATCTGCTCAGTGCAGAGAAAGAACAGCCTCCAAATCCACTTCTGTTTGGTAAAGAGTTCTCTGGGTTTTTGGGTGTAATTGTTGTGTTGAGTTGCAGCAGCCCAGAGCACAGGATGTGTCTCAGGAATATTGCATTAAAATATTATATATTAGACATTGATAAAAATAGCATAACACAGAGCAGTTTCAACCATTCCCATCTTTGCTGGAGGTGGGAGAATGGCCATGTGGGAATGGCCTGTGGAGATGAAATTTCTGTTTGCTCCTCTCCTTACCTGTTAATGTGACACATCTGCTTTTATCTGTCTGCCAGCACTGCAAAATCGTGTTTCAATGTCAGGGAGCTGCCAGCCACTAAATGGATGATAAATAGGCCTGGTCTTTAGATTTGAGCTGATAGAAGAGGTGAAATTACAATGATTTTATAATCAGAAAATCATCTTAAAACGTATAGACAGCAAGGTATCTGAAATCCAGCATTCCCATGTGTTTAATTTCTGTACCTCTGAGGGCTGAACTTTCAGAGGTGTTCTGTGTTGATTTGTACATGAAGTCACAGCTTGGGTGGGTTAAAAGGTGTGTGAGGAGGAGGAGGAGGAGGAGGCTGGGTGGGATGTGCCCCTGGATCTGCTGAGTTGATGGAACACCCCAGACAAGAACCAAAATGTCAGCATGAGCTCACTGGGTCACAATGTGGTTTCTCTCCTAAGCTTTCTGTTCTGCTCTGCTTTATTTTGCAGTTTGCCCAGCTGGTGTCTGTCTACAAAACCTTGGGCCCAGAGAAGTTCCCTCTAATCGAGCAAACCTTCTACCCCAACCACAAGGAAATGGTAGGTGCCAACAGCAGTGCTCAGTCTGCTTTCTGTCTCTGTAAAACAAGAGCTGGGGCTCACAATTCCCTCTTCCCATTTATTGTCTGTTCCACAAGCCCTTTGGGCAGCTGTTGAGGGGTGAGGCTGGGTGCTTTATGGGAGCAGAAGTTGATATCTGTGCCACTAAACAGTGCTTAAAAATATCCACAGGCACAGGAATTCAGCAGCACCTGTGCTGGCAATGTGTTTGTTGCAAGAGTCCATGTCATGGCCTGTGGCAACAAGGCCAGCAATTCCATGATACAGAAGCAATGGCCAGGCAACTTCCCCAGAAGACAGGATGAGAATTACCTTTCTTTTCTGGTGAACAGGAGGATTGAACCTTGCAGAGATTGGCTAACCTCTGCAAGAGCTAATTTGCTAACAACTTGAACCCCGTGATGGTGAGTTGGAGGTTCCCAGGGGGGAAGGTCATTCCTCAGCTGCCCAACTCCAGATCTCAAAGGGATGAAATGCTCACAAAGACACTGAGCAATGATTAAAATGCAGGAGTTCCTCCCATGGTTGGTTTTCCCCCAGTCCATTCTGGCTCGTTCTGGGGGTTTGTTGTGTTTGGAGATGATGCGCTGGGCACTGCAGAGCTTTGAGCACAGCCAAAATCTGAGCTTGGGTGGTTGGGACTGGTGATCTGCTGAGCTGACACTGATTCCCAGTCCTTTAGAAATGAGAAATAGCAGAGGTGAGCCTGCCAGAAGCCAAGGAGCAGCTGGATGGAGCTCTGAGGATGGTTAGTTTGAGGCAGCAGTGAGGAGCAGCTAGTGGGACACGATGGACCTCATGGGATCCTTCCTGCTCGAGATTGGCTATGAGTTTATTGGAAAAGCAGCTCTTTTGGGTGCATTGCTAAATTGCAGTGCCTGGAAATGAAAAACATCTCATTTTGGGGCGAGAACCAATGTGTCAGACTTGTAAGTTTATGTGGCATGTTTTTCTGAGGAATATGGCACTGTGTGAGTGGTTTTCCCTGCCTTCATCCCTCTACACTGCTCATTAAAATCTGAACTAATAAGTTATTTCTCTTTTGGTTGAACTTTTGAATGTTGTTCTCCACAGCTGAGTAATTTTTGTTACACATTTCTATAGTAATGAATGTTAATCTAGAGGAAATGAACACATTTGGGGATAGCATTGCCACTCAGAGCTGCTGCAATGACTGTGATAACACTCATTTGTTTGGTTTTATTCCTCTTGAAGAAAGAACTTGGAACTTTATGGCTTGGGAAATAATCAGGCAATGTGGTACAAGATAGCATTTGGTTGGAATTTCTAGAGTGGGTTGTAAAATGATCTGGAAATCAGAGTCTTCTGTTGCTGAACTGAAATCATATAATGCTATTTTGTTTTGAGTTTTCAACACTTTCTCAACAGCTGGCCTCGTTTGCATTTGTTGATGCAGAATTTGGCAATGAATGTTTAATTTTATTTTTGGTTTTGAGTCCCTCTTGCCTTTGCTCCTTCCCTTCATATTCTCCACATGGGAACCTGGAGCTGTCACCCCCCCAGTGCAAACCAGCTCAGGGGGGATGTGGGATGGGAAAAACCCCAAATCTCTGGGAATTGAGGGCCAGCTGAGCCTGCCAGAGGTGCTCCTTCCATCCTCTGCTGGTGATTTGTGCCGAGGCTTTAGGCAAGAAAGGGTAAACAAACAAAGATGCCATTTTGGGTGAAAATGGAGCTGTTTTAATGAAACACTTTGGGAAACAGAAACATTCATCCCAGGCTGATTACACAAATCGCTGTGAGGCTTTTGAACTCATTGCTGGTTGAGTCATATCTGCAGCCTTGCCCTCGGTAATTACCTCCCTTCATTTCACTCCATCCCCACCTCTTCTGTGCTCTGCCATGGAAAAAACAACAAGGCTTTTGCAGCATAATTGGTGGGCAATTTAATTAAAACTGAACTGGAACATGGAGGAAACACCAGCAATGTTCCAGGTGCTGTTTTGTCCCCGTTCACCTGTACAATCTCCCTTCTCTCCTCTTTTCTCTACTCTTAAGTCATGTGAATAATTTTCAAATTAAATTCAAACATGCCAGGGTGTATTTCTGCTCTACCCTCTCATATAACACATACACAGTTCCAAGGAGTAAGAATAAAATGTAAAAAATAATCTGCTGTAGATAATATATCAATGCTACTAGTTGATAATATATCAATGCTACTACAGTAGAAATCTTGATAGGAAAATGACATATTCAGAATGCCACGTTGTAGTCAAGCCTTTTCAGAATCTGCCTCAGGGAAAATAAAAACTCACTCTGAGAGGGGTTTTTGTAAAGCTTTTCTTGCCATATTTGTTGATATGAGCTAAAAAAAAAATCTTTGGACCATCCATTGTGGGAAGTTTGGCCAGATTTATGCTGAGCCAGAAATTGAAGTAGACAGATATTGATTGTGAAACACCTCATGTGGCAAATTTTACAGCATTTTTAAAATGTTTTTAAAGCTAAATATGGCATATAACTTGTATTACAGGTACTCATAAATATCAAAGAAAGCATTTATTTGTGCAAGGTGCACAGAGAGGGCAATCTGTGCTGGGTGAGCTGAGTGTAAGGGCTGGTTAGTGTAAAACTGAGCCAGAAATAGAACCATGGGGAGTTAAAAAGCAGAAAATATCTGTTTGCTGCAGAATGTGACCCAAAAGACACCATCCCACCAAAATGGGTTTGGAGACAAATCCAACTGGATTTGTCTTGAGTATTAACCATTGAATATTAACCATTGAATATTAACCATTGAATATTAACCACTGGATATTAATCAGCCCCATGTTTGACTTAAACTTTGTGGTTATTGAGCTCTCGTGGGCTTCTCTAGGAATTGGTTTGATCTGACAAGAGGAAATAAGGCCTGGCTTTGAATCTTTCAGAAAATTCATAATATAAATGCCCAGCACTGTCAGGAAATAGCTCTGCCAGTATTGCCACTGCAATAGCAATTATCTTTTGGAAGAAATGTAGCTTTTTCATTCTTTTTATTCCATTTATATAAGTCTATGGGCCAAATTGTTAGTGTTAGGTACCTTTTTGTTTGGCCTTAGTAAAGCAGAAAACAAGATGGGCTTTACATTTGGCAGCACATGTATGTGAAGTTTTAATTCAGGATTGTACATTAAAAGAGTCAGGCTGATTTAAAGTGAAACATTGGCTTTTCTATATTATGGGACATATATTCCTCAAAGAAACAATTACATGCTTTCCTGCTGGCCTTGCCCAATTTGCATTATAAATGTATAAATTTAGTCACAGAAAAAGTAAGTATTTTTTCTCAGAAGAGTGTTTCCAAACCAGTCCTTTAGATAAAGGTTCATGCAATTGTCAAAAGAAATATTAGAGACATGAAAATATGTCACCAAAAATAATTTCTGCAGTGGGTTTTTTTTCAAATGTCCCTTATCTCTCCAGTGCATCAAATCCTGGTGTGTCACAAGGTGCATGGGACATGCTGAATGGCATGTCCAAACTGCTGCTCATGGAATCAAAGGGAATCAGGGATGTGCAAATGTTATTTTCAAGTCCAATCCCAATGGTTTTATCAGGACTCTATAGCAAAGAGGCTGAAGACAATGTTTGGGAACCCCTTGAGCCCAAGGGCAGGAATGAGCTGACTCTGCCTGAGCCCCAGGCTGGGAGTGTCCCCTGGGAATGCAGGAACCTGGGAAAGGTTTGGTTTGACCTTTTAAACAGATCTGATCCCAGCAAATGAGAGCAGAACTGAACCTCTGCCTGTGAGAGAATCCAATGGAGAAAACTGGAGAGAGTAAAATATGTCAGAAATAACAACTATTGGAGATTCCCATCCTGCCTGAGGCTGAACTTTGGCATTTACTGAAACAATTCCCAAAGTTTCACCACCGTGAACTGAATATTTTAGTAAACTTAGATACGTGAGAGATTAGTTACTAACTCCAGTGATCAATTCAGGAAAGCTGAGACACTAAAAAGTAGCAGCCAAAATGTGATGTAACACTTCTCCAGCCCGAGTTCACAAGGAGCCAAATTCACTAGGACAGAGTTTGATGTATATTTATGAATAAAAATAATTAAATCATATTAAATATGATCAAATATCTGAGAGCTCCCAGAAATCACTGCAGTGTAGGTTATGCAATATTTATTGCACAGATTTTCACAAGAGTTTCTAAAGCCAAGGATTTTAACAGTGCTGGGGTGCAATGGCCTGGGCAGGTATTTTGGGAGGTGTTCTCAAAGGCTCCATGAGGATGGACATGATTTGTGCAATTCTGAGCAGTTTTAGCCTGTCCTCTTCTGTGGTGCTTCCATGGAATGCTGAAGCACTGAACATCTGGCTTTGCCTTCAGCAAGGTGTTGCTGTCCATGGGAATTCTGGCTTGGGAATTGGGGTTTGATTATCAAGGCTTTCTTAACTTAGTTATCAGTGAGAATGACAACTCTGTGGCTAAAGGAAGCTGTGACATAAGGACCATACAAAGTGTGGAGCACAGATTGTTTTAATCACAGAAGTGTTCAACTTGTTTCGACAGATAAGGAAATATTTGTGAATCTTTCTTTAATAGCACATTGTTATAATACTTTACATATACACTGTACAATAATTCTTTTGTATCCAAGACTTTCATACAGAAACAAACAAACAAAAAAAAAAATAGTTCTATAAAACATTCCGTAGTTCATCGGAAAGATTTGGAATAAAAACACGGGGAGCTCTTAACCTGCAGGTTATCAAACAGGGGGGCAAAATTCTGGCAACGCTTTTGTTCTCGTACATTCATATTGGCAAAAGGGAGCTCGGTGTGCCTCGGAGGACACAGGGGAGCACTGCCAGCCCTCTGTGCAGAGCAGAGCAGAGCAGGTCCCTGCAGCAGGTTTGTCCCTTGTCCTGCAGGAGCGCCAACCCCTCAGGGTGGGGTTTGCAGGACACCCGCTGTTTGTTTCTAACTCAATTTGGGATGGCGGCGGCTCAAAGCCGCCAGCAGGCCGGGTGGGATCAGCCTCCAGGGGTGCTTTGTTTGGGAATTGACCTCTCTAGGGCTCGCTGATGTCGATGAACTCCTTCTCGGGGGGTGGCCCCCCTCGGTACCAGCTGCAGGTGCCGTCGCTCCTCTTGATGCAGGCGTAGTGCTTGGCCTGGTGGCCGTAGAGCTTCCTCTCGATGAGCCAGTCTGTCCACAGGCACTCGTTGGGGGCACTGATGGAGCAGGGCACCATGTAGCACGTGGTGATCTGTGGGGAGAGCTCAGTCAGGGCCTCACTGCCTCCTCTTGCTGCCCTTTGCTGGGCTGGGGAGGATGAGGCAGGCAGGGTAAAGGGGTAAAGGGTTTTATCTGGTGTTTTAACAGCATCCTAGGTGTACAGCCCTTCAAAGGTGGGACAGGTCAAGATGTACACTGGAATTGATGCCAGAGGATTTTTGCCTTTTTCCTTTTCCATATTTGTAACCTTGCCAGCACTTTTGCCTACCCTGTCCCCCAGCTAGAAAGACCGAAGCCATGGCAAAACTCCAAGGCCTGGGGGCTACGAGGCCCCTCTCCTATCTTGGCTTTTCCTGGGAACCAAGGTGGAGAGCAAAATCTTCAAGAGACACTGTCATCAACACTGTCATCAACAAGAGCAACTAATGAGAGGGCTGGGAGGCTCCAGAGAAAAGAAGGGGCTTGACCTGGGGGGAATAGCATCACCACTTCTCCTCCTAATTAGTGCTCTTCAACAATTCTGCTAATTTCCTAAAACCTAGAAGACTGTATTCACCCCTGTGGGGGTTGGGCTTTTGTGGATGTTCATCCACAATTGTCCCTGGAGCTCCAGGGTATACAAAACAACTCTGCAATTTTTATGGACTTTGCAAATTAGCATATCTGTCTAGAATTTTTCAATAAGAAACTTAATCAACGAAGTAATGTTTTTCTATTTTAAAGAATTTCTCTCTAAATGAGGCTAGAGTTCAGTTTACAAAATATGCTCTAGAGAGAAGGTTTCAACCTTCAAAAACCTCGAGGTTTTTGATAGCACAGAGCTCTCTGGCCTCTAACTGTGAATATTTGTTTTTCCTGCCTTGCAGAACTCTCAAACTAAGCTAGAATATCAGACTGTAAAAATTACAAGCATTTAAGTGAAGGATATAGAGAACTCAGAGGATATATGAAAGGTATAAAAATGGATAGAAGGGTATATAAAAATACAAAATGTATATAAAAAAAGGCAAAAATCAGCAGGCATCACTTTCAGCTGGTGTTTATTCCCAAAGATGTGAATGAATGGTGTCTGAGAGAACAGGCATTGCTCTGCCCTGCACTCACCTTGCAGCCACAGCCCATCTGGTACCTCTGGTTCAGACTCTTCTTCTGAGACAAGGATAGGTCATCCCAGGGCTCAATGTAGTTGCACAAATGGATAAGAACTTTGCCATCATTTAAAATCTGGCCTGTGGCACAGAAAACACAGAAAAGCAAGGCATTACTAATGCAAAACAGGAAAAAAGCATTACAGTTTGGTCCACGGCACGGTAAACACAGAGAAACAAGGCATTACAAAAACAAAACATTAAAAATGTTTTCTGAATATTAAAAGTATAAGGATACCTCAAGTTTTAAACTATTTGCATGAAATCAGTAATACTCAACACTTTTTTTAAAATTAATTTCATTATAACTGAGAGAATATTCTTCTAATTGCACGGTGTATAGATGTAAAAGATTGAAAAAGGATATTTTTCAAAAGGTGTTGGTAATGTGCCAGCAAGGGGTGGATGAAATGCAGTACATTAGTGTTAAAAATCCAGTGTTAAACTGGATTTTAGGACTCTCTAGAAAAATCTGTAGGTACTTGGAACACCAGACCTGCAGACACAGAGGGATGGGTTGTCTCATCATGCATTGTTTGCATTCCTGGGAAAATTAGTATTGACAGTTTTAATCAAATAATAATGGCTGATTTTTTTCAATTTACGAATTATATCATTAATGACCTTTAATTCCTTTGGAACTCCTTTAAGACTGTTGGATAAAGGATGGAAAGCATGCAAGATCACACTGTAACTACAGCTGGACACAGTGTGTACATCTCATTGTATTTAGTACAGAAATGCATTCCTTCTTAGCCTATTTTAGCAAATTCACTCTAAGTAGCTTCTGGATTTCCAGGAGCATTATTTTTGTTCCATTTTACCTGTTAGAAGGTACTGTTTTTTGTTGTTGGCTTCCAGTTTCACTCCACAGAGTGATGAATCAAAAGGGGTGTAGACATACTGGACATCCTTGAGCTTTTCAAATCCTTTAAACATCTGAAAATGATCAGAAACAGAAAGTCAGTAGTGGAAAACATGCACGAAAAACAGTTGCAAACAAGAGCTGGAAGAGCTACAGGGTGAGTCTCTTTAAAGGAGGCTCCAAATTCTGAATTAATGTGAGAAAACACCAACAGTTGGACTTTTTCTCTACGCTTAATGAAACACAGCCAACAGCTTTAGAAGGAGATTAGGTAGGTCTTCATTTTTTAAATTGTAGGTTTTAAAATGTGCTTTCTCAGAGTATTTCATGGATTGTTAAAACTTTCCCTTCTATTCATATTCTCCTGGCATTTTTCCATTTAAGGAGCAGCACATCTCAATCCAGGCAATCCATCGCAACCAAAATGCAAATATTTCTGAGGATATTCATATGGGGAATTTTCTCCTGATCAGTGCAGTTGTTGGTACCTCCAGGGACACGAAATATGCTGAGGAGCTGAGCATTTTCTGACCATTGTTCTCACAGTTGGCCACTGAAGCAAAGTGCTTTTCCACATCCAAAATTCTGACCACTGGGACCTTCTCAATAAAACTGCTGGAAAACGGGATCCAGCCTTTGGGATTGACAGCCTGCAGGATTTACTGCTCTGACCCCAAACGCAGAGATTTGGCATCAGAGCAGTTTTCAGACCAGCTGCTCCTCAACCAGCAGCTCCAACTCCCAAAAGAAACCCGAAATGAGCCCTGAGAAGCTGGAAACAAGCTGAGCTGTGCCCAAACCCAGGGAGCAGGGAGCGCGAGGTGCTGCTGAGCCCCAGAGTGGCTGTCATCACCTCGAGTGACATCAGCCGCCCGGGTGACATCATGCCACGTGCTGACAGCTGGGGACAATGCAGGGGCTCACAGCTCCCCAGGCCAGCTCTCCCAGCCCCAGCTGGTGCCACTGGAAAATGTTTGTGTTCCTCAAGCCCTCCCAGGAGACTGAAATAGCCCAGGCCGCTAGAAAGTACACTGTAATATGTTGGTTTTTCTGAAGCCTTATTTACGGAGGGGAAGAGAGCCAACGCTGTTGTCACCGTGCTGCTGATCCAGAAATACGAGATGGGATTTGAAATACTTTGTAGGAAAAACAAACAGAGCTGACCAGAGCAAAACACAAACTGGCATCCTGTCCAAGGCAGCAGGGAAAATCACAGAAAATGTGATTTGGTGAGGGAAACGTGTCTGGTGCAGAGACACCACGTGAGTGTCCTCTGCTCCCAGCTCTCCCCATGCTCACAAATCTTTCTCTGTCCATGGATATCCAGCTTTTCCTTGGATATCTCAGCCCTTGAGCTCTTCAGAGCCTTGATGCAGACAACATACCTTGATTAACCATGAAAACCCCTAAACATCCATAGCAATGTATGATGGAGATTCAGTTAACATTGACAAGAGTTTGGTGCTTAACCCCCTAAACATCCATAGCAATGTATAATGGAGATTTAGTTAATATTGACTTGAGTTTGGTGCTTAACCCCCTAAACATCCATAGCAATGTATGATGGAGATTCAGTTAATATTGACATGAGTTTGGTGCTGGTTTTGTTGCAGATTTTTTAGTTGCTCGGTTGGGTTTTTTTTTTTTAAATTACTGACTTATCTCTGGTTTTGACCTATATAATTGTTATAGCATTTCTAAAGATTGTAATCTTGTGCTTAACTCGGTAAATCATATTTAATCTTCTCAATCACATTCTCTCATCTCCTAAGAGCGTGGGTGCTTCTCTGTAAAGGGTGGTTGGATTTGATTTTCCACTGTGGCATAACCCACATAAACTTGATTTCCTCGTGGGACTTTATCAGAGTAGGAAAATAGGGTGAGGATTTGGGGGACAGGGAGATGTGAACCTGCTGCTGAGGGCTGTATGGACACTGTCCCTGTGCTGCTGAGGGGTGGAACCAGCACCAGCACATGGCTTTGCTTTATGGTGTTCAATTGAGTGTGGTGACCAAGTCAGTTACAAAAATATCATGAAGAAATATTTAGTTGCATGTAAATCCCATATTATCTGCACTCTTTAAGATAAGGCTGGAAATATTGCAAGGAAAGAACAGGAATTGAAAACATTTATGGCTTCTTGACGTGCCAACCCATCCCCATCAAACTAATAACCCTGTTGTTATTATTTTTTTATTTCTGAACATTAATATCAAAATAATATTTCGCATTTCTGTCTAGAATAGCAACGTTTTACTGCTAAGCCTAATGCACTGGATTTAAAACCAGAGAAATGGAGTTTAAGCCACCCACATTAACGGAACAGCTCAGCAGCCCTGAGAGCAGCAGAGCAGAGACACAGCAGCACTTCTGAGATTACAGCCCAACAGAGCCTTCATGGGTTCTGTGCTCCCTTCCCAGGAGAGGAGCATTGCTGAGGGAAGTGGGAATGTCTGAGTGACCCCAAGATCCATCCCCAAACCTCACACTGAGCTGATATCATGGGGGAATTTTACAGCTCCAGAGAGGTGGTTGGACAGTCTGTCCTTCCCTGCTGTGTTGTATAAAGGAATTTCCTGGCCTGTGCCCCCAGCCTGGCCATGCTGCTGGCCAGCACTGTCCAGAGCCCATGGTCAGTGCCTCTGGACACCCTAAGGACCTGCAGCTTGTAGGAACTGCAGGGCATCAGCAGAAATCAGCAGCAGCAGCAGAGAAGATCAGAATAGTGAGCAGAGAATATCCTATTCTTTCACATGCACTGTGGAGGTATTTTTTTTACTATTTATCTTTTCCTTTATTCTTTTTATTCTTTAGAATGCTGTCATCTAAGACATGGTGAGATCAAGCTGCTGATCCTGCCCTCAGTAATTCAGAAATCTGAGTAATTGTTCAGCATGTCAGTCCTGGATAACTTTTCCCTGTATGCCACCTATCAATTGTGTTCCCCTCTGAACCTGAGGGGAATTAAACAAACATCTCTGGCTGCTGCCTGAGTTTTGAATTGGCCTCCCCTTGGGAAAATTAGGGAGAAACTCCAAAGCAGCTTCGATATACAAACGTGTTTCAGAGATTTCAGTGTGCTGGTGCTGAAGAATGGGGTTGTAGACTGAAAATAACCACTCAGATTAGGCTCCTCATTCTTGTTGCTTGTGTTGAGCTGGAAGATTTGCACTTCTGTAAAGTTACTGAAGTGTTGCAGAGTATTAAATAAAGTAGAATATTAAAGTGCCAATGGGAGGAGAGGCAATTCCCTGGGATTGATGGGCTTATTTCTGTAAAGAAACATTTGAATGTATCCTTAATGTTTAAGAAGACAGAAAGTGGCAGATGGGGAAGAGCTTTGGGGTTTGTTTCAGCAAGGTAAAGAGTGGCCTTTAGACATTGCTCTGAAACCTTGGCAGAAGTCATGAGTGATAACCAACCTTGTGAATATCTTGAGACGTTCTTGTTCACCAGAGATTTTTGTTAGCTAAACTCCTGTGAGGGAATTGTGTCAGTAGATACAACTTGAATGACTGATTTTTATTTTTTTTTTTAAACATGTGGCCATTCATCATGACCTTCTTGAGTTTTCCCCATCAATGAAAAGGTGCAAATATTGTAAAATAATATTCAGTGAAAAATGAGAGATGAAACCACCTGGAAAACCAACCAACCAACCAACCAAACCACCCCACCCCACCTGTGCACACTCACACATTTTAATTTGGAGAGATCACCTGCTTTTTGTGCATTCCAGAGAAAGAGAAATCATGACCATTTTAACTGGCAGTGACTAGAGTGGGGTCAAGATATGTCTTCTTAAATTGTATTAATGATTATATCTCCCAATGGGAGCTGAACAAACAGTGGGAAAATCCTGTGAGATTCAGGATCTGTGTCTCTGGGTTCTCAAACTCAGTGTTGGCTTCCCAGCAACATCCATACAAACGGATTTTTGTTTCTGTGAACACGAGGGAAGCACTCCTGCCCTGCAGATATCCCTGATCACAGTGACACAGGGTTTGCTGCCTCAGCTGGGAATGCTCCCCTCTCTTTGGGAAGTTTGGATCACACAGAGCTGCCACACCATCCCAGCCCAGGAGATCAGGTATTCTCCCAAACCAAATGTACTGACACCACTCATGGACCGAAACACATCTGTTGGAGCCTCCATAAATTATGAGTAAGAAGATTTTTCATCAAAATACCATTATTAAGCAAAACTTCCTTAATGTCAGAATGGTTTTCTTTCCTTTTTTTCTCTCCTGTTTTTTTAATCCCTCCTTTGATTTCTTCTGTGTAGTCCATCTGGGTCTGACTGTGGAGGCATCTGGAGCCTTTTCTACCTTCCCAGCCTTTTGGGCTAAATGATTTTGGGCTGAAATATGCACAGGTTATCAGCATTGAACTTCAAAAAAGCTGAGGGATGCCATGTACCTTTATTTGTTTGATTTCATACCGGATCATTTTGTGGGTATCAAGGGGATCATCACTGGCAGGAACCACCTTTTCGCTGATTATTTTTGCTCGGATCACTGGAAGAGAGAGAGAGAGAGAGATTTAAATGCAGATCAGAAGATGCCCAATTTTTCAAGCAAAAGTGAAAATTATACTGATAGATTTTAGCATTGTTTTGACACTTCAGCTCCAAGCAGATTTTAAAGCTTTTGCTATTAGAACAGCAGCTGAGCTCCTGAAAACAAAAGGAAGTGGGCTGTCTGTGATGTAAAGCTGAATTCCCATGGAATCTGGGAACCTGATGGATGTTACCACTCAGTTTTGACAAAAACTGTCCATCAGAAACTCTGGAAGACTTGAATCCCATAAAATTTCCCAGAATACCCATCATTATAATCAGCGAGCAGAGGAAAGGGACATTTCTGTTGGTGACAGAAGAATTGTTGATCAGTTAAATAGCCTTGAAGGGACACCCTGAAAGCCTGTGCCAGGCAAGATGAAAGCATTGATTTCATGCATGAAATCAGAAGAATAGCCTTGCTTTCACTTCTCTGAGGCTGATCAGGGCACAGCTTTCGTTGTGTTAACCTGCAGAAATCAACCACTCCCTGTTTTGATGTGATTTAGATCCTGTTCCTTAATCAAGGGAAGTTTTTAAGAGAGAAGAAATGGATTCTTTTCCCCTCTCTTTGTAGGAAGCATCTCTGTGGTATGTGATGTTTAAAATACACCAGGGCTCTTTGGCATGGTGAGTGTCAGGGCTCTGAGAATTTTGGTACATGGCCAAAGTTCCTCTGGGGATTTCTAGCCCCCAAAATTAGAGAGAATCCCATTTTTGCTCCATTCTGGATGCAGCTCCTAGGTTAGAACAAACAGTCTGTGCCTCTGGAGGGACACTGGCAAAGGCTGCAGCAGAGGAAGATTTGGTGACATCAAAATCACGTTTTCCCTCCAAAACCCCATTTCTTTGCTAGATTGACTTCATTTTTATCAAATTTAACATCATAGCTAAAGAAAGGGAAGAGGAAACCCAGACTGAAACCCAGGCAGGTAGAGCCAGTCCCACCTAACCCTGGGCAGTTCCCATTTCCTCACTCATTAGCAGAGCAAACGAGATGGAATAATCAAGGTGAGGCAGATGCCTGCAGCCTCCAAGCTCCTCCATCTCTCCTCCTGAACCATTTCCACTCTTTTTGAGAAGCATTTTAGACTTATTGGGAGGAAAGAATTCTTTTAAGGACGAGCAGCAAATTCCTGATTTCACAGGGCAGCATCTCTCTAACCATCTGCAGATGTGAGCAATGCCACAAATGAACTAACTGTGTGTCTGCAGAGCTCTGATCTCCTTCCAGAGGGAAAGTGCTGGGACTGTGTGCTGTGCTGCTGGCAGGGGCAAATTGGGATGGTGCTGTTTTGTTTTGAGATGCTCTCCTTTGCATCATTACTCCCTAAATTTAAAAAAAAAAAAAAGTTTTCTCATTAAAGAGTCTGTTCAATTCTGAGGGAAAGGGCTGAGAAAACAACATTATTTTCCCAGTGCCATAACATGGTTTATGTGCAGGAAATCTTTTCCTGCCTACTCAATGCAGGATAATTAAAATTACTTTCCCCATGCATTTAATGTTGAAACATTGTGCATTTCATGTTTTTATGAAATTCTACTTGTTACCACACGAGAGGAGTGTTATAGATGATCCCTGACAGCCCCAGGGGTCTCCATGGAGTGGTGCAAAGCTGAAACGGTAACATCCTGGGGTTTGTCATGAAGAGAGCTTTGACTGGGTGTGTAGAAGAAAATGAAAAGCATTTTTGTGTTGTGTGTGTTTCATGCATTTGTATGCTTAAGAGAAAGCTTCCAGATGGCAAAGGAGGACAAATTTAATTTTTTTTTTAAACAGAAGGTTTTATTGTCACAGGATGTCTAAATTTTTAGCTATTTGGGTTTTCAATTCTCCTGAAACCAGATTCAAACACACAGAGATCTTTTGGGGCCTTTTCATCCCTCTCAGTTTTCTCTTTTTTTCCTTTTTCTCCCTGTGCATTAATATTTTTTTGCAATCAGTGTCGTCTGGCTGTCTCCTCAAACCTCTCCTTCATGTGGTTGCTTCTGTTTTCAACCACAAGCACTTCCTGCAGGAGCATTCCTGGCCATGTCCCTCTCTCCCTGTGGCTCAGGGCTGCTGGGGCTCAGCATTCCTCCCAGGCTGCACCTCTTTGCAGGACATGCTTTCAGCTCTTCCACGCCTGGGACTGAGAACAGCCTCTGGTTGTTCAGTGCAATAATGTCATTTTCTCTGTCAGGCACTTATTGCTTCCTTATGAGGAATTTGCATATATGGAATACGTGTGCAAAGATCTCATATCCCATTGCCAGGAATTCCCAATTCCTGGGATTTGTTCTGCACTAAATATACTGACTTTGCCCTGATATCTCAGTGGGAGGATGAAGCTTTTCTGTGGGACTCAACTTGGATAAAATGTGATTTTTTATCCCCACTCTGCAGCCCGAGGTTGTCTCAGGTAACTGAACTGGAAGGAAATGAATCTGAGTTCTGGGAGGACAAAGTTTGGCCCTTGGGCACTCAGGGTTAGAAATGTGTGCAGAATGTATTTACTCCTTTCCTGAATAACAATGAACCTCTCCCAGCCATTTGTGCATCAATGGAAGATCATTGAACTGGTTAGAAAGACAGAAAATATTATCAGTTGAAAAATGTTTATACTGTCAGGAGAAAATGGTCAGGGTTTGTACAATACAAAAATGTTTATATGCAATAAAAGTTAGGCAATTACTGCATCTTCCCAGGGTGCTAACCATCAAACCTGGGTGATTTCCTTCTGGAATTAGCTACACTAATTAATGCCTGTAAATGAGCTGTGCCATCACCTTGCCTGTCTGAGATCTTTGTGATCACGAGGAACTCCTTTCACTAAGGGTGTGTTTCCTTACCCTGGGGAGTTCCCTGCCAGGAGGTGGATTTTCCTCCACCCTGGTGACAAAAACAATGGAATAGGATGGGAGAGAAGCCCCAGAGAACTGAGCAGTCACTGCAGGGCCAAGGACAGGTATGGAGGGAGTGTGAATATTCCAAATCTTTGCACTTTGTCCCCTGAAATTCTCATGTTCCCCAAAAGTAGTGTCTTTTTTCGACATTTCTGAGTTATTTCTAAGGAACTGTCAGAGGGAGAACTGTTGAGTGAAGAATTACTCTCATTGTTCCAAGCTGGTGTTATTAAGTGATGTATTCTGTATTACAGTATTTAATACTTTATTTAAGATCTATAATATGATAATATTATATATTTACTATTATATATCATATACTATTAATATTTAATATGAATATTTAGTATTACTGTACTTCTACAAGTGGTAAGGTTATGCTCCTTAAGCTATTTTTCCCAGTCCAAGTGTTTGAAGACAGACTTTACGTTACTCAGCTAAAGTAATCAACTTTACTATTCCTTCAAAGGGGAAAGCAAGTTGGAGTTTATTCCCGAGATAAACTTTATAATCCTGAGAAACTGGAGGTAATGGAGGTAAAAACTGATGAACAAATGAGATATTTCCCCCAGTATCTGTTAAGTACCAGCAATTAAATAGTGAAAAATACTTACAAAGGAAAATATTTAGGATAAATTAAAATATTTAATAAGAAGAAATTATATATAATATATAATATATAATCCCTTGAGTGCATTGTTATTTTAAATATATACATATATAAATAGGCATGTTGAGGAAGGATCTGTGTTTCAGTTGTGCCTCCAGCTCACTCCAGGCTGTTTACAGACTACACCATAGCTCTGGGAATAGAAATGTGATCTCCACCACTTCTAAGCAATCTTCCTCTCAAGAAATCAGGAAAGTTTAATTCCTATCTCACAAGTTTACCATCAAAAGCAGCTTTGCTACAAAAACCTTGACATGAGACTTCAAAAGCTGTGTTGACAGCAAAAGCAACATGTGAGCTACTAAAAAGTTGTGATAATGATTTGGGAAGCTCTTTTTTTTTTCTCTGATATTTCATAGCCTCGATTTAGCCCTTTCATTTAATTACCTGAAACACAAGGAGTGATTTTTGAGCACTTCTTTCCACCTGTCTCTTTCATGTCTGACACCTCAAGCTGCTGTTAGATGTTCTTGGAGGGACAAGGAATGAATAAATGGCACAAGGAATAAATAAGTTTAAGTGACTGGACTGAGGATGGCACCCTAAATATAGATAAAAAGGATCCAAAAAGGGTTTTTGTGCAATCCTATGTCAGTCAGAATGTGCAGTAGGAAACCTAGCAGAGCTCTGGACGCAGAATATGGATGTAGCTCATTTTGGAGGTCCTCATATTCCAATTAAGTTCTCTTTATGAAAATGAAAGGACTTTCACACACAACATGCAGCTGTTGCTGCTAACCTTTCTGCTGTAAGATTAATTCAAACTTCTGTCTGTCTATCTATCCATCATCTATCATCTATCTATCTATCTATCTAATCTATCTATCTATCATCTATCTATCTATCTATCATCTATCTATCTATCTATCTATCTATCTATCTATCATCTATCAGAACTTTTCTCCTCTTTGGGGTGGAGGAGAAAAACTTAAAACTTGCTCCATAAATGTCTCCAATTCCTAGAAAATCCCGCCCAGAATTTGGGTAGAAGGAAAATACCACAGTGACAACTGCTGGAGCCCCAACCACAGAGACCTTGAGTTTATGCAAATTCAGTTCAAAAACTCTTTTTGTCCAAAAGAAAAGAAAAGGGCTTTTCTTTTCCCCTCAAAAGTTTATATGTAGACTGTTATTGTTCTTAAAAGAAGTTATTGAAAGAGGATCATTTAACTAATTGTATCACTCCCTAAATTTACTATTTTCTATGTCCTAATTTATTTTGCAGTCATGTAAGGGGAGCTTCCAGAACTCTTGCCTTAGCTAATCAGTGGTGTAATACCAATGATTTTCATTAGAATATTGGGATAAACCCCTTAGAAATACCTCAGCCCAGTTTCAGTGGTGGCACAGGTTTTGTTCCAGCCAGAGCAAAACTCAGCCAAGAGTTTTCCTTTAACAAATCATCTCAACCAGAGGACTGATGATTGATTCAGGGATTGATGATTGATTCAGGGATTTACTGTGGGATTCAGAGAGAAGGGGCTTTATTAACACCCTGTCACCACAAGTGCTAAAATCTTTTGTGTTCTGTAAGAGAAGTCTGGGGACAAGTATGATAAAGAGATTTTCAGCAGTGCCCATTTTTGGGAGGTGAATGAATCCAGAGGGCTCAGGGTGGGAGCAGTGGGGAAGCTGAAATCCCAGAGGGGATTGGGATTCATTCCTGCCTCCCCAGAGAGCTGCTCCAGGGGAAAGCTGTGCCCAGGCTGGCCAGAAAACACCACTGCAGGTCAGGTTTGCCTCCAGCTGCAGTCAGGCATCTGTAACTGGCCAAGAACTGAAACCACCAGGAAGCCAATGGAACCAAAATTGGTGAGCAGAACCCCATTTACTGCAAAATAGATCCCATTTCCTGCAGTCACCAAAGCCAAGTCATGGTCAAATAAAGCAGGGAGTCCAAGGGAAGCTCTGGAGAGAGGGGTGGCCACTTGATTTCATTGCCCTTCTTCGTGTCTGGATGGCCCAGGAGCTGAACACAACATCCTGTGGCCCTTTCTGGGGCTCTGAAAGGACAGTAATGGCAAGAAATGCACTCAGAGCTGCCTAGGAACCCAAGAGCAGTGGGGAATACTCAGGTTTGAGAAGTATACAGACGTGAGAAAAACATCACAGAATCCCAGAATGAACTAGGCTGGAAAAGACCTTGAAATCATCAAGTCCAACCTGTGACTTAACACCTCATCAGCTAAAGCATGGCACTGAGTGCCACATCCAGGCTTTTTTAAACACTCTTCAGTATTCTTTAGAGAGGGAACTGACATCTGAGACACTTCACTTTTCTTGCAGAGAGGGAACAGAGTCAGCAGGAAAGGAGAAGGAATGCTCAGCCTCAAACAGAAGAGGAATCTGCACAGAATTTGTCTCAACAGACCCAAATTAATGAACTCCCCTAATGCAATACTGCACAGGATGGAAAAGACAGAATAGATATCTTGGATGGAATTCCAAATCAAACATGGTCTGTTGGCTGCTGATTGATATTACTCACAAAATCTCTAAAATGTACAAGAGGTTGTAAAAGTCTTCCCCCATAATTTAGAGCAACTCTTCCATCTGCACAGCATTGCCACTCTCCCTTTCTCTGCCATTATTTTCTTTACTGAACATGCTGAATTGTTCAGTGCTGTCAGAGATTTCCCTGCCACATTTGCTCTTGTAAAGCTTTGATCCTCACCAATGAAAAGAGCAAATTAAATTTCTTAAATATTCATGTATATGGAAAATATTGTAATTTCTCAAAACACATATGAGAGGAAGAAAGAAGCATTACTTACACAGATTATAACTGATTGAAACTCACAGGTATCACTAATGATTAAAATAATGTTTTAAAAGAAGCAATTTAATACCCAACATATTTGTGCCTTTACATACACAGTGATGTTTTTAAAGCAGATTCTTTTGGAGACTTAGGAATAATTCTGGGGAGAAGGAAGGTTTTGTTTCTTCCATTTGTGTTTCAGTATTTGATTTGCACCTGTTGGCTTCCACCTCAGTCATGGAAATCTCTGGGAATGTCTGCAAGTGTTCCATACATCCCTGGGAGCAGAGACCTTTCCTGCTGGGTTCAGTGGGTTCCCAGTGCCACCAGGGTGATGTTCTGGCTCAATAAATTGCCCTTAACCTGAACCCTCTAAGACCTTCCCAAAGCAAGTTTCTGAACAGAAAATATTCTGGTTTTTCTACTCATGCTGAAGGATTTGCCAGCCACACTCTCCTAAAATTGCCATTATTTTTCATCCTGTTCCCACCTCTAATTGCCTTCATTCTTCTCTACTCTGAGTCCAAATAAAAAAAGGCTCTGCTGGTGCTGTAACTCCATTTCACATATTTTGAGGTGAGATGGTCTGTACTGCATGGAAAAGTTTGTACATTTGCAAAAGCTCTCCTACTTTTCATTGCTTCAGGGATTTGCTTCTCAACTTGGTGCCATGTGAATCCTTATCTTTATTTACAACAAGTAGCCTGAGCTGTACTCAGGCAACTTGCAATTTTGCAAATTAATTTCTATTTAATTAGATCTTCCAGCCTCTGGTTGTTCTGAATTTCCTGGGACTCTTCCATCCAGCTCCACACCACCCCTGCCATGGGTGTCTGAGTGCTGCACCTCCAATTGGCTTTGCTGGGGCTTTTTAAATCACAACTTCTGGCCACCACCTTCACCTCTGGAAATAGTTCAGAGTATCCATGAGTTTTCTCTTCTTACACAGAATATTCCCAGTCTGGGGGAAGGGGTGGGTTGGAAGTGGAGCTGGGCAGGGAATGAGGACTGCTGGGTGCTGTCAGGTGTTTGTGGAGGTCACAGTGACTCCTACAGTCCCACACAAGTGCTGCCAAAATATTGGTGCTGCCAGGCTGGGGATGAGATGGACACAGCCCACTGCCTTGGGGACAAATCCTGGAAACCTTTCCAGTGGCTCCTGTCCCGGCTGGGGGTACAGCTGCCCCACACAGGCTTTGCCTTTGATGCTCCACAGCATCCAGGAGACAGCAAACCCTCCTTTGGCACTGCTGGTTCTGGATTTTACACAGCTTTGAGCTCTTTCAGACTCCAGACAGAGAGAGATGTTCCCTTCAGGCTCTGCTGAGGTGATACTCCATACTGGTCCTTTCAGGAGTGCAAACCTCAAATTAAACCCTTACACTTTGATTGCAATTTTCAAACCTCTAATTAAACCACTACACTTGGATTTCAATTTTGAGCATTGAATGTTCTCTGAATGATCTTTAAACCACTGAAAATAACCAATGTGTTTAGCCAATGGCTGATCCATCAGTTATCTTTCCACAGCCCAGAGCAGCAAACAGCAGTTTCACTCTCAAGCTGTAACTCAGCTCAGATGGTTGGGGCTGTGGGGCACTTTCAGTTCTAGATGCAAACATACAGAGTGAGAGTGAAGACATCTTCTCCTCAGGTTTGCAGGAAGGATTTCTTATCTGTAAGAGCACATTGTCACTCCTCACTCTTCCTCCACAGCTCCTAGGCCCAAAGTCAAGGAACCTTTAGCTCAAAAGATGTTTCTGCTAGTTGGGATAGAAAGGCAGTTTTATTTTTGCTTCTTTGGGTTTTTTTTTCTTGATATTCCATCAATAAATGCTTATGACAAGCTGTGAGGTAACTAAATCATCAGCACAGCAATGAACTGAAACACAATTTCTGAAATTGTGAGAAAGGGAAATAATGGAGCTTTCTGGATTATTTGGACACAAGTTTTGAATCTGTAAGCACAGAGCTTGTTGAAAAACGTGACTGTAGCAGGCTTTTCCCCTTTATTCCATGGAAAGCAATGTGTGGAAGAGTATTTCCACAGTCTTGGTGATGTTGCAGGAGAAGATAAAGGTGGTGAGATAACAACTGTATTTGTAACTGAGAAATCAAAGCCTTACAGCCAAGTTTGTGACTTGGACTAAAACCCCACAGAACCTTTTGAATTCTGAAAAACCCATGAATGCTCTTAAAGTTGATAGAGTAGATACAAAGGGATTTTAAAATTACTATTTGCTATGTATATCTATATTCACTGCATTATTTCTCAGTGTAACAGAGCTGAGCTAGGCTGAACCCAAACTGCATTTCCATTTCAGCCTTTCAGGGGGTAGAAGGGCAATATTTCAGCTCATTAGGACTCTCAGGTAGGTCAGGATTTTGTACATCCCTGTGTTTTTGGCTCAGGATGCAAAAATTCCTCGTGTTTAAGGCAAGAGTTGATCAGGCTTGGCTTCCTTGTTAAACCAGGAGATTAGGTGGTTTTCTGCTTTTTTAATTAGAAGAATACATTCCATTTATGAGAGTGAGGTTTAGAACCTAGTTTTCTTAAACTTCCAGCTAGCAAAGGTGAGTGTATTTTTAACAGAAGCGTGGTACTCTTTTAACTTAAATATCCCCTAGAAACGACCATGATTTCCTAATGCTGTTCAAGGTCACTTTTCTCTTCCCTCGCTGTTTTCACAGCTGCCGCTCATGTTACCCGAAATATTTCTCCCTACTTCACAAGCCTCAGATCCCACATCACTGGAGTGCTAATCAACATCTGCCTGATTGCAGCCGAGGAATAACACCCTCTTTATGCTGCAGAGCTGTGGAGCAACATCCATGATGTTATTGTGGATTTCCATCCCTGGGGCGGAAGGAACCCCACATTGCTGAGATACTTGTTAATGAGAAAATTCAGGATTCAAGACGGCAGATTAATAGGATTAGGAGTTTGGCACTCGTTCACCTCCTCTGCTTTCTGTTATTTAATCTTTGGTTCGGAGCTGGAGGTTTGTTCTCCCCCCGGTGTGTGTCGAGCGTTGTTTTTGAAATGATGGGGTTGTGTTTCTCAGCACCACAACAAATGCTTTTAAATAAAAGTAACTCCATTTTTTCAGTTTGCCTCTGAATTTAGAGTGTACTCAGCAAAAAGTTGGTGCTACTGAGTTACCCCTAAATCAGGCAACCAGCATAATTCTGATTTTATTTTACTACACAATAGCCAGCTCTGGTTTTTAGGTTTTTTTTTTTTTTACTAAAGCAAAATTATGTTAGTTTTCAGCTCCATTCTAATTGTCAGGAATGCTGTGCTCAGTGGGTTTGGCTCCTTCAGCTCCATTCCTGTTGTTCAGTTCTGTGATGCCACCTCATTTTACAGCTCCAACTTTGAAGTGTTGGGAACTCTGCCACGAAAACCCAGCGAGCAAAGGGAAGGAGAGCGACTGAGTTTTCCCAGACTGAGCCCCATTTTCATGCTTAAATGGCAGATTCTGAAGGCCACTCATCTAGGGGAGATTGGAAATAATTTCTTACAGTTGCACGAGATTGGCAGTGTAATTCAAACCTTGAGTTCAGCACGGAAAAGGAAGTTAGGAAATTAACTTTACATGGATTTTTGGAATTCTCAAAGTGTTTGCTCCTATCCTAAATTCCCAAGTAGATGTAGAGTTATTTGTAGGTCTTATTCAGGTCTTATTCTTCCTGTTCCCAAGCAGGAAATTCAGGTTTGATCCTAGGAAGCTTCTCCACTAATATTTTGTTAAACATTAGCTGCAAAGGAAGGACTCACTGCTGCTCCCACAGCAGCATTCCAGGAATTCTCTGAATGGGAATATTGAGGTGCTGCAGCCAGGTACAAACACACATAACTGTAATCAGTGATCAACACCACAGCATTCCTGCAGCCACAGCAGCCAGGGTTTTCAGGATTTTTGCATTTTTTAAGGTATTGGGAAGTTTCAGGCTGTGATTCCATGCAATTTATATGTACTGCAATAACTCTTTATTTGCCATCCATGGGTATTTGTACCAGAAATTTGCCTTTGCATGGTGCCAGGTATTTTTTCTTCTCTCTAAATGCATCAGCATTGAACTAAATAACTTCTTCGGACTCTTGTTGTCCAGATTTTTAAATTATATTTGGAAGAGCTAATAATGTGTATAAAAGTATGCAAAAGAGACAAGGAAGAAAAATTCCTGTGTATTTCTTGGTACTTAGAGAAGTACCAAAACCTGTCCTCTTTTCTGTCACTGAGTTTGATAGGGCACTGTGCAGCCAAAATTGATGAAAGAGAGGCTGAAATGTCTATTTCTCCATAATTTTTGTTAATGAGCTTACTATTTGTCATCTAACAAAAAGTGGAGACAGGGAGGAGTGATTGTTAACAATTCCTACCCCCCAAAAAATGTTTCCTGAGCACTGCTGGGACACACAGGGCTGGAATTCTGCTTTCCTTGCTCAGGAAAAGGCTAGGATTAGCCTCATTTTCAGCCTCTCTGCACCAAACCTACCACCATGAGTTTGGAGATTAGGGTAATTCCCAGCTTGTTTGAAGAGGATCCATTGGGTTTGGGGTCTGGAGATGTCCCTGGCAGCATTCTCCTCCAGTGGCACCAATGCAGCCTCATTAAAAAGCCACTCCTTTTCAACAATAATCCTTGCAAGAGCCACGCTCAGGGACAGGGATTTCCCTGTCCTTTGGGACAGAGCTGGAGCAGCACAGCATTTCTGCCATGCCATTCCCCATTCCTGGAGCAGAGACTCTGCTGCCTCTGCTGTGTGTGACCCTGGGGGATGGCAGCTGCATGCTCCTCTCAGGGAAGTGACACAGTGACAGTGGCTCTGGGAACAGGCAGGATTGGCTCTGATTTGTGCCCTGGGGGAAGGAGAGGGTTGGAAACTGTCGGCTCTGCCACAGGAATGCAGATCAGGAGCTCTCCATGCTGTGGTGAGTTCCCAAAGGCTGTAGGAACTCCAGGACCCCATGAGCTCAGGTCAGGAGGTGTCTGGAAGCATCACCTTCACCCAGGTCCTGCCAGGAGCTCTCCTGCCCAAGCAACAGAATCCAGAGCCCAGATTTGGTGTAGGACTCAGAAAAACCTTCCCAAAAACCAAGGTTTATTCCAGCACAGCCCTTTGGGATGGCTGTCACTGTTGTAGGGACACTGTGCCCCCAAGGACATCACTGCTGAATTTGGTGTCACCCTGCCCTGAACTAGGGGGACAACTAATTAAACAATTCTGGACAGGCAGTGACCAGAGCTGCCCAGCCCCACTGCTCCCTCTGAGTGAATATCACATAATAGGGGAACAAAAACCATTTAATTCCACTGTTCACCTTTTCTCTCCCAACTTGGAAGAAGCAACAGCCACATTTCCAATATATTTCCCAACACTGACTTTTCCCACCAGGCAAAAATGGCTTCTTGCTCTAATAATGCACAAATTAATCCATTCCAGCACAAAAGTGGATATTACATGGCAGTGAGGCAAAATCGAGGGACACTGAGCCATGAAAGTTTTCATTTGAAATGCAATAATAAAGAAATAGCATATTGTGATTCTGTCCCAGAGGAGCTGAGTCTGAAAACTTAATTCTGGCGTATTTAAAGAAAATTGTTACTGTTATGTTTAAATGTGATTAAAGTTTAATATATCATCTGGCCCATCTTTACAATGCTTGATCTCAGTGATCTTGGGAGATTTTCATGGGCTGAAAATGCTGCCAAGCTCCAGCTGTAAAGTTTCCATCCCATTCTGAAATGTGCCACTCTTCTCCAGAGTTACAGAACTGCAGTCTGAAGCTATATTATATATATTTGTATTCGAGGTCTGTTAGTCATTCCTGTCCAGAAAAAGTATAATTTTCAATAGATTAAAAAAAAAAAAAAAAAAGAAGTTTAAATCAGAAAGAATAAACCTAGCTATGAAGGTAGGAGACTGGTGTTACACAGCTAAGAGATGTGAAGTGTTTACAGATTTGTCCTACTGCCCAAAAAATAATCCAAGGGGAAAAACCAGCATGAATATAAAGTGCCAGACTTTAGGAAGGAATCAGCCCTGTCCATCCCCCATTTCTGTCTGCAGCTTGTCTGATTTGAAGTGCACATTGGGCTAGAATTGAGGCCAGGAAGACAAATTCGGTGGCAAAAGGGAAATCTGTTATCTTGGCACTATTTGGTAAACTCAACTGCATCCATGTTTCCCTTCAGAAAAAAGGCAATTATCCAGACAGTTTTCATGCATTGGCTTGAAAGCACTGGGGTTGTTATCCAGCACTGGGGTTGCTATCCTCCACCTCCTCCCCACCCTGCATTTCTGGGAGCAGAAAACCTGGGCTCAGCACTGACAATTAGCATGGAAGTGCTGAACGAACCTCCCTCTCCATTGCCAGGGAAAGGCTCTGGGAAAGCAGAGGTGTTCTCTGGGGGCTGAAGGAATTCAGCACATTTTAGGAAGTCTCAGCATCACTTGGAAGGACACAAGAGGGATGGAGCTCTGGTTTTTATGGAAGGTGTGATCTCATGGTGCCAAGCACTTCCTACAAATGAGGAGTTACCTCGCTGGGAAGTGAAATTGAAAACCACCGAGAAGCTCATGAGAATTGCAGCAATCTGTACAAAATCACATCCTCTGAAGGCAAAGTGGGAAGATAACAAAGCCAAGGTCAGATAAATGGCAGGAAAGGCACAGCACTCCTGATTTCCCTGCAAACCCCAGGGCTCTTCCATGCTGTACAATCAACCCTCAGCTCTGCAGGGATCTCCCCCCATCCCTGATTTCTGCTCTGGGCAGCACCAGGAGCTCTCCCTGGCTCCAGGGCTGTCAGACAACCCCAAATCACTGCCAGGGGACTCAGGCTGTGTTCTACCTGTGGGCACTCAGGGAGTAAAGCCACAAAAACCTCCTGGCAGGAACAGACAAAGTGTCACTGCACCAATCATCTTAACAAAGCCAAAGAGCTCGTCCAGACTTAATTCATTTCTCTGCCTCTTTTTCCTGGGATCTCTCGACAATGCTGTTGCTGAGTGGTTTCACCCATTCCATCAGAGCTTCCAGCAATGTCAATTCAAGCCTCTCCACCTCCATTCTCACTCCACCCAAATCAAAGTCATCCTGAAGGAAATTAAAAATATTACCATTACACAGTGGCTGGAGGACATGTGATGGTCATGAGCAAGTCCCAGACTTTATCTCTGGTTTTTCTATGGAGTTGTAGGTCACAGCATGATTATTTTAATAAGGAGCTACTGCAAGGAAACACTTGGCTGTGTTTGTGGGCACAGAGGATGAGCCCAATAACTGCAAACCACGGATCAGTCTCAGCACAGGTGGCCCTGAGGTGGCAGGTGTGTCCCCGAGGCACACAGCCCCATTCCCAGGGGATGGGCAGTGCCCCAATGCCCCTTCCCGTGGCACAGCTCCTCTCCCGGGCACAAAGCTGCTGGCACCAGCCTGGGGAGCTGCCTGTGCCAAGCTGCTCCCTGCAGCTTCCTCTCACACGGGACAGGCAGCTCCCTGCAGCTCCTTCCAAGGGGCTGCGCTCGGTTTGTGCAAAATATTGTGGGCAGAGCACATCCAGGGACTCAGAAATGCTTGGAGCAGGTTTTATGTGTGTGTCTATGCAAATGCACACACAAAAATATGTGTGAGCTTATTTATGCAGAGAATTCCCTTCATCTGCCGTTTTATAATGTACAGAAATGCTGCTTTAAAATTATAAATGGTGAACAAAGGGATCCTTGATGGAAACATTCCTTAGCCAAAAGGGGAAGTTTACTTAGATAGGAATATTTATAGGAGTGAGATGAGCATCGAGTCCAAACATTGTAACATAAAACTATCTTCAGTATTTAAATAAAAAGTAGCATGATTTAGTTACTACTTGCAAAATATATCTAAGAATGGAGGAAATCTCAATCTGTATCACCAGAATGGCTTCCCTGAGGAAGGTGGCCTATGATGAATATTTTAAATTTCCTCTATACTGTGAAATTGTTAATTTTGGCAAATCTTTACATTAAAGTCTGTTGAAAAATCATCACTTTCTCATCACAGGAATGCAGCAGACTACAGCAGTTAAATGTACCCATATTCAGTTGTAGCCCAACTTTTATTCCCTTTCACTCCCCAAACACCCCCAAGTGTGCAATGCCTGGTGTAGGTACATCCATGAAAGGGATTGCTTAACATGGGCAGATTAAAAACCAATTTAACTGATGGCCACAAACAGAGCTCAGAGTTTGTCATGGCCACAAAGATTTTCTGTCAGGGCATAAAAGCAATGAATCAGTATGCAGAAGGTATTGCCTGCCCCATAGAGATGCTAATTCCGTGACACTTTGGAAACTCATGTTCTACATTTACTGTTCACACCCGATGGAAGCTGACCAGCCTTAGCCTGAGCTAATGAAATCAAAAGGCTGCAAAATGTCACATTTTCTCATCCCCGTGCAGCCTAATTTTGGGATCTTTAGGCTCTTTCTATAAGTTGTTTGACAACCATGGCACTGCCTGACACTCATGAGGTACAATTGTCCCAAAGAAGGGAAAGTTATGTTCACACAGGGCTGCTGTAGCCAGTTTATCTACAGAAAATCAAGGGCCTATCAGTTTCCTACTCCTGAAAATGACAGAAAAACACAAGAATAAATTAAAGAGAATATAGTATAGCAGAACAAAGATCAAAAGTTTCTGCAAGTTAGCATTGGGGGCTTATATTTTGTGTCCCTTTGCTTTTTGATTTGTTTTTTTTTCCCCTGAAGTGTTATAAAAATATCGACACACACAACATGCACATGGCAAAGCACATTTGGATAGAACATCCTACTGCAGACACTGCTAAGAGGAGACACTTGAAAGCTCAGGTATTCCCTAAGTTAGGAGCCGATACAATAAAATACATAAAAGAGCATAAAAAAATAAATAAAAAGCCACTCTCTAACACAGCACTTTGCAAGCATCAAACATTCTGGAAGGAGAACAACTCCTGGTATCCCATCTCCCCATAGCCCTCCTTGTGAAAGGGATGTGCAGAACAGATCCAGGAGCTCTCCCTGCCAAAGGGATGTGCAGAACAGATCCCAGCGCCTACTGCCTCACACATTTCCCTATGAAAGGGACGAGCAGAACAACTCCAAGCACCTATTTCCCCATAGCCTGCCTGCCAAAGAGATGTGCAGAACACATCCCAGCACCCTTTTCCCCATACTCTTCCCAGTCACAGGGATGTGCAGAACACATCCCAGCACTACTCTCCCCATACTCTTCCCTCTGAAAGGGATCTCCAGAACACCTCCCAGCACCCTCCCCACTAAAGGGATGCACAGAACAGCTCTCAGCACCCTTTCCCACCCCGTCCCTGCCCAAGGGATGCACAGAACACCTCCCAGCACCCTCCCCGCCCAAGGGATGCACAGAACTGCTCCCAGCACCCTGTCCCCATGCCGCCCTGCCCAAGGGCTGAGCCCGGCGGCGCTCCGTGCCCGCGGAGCCGCACACTCACCGAGCGCAGCGTCGCACAGCAGCTGCTGGGGATGCGCTGGCGCGCAGCTACAGCCGGACACGGCGGCGGGCAGCACCGCCAGCAGCAGCGCCAGCAGCAGCGCTCCGGCCGCGCTCCCGGGGCTCCCGGGGCTCCCGCTGCCCGCTCGGCCCATGCTGACCCCGCGGAAAGCTCCTCCTGCTCTGCTCCGCGCTGCTCTGCTCCGTGCCGGGCTGCTGCGCTCCGTGCCGCGCTGCTCGCTCCGAGCGCTGCCGGGGCTCCGAATGTCCCTGACATGGGACCCTGTTATTTATGGCCCCGGAGCCCAGGGGACGCTCCGCCCTCCGCGCTGAGCAGCTCTCCATTGGTGACACCGGCCCGGGCCGCCTCGGCCGCAGCGCGGGAGGGAAACGGAAAAACAGCTCGTACGAGGATGTGCAGCTCATTTCTGACGGGTTTGTCTCGTTCTGGGAAGTTTGCTCGCACGCTGGATTTAAAGGGCAGCCCGGCGATCTCGTTTCGGGCGAGAAAACAGAGCTGAGCTGTTTTAAACTCCGTTCGCAGCCCCAGAGCTTCCCCTGCGCTTCTGGGCACTTCCCTGAGCTGCCGTCCTGCTCGCAGGCTGGACAGGACTTCATTCATGGCAGGGAAACTCTCAGTGCTCTGCTTGTGAGCCTCCAGCAACTGCCGCTTGCAGGGAAGGATGAATCGCCAAGAAGAGCTGCAATAAAAGGCATTTAAAAAATAATTTCATCACAGATTTAATTTCAAACAGCCAGGAAAAGTATCCCAGCGGTGTGTTTGGGAGGCAGGGCTCTTTCCCTGTATTCCTTGTTAATGCAAATCCTGTTCAGCACAGCTCTGTGTCTGTATTTCCCGGCTGATGGTGTAAGTGGAATATGGACATAAATCCAGATCTCAGAAACCCTTTTCACCTCCAGAGCTTCGGTTGCTGTGGCAATCTGGATTAGTGTCACCTGTGGGCACCCTCTTCTTATAAAGGAAAACGTTTCATGAGGAAGCAAGCCGAGCTGTGATTAGAGAGTAATAAAGAACATCTCTGGATTGCCATGCAGGACAGGGCTGCATAAATAACTGTGTGCTTTGCCACAGCCCAAATCAAGCTGGGAATTGAAAATTCATTACCATGGCCTGAACCATGGCAATCCAGGCTCATGAAAATGTATGCTGTGGAGGCTGAGGTTTAGGTGTGCCCAAAGTAGATGGTTACCTTTAGAGAGATGTGTACATGCTTGACAGCAGCCAATTTATTTTATTTCTGAGCAGTTTTACAAATATTAGTGCTCTAATTCTTTTTTCTTTTTAACTCCCACCTTCCTCAAGACACACTCCGTTAGAAAAAATGTGCAAATATTCAGGATTATTAGAATTGGGTCTCATTTTTGGACTTTAGATCCACACTGACCACTGAGCCAGGAATTTGTACACCACGTCCTGATTTCACACAGCCACACTTGGATTTGTTACTTTTCCACTCTGAAATTTTGGCTTCAAATCATAAGGTTGGATCCAAGCCCAGGGCTAACACCTGAAAATAATTTAGACCTGTTAACATCTCTGTTCTTACCTAGGCAAACTGACTTCTTTCGTGGGAGGGAAAAGGTAAAAAAAGCTGAAATCTTGCTCAGGAAGTTCAAGCTCCCAGAAAGCTGTGAACCCCCAGGCAGGTGTGTCAGAGCCTCTGTGATCAGCATTCTGGGCTTTTGATTTCCAAACCTCACAACCCTCACTCAGTGAGACTGGGGAGTGATGGAGGAATTCATTGGGAACCATTGCTTGGTTTCCATGTGACATCACAGGGCTGCTCTTACAGATGATCTAAACAGAGCAATTTGAGGGCTGTTGCTGTAAAATTCAAATAATAAAGACATATGCTGGGCAAAGGCTCTTCCCTACCTGTCCCTGAGGCACATTTTGTCCAGGATTCTCCAGAACAACACACCCAGCTGTGTTCCAAAGACTTTTATATGAAAAACAATCGAACTAATTGTATAATCAATAGAAAAATACTATGCTTGGAACAAAATTTAAAAATAATTTCATGTCAAGGGCTATCTTCTAGATAGAGATGAGAATTAAATACTTCCAACTGGATGCGTGGGAATGCAAAAATGCTGAAGGTAAATCTCATGTGCTGCTCGTGCCAATGCCATTAACACACATTAGCTATGGTTTCACCTGGTGTTGCCTGCAGGGATAATTCTGGTGGGTTTCTCAGAGTCCCCCAAAGCCAGGTGGGGTATTGAAATGATGATCACACCTACAGAAGGGAATGACCCTAAGAGAGGCTCCCAGTGAATGTATTCCCAGCTGGCATTAGGAGGGGTGGGGTGGGAAATGCTGTATGTTCTGAAACCTCAGCAGAACTCCTATTTTCTGATGTAGCTTCATTCTGAAACAGTTTTGTCAAAGTCTGGCTGAGTTTAGACAGTGACATACTGACATCGTGGCTTTGAAAGGGATTTCAATATGCCTGGAAAGCTCTGTACTCAGGAATTCATTCTCACCAATGCAGGAAAATGTGCTTTTAGTCTGTGGATCAGAGGAGACAAGTGCTGCCTGTGCCCTGTGCTGCTGTGAGGCAGTGCTGGAGTTCCTGGTACCTCCCAGCAGCACCAGCAAGATTTAGGGCTTGGCTTGAAACTCCATTGTCCTTTTTCATATTGGGTAGTGCAGTGGTTGGCATTGGATGAGGAAAATGACTTTTAGGGAGTTTAAAAGGAGTCTCAGTGCTCTGGAGCCAGGCTGGGAGAGCTGGAGGTGCTCACCTGGAGAAGAGAAGAATCCAGGAGAGCTCAGAGCCACTTCCAGTGCCTAAAGGAGCTTCAGGAGAGCTGGAGAGGGACTGGGGACAAGGGATGGAGGGACAGGACACAGGGAATGGCTTCCCACTGCCAGAGGGCAGGGATGGATGGGATATTGGGAAGGAATTGTTCCTGTGAGGGTAGTCAGACCCTGGCACAGGGTGCCCAGAGAAGCTGTGCTGCCCCTGGATCCCTGGCAGTGTCCAAGGCCAGGTTGGACAGGGCTTGGAGCAACCTGGGACAGTGGAAGGTGTCCCAGTCATTGCAAGGGTGGAGCCGGGTGACCTTTAAAGTCCCTCCCAACCCAAATCACTCCATGGTTCCTTTAAAAGGAGCCCCAGTCTCAGCACCCATTCTGTATTACAGTTAGGTCTTGACCTCATAAAACAAAAAGATTATTCTGAAAAGAACAGGAATATTCCTTGACTAACATTTAAGCAAAATAATAACATATCTGAAACAATAGTCGAGAAATCATAGCCAACATTTTATTAATGCAAGCAGACTGAAATAAATTTTCTATTTGTACAAATGGAATGATACCAGAGCTTCCTTCACTAGCCAGAGTGTTCTGATGGCAATTTCCCTTTGGTTTGAGAAGTTAGCCACGACATCACAGCAAACAATGTCACTGCACTCCTGAAGGGTGGAAGAGTTCCAGAGCTCCCTGCTTCTGTTCTGGTTCAGCCACCACTGGCTAAAAAGAAGCACAGAAGTTCATTTATCAAGGGATAAATGATATCAGTCACTGATTCCTCCAATTCCTCATGCACACAGAAGAAATCACACTTGGCAGTTTTTCACTCAAAGTCTAGTGCTGAACAGCTAATGTCTGGTTTCTAATGAAGCACAAGAAAATCAAGAGGGTTGGGGGATGAGCCATGGTGTTTGGTGAGGTGTGCAATAGCAGAACAAGGCAGCAAACCTGACTGCAGGCAGATTTGCAATCAGCCTCTTCTCTTCCCCATGAGAATCCGAATTTTGTACAGCACTTCTCACTCTGGAGGGATTTTCTGTGCTGTGGGTTCTCAGGGGCCTTGGTGTTGTTTCCTACAAAACATTAATGTCTCCCAGCAGCAGTGTGGGTATTAATTGCCATTAATTGCTGTGTCCTCTAACAGCCCCAGAGAGCTCCACTAAACCCACTGAGCTCCTGCTGGGCTTCCCCTGAATCCCAGAGTGAACTCCTACTGAAACTGGGATATTTCCGTCTCTGGAGGGGACAGGTGATGGCTGAGGGACATCAGCCTGGGAGCTGAGGGGGGACAGGCAGCACTGCCAGGGCAGGAAAACCCAGGATAACCCAGGGCTGGGGACATCCTGGGATAACCCAGGGGTGAGGAAAACCCAGGGGTGTGGAAAATACAGGGCTGAGGATAATCCAGGGCTAAGGAAAACCCAGGATAACCCAGGTCTGAGGATAACCCAGGATAATCCAGCGCTGGGGATAACCCAGAGCTGAGGATAACCCAGGATAGCCCGGGGCTGAGGATAACCCAGGGCTGAGGATAATGCGGGGCTGAGGATAACCCAGGGTTTCAGGATATCCCAGGGCTGAGGATTCCCCAGGGCTGAGGAAAATCCAGAGTTTTAGGATAACCTGAAGCTGGGGATAACCCAGGGTTTTAGTATATCCAAAATTTGAGGATAACCCAGGGCTGCAGGATACCCCAGGGTTTTAGGATACCCCAGGGCTGCAGGATGTCTCAGGGTTTCAGGATCCCCCAGGGCTGCAGGACAGCCCCCTGTGCCTGGCAGTGCTGGGGTTCCCTCCTGCCCCTGCCCTGTCCCTTCCCAGCCCATTTTCCAAGCCCAGCCCTGCACACTGCTCATCCTCCCCGGGCACTGCTCACAGCATTTCCCTGCTGGTTTGGGTTCCACTCAGCCTGTGAGCTGTGGCAAAGAGCACTGACCTCTGCTGCACAGGGCTTGTCCTCACAGCCTTTCCCAAAGCTCTGTCCCTGCAGTGACATGCCACAGCCCCCTCGCTGGCCCTGCCAGCTGCCAGGCAGTTTGAGTCTGCTCAGAGCCCTCTGCTTGGGCTGCCTGCTCCGTGCTTTGGCTTCTGGCAGTGCAGAGTACAGTTTGTCACCTCGAGCAGCCTGATTGTCTCTTCGTTGTGGCAAATAAATCTTATTTGAGAGCAGCTGCAGGCAAGATTCTCCTCGATTTGTTGCCTGCTGGATGCTTTGCCTCTGTTCTCCTCCTTGATTCTCATTTAGCACTGCAATTACCTCTAAAATCCACTTTCAGTTTACCTGATCGACTCACACTACACATCCTGTACCAAACCTGTATGATCACATTGAAAATTCAGAGTCAGAATAGCCTTTCCCAAAGTTTGTAAGCTCCAGAAAAGCTCACAAAATAGATGAGATTCCATGGATTTTATATTCCAGTGCCTCTGTACGAATTACAGCCTACTTCAGACAGGAGGGTATTTATAGCTGTCACCTCTGAAATACTACAGTAAAAAACCACAGTTTACAGTCACAGCAATTTGGGTAATTGTTTTATAAGGTGGCAAAATGTTGCCTGACTTTAGAGGTAGCAGTTTTGCAAGCAGCTGGTGGAAGGATGAATCAAACACCGACAGGCCAGAATCAAAATATAATTTGTTTCTGCAAAGTTCTTGTCTTCAGAATTTCTGCCAGAGATCTGTGGCAACTTATCTCATTGATTCACTGCAACCACACTTCATGTTCTCCTTCTTAATGACGATTTCTGTCTTCATGCTGTGCAGGAACAGAAAACAGAAGAGTTTTCAGCCATCAGATCCCTTTGAGCTGATTTAGATCAGTGTGATTTTGGAATGGACAAAGCAGCTGTGGGGACAAAGGTGTTTGGGGTGGCTCTCCTGGGGATCAGGTGGAGTCACTCCACACCCCAGGGTCACCTCCAGCCTTGCCTGGTGTCAGGGAGCACATGGAGAGCACCAGGAGGTGCTGGGGGCAGCCAGAGGTGAACACAGGGAGCTCAGAACTCCCAACTGCCCCAATTCCCAATTCACAATTCCCAATTCCCATCTGTATTTGAGGGAACTGAGGTATCCCTGGGACCTGTTTGGTTCACAAACTACTTTAACCTTCTCTTCTGGGTAAAGGAGTCACAGTTCAGGTGATCTTCTCTCTCCCTGGCACACTAATAGATTAAATCTCTTTACCCACTTGACCTTTCCATTTCTTCACTGCCCCTGTGCCTGAAAAGACAACCCAAACCACCTTGGATTCCCCCTTGGCTGGGAGTATCAACCATTTCTCCTTGCAGACAGTTTCACACCTCCTTCCAGCTGCCAAGTGGAAGATGTGTCTGCACATCTGCAGCCTGTGCCTGTGAGGTTTTCTGTGAGGCCAGGGCTGGGCTGGCCCTGCTGGTGACAGAGCTCCTGCCTGGCTGAGCCCCACTCCATCTGCAAATCGTGTTTGCTGCAAACCAAACAGACCAGAGAAAGTACATCTGCTGCTTGTTTATTGATTTAGGGCTCTTCCTGCCTGTTTCTGGGAAAGAAAGAAAAAAAAAAAAAGATGGATAAAAGGCCACCTTCGTTATTTCACTTTTAATTTCCTTTCTCCAAAGTAAGCAAAGCAAAATTAGATTTAGGCTGATGCATATTCCACAAATAAATTACATGGAACTAGAGTGGTTAAATGAACTTTGCTTGGGGATTATTGGAAAGATAAATATTTAAACACTGAACTTGAGGTAAGTCATGTTTATGCAACATCTGGGGTTTTTTGTCACTGCTTCTCCACCCCCTCTTTTTTCCCTATTGTGGCTTTTCTAGTCAGCTCAGCCCTGAGCACAGGAAAGCAGGGTGGATACCAATACCACCTTCAGAAAATTGGCTTGTCTGCTTCGTTGCCAGCAGAGGGGTTTTTGAACTTTTTTTTTAGATTATCTTTGCCTGGTTCTATTTTTATTAGATGTCTTTGATTGTATTTCACACCACGTCTTGGTTAGAAGAATTCAAAGTGAGTTTAGAAGAATCCAAATTATATCTCTCGGGGGAGAAAAAAAAAATCAGCTTGTATTTAAGTCTGAATATTGTTCAAAAACACTTCAATTGCAGCAGAACTTACAACCCTTTGAGCACCACAAAGCCTAAATTGGAAGGTTTTATTTTAAATTAATAGACTTATAACTGCAGGATGACACTTTACTAACCAGACATAGAAACTCCAGGAAATTTCTGCAGTAGGGAAGGATAGGGATTTCCATTACAGATGGAAAAATGCAAACAACACAGATGGGAACTGTGCTGGGTCACTGAATTACCTGCACTGAGGAGCAGCCAAGGTGATGATAGGGCCTGGAGGGATTGTGGAGTTTTATCAAACCAAAACATCTCTTTCTGCAGTAAAAAACATGTTAGGCATATTTAAGAAATCTTTAGGTGGCCAAACACTGAAGGTTGGTACAATAAAGTGAGATTTGCCTTTTAAGCTACAAAAAAATCTTCAATTTTACAAAAAATCTTCCATTTTAAAAGGCTGGTGCAGGTGAAACGGTGAGAAGCCATAATTAGTACTAATTATCCTTGCTGTTGTGATGTCAATAAGGCAATAATGAAATGAGCTGGGTTTTCAGATTTTCATGCTCATCTAGAAGTGAAATTTATCCTCTCTAGGGTATGTGTTCAGCCATGAAACACCTGAGATAATTGTCAGGAGTTTGCAAATGGCATTTCATTTCCCACATGGAACCTGGCTGAGTGTATAGGTAGATCAAATCAAAAAGGAAGTATTTTTAGGGATTTTTTAATGGTGTTTTTATATAGACACCTCTGGGCAGTGTCACCAAATTGTCCTCCAGTGCCACCAAATTGTCCTCCAGTGCCAATATCCCCTGGAATGCCCAGGAAAACACAGGCAGGGATGTGTTACACTCCTTGGACCTTACAGGGCTGGCTGATCTCACAGCTTGGATCACACAATTCCTCCCCAAATTCCTGTGGACAAACCACGTCACATCCTGCACCTAACAGCCAGGGGGAAATGTAAAATCACTAGGTAGGATTTGTGCCCAAGAGCCTGGGGTTTGCTTTGGGGTTAGAAAAGATAATAACAAATAGCAAGAGGAGGAGGCAGAGTTGACAGAAGTTTTTCCTCTGCTGCTGCTGAGCAGGAATTTCATGCACAGAACCCAAATCTCACTTTCACTGAAATGGATCCAGGAGGAGAGGAGGATTTTTTCAGGTATTTCCTAGCAAAGAGTACTATGACACACTGCTGATTTTACTTTTGATTTTCCATAGCTCATCACTGAAAATACCAGTGGTAATATAATATAAAATCAGGGCACTCCTAGGGCACAGCATTAATTTTATCATTTTGTTATTTTATCATTTTGTGACCTTTATCATTTTGTTAATGAACTGCTCAGATGTCAGAGTTGTAGCACTAATTCAATTATTTCCTTTCCACACTACAAGTTTTGAGTTATTTGTTTTTTTGGTGGGATTTTTCTCTTCCCAAATTCCTGGCAGCTCCACACTGAGGGTCTCAGCACCACCCTTGGCTGTGGATGCCATGAGCTGGAAATTATTGGGCAGAAATGTTGATTTGAATAAAGTTAATTAATCCTTTGACAAACTCTCTACATTTGGATTACAAATTAAGCCTCACAGAAGAAGAATATGGATTCCTTCCTTTTCTCAACAGGAAAAAATAATCCTCTATCACCTTCTGAGAGACGAGGAAAAGGAATTTTCTGCTTTCTGAAAGTGATTGAATTTGCTGCTTGTCCCTATTCATTCTCTGTAATTATTAATTGAGGGAACAGAAGGGAAGGCAGGCCACACCTAAATCATCTACAAAAACCACATGCAATATATTGAAAATATCTGGCCATTTCAGAAGAGCAATGCAATGGTATTTTACAGATTTCAGGCATTTTAAATAGGTTCTGACCAGTAATTAATGATATTGAACCTTTGAATTCAGCTTGTAATGTGGACAAGGAACATTTGATGTTACAAACTTACATCAGCAGAGGAGTGAAAATCCAAAGCCTTTCAAGCCTTAAGGAGGATGGTTTGATCACTTAGTGCTCCCAGGAGAGTTCCCAAAGCTCTGTGGTGTCACACCAGGGAATCCACAGATGTCATCCCTGATTCTGAGAGAATTAATGCCATGAGGAGCCATGACCTGTGTCAGAATGACTGCCTGTGAATGCACACCTTCCTTAATTCACATTTCTTCAGCAGCTTCACAACTCTGGGTCAAATCTGGATTTGGCAATTCCATCGGTACAACTCCTGTTTCAGGTAGTTTTTGTCTGTGCCTCCAACCAGCTTCAGTGCAGCTGCAATCACTCGGGGAGTTGCCTGTCACTGGCTCAGGAAACAGAGGAGCAAATGGAAAATTGCAGGAATTCTGTGTGTCCTGAGTCCCCCTGGTGCTGCCTGCACTCTTTATTTACCTAGCACAAGTAGGAAAAGGGTGAAGAACCCACAGCTGTGGGGCTGCTGGTGCTAGGATCAGGAATTTAAAATAATTAGAAATATTGCAGTTGCTGCATTATTCTTTAATTGGAATGTGGGAGTGTTGGCCATTGGCTTCCAGTTTCCCCATGGGGATGCAGGAGCCCAGATCCCAGGGCAGCTCCAGTTCCCAGTTCCCTGCAGGCACAGGGCTGACATCCCAAATCCTCTCATTTCAGTATCCTGTAAGGACTACACTGATTTACTCCAAAGTTAACACATGAAGCCCACTACAGAATCCATTTTGGGGCACTCAGCTACATTGAAAGAATTCAACTGAACTGCCTTGAAAATGATGAAATAAATGGTTGTTCTGTAAAATAAACTGATAGTAAAGAGTTAAGTGGGATGCAAATGATGTCCTGAGTGAAAAACACCTGTAGCCATTTGGAGAGGGAAAAGATGGATGTTGTTAAACCATGATATGATGATTTATAATGATGGTTTTTCAGACAGGATATTACAGCCACTCTTTTTTTGGGCCAAAACCCCAAATCCTCTCATCTCACAGTCCTGTAAGGACTACACTGATTTACTCCAAAGTTAACACATGAAGCCCACTACAGAATGCATTTTGGAAGCACTCAACACCACTGAAAGAACTCTTTTCAACTGGACTGCCTCAAAAAGGATTAAATATATGGTGTTCTGTAAAACAAACTGATAGTAACATGTTAATTGGCATGCAAATGAGCTCCTGAATGAAAAATACCTCTAGCTATTTGGAGAGGGAAAAGATGGATGTTGTTAAACCATGATATGATGATTTATAGTGATGATTTTTCAGGCAGGATATTACAGCCACTTTTGAAGCCCATCTATGCTGTTTTATTTCCATTACAGGTCTAATAATTTCTATTATTTAGTGTCTCACTCTCCCCTGTCCCTGAGCCCTTCCAGGCACAGTTAACCATGGCAGTGTTTGATTTCTCACTCTCAGGGAAGTGCCCAGGCTGCCAAGGGGTATTAAAGCCTTTCTGCCTCACCCAGCTCATCCCAAATCCCAGTGGGAAGGTGGAAATAACCATGAGATTTGTCCAGTCATTAACAGAGGGAATTTAATTCATTAATTTATTAATATATATTTTAGTTCAGAGTATATTTCAGTTCAGCAAAGCCACTTCCACTCTCACTATTTCTCAGTTTGAAATGTAGGAATTGACTTCTGCTCTCCAGATATCTGAAGGATTCTGCTTCCCAATGGTTTTGTTATTAATTCCCTTTATTTGTGAAATGAAATCTGTTTGTTCTGCAAGGGAAAGTGTCTGCAAATTCTCAGATGAAAGCAGGACCAGTGGTACCTAAGTCACAGCAGTGAAGCATCCAGCTTATCCAAAGTCCAGGTTCTGCTGGAACAAAACAGCAAAAGGAGAAGTTAAAACCCCAGAAATGAAAGTGTGTTGACTGAATCCATGTCTGCAACTTTGAGGAGCTGATAAAACATTTGAATGTTGTTTGGATTGCTGACGTTGTGTTGGCAAATGTCAGAGTGTTCCTCAGCTCTTTGTGGCTTTGTTCCTACAGAGCCAAGAGCTTTTCCAGTTGCTACCAATATTTATTACCAATCCGATCATATTCATAGGTGACTATAAATTTTGGAAATTTTATTCCATGTTTGCCAAATATTTTGCTTTCTGTCTACTTAATTATGGTAGTTTATTGCACTGCTATTTAAGTTAGAAATCCTCGTAATCTTTTTTTTTTTTTTTTTAATTCTGCTGTATTTTGTGTGTATTTTATGTGGAAGGGCTCATGCAGTGTAGACACTTCCATCCCTCACATTTATGAACTTGGCAGATTTCTCAGTTTCTCTTGTTGTTCTTTGGGTTTTTCTCCTCAGTTTTTAATTGCCAGAGTAGAATTTTTACTTTGCTGATCTTAAGAAGGCCTTCAAAAAATCAGCAAACTTTTGTCAAATGGCCTTTCCCCCTCAGTGATACTTCTCAAAGCAAACAGCTTTTCTAACAGTAATTACAATATAAGTGGTAATTATCAGTAATTCTAATGTAAATCAAAGGGAAATCCCTGGAGCTGGTAAGTTTTCACTGTCACACTTGTATCATATAAAACATTCTCCAAAGATAGGAATAGTCTGGACTCTGCCTGTTCTGTCAAATAAAAATTCCCAGAAAAGAGCAGGTTGAGAAGCAGAATGGGAGGATTCAGGTCAAGTTTTCTCTGACTTCAATGGGACATTTCAGGATTTGTTTGGCAGAGCAATCCCCTGGACATGGGTTGGTGACAGGGAGGTGCTGAATGATGGCATCTTTGTCCCAGAGCACAGAGGGAAAACTGCGATAATTCAATCAGAGCAGGAGTAAAGGAAAAGCTGTTCAAACCCCAAAATAAATCCAAATTTGAGCCCTGGTTTCACAGGCCTGTCACAGAGTTAGGTACAGAGCTGTGCTGGGATAACTTCATTTTGCCTGGCTGGTTTTTCCTCTCTGAAGTTTGAACTGCAGCATCCAGAGCCTTTCCTGCCTCAGTCTGGGCTGGGATGTGGTGGAGCACGAGGAATTTTGGGATCAGGCTTCGCAGCAAAATGATGTTACTGCATTTTTTCTGAGGGAGAAAGCACAGATTTTTTTTTCTCTTTCTTTTTTGTCTCCTATTCTTTTGTTTTTTCTCCCTGCCAGTTGGTGTTTGTTCCTGCAGCCCACAGAGGATTCCACAGCTTTGGGATCACAGGAAGATGCGTGGTGCCCTTAATTAGAGGATTTTTTAGCCATTTGTATTGCTCTGGTCAGAGCTCTGCCAGCATTTCCATTACAAACCCAGCCTGGTGGTTACAGTTCAGTCACAGAAATGTGCTGCTGCCCTTATGAATCCTGAGTCTGGCAATCATTTGTTCCCCTCCTACCCCCAAAAACCTGAAAAAAAACTAACCCTGGTTTAAAATCTGGAAGTGATACACCAGTGACTAGATGTTGACTAAGCAGGAACTTTGGTTCCTACAGTTTAGCAAGAACTTTATTCCTGAATTCCTGTGTAGGTGACATTTACTGTGCAGTGCTTTTGCAAGTGCTTTTGGTTATTCTGAAAGTAATCAATGTCTCATAGAACCTTTGACAATTCTTAGTTTGCTGGAGCATCAGCTTTGCCTCTGATTGTGTTTATTGTGTCAGAATGTGGGACTAAATGGAGGGTTTGGGGTCTGTGACTCTGTGCTGCTGCTGCCCAGTTTATTACATGTTGAAGGTGTTCAGCTGTTTATTTCTAGTTATTTTTTGTTTCTAGTTCCTTATTTTCTTCTGAGAAATATTAGTGTTTATGCTTGGGGGAGAGAGGGTCAATAAATGCCCATTTTAGGGGGAAAACAGCAGTGCCAACCATGGCCATGACTGGGAGATCTCAAACTTCTTCAAGTGACAGATGGAAGTAAAAGTGGTCATTCACAGCACCTTTTGAGAGACAGAACAATTCCCATTTCGTGGAACAAAGTGTTTTCATGTGCTTCTGTATATTTGATTTCCTACTCAATGATTGGATTATTTGGAATTATTTGGAACTGCATTCTGTGCCTTCCTTAGAAAACTTGGATATTCTGTATCCCAAGCCAGGACCTGCCCTTACAGCAAGTTTTTGTGAATTAAACATCACTGCTTTCACATGTGGTCAGAAAATGTGTTTTCAGCCCTGCTAAATAATGGAAATCAAGGGGAAAAGGGGGTTAATTTGGCATCATTAATGATTATAACCTTGGAGAGTGTGAGCTTGTGGGTCAGAAAATGCAGAAGCAATACTTAAAATGGGAAACAGCAGAAATTCAGTTTAAAAAGTGAAGTTGAAGGAAAGAGGTAAAAAAAAAGGTTAAGATTAGGTTAATTTAAGAAAATTTAAGGATTTGCACCAACTGGCTGTATTGGGAATAACAGAGTCCTCAGGAAACACACCCAGCAAGTCAGCAGAGCACAGGTGATGAGCAGTTTGAGGAACCACACGGCCAGAGCAGCTTTGGCCACATTATAATAAAGAATTCCCTGAACAACATTGCTTTGTCACAGACCTGGTGGTGGCTCAGCTCTCTAACGTGCCTGTTTTGTTTCCCCCCAGCTCACCATGCCAACCTTTCCTGTGGTGGTGAAGATTGGACATGCTCACTCAGGCATGGGAAAGGTGCAGATTCCTCTTGGTGCATGTGGGGAGCCTGGGGTTTGTCCTTCCCTGTGCATGTCAGTCCTGCCCTGGGTATTTCACCCTTTGCTGCCCACACTGTCTCAGATCCCCCTTGCCAATCTCTGCCTGGCTGCTGCTCAAGGAAGCATCTCTTTTGGGGAACAGAAACATGGACCAAGTGGTTTTACAATGAGCACTTTAAGCCTTGCCCTGCGTGGGATGTCCTTTGAACCATGCTGAGATGCTTTCTCGAAGCAAAACCTTGCTTGTCAATTTATTGTCTGCCCTGAAACCCTCCAAGAGTCAAGGTCTGCTGCCCAACCCAGCTGTTGGAGCTGGCAGGGTGGGAAGCTTTGCCTTGGCTCTTTACTGGTTTCAGCTCAACACTGAACTTTGGTTGGTTTCCTGTGTTGGTGTGCTGTCTGTGATTGTTCCTTACCACTGTATAACTGCTGCTTTCTTTCTCCAAAGTAATTGCATTTCAGTGGTGAGTACAGATGTTTTGGTGTCGCTTATCTCACACTGCTGGGCCGATGGGAGAGCATTTAAATCCCAATTTCACTGAGCTCAGGGGCAGTTTCTAGTCACTGCAGAGTTACTGCACGCACTGAAAACACTTCTGTGCTAGAAGTGGTTTAGATTTTGAAACAGTTAATCAGAGAATAGTTACATTTACCATCCCGAATCTCCAAAGCTCTGTGAACATATTTGCCACTAGCAATGGAAATAGAAAAGTGATTTAATTGCAAGTTGTACTGTATGTTATGTTCTCTTGCCTATGAATGTTCTGTTTTGTTTCATATTTAGTAAATCAGTGCAAGTCCAGCAGCCAATTTAATTGAGAGCAGAATGACCCACTAATTAAGCTGCAGTTTCTGTGGATTGCATTTGTGAGCTGTTAGAATGTTTATGCTGCATTTTGGACATTCACCTCGCATTTAGAGAAAAGGGAAATAATACATGGAAATGTTCCCCATATCAAATGTCTGGAAATGAATCTAGATTTTTCTTTTAACCATGAAATATTGAAAACCCTTAAAGATTAAGTGCAATCAGAGAGCAAAGGAAGGTTCCCCTGGCACTCCACCCTCCTTTAGTCACCACCCTCCCTGCTGGCAGCAGGACTCCCAGTGCTCCCAGTTAGACCCCCACATGCCAATAAATGTTCAGAAAACCAAGCTGAAACCAGGCCTTTTGTCTGGTTTGTGGCTCTCAAATGGCAAATCTGTATCTTTCTCCATCAGGGAGCTGGGAGGAAACCCTTAGCCTTGAGGGCTTTCATCTCCACCAAATTCCGTTTAACATGCCACATCCACCTCCCAGCTGTGCCACTCAGGGTCCCTGTGCAGTCCAGTGAAAGCAAACAACGTGCTGGGCTTGCAGAGAGCTGTAAACTCTCCTGATAGTGGGAATTATGGGAAATAAATATGGGTAATAGCAACCCCTGCCTGCTCCCTCACATTCTGTAATGCCCTTTGGCTCCGTGTGGTGCAGTCCCATTGCAGTCCCATTCCCCTTTCCCAGCAGCCCCAAGGCTTCTCTCCCAAGCCCCCTTCACTCCTTGTTCACCAGCCCTGAGCTCACCACGGAGATGTATCCTCCCTGGCCAGAGGTGATGTACCTGTCCTCCCCAAAATCTCCTTGTCCCTCTCCCCCTAGATCAGCATTCCCAATTTTCCATCCCCTCTTATCTCAGGATGTCAAATCTGATGGTTTGGTGCCACTGCCCACATCAGCACAGTGCTCCACACCTGGCAAATCCACTCCTTGAGAGCCCAGCTCCTTCAGAGAAGTGGGGAAAATGGGAATAATGGTTCTGCTGCCTGGAGCAATCCCCCTGTGCTCCCTGGGAATGGGCAACCCCAGGGATATCGGGATCCTTCAGCTCCTTCCTCACAGGAAAAGCTGCTGGGGTGATGTGAGTTCCTGGTGAGCTCCACACACACTCCTGAGAAGAACCAGCTAGGACTCTGTGTCACCTGGAATTTCAGATCACACCTTACAAAATTCCAAAGCCTGCAGCCTTAGCATTGACAAGAACCACTTAAAAAAATAAATATATAAATAAAATTCCACTGTCTGCAAATTGCTTTCTACAGATGAGCAGGTAATATTTTGCCTAGAAAAATGGACATTTTAATGCAGGAATGTTATAGAGATCAGCTAAAATATCAGATAACTTTTTTTTTTGATGCTGTCAAAACCGTGCTTCTCATGAATGCCATTTGCGAAGTGAATTCTGCATTTCATTCCTAATTCCTCTCTTTTCTTTTGTCTGTGCTGTGTTCTTGTGGCTCGATGGCTCCAGATCAAGGTAGACAACCACTACGATTTTCAGGACATAGCCAGCGTGGTAGCTCTCACTCAGACCTACGCCACCACCGAGCCCTTCATAGACTCCAAATATGACATCAGGATCCAAAAGATAGGCAGTAACTACAAAGCATACATGTGAGCCAAATCCTTATGTTCTTTCCTGCTTTTGTTTCGAAATTGATGAGCAGCAGTGAGATTAAAGAGTGTTGGATGAGTCTCTGGGCTGATGCCTCCCCTGGCTTGCTCTCTAAAAAGAGTATTTGAAACTTTCTGGATTTGTCAAAACTCTTTTGAGCAGTTGGTTGTGACTGGGAGGAGGAGAATAAGACACCAGGTGAGCCTGCCAGAGTGGTTTTGCTGTAACTTGTGTTCATTATTTTCATTTAAAGAAAGGAGCAGTTGGAAGAGGGTTTGGTTTAATAGAGGACTTGTTAATTCAAATTTCTTTGTATCTTTTCATCAGTTCAAGAGCAGATTTTCTTCAGGTTTTTCTTCTTCCCCCTAAAGATCGTTGGATGGCATTCATTCACACAAACCTGAATTGTCACACTTTAACAGAACAAAGTCCTCTCCTCTTAACACATTAAAGAAAGAATCCAGTCTTGCAGTCACCTGGATGCGTAAAAACCTCTTCCAATTTTGAAACCCAGGGGTTTGTTTAAAGGCCATGACTGAAGGAGAGCCTCAAAGGGTGTTTCAGCTCCACAGATAACATGGAGCTGGAGGCAGCAGTTGAGCTCTGGTCCTTCTGTTATTTCATATTTTCACTCTGTTTCAGTGATCAGGCAGTGCAATCTGACAAACACTCCTTTCGTTCCTGGTTTTAAGACAGGTCAGATCCTCTCTTGCCTTTGTTCCCTCACACTTACAGTCCTGAGGAGGGGAAATAGAACAGAACATGGATAAAAATACACATTTCTATATGCACACCCACATCCACTCCCAGGGATATTTCCAAAGGAACTCCTGAACATTGGAGGGATCAGAGATTCCTTGTCAGTCATTTGTAAGGTACAGTCAGTGCTTTATCAGTGAAAAACTCCAAGCAAACCATAAATACTGAGAGAAGCTAAAGCTGGAGCTGGGCTAAAGCAAAGGCATAAAATGGTTTATCATTTAAAAGGCCAAGAGCCAAATAATTTAGAACAGCCACGAGAAGATAGAAACTTTGGTGCAGGGTGGGAGAAGGGGAAGAATTGATCTCCTTAGGTTGGGATTGGAAGGTCACAGAGTCCTGACTTGTCACTGAGACATTGCTGTCCAAGATGTGCTGCTCTGCCCTGCCCTGGCTCTGAAGGGACACCTGAGAAACAACATCAGAGGTTTTGCTTTCCCAGAAGAGCTCAGAAACCCCTGCAGTGCTCACTCACCCAGGAGGAGCCTCAGCAGAGCCCAGAGCAGGCTGCAAACACTGTTCCCATGGGTCAGAGCCACCCTGCAGGGTGACACTCCATCCTGCTGGGGTTTGAACCCAAATCAGCCACATTTGGTGAAAACAGCGTGATGGAAATTGGAGTTGTGCACAAGGCAGAACGCTCCAAAAGCTCACAAGGATGCCAAGGTTTCTGGAGGCCTTTGTGGGTGATGTTCAGGGTTTTCAGGGCTACAGGACTGTGATGTAAGTTCCTATGGAATTCAGGGGTGTTGGGCTTTCCCCACCTCTCCCCACAGGCACTAAGATGCTTCTGAATGATACAGATTTTATCCCCCAGCTTCTCCAGGAAAGTTCATTTCAGTTCTGCTGGTTTGTCTGGCACTGGTGCTCCAGACCTGGCTTTCCCTGGCTTTCCTCCCTTTCTGAAAACACCCAATCCCCTATTTCTGACAGCACTGTGTCCCTGCACCCCAATGTCCCCTCTCTCTCCTGTCTGGGCTCTGCCTCAGTCCAGTCCTGCTGCTTCCCCAGGCTGCTTCAGCCTTCCTGTCCTTAGTCCTTGCCCTCACCCCAGACCTGCTCAGGTTCTCCCTCCAGGGGGAACCAGGGGGATTCCCCTCAGTGCCATTCCTGCTCCCACCACAGACCTTCCCATGCCTCTGCAGGGCTGGATGGGGATTTCCTCTCTTGCTGCTGCTCTCACAGGCAGATTCCTTGTTTTGTGCTGCCCATCTTTCCCCTTTTCTAACAATCAGAGCTGATTTTTCCCACTCTCCCAGCTCCCAGGCAGAGCTTTGGGAATAAGGTCAGCTCTCCATGGCTCCAACACATGGCTAGAGGCAATATTGGGTTCATCCCCTGGGACAGAAATTGGACCACAACATTTTGGAGGAGAAAGCCCTACTTTTTTTTCCCCCTTTGACTTGAAATTTAAATGCTGTTCAGCATCAAGAGTAAATTTGGAAGAGCCAGCCGTGGTAAATTTATCATCCTGAAACATAAATGTTTCTTCTCTGCAGAAGAAGCAGTTGGCCTAAGGGACAGCAAAAATAAGTTAAAATGACAGCCTGTTCCTCCTACCTTTTATTTATTTTTAAGTTTCTGCTCAGAAACTATGGGTTCATCCAAATGCTAAAAGCCTAATGATCATTTTTTTCCTCTAGATTTTTTCATACAGCTAAATCACACACACCAAAAAATGAAATACTGATTCGTTATTACAAAGCGTCATGGAAAGGAGAAGATTTACCAAATGTCTGAAAAATTCTTCATGTGCATATCCATATACATGATGTCAGTAGGATATTGTTCTACAGCTGGTTCTCATTTTGCTCTGTGACACAGGAACAGAGCACTTAGAGAGCCACCACAGAAAATACCAGCTGAACATTTGTTTTTGTAGTTTAAAGAGAGTTATTAAGAGCCTCAGCTTTATAATTCTGTGGGAAATTGTGGTTGAAGTGGATCCATGAGTCACCAAACACGGGTGCTTATCGTCTGTCAGGGGAGGTTTTGGCCAAAACAGCAGGACTGGATCCCTGTCACTCCCAGAGCCCCTCCAGGCTGTGTGACACACACTGCCCTGCCCTGGGCACCCAGACACATCCAGTGACTTCAAGGAAATCCACTTTGGAAGGTCACACACCATGGAGGAAAACAGAAACCCAAAAACCCAAAAACCCTGTATCCAATCTCCCCTCCAGAAGCAGCACTGTGTGTCCAGGGCTTAAAGTGCTTTGATCAAAAGGTCAAGAAACCAGAAGTGAAGCTCATCAGCCAGGGCAAGAGTGCTGGAGGACCAAACCACAGAGCAGGCTGCCTACCCCAGAATAGCAGGCAGACATCTCTGCATAGCTCTCTGATGACAAGTCCCTGTCCCAGCAACTGGGATTGGGTACTGTAAATGCTGCTAAATAAAGCAGGAAGGTGTTGGAAAAGGGGAAACTCAGGTTACTATGAATTGTTTAGCAATTCTAAAACGGTTCTTCCTTCTTGCAAAGAGTGAATCCAGTGCAAACATGTTAAGCCTAAGTGTAAAGCACTCCAAGGTGTAGGAGTTGTTTTATTTATTATTCCTTGTTTGGTTAGAGAAGAGGAAATAGTGATGTGAAAGGCTCTTTGCAATTATCAGAAGAGAAGAAGGGTGAGAAACCTACATATCTGATAGATATAATTACAGAAATCATATCAGGGGTGCCAGATGGGCTGGCTGGGGAGTTTGGGATCAGTTCACCATGGCCTGATGGATCCCCTCTGCTCTGGAGCTCATCTGGGTCAAACCCACAAGCTCCTGACCTTCCACCAAGCTCACTCTGTGTCCTCAGCCCTCCTGGGATCCCTGCAGCATCCTCACAGCCAGCCAGGCATCCCCTGGGAGACTCTGCAGGAGCTTTTCCCACTGTGGAGGGAAAACAGGGCTCAAAGTAGCCCATCCTAACCTCTCCAGTCAGTGCTGCTGGGATTGCATCCCTGCTGCTGAGCATCCTGGACTGAGCACTGCCTAAAAGCCTTCAGGAGAACTTTTATTCCCCTTTGATCACATCTTGCTTCTGAAGGACACCAAGAAGAGTCCATTGTGATGAATTCCTGTGAGAAGTCTGCAAGGGAATTGAACTGTGATTGCTGAGGTTTTCTCTCTGATGCAGAACGTGTGTGTAGAGCAGTAATGAGCCTGAAATTCTTCATTTTGAAGCAGGCACATGTACATAAATATCACCTTAAAAATGGAGCAGAAATCACAACAGAACCTTCTATTTCCTCACACACAACACTCCACAAGCACATTCTCTTCTCTCTACTTTCTCCCACACCAACCAAGGCCATGGCATCACAGGAGAACTTTATGCTTTAAAACCCAGCAAACTTTATGAGGCTCCCAGAGCAAAGTCAACATTCCCCCACAATTGCTACTGACCCTCATAATTAACTAAATGGAAAAATGGAGAGAAAGCTCTAGCTGCTGCCTAATATACTTTTAATACATTACAGATGTTCCCCTGATTTTACTAACTGGAAACACTTCATAACTTGCATCCATAGCCTATTCCCAGTGCAGCAGTTAGGTTCCACAAAGCAGTAATCTTCTCAGCCCTGGTAGCAGTCCTAAGGTCTGAGGGGGGAAAAAACTTTACATTGATTTTCACTTTCTCAGGGATTAAATAGAAAAAGGTGACCTGACACAAAGTGTTTAGATTATATCAGTAAACAGAAAGGAGTGAGAACTGGAGGAGAAACCAAAATCCAGCTCCAAACCACGGCTGGAATCACCTCAGAGGTGATTGCACTCATGCTGTACTCATGTACAGGAAAGCAGAGGCATTTGATAGTGAGAACATGAAACCACTGGCTGCCTTTGTAATGTTTTCCCCCTTGCAGGAGAACTTCCATCTCCGGGAACTGGAAGACAAACACGGGCTCTGCCATGCTGGAACAAATTGCTATGTCAGATAAGTAAGTCCAGTCTCATGTCAAAGGTAATTAAAGCAATTCTCGGGGTTTGTTTGAAATTAATGTTGAAGGAAGCACACTGTTGGTGCACAATTCACAGGAAGGGCATGTCTGGTGTTCATTTGGGGGAAAAAGATCTCTCCATGGGATGGAGGAGCACTGTCAGGGGTTCCGTGGGGCTGGCTGAGTTAACTGCCCACTCTCAGCAGCCCTGGGCTGTGTGCTCCCCTGGGTTCCTACATCCCCATCTGCACCCAGAAAAACACTGCAATTCCCTGCAGAAAGTTTGAATTAAAGATTCAGCCTGTCAGCCATTTCACCTGGTTCATTTGCCCTTTTACCCACCAGGCTTACCCCATGCACACTGTTTTAAACTCTTCTCCCTCTACATCCTCTGCTACAACCAAGCAATCCAGTCTTCACTTTGCCTATTTAAATCCCATTTCTCTTTCCTACTTTCAATCCCAAATTCCTTACTTTTCATTTTATAAATTCCCACTGAACTGCTCTGTGAAGCTTTTCCCCCCTGGTGCTGGGACACACTGAAGCTTCATTTCCCTTGTGCCATCGTCCCAGCTCTGTGCTTTGGTTTGCTGTGCTTTTCCCTTTCTCTCCCATTCCTATCCTGGATAATTCTTGCAGTCCAGTTGAAAACATTCCTGCAGCACCACTGTGAAGCTCAGAACTCCTTTCTCAATACTCCTCATTTGCTCCACAACACATAAACCTCTTTTCCCTGCAAAACAAAATCAGAGGGGCTTTTGGATGGCTGTGAATTTTCTGTTGTTCAGCTTCTCCCAAGGCTGCTACTGGGGGAGCTGAAATAAAGTCTGTACAGTGAAAGTGTAATTTAAAAGGTGTTTTAAAGTTCAACAGTAGTCCTGGTTTGGGGGTTTGTTGGCTTGGATTGATTTTAAAGTCTGGAGCCTACAACTCAGTCCCTCTTACGAGCTGAGGGGAGCACAGGAACTGAGGCACTGCCTGCCCTGGAAAGGTGAAAACAAGAAAGACGGGAATTCCAGCTCTCTGCTGGCCAACCCCTGTCTAGACTGTGTCCTCACTGATCTCCCCTCTGGGGATGGACTGGAGCCACATTATTTTCTCTTTCTCCTTCCCCTCCCACCTCCCTCTAGAAAGTGAGGTTATGTCTTGCCCGGCAGGGAAAGGCAGCAGTGAGCTCTGGGCTGTGTAATTACAGCCCCTGGGCTGTGTGGGAGCACAGGAACTGCAGCTCTGCACCAGGAAAGCAGTGCCAGCAGGAGTGGGAATGCTCCCCTCGCCCTGCTCCTCCTGGGAATGCTCCCCAGCTTTGCCCCTGCTGCCCTTGCTCAGGGAGAGTTGATCAGGGATAACTGAACTGTGGTCTGTGAGATTTTCTCTGTGATCTATGAGATTTTGTCTCTGATGCAGAATGGGTGTGTGGAGTAGAAATCAACCAGAAATTATTCATTTTTAAGCAGGCACATGTATATAAATATCACCTTAAAAATGGAGCAGAAATCACAGCAGAACCTCATTGCTGGGCAAGCTTTGCTCACACACAACACTCCACAAGCACATTCTCTTCTCAATCAACAGGGATTTCCCCATTAGGCATTGGCCAGCAACACAAACCTTCCTTGATGCTGATGAGGCCAAAAGCATGGCCAAGGTGGATGTTTTCCCCTCAGAGAAAAGGGGATTTTGTGGGATTGCCCACAGAGTGTTCAGAGCACAGCAAGGCAGATGAGGGGAAAGAGACTTCTCTGAAGAGCCAGAGTAGCTTCGCAGCACAGCAAAACCCATCAGACCTGCTGCACTTTGCTTTAATAGAGCCCATGAGCGAGGAGGAAGCGCCTGGAAGCACTGCCTGAGGGGCACTGCTGGCTGCACACAAACCTCAGCCTGGAAATGTGCAGAAGGAAGAATGCAGCAGGAAAGGACAGCAAGAAGCAGAGGAGCAGCACATTCCAGGGGCACACTTGTCACCAACCCCTGTCACAGAGCTCCTGCTCCCCAGAGGGACAGGGCTGTGCCAGCAGTGCCACCTCACCTGGCACAGCTGATATTCCTGATCCTTTATCTCCTGCCAGTCCCAAAACTGCTGCTCCCTCTGCCTCTGGGAAAAGAGGCTCTGTGACCTTTGGTCAAACCTACAGTGCAAGCCTTGGGGTTAAAACACTCCAGGCTGCTCCATCCAAAGCCTCTCTTTCCAAATGTATTTTTCCAGCTCTGTGTTTGTTGGCAGAAGATGGACCATTAAAAATGCTTCCATAAATCTGATTGATGTTTTAGTGTTTTAAAGAAAGCGTGTTCATTTTTGTTTTCATAAAAAGTCCAGACATTTGCTGTTAAAGACAAGTTTTGTTGTCCTTGTGACTTTCTAAGATACACAATATTTTACAGCAAAAAAAAAGTTATTTATAAGCAAGTGCATGCACAAAGTCCAGTCAGTCAGTGCATCTACAGATGTTGAAATTGTCAAGCATCCAAAAAGCCCTCTTATATTGGACAAAAACCATGTTTCTCACAGGAAAAGAAAAAAAAAAACCATTATTTTCATTGTTGAGATATTACCATCAGGATCTTTTCAAACAGTCATATCAATTTCTTTGTATTCTGCTTGAAAGAAAAACTTTTCCGCTGGAACAGATTTGAGAGGAGAAAATATAAAGAATGTGACTTCATGAGTTTACTTGAAAGGATGCTGTTACCGAAGATATTTACACATGAGTAAGACTCTTAGCCCAGCAATGAATTACCTTTGATCCTACAGTGAAATCAAATGCTTTGTTTATTACAGTAGGGGATTTTTTTCTGTGGAAAATACAATGAGGTGGCAAATCTATCATCAGGGCTCCAGGGCTGGAGCAGGAGCAGGGCTGGGAGAGGAAATACCTCTGCTTCAGACTCAAGTGTGAGTCGAGGAAAGATGAGAAGTTTGTGATAAATGATTGCTTTAAACCTGGGGGTGTTTGAGCAAATCACATCCTTCCGTTGGTGTCACTGTGACATCAGCCTGCGTCATCCCAGCAGCATTTCCTGCTGCCTGCTGCCCTGCCCAGCTCTGCTGGGAGGCACTCAGCATTCCCAAAGATTTGGGGGTCCTGGGGTTCAGCCCTTGCCTTTGGGCTCTCAGCTCTGTGCTGGTGGCTCTGCAGCTCTGCCCTGGATCACAGGAATTGCCTCACTGTTCCCCTGATAAATCCCTCCTCATGCCCTTGTTGGCCAGAGAATCTCTATTCACAGAGAAAAAAGCAAAATAAATCACATTGCTGCTTGCAGAATGGGTGAAGAGTCCATCCCCAGTTACAAAACAAACTGAAGGATTTTTGTGCTCAACACTGCACCAAACAGCCTCTTCTGGGGAGTTGTAGAATTCCTTGGAATTCTTCACGTTCCTGTTGAGTTTGGCTGCAGTCATGGATAACCCAACATGGAGAACACAACCCTTGCCTGATGTTCCACAGTCCCCAGAATGTCATTTTTGGGTTCTCCCACACCACCTGCAGGGCTGTCCTGCTGGATTTGTCCCTCTGCTCAGCACTGTAGGAATGCTGCCAGCCTGGCTGCTGGGGAACCCAGCTGGGGCTGAGATTTGGGATGGAGAGTCTCGAGTTCTGCCCCGGGAACCAAACCCACCCACAGCTCAGCCACTGCCCAGGCAGTCCCACCTGAACAGGGCATGGATGCACAGCCCTGAGCTTCCCAGGAACAAAAAAACAAGCTCTATTCCCACTTTCTGATCCCCCCTGGCACCCCTGAAGCCACAGAAATGGGTCAGGTGGAAAATCCTCCTCCTGTGGAGTTGTGTTTCAGCACCATTTATCCTCAGCTGAGAGCAAACTGGTGTTTGAACCAGTGTAAAAGCAGAATAAACTGGGAATGGCTCCAGCAGGACACTGGGTGAGGATGCAGAGCCACAGCTGTGCTGGAGGCTCCTGGGAAAACAGTTTGCTGCTGCTGCTCAGAGAAATCCAAACTCAGCAAAACTGACAATACAGTGACAATTCTGAATTTAGGGTGAATGTTATATTAAATGCATTATTAGGGGAGCCTGTGGAAGATCAAGAGCCCGATGAGACACTCACAGAGGAAATTCTTTTTCTGCAACAGGTACAAGCTTTGGGTTGACACCTGCTCTGAAATATTCGGTGGGTTGGATATCTGTGCTGTCAAAGCTGTACATGGGAAGGACGGAAAAGATTATATTTTTGAGGTAAGCAATCCCACTTTTTTTCCAATATTTTTGTTTTTACGTTTTACACATTACAAACACCCAAGTGAAGAACCTTTCTGATAGCTGGGCTTTGGCTAATTTGTATTTCAGGCAGGGCTGTGTATTTTTGGGCACTGCTTAAATCATGATACAAAGCCACAGCTCCGAATTAGTGGCAACACTTGCTGGAAAATGTAACCATATAGATGGGAATGTCTTCTGGTGTTGGAGGAAACGGACACCGAGTGCCAAACAAAACCAAATGTGGATGGCTGGTTTTCCCAGCCCTCATGATTCCTTTCCTGAGCAGTTCACCAGCTTTTCCTGGAAGGTTTATAGATAGCACCACCCCAAGGGAACCCCAGCAAAATTATACCTTGCTGGGGAAAGGGAGATTAGGAACAAAGTGGAAACAACTTGACTTTTTCCTAGCCTAAGTATTGCCCTGAAGATCAGAATCCTGATGAATCAGAAGTTTTAGCTGTAGGTAATTTTGAAAAAAAACCTAAGTTTTTCATTTCCTTTGAGTTTATTGGGGAGAAATATCACTTTGTGTAGCCATAAGCTGTCATCTCTTGTCTATAACACAATTCCTTCAGCATCTTCCACACTCCTAGAATTCTATTCAGGAGGTAGGCAAGGATCTTCACAGTCTCCCCACTCCAAAAGAAGTTAATAAAGCAAAAGTAAAAACATTTTTTGAAGCCTCAAGAGTAACCTGGAGATGATGAATTAACCCTTTCTTGCTATTTGTGTCTATTTACAACAGAAAAGCTTTGCAGAAGTAAAGCCTTTTTTTTTTTTTTTTTTTGGTCACAGAGTTAAATAGCTCTGTATGTTTTCCTCTGCTCTGGTTTCACAGATCTATCTATATCTATCTATCTATCTATATCTATCTATCTATCTATCTATCTATCTATCTATCTATCATCTATCTATCTATCACTATTGCAATTGCCAATCATTCCCAAATCAATAACCCTCTAAAGGGAGCAACTCCCAGGGTTAAACAAACCCAATCAATCGCTGCCTCCCCAGGAGGACTTCAGCAAAACCTTTTTCTTTTGTCTGCTTGACCAAATCAGAGCTCAGGGGTTGTTATTGTGGCAGAATAAATGTGATATAAAACTGTAGCATGAGATCCCAGATCCCACCCTGAGCCTCTGTGGCTCCTTGGGGTGATGAAGCTTTTCCTGAGTTTCCTGGTGAATATGGGATTGGAAAGAGTGAAAAAAGGGGTTTTCCCCTTTCTGCATCCAGGCTGAGGATGTAGAGGATTCTGGGGATCTCTCCAGAGGAATTCCTGAGCACAGGGTTTGTTTTGGGTGCTGCAGCCATGGTGTGCCTTGGGCATTCCTGATTCCTGGGAAAATGGGGATTTCTGCTCCCAAGAGAGCTCCTCTCCAGCTGCTGGGCTTTGCAGCCTCCCTGTGCCACTGCAGGATGCTCTGCAGCTCCCACAGCCCCCAAACCTCTCAGAGGACGGGGCTCAGCCTTTTCCTCACCTCCAATCACCTAAATCAATTCAACTGGAGAGATTTCATGCTGCTTTGGCAGCTTTTATTTAACCCAATACATTTCAACCTCGCTATTTGAACTATACAAGAAAGAAATGTAGATTGTTTTCAGATAAGATCTTGGCTATCCTACCTCATGGGATACGAGTTAAAAACTGAAAGATTGCTTGTGAAAAGACACAAAGCTGGAGCAGGAGTGCATTTAGCATGTATATTCTTGTAAGAACTGGAGGTTTCACACACAGAAAAGTGTTGGCTAAAGCTGCTCTGAGAAATGATTGGCACTGCTGAGTCAATCCTCCTGATATCTTTAATTCCCTTATTATTTCATTTTTTTCTTTCTATCCTGCTCTTCCTGCAGGAATGCACCCAAACCTTTCCTGTTTCCTGTGGCAGTGAGGGATGTCTCCCTGATTGTAACACTCTGAGTTAGGAGGCTCCTGTCAGACTCAATGCTCTTCATTTTCACTCCCTGAACTTGGCTGTTCCCACATTTGTGATATTGCACAATATTTTTAATTTCTGGGCCAATCCAGCAAGCACCAGAAGCCCCCACCGAAGCCTGGCACATAAAATAAAACCTGCCAGGCTTGGCATAAAATTTATTTTATAAGATAAAACCTGCATCAGGCCTGGGAGGTCTGCTGGGTAGGAGGAGCAGGGGAAACATTTTTAAAAATTAAACAGCCACTGCAAATTGTGTCATGGACCAAGAGACTGCCTCACTTTCTGATTCTGAACAAATCTCCTTTTCCATGCCAGAGACATGGAAATTTAGAATTCTAAACCCCAGAATTCTAAGGGCTGCAGGATGCATCAGGAGCTGAGTTTACAGAGCATTTTAATGAGGGTGCAGAAGAGATGTTGCAATTAAAAAATAAGGAAAAGAAAGAGTGGATGGAAATGTGATAATTCCTGCTGTTGTACAGAATCAGCTGAATTGTTTGGGAGATGGCAATGCTCATCAGCAGGGATATTTGGGATCTGTGAAAGGCATTGAAATGTGGGGCTGTTTGCAAAATTCCCACCCAACAGAACATCTGGAAAAGCGATGATCGTTTGGTGCTAAAGAGGCAACTCACACCCACACTTATTACTCTGCAATTTTAACTGAATTCTGGGCCACAGCGAGGAGTGGGAAACTGTCTGCAGCAAGATGGGAAGAATTTTCTCCCTTTGTGTCCTTTCAGAACAGGAAAATAAAAGTTCTTACAGCTGGCATGTGCTGGCTGAGCTGCAGGGAGCTGAGCAGGGCAGGCAGTGAGTCCATCAGTGCTGGAGCTGTGCCCTGGGGGGATGTCCCAGCCCAGGGAAGAGGAGGGGTTTGGTGTCACTGACACCTTAATCCTGCACACATCCCCTGGCAAGGAACACACAGACTGCCTCAGGGCATGAAATAATATTTGCTGCTTTGTCCTTCCTGATTTGCACTGGGAGCATCCAACAGGTGTGACCTCCAGCAGGAGGACAGGTGACAGGTGTGTCACCCAGCCCTGCAGGGAATGGGGATTCCAGGAGAATTCCACTTCACATATCCACACCGACTTTGCTGAAGACAGGAGGGACAAGATATTGAAGTGATTTCGTTATTCAAGCACAAAACTGTGTTTTTCCGGGAAGTTTTGGGCTCTTTGCAGGGTTTTAGGTGGAGAATATGAGAGGTAACTTTGCCTTTTAACAGAACAGGTTTGCTGAATGGAAAAAATCTGCCTTTTCCAGAGGAACACAGGGGTTCCCCCTGCCTGTCACTGCCCTGCTCCCAGGAATTGTCTCCAAACTCCTCCTAGGGAGGAATAAACTAATGAAAGGATGCCTCAGCCCAGCAGAGGAGCTGGCAGGTGGATCAGGAGGAGGGCCAAGCTCTGATGCTGTGCAACAGCCTTGTCTCTCCAGTTGGTGTCTGTTCTTTCCCCTCCTTGGGAATTCTCAGTGCCAAGCAGCAGCCAAGCTGTAAAACAGGATTTTTTATTAACACAGCACTGCAACCTGCAGCTGTTTGACTGCCTCCCCTCTCCTTCCTGATAAAACATCAAACCAAGGTCCATGCAGCTGTTAACTCCTTGAATATCAGGACTTTTCCCCTTTCCCTTTTCCAATTGACACTTTGGAAGTTTCAGCACTAGGAGGAGAAGAGCATTGTTTGTATTTCTGGCCCTACAGGATTTTATCTTCCCCGTTTCATTCTCAGAAAACCAAATTTCTGGGAAACTCAACAAAAACTCAGAGTGTGGTGTTTCAGTTTCAGAGAGAGCAGAGAGAGAGCAAATCCTTTACAGTAGCCTCACAAAAATCTGCCAAATTTTGCTCCAGGTTGAACAGGCTGTGCAGGTGCTTTATTCCCTCTTGCTTCATTTTGCCCTGGGCTAAATTAAAATTAGCTCCCTAGTGGTTTTTGACTCAGAAAGGCACAAAAATAGGACTTGTAACTTTAAAGTGTCTAAGATACAATTCTTGAAATAAAACAACTTTTTAATTACAATTTTCCCCAAGTTTATGATGCATTAGTGCTGAATTCATGAATCTATTCCTTCATGTGCTAGAAAAAATCTGTTTATTCCATGACCTTATTTATATTCTGGAAGTAACATATTTAATCCATTGAAATTTTCCAAATACAATCCCAGAAACTATGACATCAACCCTTATTTTAGACAGAAAATTAAATTAAGTGTATCTATGATGGAGTTAATGAAGGGGTTTTTAGCTGAATGGAGCAATAACTACTGATCTGCATGAGTAACATCAATATTTGGGTTCCACCCTAATAATTTTTCACTGATCTTTTTTATTTATTGTCAAAATACCCAAACTTTTAAAAATTTAAACTAACAGCAATAACACTGTTTCCACACAACCACCTTAATATTTTCTTTTGTAAGAACCCCACTTAGTTACCAGGGGGTGAATACAGGTAAAATTCACATGCTGTTAAATTAGCTGTTATTTTATAGATTGAAACAATCTCTTTCCCATATTCTCTTCAAAGCACTATTATTTTTTTCAGCCACATAAACTGCATTCTCTATATATTTTTTACCTTTTTAGAAAAAATCAACTACATGTGCAAAAGTTCACAGCATCCAAATCCAATGATTTTGATTGGAGTAGAAATGATTTGCTTGGTTTGTTTTCATCCCAGATGAACCCAAGGCCTCCCAGATTGGTCTGTAGGCACTGAATCCTCCACCCAGGAATTCCAGCTGCTCCTCCTTCTCCTGCAGATGTTATTCCCCCATTGCAGCAAGGACTAAAATTCCCCAGCAGCCAGCACTGGTTTTCTGCTGGATTTTCCCCTTCCCACTTCCCAGGTGTGGTTCCATTCCCAAGGACAAATTATTCCTGCTCTGGAGACCTCAGGGAAAGCCCTGGGATTGCTCCAGATCCAGCCACTCCCTCATTCCTCAAAAATCCCACCATCCCTCCTCAGTCCCATGTAGCCTTAACCTCCCCAAAATCAGAGTGGTTTTTAGGTCAGGGATTTTCCTGTGCACAGAACTCCCCAATTAAAACCTGCCAGCCTCTGCCTTTGCAACCAAATTCAGACCATGATTTTGATCAGTCAGAGGCACCCAAAAAAGCCCCACAAAAGCAGCCCAGAGCAGCAACCCCTGGGTGATGCTGCCATGCCACAGCTGCTGTGCTCATGGGGCAAAGGGATGGTTTCCCAACTTCCCACCCTCCCAGCCTTCAATCCTGCCTTGATTCTCAGTGAAGGGAAGTTCCTTCCTCTGTACTCACCAATTATCTCACCTTCTCCTGGAATTCAGAGATCTTTTCCCAGGAGATCCATCTGTCCTGCAGGATTCCCTGGGCACTCTGGCTGTTCCTCTGGAATTCCAGCATCCTGGGAAACTCCTCTTTCTCCCTCTGCACCCCCTGCTCTTCCCCTTTGCCCTTCCTTTCTCCTCCCCAGCCCTTCCTTTCCCAGCACTTCCCAAAGCTCTGCCAGGCCATCCCAGCCCCTGGGGATGAGCACAGGCTGCACTGGGGGCAGTGCCACTCGGAATTTCTCCCTCAAACACGATGATGTGGTCCCTCTGCAGTTACTGATACCTTATAACTGCACTGCCTCTTTGTAAATCCCATCCCATTTCCCTTCCTAATCACCAAACGCAATTTCTCTTCTTTTTCTTGCCAGTCTCAGTCTCACAGCCTGAATTTTGCCTATTTACCTTTTCCACTAATATGTGCCATCAGTCCCTGGGTGATAAGAGAAATTCATCCCAAAGAATTGGCTGCTGAAATGGAAATACGTTGATATATAAATGAAAGCTGCCAGTACTGTGCATTGCCTGTAAATCATAGAGACCCATGTTTTTACTGGCATCTGCAAAAGTAACGTATTTGATTTTATAAATTACAGATGTCCTCTTTTTTTACCCTGTGAAATCTTCTTAGTGGGAAATTCCAATATTTTAAATGGCTGAACTATATGCTGAACTAAAAACTGGCTGGTTTTAACTGGGATTTTAAATCTAGCACAGGCTGTAAATAGACTATTTATAAACAGGGAGCTTTGTGTGTGTTTAAACTTTGTCAGGTCTTGTAGAGGGGGGAAATGCCAGCCTGACATTCCTGTAGGCACTCAGGATTTAAAAGCTGTTAGTGTTGCCCCAAATATTCTCAAGATACATTTCTGTAAAATGCACTGATTTCCCTTAGCTGTCATTAATTCTGTACTAGGAATGGAAATAGACTGCATTCTCTTAAAGGGAAAAAAAATACACCAAAAGCCACCAAGGCAGGAGTGGCAGAGGTGCTCTCCTGCCATGTCTTTGGCCAACAATATTTGTGCCACTGTGGCAACAAACCAAAGCATTTTAACAAGGGCAAAACCCATCCGAGTGATAAGAGATTGAAAATGGCCAATGGCTCTTCTTTTAATGCCAAATCGTATGGAATCTGCCTCAAGATGTGGTTATGTCTGAAAATTCTGTATTTAAGGAGTGTAAGGACTTCTCTCCTGGAGTTTGCATGAAGATGTGACACCTCAGGATTTCCTGTTTTCACTTTCCCCACATGTTCTGCTGAACACCTTGGCAGCATCTCCCAAAGGAAGCTGATGTGTGAACTCGAGCTGTAGAAGTCCTTAAAGGCAGAAATTCAGCCCCAACCCCGTCCAGATCCTAATCCTGTCTAATCCCTTAGCAGGACCTTATTTGAGGCAATTTGTTTCACAGTCATTCCAAGTAATTGTTTTAATGTAAGTGGATGGTAAACAAAGGGAGGTTTTCTTTGCCTGCCTGTGAAACTTTTAACTGATATTGGGTGAGAGGGGAGGTAATCTACACCCTACAGCGTATATTCTCAAAAATAGCTCTCATTAAAACATATCTTCAAGGGTGGAAGGTTTTTAGAGCACAGACAGTCCTCCCTCTCTGGAAATCAGACAGTTTGTAGTGAACAACCAAACAAGCAAAGCTTTCTAAATTCAGGCATTATTAACACTTCACAGTCCTGGTGCTTTGCCTCCCTCCAGGCTCCATGCAAATTCCTCTTGCAGGAAGCAGCTCAGGATCCAAGCAAGTGGATCTTTAGGCATTATGGCAATTTTAACAAGTAGTAGGAAGGGAGCAGAAATTAACATTAAAGAGCCACACAACCTGCAAGGCCACATTTTACCCCTTCAGAAATACCAACCCTTACTGGGTCAGTAGCTTTCTCTCGATCAATTAAAAACATTGAGATGCTCCACTTGCAATTATGATTGTTAAAAACTGTGGCAAACTTTCAAGAAACTTTCAGTGTCCATATTAAGCATTTCTCCACTACTGCTGATGTGGCCCTAGGGTGGAAGACCATTCATTCATTTCTAGGGAAACATTTGTTCTGGAGTTCAGTTATTATTGCACTGTTTACTTTGGGGTTATTTTAAAGCCTTTTGGCTGTGAGGAAGCTCAGAGGAGACCTCCTAGATCTGAAAATCCCAGCTCCAGCCTTGCCAGCGTTTTGGTTGCCAACACACAATGCCAGTGAGTCTTGTAAATGAACAAACAGAAGAATAATGGAAATGATTTTGGACTTCAAACTAATCCCATTATTGGCACAAAGCAGCCTTTGTCACTCAGGAAGAATTTCCGTAGCACTCACCGTGGTTTGAAAAGGTCAAGCTTAGGTCAGATTATTTATATTGTTTATATATTAATTATATTCATAATGCAGCTCCTTCCCATCTCCTGTGCAAGGTACAATGTTCTCTAAAATCCAAATGTCTCTTTAAACTCCTGGGTCTAATTCCTAGAAGCTCTTGAATATCTGAAAGAAGGAAGGTAAAACCATGTTGTTTGTTAATAAAGGAGATGTTCTGTGGAGGTTGGGGCACTGAGAGGAGTTTTGTTCCCACTAAATCCCTTCCCCTCCAGGAGGGATCCATGCAATGCAGGTGTGACCATGCTCTCCAGACTGATCCTGGGTCACCTCAGGTGACAAAACTCCTCCACTTTGCAAAGATTTGCAGAATCAGACAGAAAATGTCAACTTCCCTGCAAATTCTCAGGCTGAATAAACAACCCAAACAGCTCAAGGCTGCAGCCCCCAGCAGAATGGTGAAGTTTCTCAAAAGTGAATTAAATCCTATTCATTTTTTAAGTAGGAATATCCAGCGCCACTCTGAATAGTAGTTGGGTTACTCTGTTACACTTTTATTTCCCCTGGAAGAAACATAGATGTGACAAAATTAGATTCACTGGAGAAGTAACAGATATTCTGAAGAAGTAACAAATATTCTGGACAAGTAACAAATGCTTGGGACCCACAGAAGTGGCAGAATTCAGTATTAATTTTATTCACTGGAGTAGCTGCAACAAATAACCACTGAGCACTATTAACCTGTTGCATTTAAAATGGAAATGTGCCCTTTTTATCTCTTTCTTTGTAGAAATTCTTACTTATTCTTTACATCAGCCACACAACTTTTTGAGAAAGGACATCAATAATAACAAGGCATTATTTAAAGTTTTTAATGAATCAGTGAGGACCCTGATAACGCCTTATTGGACCCCCTAGGTGCAATAAGGACCTAAGCTTCCCTAGCGAAATTCCACAATTTCACAGTTTGACTTTGCATTTCCATGCTGGAATTCAAAACTCCCAAATTCAAAGCTCCCAGACACAGTGTGAGCCCCAAAAGCAGGCAGGGGAGGAAACCTTCAGCTGAGGCAGGAGAACAATTCCTTCAGACTACTGGATCACCTGAGAAATCTCATTTTCCTTATCAACCCTGTGCTCCATATTCCTGTTTTCCCAGAGGGTTTGTGCCCAGGTGTGAATTAAACCTGTATTTGGTGAGACTGGGAGGGGATGGCACGGCAAAACTGAAGTTCCCTGGAGGTTTCCTGACGTGCTGTTGTGTTTTGCAGGTGATGGACTGTGCCATGCCCCTGATTGGGGAGCACCAGGCTGAAGACAGGCAGCACATCACCGAGCTAGTCGTAAGCAAAATGAACCAAATGTTGTCCAAAACTCCTATTCCATCTCCTCAGAGACCCACTGCCACTCAGCAACCTCAGGTAGGACACAGAGCTTTGCAAACAGAGCATCTCCTGGTTGCATTTTAGGTTCAAAATGTTCCCCCCAGAACTGGGACATCTGGGAGCTCCAGGATTCAGGGACTCACTGCCACATTTGATCAGTTTGTTGTGTTTCAGTGTCTCCAGGTATCGTCGAGAAGTGCAAGTGTTGCTGTGTTTCTAGCAGGAAATTCACCCGTGGGTTCAGTGAACTGCCAGGCTTTGTGCTGTTTCCTTCCAGTTCCATATATAAAATAGCATGGAGATAATAAGAACCACTGTCGTGGAAAACAGGAGGGTTTCAGAAGGAATGCTGGCAGGAATTCTTGCTCTTGTGACAAATTAATGTATTACAATCTTTTTTGATGTGCTGCAATTTATGAAAATATTATGAAAATACATGAAAATATCATTTGGTTCATGAAAATATCTTGGTAATCTCGGAAACTCCTGAAATTTGTTCAGCATAATAGAAAACATGGGTCGAAGGTGGCAAACAGATGCATTTCACTGATTTCATCTTGCCTGGCCTGACAGCTCCAGTGTGGGAATGCAGTTTCAGGAATCCCCTTGGTGTTCCCATTGCCATGGACCCCAAAACATGGGGTTTCTTCTGCTGACCCTTTTAATGACTGCAGCAGTGTGGTGTTTTGTAAAAGGCTCTGAGAACAGAAGGTTTTTTTCCATTGTTCATTGGCGAGGGGTGGATGTGATGAGTGGGATTGGATGGGTGAGGAATTCTGGGCCCAGAGTTCAGATGGAAACCAGGAACGAGTGGTGACCTGGGGGATCTGTCCTGAACAGGGCTTAAACATCAAAAATAGAAAATATAAATATAAAATATAATCCCTTTTTTTACCCAGACTGAGTGATAGTTTTAAACTGAAAGAGGTTCAGATTGGACATAAATCCTTTACAATGAGGTTGGCAAGGAACTAGACCAGGTTGTAAAGAGTAAAACTCAATCAAACACACCCAGACCATGAGCTGTTAAGGATTTTCTTGCTGCCCTGGACCTCTGCACTCCACAGGGACAAGGGAAGCACCAGAATCAGCCAAACTGTAGGACAGGAATTACCAAGCCTAAATCCAGGATCTATTTTTGCTCCCAGCAGGCTCCACGGCAGGTAAACAGTTTGAGAACAATTTTGTGGCATACCTCAGACAGAGCAGTTCTTGAGGCAGGGTGACTAATTTGTTCTTCAAATATCTCGTCGTGCTTTAAGATATAAAAATACCCAGTCCCACATTAAACAAAAAAAAAAAAGTGGTGTGGCTTCTATTTCTGTTGCAGCCACTTGAAACTGAGCACAAAATTGTTTCAGCCACAGAACCACATACAATGGAGAAGTTTCCATCCACCATGACTCAAGTCCATTGTAAAGGGCACTGAAAAAGAAAGGCAAGAAGGGGAAAAAATAAATCACCTGGTGCCAAAGTACTTTCTTTTAGGAGCAGCAGATTATCCATACGTTAAAATGAAGCAAAGAGTCAAATTTAGAGTTGCCCAGTCAGTATAAGTCAACATAAATCAAAATTTAAAGCAGTAATAGACATCACTGTCACATTAATGGGCTCACATGTGAAATATCACATTTTGGGGAAAAACAAATGCAAGGTCTTGGGTAGGTTTTCCTGGATTTCAGAGCAGCCAAGGGAGGAGGAGAGTTTACTGTCACTGGTGTCATCCAAAGGAACTGGATATTTGTTGGATGTAAAACCAGTTTCCAAGCCTTTCCAAAGAAAAACTGCCCACCTGAGTGCAGAATGAAAATAGGACAGAAAGAGCATTTTTAGGAGGTTCTGCAATTCCTCAGTTGTTGCTGTCACTCAGCATGTCCATGGAAAGGTTTTTTGTTCTTAAACCAGAGGTTTGGATGGAAGCAGAGATAATATCCTAGGTAGCTGATGGGCTTCTGGCAGGTTCCTATTTAATTTGGGATATTCCTGAAGGATTCAGCCCTTACTGATGGCAAAAGGATGTTATTCAACATTAACCTTCTTTTCCTTATTCCTCCCCTAAATTACAAATTGCAGTTGGGAAAAAAACCTGTGAAAACCAGAGATATCCCCCCAGATTAATCTCAATATTTGTTAGTTTTCCTCTCAGTTAAGCAGACTCTTTAAGTTGGCCTCATTTTACCAGTTTGGGGCAGGGAAAGGGGATCTGATTTTCTGCTGAAGATTCCATTTGCAAACACAAGTAATCTTCCCAGCTTTAAGGGAAAATCATAAACAGATCTGTAATATCTAAAGCAGGTAACTCCTCACGTGTAGTTCATTTCTAGCTGGGTTGTTTTGCTAAGACACAATCAATCTGTTGAAACAAAGCTGCCCCTTTCCCTTTTGAACAGCCTTCCCCTTTTCTAAAGTGAGAAATTATTTTGTATTCTTGAGAAACACCTCACTCACCTGCAGGGCAGGGACACTGCCTGTTCCCGAGGTGACACAGACTGCAAAGGCAGTGATTCACCCCAAATCAGCTCTGGCCATGGGTGGGTTTGGCCTTGGAGAGCAGAGGAATGGAGATATCAAAGAGGAATTGCTGGGTTTTGCTGTGTTCTGCTTTCAGGTGAGCAGCCTGTGGTCAATAATAGAGCTGCAGATGTGCCATGTCTGCATTTCCTCGTTATCTGGGGGTTTGAAGGTGTTTCTGATCTAATCCAGACTGCAGCATTGTGCATAAAAAATCTCAATTTAGAAACGTCCTCAATGGCCAAGCCCACCCCAATTAAACACCCATCAGAATACAAACCAACGATTAGGAAAATCAGCCTTTGCTGGGCGCTGGGCAGACCGGGCTGGGTGGGGATGGCTCTGCAGGCTGGCAGGGCTCTGCTGTCCCACTGCCAGGGCAGCAAATTCCAAAGGGAATCCTCAGAGGGACAGTGCCTGGAGGTGTTAAACAGGTTGTAAAACCCATGAAATCCATGATCTGTCTGAATGTGAGATTTTTAAAACACATGTTCTGCACGTTGGCTGTTTGTTTATCTCAAACATCTGTCCAGCCCCTGCAGCAGGTTTTCCTGCTGCTCACAGGGCACAGAAATGGGCAGCAGGAAACTTGGCCTCACGGAAGTTCAAATGACTTCAAAACAGCCAAAGAAATCCTTCCAAAAATGAAACTGTTCCTATTATTTAAAAGCATGACAGCTTGTTTTACCCGAAACCATGCTGAGAATAGAACTTGATCTAAGAATATGATTTTTAAAGATTTCCATGAACAAACCTGTTCTATTTGCAGGCAACAAGATGATGGAAATCTACATTTCCATGTTTTAAAACCCCTTTGAATACTTCTGACAGCTCTTTAGAGAAGCCTTTTCCAATTTTTTTCCAAAAATTGGAATGAATAGGAGAATTACCCAGTGAATAACCAGCAGAACCACTTCTCTCTGCCTCCCAGTGTTGACAGGAAACTCCAGAGTTCTGCTCTGGATGTGCAGAAGTGCTCAGGGCAGGCTGGGTTAGGCTCATTCCTGGGCCAGAACTTGTGAATGGAATAGTAATGGTCAAACATCAGCTCAACATGGCATTGTCCATGAGAATCACCATAAAATGCAAATGTTTATGGGCATGGCAGCAGCTGAGGCTAAGGAAAATCCTGTTAGGAAAATGTCCTTTCAGGCCAGCTCTGGAGAGACCCTGCTGCATGATCCACAAGAGAATAAGGGATTTGTTCTCCCTGATGGAAGGGAGGAAGGAAGGAATTTGGGCTCCAGAGGCACAATATCCAGGACATGATGGCATCACGAGGAGCACAGCATTCCCAGCCACACCCTGCTTCTCCTGCTGGAAAAGGAAGGAGTGGCACAATGCTAATCAAGCAATTATCAGTTTGTAATGCTAATAAACCAGCTTATTCTCCCTTCCCTGATCCCTTACATGATACAGCCAGGCAGTTTAATCCAGATTTATTGCTCCATGTCCGGATAGAAAACTGAACCACATGTGCACATAGTGTAAATGACAAAAAAGTGTTGGTTTTAAAGAGTAAAGCAAATCATCAGCAAGCTCCTTATCCCTGGGTTTCCACAGGAGTAGCCCCAGTTCTGCTGCCTTCCATCTCCTGGACTTAAGAACCTTTCTAGAAGATTCTGAAATTCCTCAGTCACTCAGCATGTCCACAGAAAGGTTTTATTGCTCTAAAACCAGAGATTTGGATGGAAGCAGAGATAATACCCTAGGCAGCTGATGGACTTCTGGTAGGTTCCTACTTAGTTTAGGTTATTCCTGAAGGATGTCCAGAGGGAAAATGGAACCATATGTGCTCATAGTGTAAGTCACAAAAAAGTGTTGGTTTTAAAGAGAAAAGCAAATTATCAGCAAACTCCCTGTCCCTGAGTTTCCATAGGAATAGCCCCAGTAGTGTTCTTTTCCATCCCTTGGATTTAGGAACTTTTTAGAAGGTTCTGAAATTCCTCAGTCACTCAGCATGTCCACAGAAAGGTTTTTTTTCTCTTAAACCAGAGATTTGGTGGAAGCAGAGAGAATACCCTGGGTAGCTGATGGACTTCTGGTAGGTTCCTACTTAGTTTAGGTTACTCCTGAAGGATATCCAGAGAGAAAACTGAACCACACGTGGATGTAGTGCAAATACAAAAAAAGTGTTGGTTTTAAAGAGAAAAGCAAACCATCAGCACATTCCCTGCTCCTGGGTTTCCACAGGAGTGGTCACAGTTCTGTTCCCTTCCACTTCTTGGATTTAGTTTGGTTTATTTTAAAGGAAAAGACTTCTGATGAGCAGTAATTTGCTTCAAATCACTGCCCTTTTTATGATGACCAGCAAATGCAGTTAGTTGATTTGATTTTAACTGCAGGGAACACATTGAATTGGGAAGGATCCTCTCCTGGAGTTCTGTGGAAATGGAGAATTCAGCATTAGTCTGCTTGCTAAAATTAAACATTTCTGCACTGAATTTGAGGTGTGGGCTTTAGCCCTAAGTTATTTTCTGCTTTCACACAGAGGTTTCTCACAGAGGTTCACCTCAATTAAAACCCTTGATTAGAACAGGAAACCTTGATTAGAAGAGGAACTGCCTGCTAAAACAAACCAGTTAAAAGCCCACAGTGAATTATTCTGAGACAGGGTGAATGGAGGGTTCAGGGAGGGTCCTGCTGAGCTGGATCAGCCCTGTGGAGTTGGGTTTGTCCCGACAGAGGGATTTAGGGACAGCTTGCTAATGACCTAACAGCCCCAAACCCACAGATGGTGCATTTCCTCCTCTTGGGGAGAGATGGAAATAGGGGATGAAGGACCATCCTGAAGCTGCTGTGCCCAGCTTTGTGGGACAGAATTTAAATCCACCCAGAGATCAGCCTGATTGCTCCAGGAGGGCAGCAGGGGACCCTGCAGGAGCAGGATTGAATGCATCCCTCTGCAATTTCTGGGAAGTTTCTCTTCCCCATTGTTTCTCTTCCCAATTGTTTCTCTTCCCAAACTCTCCCCCAAGTGCCACAGCTTGGCCATGGACACACAGAATGTCTGTGTGGAGACCAATGGAGCACCTTGTGGAGGTTTATTTTATTTTATTTTAGTTTAGCAATCCCTGAGGTTTCCTCTGCTCATTGTTTGTCTCAGAAAGCCTCTGGGCACTTTGGGAGGCAGCAGTGCCTACAAACACCTCCCTGGCTCTTCCCCACCACTTCCACCGTCCATAAAGTCCTTTTAAACTGAAATCCTTGGGAAGAAAAATTACATTTCTTATTAAAAGACTGACAGGATTCTTGTGGTGACTCAAAGGATGCCTGCCTAAATATATTGGTAGAGAATCTAAACCATCAAAACTCACAAAGAGCAAGGAAAAACATTGCTGGGAGATATCAATGACAGAACACGAAAGGCAGCTCCTTCCAGAGGTTATTTAAGTCGAAAGCCATTCTTACAAGTGTCATTTTCGCAGAAGGTTGTGCCCCTTTTGCTGCAGTATTTTGGTTTTTTGCGTCCCAGCGACACCTTGTGGCTTCTGTCACAGAATAAATCAGTTGGGGATTTATCTATTAGTTATTATTGCAATGAGTTACATCGTAATCCATAAGCTGAACCACAATAACAAAGGGATTTTCGATGAATTTTACAAACCATAAACGCTCCCTACTCAAAATGTTTTCATCATGATATGAAAATCATGATGAAAAAATTGCATCAAAACTGTAATGTGTTTCTTTCATTCCTTTTCATTATTTTAATGGGGAATATATTTTAATATGCTACCTTAAGGTGTACCTATATAAGTGTGTGTATATATATATATACACACACACACACACACACACAATGTTTATCTGTGTGAGCTTATTTCAATCAAAAAAGGGATTTTTAACCTCTTAGTTATTTTATGTCAGTGAAGATATCAGCAGAACAGCTGTTACTCTTTTAGATCTCAATACAAACAGATGGAATTAAGAGGAGCAGAAGAAAATAAACAAGTGGGAGCCACAGCCTCGTAAAAAGCTATATTTGGGGTACAGTTCATCCCAGTAAAATTTATTTATCACAAGTATAAAATGATGGGTTTTTTCCCCTACACTGGGGTTGTTTTGTCCACCTTTGAACAAATAAATCCTAAAATTTTAATATCCATAAGGACACAACATAGAAATAAGGACACAACATACAAATATCTGAGAAATTTTTCTGACAAAGTGATTGAGAAAGTGAAAATAAACAGTTTAAAATCCTTCCCGAGCTCCTGCACCAGCAGAGGGAGTGAGAGCCAAGGGAAGCTGCTGGGGATAAATACAAACCTCTGCACAACCCCCCGGGAGCTCAGCTGTGAATGGATCCATCAAACCAGGGCGATTAAATCACAATATCCATAATGTTAATTAAAAATGGTTATCCTATTTAGCTCGGTTCAGTGTGCCAAGAACTGGCCAAGGGTGCCTTCACTGCCCAGAGCCATTCTGAAGGTATCTGATGGCCTTCAGACCGTAGGAGAATATCCTAAAGGACTTGTTTTAAAGCTTTGGGGTCGCTGGGTCAAAATTTCTGCTGAAATTTGTCCAAATGAAATAAAGCTTTCTGGCTGTAGCCTGATTTTTGATTCTTTTTTAAAATTATAAATATTTTTTTAAATTTATTTCTCAGCCCTCTATTTGAATGCTTATCACCAGCAGTACACCCCAAAAAAAGAAATCATTTCTGCAAACAAGCCAAGCAAAGCTGGGTAGGAGAAAGAGTTGCTCCCAAAATACTCCTGAGAAGAGAAGCTCAAAGGGAAAAGCCTCCAAGGAAAGCTGGCAGGGTGAGGATCCAGAGCCAGGAGGGTTTGGGTGACCTCAGTGCTGATTTTGGGAGGCAGAAGGTCACAAAGTGCTGGTAAAACTGAAAAACAAAGCAAGTGTTGTACTGAACAGGTACTTTTCTACACTTATTTTAAACATAATAACAATAATATTCTCTTCTTGTCTTCATTCACACAACAAATTGATGTTTTTCTTAACTTTTTATTACCTCCTGCCAGATGATCTCCTGATCATCTCCCAGTCTGGTATTGGGAATTCTGGTGCTCCATGGTCTCTCCCCCCAGAGAAAGATAATAATTGGGTTTAAAGCACTCCTGAGCTCCCCAGTGTAGAGTGGCCTGACTGGTCTGAGTACAGTTCTGTCAGAAACAGCTTTTTGGTTTGGAATTGGTTTGGAAGCTGCAAACTTGTCCTCATTCCATTCTGGAGCAAACCCTCTCCTCTTCCAAAGGAGGGCAAGGGCAGCAGAGATCCATCCTTGCTGACCAGGGAGAAGCTGCCAGAGAAACCAACAGCCCAGGAGAGCCCAGGCTGCACCTCTCTGGTTTGCCTTAGTGCTGTACTTACCATCACCTAGAACATCCCTGGATTTTTTATTTTATCTTATTTTTCAGCTATTTTCGCTCTCTGATTCTGTTTATTTAAGATGAACCTAATAGAAATATCTTTTTTTTGGAGGCTTTTCCTTGGTCTCCCTTCTTTCCCCACCGTGGTGGGTGTTTCCCCCTCACCTTTTTTTTTTTAATTATTATTATTCCCTGTCTCCACTTGACTTCTCTGTTTGATTCCTCTGACCTTTCAATCATCCCCTGTGAAGCAGAGCTGCTTGGCTTTACTCCATGTTTAACTTGCAGGAATTCTGCTCCTCTCCCCAGCAATCCCTGCCACGGTTTATTTTCAGTGAGGACCAAGTGCTAAACGTGTGTCAAAATCTTTAAACAAGCACCAAGAGGAATTATGGAAGAATCCAAACCAGAGCAGCTCATTTTCAACTATTCTTGATTTGTCCAGAGAAAATTTAAAAAAAAAAGGCAACCCTCACACAGACACAATTCCAACTCTGGAATCCCATCTTTCAAAATAGCCATAAAAATAACCTGCTTTTTGTCCAGACTGGAGGAGCAGACCCAGCACAGCCTCACACAAAGTCCCTGGGCTCAGGGGCAAAACTTCAGCCCTTTTCTGCTATTCTGCTGAACAAAAAACAGTTCCCACCTCTCCATCTGATGAGGTTTCTGGAGAAGTAGGATGTTGACTTATTAGGGAAAATGACTTTCTGAAGCACCATCAGCTACTGAAGCTTCCTGCTCCCTTCCCCAGCCAGGCAGTCATTCAGTGGATGAGGATGTATTTTGCCACATTTATTTTAAACACAATACCAATGATATCCTCTTCTTGTCCTCATTCACATACTGAAATGATCTCCTGCATGTGTTCAGCTCCCTCTCCCGGGTGTCCTGGAGCTGTTCTGCCCCAATCCCCCATCCTGCTCGGTGTGAGCACACGGGGGAGCTCACTGCCATCCCAGAATGATCTGCTCCCGCTGGGCAGCTCAGTGGGTTTGACATTCCCTGCTGCAAAAGTGCAAATCTGACTCCTGGAAGCAACAAAAGAGCTGCATCCTCATCCACTGCATGACTGCCTGGCTGGGGAAGGGAGCAGCAAGCTTCAGTAGCTGATGGTGCTTCAGAAAGTCACTTTCCCTAATAAATCAACACCTAATTCTCCAGAAACCTCATCAGATGGAGAGGTGGGACTATTCTTTGTTCAGCAAAAAGTAGGGCTGGAATGGACAGAGGGAGTTCAGCTGTTTCAGGATCTCAGGGAAAGCCCTGGAGTGTCCATGGGAACAGCAGAGCATCCCTGCTCACCTCCCCTGAGCCACCTGCTCTGTTGGGAGCTTCCCTGCCCATGGGGAGCTGGAAAAAAATATCTCCAAGGTCCCTTCCAACCCAAACCTTGCCATGATTCTATGATTTTTAAGACTGTGTGTAAAAATATTCAAGAGGGAAGCTATTTGTCTAGGAAGTAAATAGTTATCTAGCAATGGAAAACACTCTATAAAATCTAGGGTAGGATACTTTATAATGTTAAAAAAAAACCAAACAACTCCTTTCAGTGCATTTTTAAAATAGTATTCCAATTAAAATTGTGCTGATTTTCCTGTTTTCTGCTCTGAATAGTCATTTTAAAATGACCCATTCAGGGGAAGACTCGAACAGGTTTTGCAGAGGCAGTTTGGAAAGTCGGTTGAGCAACAACAAAAGCTGGTCTGAGTTTTCAAATTCTTTCTGACAACTTCAACGTGAAGAAACTCCAGGCTGGCCTTGGTTTTGCTGGGAGAATGTTTTCCATGGAGATTCCCTCAGTGCAGAAGGGCAAGACAGGACAGTGGCACTCCAAAAACCTGGGAACAGCAGGAGAGAACTCTCCTCTTACTGCCCCCTTGCACAGACAGCAGAAAAGTGGATTTTTTGATCATGTGCAACAAACTCCTCTCTCCACTGTAGCTGTCACTGTTCCTCCCTCAGCCCAGAGGGAATGGGTAAAATCAGCAAATTGCAAACTCTTTGCAGTCCTGCTCAGTGCTGTTGGCACCACGATGGAGCAGATCCATCACCTGGAGTCCTCTGGAACAGGGGAAGGTGTGACCCAGCAGCCAGCAAACACCCCAGCCACCCTCCCTGCATGGACACAGCAGGGAGCAAGAAATTCCTGAAAAGTTTTGTATTTTTGGGTGCTCTGTGTCAGAAAGCCACCTCAGGATCTCACTGCTTTGCTGAATGATACAGCACAGGCTTATCTGCACCCAGTTTTATTCAGTTTATACACATTTCTCCTTGGTTTGCATTGTCCTTTGGCTTGGTTTTTGCCCCCATACCTGTTTACCAAACCCTTCACTGCACTGAACCAAGCAGACAGGTTCTTCCAAAGGCTGCAGGCTCAGCCTGGGCAGTCCAGCAGCATTTCCTGAGCCAGCTCAGCTCTCCTGAGCAGGGCTGGGGCAGTGAGACCCTGCAGTGAGCCCAACAGCTCCTGCAAACCTTTCACTGAGCTGGGATAACATTCTGGGGTTTTCACTGCACAAACCTTCCCCATTAGGTTTCAGTGAGTGTGCTCTGCCTTTGTGACAGATGCACATCATTGGTCCATAAATTAATTATTTGGGACATTACATTTTTTAGATTTTTTTTTTTTTGGTAACTCCACTCATCAATTTCATCCTTTCTTCAGGATATTTTGCTCCTACAGTCTTCCAGCTCTGCATCATCTGCTGGTTTTAGTAGCCCACACCTACTTTTTTGTGCCAACTTCATTAATTAACAATCTCCTCCAGTCCTACATCCCACTGATATCCTTCCCAGAAGCTTTGTCTTCAATGACTGCCTGTCTCCTCACCCACAATGTAATTCCTGCAGCATTAATGCTTAACTTCTCCAGTGGCACTTGGCCATTCCCAGTTCTTAGAGAGACCTGCTAGGAAATCCTGCATCTCATGATTCAGCTGGTTTTCATTTCTGAGATGAAGAATGTTCTCTTTTTACCTGCATCTCATTTTTAGCTTTTATCCCACCTGCCATCTTGCCCTCTCTCCTGTGTTTATCACAATCTATGACACTTCAAACACTCATTTACTATTTACTCTCTACTTAAACCATCTCAATTACCTCTCTCCTTTGCAATCACAGCTTTTCTTAGTTCTCCTGTTCCTGAAGTGTTTTACTATTTATTCCTGCTCCTTTATGCACTCTAACTCAGCTCATATTTTGGCAGCTCTCAATTCATCCCTCTCCTTCTTGACCTGAAAAACATGGCCTTGCCCTCAAATATTGAAATACCTATGAAAAGCTCCTGTCCTTGCATTACAAAGAAAACCAAATGAGACCCAAAAACAACTCTACGTGCTCCAACTGCAGTTCACAAAGTCTTCAACCTCAGCCAAATCAAAATCAATTTTTGCTGGGACTCTGTTTAGCATCTCTTTTGCCCAAGGGCTATTTCCCTGCCAAGTTGCTGCTTTTGCTCCCACCCATTTCAACATTCTTCAGACTGTTCAAAATTCAAGTGTATATGAATCCAATCTGCATTTATGTTAAGGTAGAAAAAGCAGTAAAGCCCTGATCAAATTCTAATACAACTTGCTTTGAAGAATAAACATGTTTTTCACCAGTTCTACCCCTAAAATTCTAAGGAGAGTGTTTCAGGCAGGTGTGGAAAGGAAGGAAGTGCTCCAGAGACATCTAGAGACATTTATCTTCTAGATAAACAGTGGGATTCGTGCTCTGGCTGTAATTAGCAAATAGTCCTAAAGGTCATTCTGCAGCCAAATCCTCACTTGTTCTCCCCAGAGCTGAGAAATCTCTGGAGTGTATTTGCAGCATTCATGTGGCTTGGAGGTTTCCCCTAGTGGGGCTGGATTTTGGTAGGGTGGTTTTATAAACAGCAAACCCCTTGGAACAGCAGAGCTCCTGTGTGATGTTCCTGTCAGCATCAGCAACTCCTTCTCCTTGGGAATGGGAATGGGGATGGGATGGAATGGGAATGGGGATGGGATGGGATGGGATGGGATGGGATGGGATGGGATGGGATGGGATGGGATGGGATGGGATGGGAAAGTTGTGTTCCACCAAATGAGAACCAAAGGAGATCCTACTGGCACCTCTAGAGTCACCACACCTCACTCAGGTGATCCCAAACCATCCCAAACACACTCCTTTTAAAGATCCTGCTCTTTATTCCTCAGCATCCCAAGGAGGGGCTGTGCAGGGCCATTCTCCAGGATAAAACCTGCATTTAATCCTCCATCCCTGCAGCCCAGCAATGTGTGTAGCTCAGAGCTGCAGTGCTGGAAAACATGTTTGTGCTGAGAGAAGGTGGTAGGAGGGTGAACTTCTAGGCTGGGCAGCAAAGGGAAACAGCAAATGAGCACAAGGGGTGAACACTCTGCAGGACAGGTCTGGCCCAGCAGCTCTGCTCTCAGAGTGAGCAGCTCTCCCATTGGCACCACCCTGCAGAGGTGAGAAGAACAGTCTGCAGCCAATTTGCCAGCTCTGAAACACTCATTCTGGTGTTTCAGAAGGAGCCTGGGTTTTATTAAAGGTCTTGGCTCAGGGCAGCAGGCAAGGCTGGTTCAAAGGCTCTTTAATATCAAGTATCAAGGTTTCTGAGTGTCTGAAAGAAAGGCTCTTGAAAAGGGTTGGATTACTCCAGACCACTGAAAAACCATGAGTAAGATTTCTCAACTAGGAATGCGATGCTAATTAGACTTTTTGGGTCAGCCTGGGTGGGTTGGCTAATTAGCCAAAGTAATATACCCATGTGATTGGCCTGGAGTGTGGGTGAGGTTCCTGGAAGCACCAGGTGATAGCTGGTGAAAAAAAAAGAAAAAAAAAAGGATGTGTGGGTGGTAAAATCAGGACAGCTGCAGTCAGTGACTGGAGAGGGGGAAATACACCTTCAACAGAAAATGCACAAAGGCTCCAAACTCTCAGCAGAGCTGAGGGAAGGATTAGTGAGCTCCTACTGTGTTTATTGAAAGCCTCATTGGGGATAAAATGGTTTCTTTGGGAGATGAGAGATCTGCAGGTTGCGCAAGGCTGCTGCTGTCATGTCAAGTCAGCTCATGGTGTGATAAAGCTGAGAGGTCCCAGTGCAGAACAACTGGCAGCTTTGCTCTAGCCCCGGGGCACAGGGCACACAGAGCCCTGCAGGTGTTGTTCTGCCATTAAAAGGGATGGGAGTTTCAACTGCCAGCCTGTGTTTCCAGCTTCTAAATGAAACATGAGTTTTCCCTAGGTGTCTTTGGTTTTAGCAGAGAGACAATAGCACTGATATCCTGCTGGCCACTGCAGGGAGCCCCGCGTTGGGCTGTGGCCCTCGCTCAGGGTAGGGAGCCTGTCACATGCTAATCGTGGTAATTGCAATTATAAAACCTTGTCTGTGCTTCCTAACAAAGCCACGTGGTGTCTTTGGGCCTCCAGAAGGAACCTGTGGGTGTTCTGTATCCCCAGTGCTGGTGTTCTCCTCCCGGAGCATCCTGCCTGTCCCAGGGGCACTGCAGGGACAGGAGCTGCCAGGAGCATCCTGCCTGTCCCAGGGGCACTGCAGGGACAGGAGCTACCAGGAGCATCCTGCCTGTCCCAGGGGCACAGCAGGGACAGGAGCTACCAGGAGCATCCTGCCTGTCCCAGGGGCACTGCAGGGACAGGAGCTGCCAGGAGCACCCCAGCCAGGCACAGGAAGGAAGGAGTTGCCTCCTCCAGGGCAGCTTTGCGAGTTTGCACCCTGGACTGCTTGCCTTGGGCTGCAGGGAGCTCGTGGTGCAAAGGCAGATGTTGCAGGGAGCACTTTATCCACAGATAATCCACAAACCCTTCAGGTGCTCAGCGTGCCCAGGGGAGCAGAGCAGCCCCCGAGAGTGGCTCTGCAAATCACACAAGGAGGGAAACGAAACAGAAAGGACTTTAACCTGCTCTAAAGCACTTTCTGGGGACATTTTCTGGTGGCTTTGTCTCTCCTTATGAGAGTTTCTCGTTTTCTCCATCTCCTCCTCCTTTTGGTGATGCTCACCAGGAGCTGTGTAGCTGGGTCAGGTAATTCACAAATCAGAGTTTGTGGGCATCATTTTCACTCCTCACTGGGTCTCCTGCAGGTTGGTAATGCTAAATAAAGAGAGTTTGAGACCTGCCCTGTGCCCTTTTATTTATGCAGCTAAAGCAGGCAAAGGGACTTGCAGCAGCTGCATGCACTGCAGAGTTGTGCATTTAGAGCTCTGCCAGCTGCATGGCTGGGCAGCAATTCACAGCACTGGGAGCAAGATTTATTCTGGAAATAAAGCACCAGCAGTGAGATCAAATACAAATCTATCAGGAAAAAAACCCAGTAAGCTCTGCAAGGAACATGTTTAATTGATTTTGCATTTGCTCTTTAATAAATTCTGGGATTTTTTCCCCCTCTTGACAGATGGCAATTGGATTTCTGAATCCTTAAAAAAAATTCCAGGCTATTTTGTCCAATGATTTAACGTCTTTTATGTTTCAAATTATTAAAGATGGGCCTAAGACAAGGTTTGGATTTAAACACTCCTGTTCCCAGAGGGTGTTCTGCTCCAAGGTTGTGGTTCAGGCCCATCTTTTCCTTTCACAAGCATCCATGTGAAAAGGATACTGCCAAATAAACCTCCTGTTTTGAAAAGTGAACTATTACATGTGTTTCTAATAACATGTCAGATGGAGAAGCATGAAGTAATGTCAATTATTTTTATTATTTGTCTGTGGTTTTTGCTTTCTTCTTTCATTTTGCTTAGCAAAACAGTGAAGCTGGAGCAGCCCATCTCCCTCCCCACTTACAGCCAGCAAATCAAAGTGAAACTATCACTGGCAAAACTCCTGCAGTGCAAATGCTTCTGGATACAAGAGAACATAGTTAAAAATAAATTATTTCTTAAATTACACAAAGGTATCTGCTGAAATCCATTTCCTATTCAGTCAGTCCTTAAAAAAAAAAAAAAGAAAGAAAGAAAAAAAAAAAGAGAGAGAGAGAGAGAGAGAAGGAGTAATGAGATTAAAAAAAAATGGTTCCTGGTGCTGGGAACTGAGGATAAAGTCCTTACCCAAATGGAGGTAAGGGTTGGGAAGGCACTCCCTGCCTCCTGCTCACATGCAGCAAAGGGAAAACAATTTTTATAAGAGCTCAGCTTTGGACTAGCCCAGTTTTCATATATCAAATCAGACAGCAACTAAATTAAAAAATGGTATCTGGAATAAATTTAAAGTATATGTTCAGCCCCACCAGTAAAGAGTTTTCTAATGAAAATAAAGACAAATTAGTGGAAAATTGGAACCGAGCTACTCTAATTTGATTTTTCTTTTCTCTTCTGTTTTCAAATGTATTTTCCAGAGTGGATCACTAAAGGAGCCAGAGCCAAACAAAGTCCCACCTCAGCGACCACCACCTCAAGGTTGTTTACAGTACATTCTCGACTGTAATGGCGTTGCAGTAGGACCAAAACAAGTCCAGGCTACTTAGCTAATTGACACCAAAAGCAAGGGTTAAAGCAAAAATGAAAATATTGAAAAAAAAAAACCAACCAAATTGAAAGAAAAGCAAAGAAAAGAAACAAACAATCCTAAAAGCAACCATGCCGGTTCTGTTCACTTTGCCATTGTTTCAGTGCTGACCTGGACTGTGTTTTTTCTATGCAGTGTCAATCTCCCGTCTGGTTGTTTCCTTGTTCCTGTCTGTGCGTGTAAAGCTTTCCAACCTTCCTCTGTAAAACTTGTGATGCAGGGCTGCTGTCAACAGTGTACGGAGAATGTGCCTCTCTAGAGCCCAGTGCCACTGTACATTTTGGATGGGTAGACAGTATTTTTGGAGTATTCGATATCGTTGAGTAAATCCCCCCGAGGTGCAAAGCCCTTTGCTTACTCTGTGAGTGTGCACACTGTACTCATAGCCTTTATTTTTCTGTGCGTGTGCATGAGCGATAGCTAGGTGATCCAGAGATATTTTTCAAAGTCTAGAGTAGGATTTGCTAGTGAGGCTTTTGATTTATAATTTTATAAAGTTTATTAACCGTTGAGTTTTACTTACACGCGAGGGGAAGTCTGCTGTTTCAGTGACTCCATAAAATACAGATCTTCCCAAGGAATATTTAAAATATCTTCTATTTTACATACTGGTATTCATATTTTTAGTAATTCTGCATTAAATTATTAGCTACAAAGCTATGTAAATGGGCCACCTATGTGCAATATCTCAGTGAAAGTGTGAGTATTTAATGTATCCTATTTCAATTAAGTAGTACCTTTTGTTGTCATTCTGAATTAGTAATCTATGGAGATTTTTAATGAAAACTAATGCAAATACTTTCAAAAAATCTTATACTTACCTGAGATTTAAATCCCAGGTTATTTGGTGAGAAGTACCTCAAGGACTGTTAAACTTCCTGTAAGAGCTCATTTCATTTCAAACCCTCAGGAGTGAGGGGATGGCAGACCAAGGTACCTTTAACCAGCTGAGGATCCTGGGTTAGGATGCAAGACAGAAATGTCAGTGGTTTTCTTTACCAACTCAGGTCTCCTATTTTACACCTAGAAGTCTCCAGAGAGCTGTAAAGAAAATCCAGTCCCGGCGTTATCCACATAAATAGGGTTTATAAGAGCTGCTTGACATCGAACATGCAAAAGGCCTTGAGATGCCTGACAACTGCTAGGTTTTCTGTAGGTAAATTCTTTGTGATTTTTACATGAGCAGTTTCTAATGCAATGTTGTGAGAACTCCACGGGCAGGCAGTTAATCTGTTGTGAGAAATCTAGCCTGGAATCACGAGCTGCACACTGCTGGCATACCAGAAAGCTTAGTTGCAAGCGAGCCACAAAACTATAATTTTCATCTTGAATATGCACAAAGATGAGTAGTGGCCATTAGTTTAGTGCAAACAATTATGTTTAAAGGGAAAACAGCCTTATGTTCTGCTTCTGTTTTCCCTACAAACACTGGAAAAAGTTATCAGTGAGTCTCATCATTCTTAGTGTTTCTTTTATTTGTACAAGCTGGCTGGTAAGATGAGAATTAAGGTATGCATTATTCGCTATTTAAATGTTTGTGGTAAGTGCTACTGTTTACTACCTATCAGTAAATTACATGAATATTTTGCTTTAGTGATCAGCATTTGTCTGGGTCAGTGATCATTCCAACGATGGCATTGGCTGTTCTGTTCTATATGAAGGAAATTCCACGTAGCAATCAGGTTCACAAATCCTTCCCTCCAGCCACCCTAAAAGCGACCAAACCTCACTGCCCTGGGGTGGAGAACTGAATCTGATGAGCGATTTTTCTTCCGAGCAGTTGGTATATTTTTGCATGGAGTAGTGCCAGTGCTCACAAGTGCTTCTCACACGACATCTGTGCGTTGTGTGCGCGGAAGAGCTGGGTGTCCCCGCGGGACTGCAGCCTGCTCCCTGGGGAGGATCCGCAGGGCACACACAGTTCCTACATCCCACAGCCAAGAAACAAGCCAAGATGTCTCTCTGCATGTCAGCATGCTTAGGTGCAATATTGTGGGTAACAGGGAACAGATGTTTTACAGTGTAGGCTTAATGTTCAGTTCTGTTGAGTTATTTTTGGTAAAAAGTTTCTTTCATGATTGTTGCCTTTTGTACAACCCAGCTGCAAGAAAGTGAGCAAACGCTGGAAATGTGACAGCAGTATATCTTTTATGTGAAATATCTTGTACAGCTTAATGTGCAATAAAAGAAAGTTATATCTGTCTTCAGTGTAAAGTTTCTGGCATTCAAGCCTGTACGTACAAGTGGGGGAAAGAAACCTTTCTGGTTTTCGATATTGAGTGAAAGGAGACTAATAAGAAAATGCTCCTTATTAAGATGTTGCAAGACCATGTTATCACCTTCAAATATTTCCTACAAAAGTGGTTCAAATTAATACACAATGGAGGCACATTCCTCAGCACACAGTACGTGCTATTTATCTTTCTGCACCACAACACGCTGCTACGACTGTGCTGAAACTCACTGAGCACACACTGTCCTCACACACACACTGCAGCCTCGTGTAGTGAGGGGAAAGTTGACTAGAACAGCATAAAAATGAAAAAAATCATGGAATGCAGCAGTACATCCAGATATGAAGGGTTTCTTTCAGAGACCTGAGCAGATAAAGTGTTTTATTTGCACTGAATATCTATGCAAGACTAAAAATTCCCAGATATCCAGAATGTCTGGCTCAGTTGTGTTCTGTGATATTTACAACAGCTCTTACCCTGAGTGAAGCATTATACAAACAAATACTCAGAATTTCCTCCCATCCTTTCTCCCCTGAAGTCAGATGTCCTGAGACCATTGTGACATGCAAGAGTTAAAATTCAATTATAACAACCACCAGTCCAGAAAAGCCCAGTCAGAGCTGGGAGCTGGGCTGCAGGCAGCAAGCCCTGATATCTGACACAGGCCTGTGTCATTCAGAAAGCAGAAAAAACCCCTCTGGATGATGCTGTAGCATCTTTCAGCTGTGGATCTCACAGCCTCAGCCTCTCCTGCACATTGTAGTCTCTCACACTTCACGCAGTAGTTTGCCAGTGTTGTGCCTTCTCAGTGAAAGATCATCTTGGTGAAGGATTAGTCATGATTTCCTTGCGTTTCTTATGATGTTCTTGACATATCTCACTAAGGGGTTAAGTAAGTTATGGAAATACTTTCAATTAGCCAGAAAATTTCAGTATAAAGTTGTTTTACTGCTACAAGAGTGAATCTTAGAGGAATATTACAGAAATAATAGTAAGACTTTGGAGGAATAAAACTGCAATAACTCCACAGAAAGTAGTGAATGTCTTGCTGAAATAGATATTGTTACTGTGTTCAGTTATCTCACAGCCTCTCCTTGACTCGGAACAAAGCTATCCTGGGTGTAACTCCATTGATTTGCTTTGAAGGCAGTACCTGGGGTAAATGGGGTGCTCTTTAGCAATTTTAAGGGTGATTCCTGGGGGCTCCAAGCAAGTTCCTAATGTTCCAGGTGTGACTAGTGCTATTGCCCCCGGGCAGGCTCAGTCCATATGAGTAGAATTTTGCCTCGCAAGTAGCATGACTCACGTTGGAGGATTATTTTAAAGTGTTGGATATGAAGTCTTTCATATATAAGGCCTCTTTGAAACGATAACGTGATGAAGTTTCTCTTGTGCTGAACCTAGGGGGCCCAGTGCAACCCCAAGGAATGCAATCCCAAAGCCAGGAGCCATTGCAGCGCCTGTTCCCCGCGGGGCAGGCAGCAAAGCCCGCAGCCTCGCAGCCCCAGCGGCCACCCGGACCCACCACCCAGCAGCCACGGCCCCAGGCTCAAGGTCCTCCCAGCTCCAGGTTATCAAAGGAAGCAGAGCCACAGGCACAGCCCCAGCCAGCTCCTCAGCCAGCTGCTCCCCAGCCAGCGCCGCAGCCCCAGCAGAAGCCTCAGCCGCATCCCCAGCTCAAGTAAGAGTCGCTTTATCCCTTCTTCTTCTCTCCTCGTGGCACTGGTTTTGTGTAAATGTCGTTTGGGAGGTGGTCTAATGCTCAGGTCTAATGCTATTTTACATAAGCCTAAAATAAGTTTAATATTTGCAAAAGCTTGATCTCTGTTTATGGAGTGAAGTGAGGCACTATGGTTAGTTCTATCCTAAGCACGGCACAAAATTCCATCTGCCAGTTGTGTTTCTGCCCCAGCCAGGTCTGGGAAAGCAGCACCTTTCTTGCCTTTGTTTCCTCCTTTTGGAGCCACTGACTCACGGCTGGGTGTGCTGTCAGCCTGCACTCCAGGAGGAAGTCTTATCTGCTTCAACTTTTAACCTCGCAGTCACTGAGACACAAATTCCCTTTCCAAAACAGAATTTTCCCTATCTCAGAACAATCCAGGCTGGATAATGCTGGACAGTGGCTGCCAAATTGGTTCTTGGTGCTGCCCTTAGTGCAGTGGGATTTGCTCAGGCCCTGCCCAGAGAAGGCTGCACAAAACAAAAAGTGCTTGTCGCACTTGTGGAAGATTCCTTACAGATTTATCTGTATCCAGTATGGAATAGAGGAAGGGTCCTCCCTCCCAGCTCCAACCCAGCCAGCAGGAGCCCCAGGGAGGGCAGCAGCAGTGGTTTGCAGTTTGCCAGCACAGCAGCCCTGGCACAGCCACTGCCAGCAGAACCTCAGACACATCTCCTTGGTCTGCTGGGTACAAAGACCTGCATGGAGTCTTTGTCTCCTCCAAGGAGCACAGATCCCCTTGTTCCACCTCTCCTGTGCTAGCACGAGGGGAAACAGCCCTGGGTCCTCCCTGAGCCCAGCTCAGTGCCAGAGATGTGCTGGATGGCAGTGTGCAAAGAGGACAATGTTTCCCTTGCCTCCCTGGCACAATGTATTTCTTTGTCCTCTTTTATAATCCTAAACCTCAAATTGATTCATCCATCATTTAAATACACACAGAAAATAGAGAGGTGGATTTTGTTTTAAGCAAGATGGAAACCAGTTTCTAGTTTGAAACTTAACTTGGCAACTTGTGGCACTGCAGAAAAGCAGCTAAGAGCAATTACAGGACTCTGCCACATGCTGGTTCCCAGCTTTCTCCTTTAAATTTTTTATTCACATCCAGATTCATTTGTCTCTTCTTCAAATGGAAGAGTCTGTATTGAAAATAAAAAAAAAAACAAAGGAGAAATGAAAGTTTTTAAGATGTGAGCCATAATAAGAGCAGCTTTTCTAACTTTCAGAAGCAGTTTTAGGTCCACAGCAAGGCTCAGATCTCCTGCCTGTAGGATTAACTCTATTTGCATGTGTATGCTTTGTATTCACCCACATGCTGTTGCCTAACCTGTATGTACATGTTATTAATCTGTGAATAAATATTTAATTAGGCTGCTTATTGTGTTACTAATCAAGTCAAGTGCTGCTTCCCACCCTCCCTCTTTCAGTGAGTACAAACAAACATTTATCAGTCTATTCTCATTAGCACAACTATAATTTATGAAAAACCTAAAGCGCCTGCAGCACTGTTTGCTGTACATTATTAGTTTAGAAGTAGAGAAGCTGCAAACCATGAGGAGTCTGAGACAATCTGAATAAGAAAAGTGTTTCAGTTTTACTAGAGCCAAAACTGCAATCTATTGTACTGAGATAAAAATGAAATCAGGTAACTCGTTTCACTAATGCAGGGATGTCTTTGTAAAAAGCTGGTAACTCATTAATGTGCTCTATTTCAATTCAAACCTATTTTTTAGATGTTATTTTATCTGACAAGTCACAAGTTAAAGTTTTAAACTTCAGCTGTTTTCCTTCTTGTTCTCCTTGAGTTTTTCATGCTTCTGGGAACTTGCACAGAAGTTACATGATAGCACTAAGTAGTTTTGCCAGGCACTGCCTATAGACAAGAAAAAATATATCTGACTTGAGGTATTTTTTTAAGCTATAAAGGTCTTTAAGCCTCCATTAAGGATCTAATGTCCAGTACGTATAGACAGAGGGAGAGCACATTGAAACCTTAGGATTCATTCTCCCAGCTCTGGTCAAAACACCTGATTTTTCTCCATGCAGAACTGTTTGCAGCCTTACCAAAACACAGTTATTAATCATCCCTGTAGGGCTGTGATTGGGATTCAGTAGCCAGGCCCACATTTTCCTCAAGCTCTGATTTACATCACCCAATTCAGCTCCGTAGAAAGGAAATGAAACAACAGTGTGTTCCTTAGAAGAAATATTATCCAGCTTTAGTGCCAGGCTGGAGTGCAGGAGGGATGTGCTGTGTGGGACAGAACTGTGTGGCACAGGAATGGTGAAAACCCATTTTTGGCCACATCTGAGGGACAATTCCCCTCTCCTCACCCCTCACCCAAGAGCCCGGGGGTGGTGGCTGGGGGACGATGTGACCATGCAGAACTGCTGTGTTTGTGTCTTGCAGCAAGTCGCAGTCCTTGACAAACGCCTTCAGCTTCACCGAGTCCTCCTTCTTCCGATCATCCGTGAACGAGGACGAGGCGAAAGCCGAGACCATCCGAAACTTGAGGAAATCCTTTGCCAGTCTGTTTTCGGATTAGCTGCTCAGCTTCATCCCTGGTATAGTCTGACAGCGCCAACGTGAATGTCCATAGGTTTTGTTCTCCCTGTGCCAGCACCCTTCTCTACTGTGCTCACTGTTGTACCAAGCAATATGTTAAACCTACAAACAAACAGAATAAATAGCAGGAGGACTTTGGTGAGGTGCCGTTCAGGAACATGGATAAACATCTGTAAGGAAGGAAGGGTTCCATTGCTCCCGCAGAATGTCCAATTCTAAGGTCCTTATCCATTGTAATTTTGTGGCCTTACTGTGACTGAAGTATCTAATCCTATTTGAGACTCCTTTGTAGAATTGTGTTAATAAAGCATTGAGGAATGGGTTTCTCCTTGCTTTGCCCGTTTCCAGTGCATTGCAATGCATGTGTATTTTGTGTGTAAATGTTTTGTACTGCAGAAGTATAGTCTTGACTTGTTCTCGCCTCCCAAAATCAGGGGGCAGTTCACACTGACATTCTCGTCAAGCCACAGAAATAATGTGAGAAATTGAAGCAGTTTCTTCCTCCTTATCCAATCCTTCCATCAGCTGGTTGTAGACTTCTTATGTATTGCTGGGAGTTATCAGTACACTAAATGTCATAAATAGAGTGTATATGTACTACTGTATCGCCATATGTCTATTTAAATAATTTATTTCCAAACTGTAACCATAACTGGGTTTAGTTGCAAAGAATATGCATGATGTTACCCTTATTTTTGTGAACACCTTCAAATAAATGTAAAGTCCCATGCCTGATTTAAAAAAATATGTCTTCTACAAAGCTTGTTTCAACATCAATATATATTGTCTATTTTGACTGATATCAAGAGGGGAGCTTTATGATTATAAAATATTTGGACACAAACTACAGCTGTAAGAAAATAAACTATCACAATGAATTCCCTTGTTGAATCAGCATTGTTTGAAAAAAAGCCCTATAAACTGTGGGAATCACATTTACATTTTTTACTGAGTTATGTCTTTAAAAAATATTTCTCTGACTTGTGCAAGCAGAATTGATCCCAGATTTTGAGGCAGTAGCAGCAGTTTTTAACAGAAGTTATCTGAATCCAGCTGAAGTTTGCCAGTAATCTCTGGACTATCCAGTTCCAAATGATTTTTGTGTTGTTCTGAATCCCTTATCGTGAATTACATGCAGCACTAATCCTTGCCAGGAAATGGTGCTAACAGAGAAAACAAGAAAAAATACCTGGAATATTAACAGAGCTGAGGGAGAGAAAGAGCAACACTGTGGTCACTGAAAACCCTCTGGGATTTGTGGTGGCTTTGCAGACACCTCTGTTAGCCTCAGAAACTCCAGCTCTTGGAGCTGTGCTGGTCCATGGAGCCTGGGCAGGTCAGCAGCACCTTCTGAAGGCACCAGTCCTTCAGCAGCCTTGGGCTCCTGGGGGTGAGGAGCCTGGCAGGCTGGCAGGGAATGTGGAAACTTTACCGTGCAGAGATGTCAGAGCTGAGCACTGACAGCTCTGGGTCAGCAGCCTCCTCAGGGATCTCAGCACACATTCTCCTGGAAAGTGGGAAGCTCCAGGTCCCCCGGGAAGCACAACTGGTCCTTGTGGGACTGCCCTGGGAGCAGAGCTGCACAGCCCTGCCTGGAGCAGTGCTTCAGGTTCAGACTCAAATGGATTTCTGGGTGAGTTTGCGCCACAAATGAAGAAAACAGGAAAAAATTGAAATGTTGAATCACTGTCCTGTGTGAGAGGCAATCTCAGCCCCTCATCTCCGGATCAGCCCTTGGAGAAGCTCTCTGACTGAAGCAATTCTCTTTTCTTTCAGGAGGAATGCACTGTGGACAGAAGCCTGTAGCTTAGCTGATGAATTCTGAGGCAAAACAGAATTCTCTAACTTCTTCGTTAGTTATTAATTCATAAATATCAGCTAGACTTTGATTTTTCTAAGCTTTGTCCCCTTCCTGCCCCCCACTGGATTGAAACACCCTCCACGAGGCTGCAACAACAACCCTGAGCACTCGGAGAGCCTTTCATGTCTGAGAAGCACTTTACTTTTAGATTAGAAAGATTAATCAAAGTTGCTACAGCAAATTAATTACTGCTACAGAGAAAGCATAGCAATTATGCATAGTTTGGCACTGCTCATGATTAGTACATGCCTGGCTTCAGCAACATTTAGTACAATGTGAATTACAGGTACTTCATTAGTCCAGATTTCCACTCGAGGCAAAGTTTCTCGCTCATATAAAATTCCCTCCCACCTCTTCCTGGGAGAAAACGGGTTTCACTACAGCCTTTGTTTTACCATCTGGAAGACAAAAAAGAAAGAAAGGGGAGAAAAAAAAGCGAGGGAGATGATGCAATCCGAGCTGCCTGGTGCATCCTCCCACGCAGTGTGCAGAACACGCTGCCTCCCCGCAGTGCCAGCGCTCCCCAGCCCTGCAGCGTGCCAAGGAGTGTCACACACAAGCTGCTGCACGCTCCTCTCCCCGGGCTCTGCCTCTTGGCTAAGGCATTTCTGAGCCATCCCAGCACACCTCCCAAATATCAGCAGGGGGAAAAAAAGGAGCTTTGATTGTCCCTTTTGTCTCGCTTCTCAGAGGGGTTGGGGTTTGAGTTTGTGTGTGAGGTCTGAGCAGGTAGTTATCCCATGGGATGTGAGCAGGATCAGCAGCAGTTATCCCATGGGATGTGAGCAGGATCAGCAGCAGTTATCCCATGGGATGTGAGCAGGATCAGCAGCAGTTATCCCATGGGATGTGTGAATGGGATCAGCAGCAGTTATCCCATGGGATGTGAGCAGGATCAGCAGCAGTTATCCCATGGGATGTGTGCAGGGATGGGAAAGGGCTGGCTGTGGGATCACTAGCAGTTATCCCACAGGATGCGCCAGTGGAGAAGGGTTGACTGTGGGCTCATCCTATGGGATGTGTGCAGGGATGCAGCAATGGGAACAGGGCTTTTCCCTGATGTCTGTGGGATCATCAGCAGTTACCCCATGGGATGCCCCAGTGGAACAGGGCTGGCTGTGGGTTAATCCCCATGAGCACAAGGGCTGTTCTTCACTCCACCTTTCCCTGCACAGACAGCTCTGCAGTTTCTGTGCACAGCACTCCATCTTTATTCATCTTTCACTTAAAAATCAGGAAAGTATGAAAGCTCCAAGAGCCACTAATCAAGTTTAGTCTTGAGATGGAGATGGAGCCATTCTCTGACCATTAGGCCTGCAGCCAATTCAAAACACCGAAGCAGATTTCAAGAGATTGTAATTACAGCCCAAGTGACTAATCCAGCTTTGAAACAACCACTAACTCTCCAGTAAAAATTAGTCAAAGTAGTACCAAGGTACTTTGTAAACACTGTGTGTACTTTGCATACTTCCTACCTCACCAAAACACAGCTCTTCTCCTAGCCAGGCTGGCTCAAGGAGCAGATCACGTACAGTGCAGCTTTTATTTACAAAATTGGGGAAGGCAGGGCAGTTGTCTGGCACTGACAGGGCTCTCTGCTTGAATACTACAAACAGAAATTTTTAAGATTTTTTTTTAAATTTTGCATCAAAATATTCAAAACAGGCACCTAAAATTAGTGATTAGTTTTCCAAATGTATATTCAGTTAAGCAAATAAACAGTCAAATTTGTAAAATCCCATTTTTCCTCATTTTCAGTAATCCCTCCTCTTTTTCAAGGAAGAACGTTCCACCTCAAGATGACAGTTTACACTGAGTTTCATAAAACATTGATTTTCTGCTCTGCAGTTAAATTATCGCATCTCAAAAATTAATTCAAGATTAAGAATGATAAAAAAACTGAACTTCTTTTAAAAGAGAACGAATTCAAATAATGTCTCAAGTATCAAAATTTAAAATAAGCCAAGAAAACAACAGAAAGGCCAACCCCCATTTCATGTTAATATAGCCCAGGAGAGACATGTTTGGGAATTTTTTAACCACAAATAATGACAGAACTAATTAGGAAGAGGAACAATTTAAACAAAACAAAATAAAATTAACAGGATTTGTGATTTTTACTGGAGCTGTAGTTTTAACTTCTTTTAGTAGTGGCATTGCTCAGCACTTCCAAGGGTGGCTGTGGGGTTTAAAGTCTGATCCACATCCCATAATCTGACACTTGGATTTCCCAGGATGAGGTGTGTATGATGGAGGAGGATGTCCCTGGCTTTGGGGCTCAGTCTTTGTCCTATAAAAGGGACAGAAACAAGGTAAAAGAAACCTCCCAATGAACCAAATTCTCCTTCAAGGCTTTATTACCTCCAAGGAATAACCACTTTTTTACCTAAAAGCAAGATTTTGAGTTGTCATTGCCTTGCACTGACCTGTGCTCCCCAACACCACAAAGGTAACAACAGTAAATAGTAAAAAATGAAAGCTCTTCATGTTCTTCTCCTGCTTTTTTCACTAGGAATGAATTTTTGGTAAAAAATCCTGTAGATTTATATAGCACCTGCATTGGCATTACAAAAGGTCTGTTGTCTCCCTAGATAAGAAAGAAAAGCAACAAGCAGTGCATGTGGGTTGGTATTTAGCTATTTTCATTTGGGGAGCTACCTGCCAGAAGTGTGTCCCAAGTGTTGGAGTGACAAGCACTTCTCAGAGCTGATGGAGTGTGAGGAATTCAAATTACCCAGCTGGATCTGCTCTGTCAGTCCCACAGTGTCTGCAGTGCTGAAGGAACTCTAGGTGGAACTGAAATTAGAATTAACAAGAGCTGTGCTTCATTAGTGAGCCTCGTGCCCTTTGGAGGCTGCAGCAAAGCCTGGAGAGGAATTTTCCTGTCACTCAGGACAGCCAAGGTGATCTCCCAAAGAACTCATGTGGATCACAGGTGGTGGATTAGCAGTTCTGCTGTCAAGGAAAAGCAAGATGCTGGTGCTTCTTTCCCCTGCCCTCAGGGATTTCATAGAAATCCTGCCATTGAGGGCTCCTGGGATCTCCTTGGTGGAGACATTGGGCAAAACCTTTCCAGGTAATCAGAGCGGGAGAGAAGGAGACATTTATTTCATTCACACCTGCTGTAATAAAATATGAGCATCTCAGAGCTTCTCTCCTAAAATGCCTCATCCTCTGAAATCAGGAGTGGTTTGAACACACTTTTTGAGGACAGCAGAGGGGCAAAGCCCCCTCACTGCCACTGAGTGCAGAGCTGTGAGGCAGCCAGGGCTGCTCTGGCTGGAGATCTGCTGAACAACCCCTGCCAGTGCTGATTATGTAAATCCTCCAGATGGGCCTTCAAACAGGAGATCACTATCCTGTCTATCTATCATCACTGAATTCTTCAGACTTTGGGCTGCTTCAAGCCAAACCCCTGCAGCCTCTGCTTTTTTCCCCGTTTTCCTTTCTTTGCACCCCCTGTGCTATGAGCATTGGCAATCTTCAGGCAGGTTTTCCCCATATATATGTATATTTTTACCTTCAGCCATGCACAGCCCAGAAACTCCAGTGGCCTCGTGCAGGAAGAAGCAGGATGTGCCACAAAACCCTGCCACTGGAATTCAGTGTGCAAACAAACGGTGCTGCCAGGGTGACACAGCAGCTCCCAGTCCACGGGAGATTTGCCTAACACAATAGACTCACCAAACAGCTCCCAGCAGCAGAGCTTTAGCTTCAGAGAAAGGAAATGTTCTTTTCCTCCCCTCTCCTCGTGGGGAAATGGAAATTAGTCACTCCCTGCCCACCAGCTGAAGAAGGGCTAATTGCTAGCTAGAAATGCTGCTAATTTGGAGCTGTGCTGAGTTGTGTTTGTCCTGGTGACAATTCCAATAAATCAGTTGGCAGGGAGGGCTGGAGGAACTGGGGGTGTTTCCATACAGAATGGATTCCACCTCTGGTGTTGTTACTACACAATCCCAGCCAAAACCCAGCCTTGCACAGCCCTGCAATGGGTGGTGCTGTCTGCACCCACCACGGAAGGGCTCTGCTCATCCCCTGCTGGAGCTGCAACAAATTTGGGTCTATGGAGGAGACCTGGAATGGAAAGGCTCTGCCCCACCTGCTGTGGGAATGCCTCTGAACTGGGATCAAGGAAGCATTCTTTTTCTTGTTTAGATGGTTTTTGTCTGTTTGCAAGTCACGACTCAATCTATTAAAAAGCCCAAAATGGTCGTTTCAAAAGCACAATGTCTCAATCTCTTCTCCCCTCAAACTGAGGTTCATTTCCAGGTGAGCACCACACTCCAGCAAATATTCTTTACTCAGCTTTGTTCCAGGGTACACTTTTGAAGGCATTAGCATCTTTCACACCTTTTTTACTAGAAAGGGAAAGCATGTGCATTGACTCTGAGCCACGGGGAGCTGATGTAATTTCATGGCAAAGAGACTCCTGCTGCCCTTAAGAATGTTAGTACAAGTTCTGAACTGACTTACCCTCCTCTGGAATAATTATGCATTCCACTCTGGCACATTTCATCGTGCAATTCTCCCTCTTTGTAGATTACATGTCTCGAGGAGGTACAAAAGGGAAGAGCAAAGACTGTTTTATTTCTATACCTGCACCTCACAAAATTATATACACACACACACACCTCAAATGGGACTTTTAAATGTAAAATTATGTGAGAATTTACAGACTTATTTAATATGTACATTAAATACAGGCATCCTTTCATGCATCAAGGAGGTGCAAGCATCTCTTGGGAGGAACACAGCCAGCGAGGGGAAAATATATTGTTAAATTACAACGGAACAAGCCGAAACTTGTTTGGGTTAAACAGCCCACCCTCAAACTGCAAAAAGCCAAATTTTGCCCTCAGCAACTTCTGGAAAGCAAACTGCCTTCAGTGGATTTGTGTGAATTTAACTGTCTAGAGTCTGCAGCCACATCAGAATCCGTCTCCCTGATCTGGGAGATAGCAGATCCAGCCTAGGAAGCATTTGGAGAAGAGACCACTTGGCAGTGGCACAGAGCAGGAGATGTGAGCTCAGGATGCAGCTGGGATGGGATGGGATGGGATGGGATGGGATGGGATGGGAGTTCACAACTCCCAGGGCAGTAAATGTACTCTGCCTGAGAGGTTTTAGGATGCATTTCTTAGCCTACCTTTCTCTGATTGCAGCAAAAAGCCTAAAATTGGTTAAAAAAAAACCAAACCAAAACAAACCCAAACAAACAAAAGAAAACAATAACAAAAACAAAAAAAAGCAAAACCAAAAAAAAAAAAGCTTTCCCCCCAGCCAAAAAAAGCCCTAAACAAAACAGACAAATAAACAAGAAAACCAAAATGAAAAGAAACCCAACAAACTGGAGGCTTAATTGGCCTCAGCTCTCTCTACAAATAGCAGATAATCAAAGCTGACTGAATAAAAGCTGAATTCAATCTGAATTCAGTTCTGAAAAACAGGGACTAAAATAGAATTATGTCCAAGGACTATAGAGCAGATAGTTTTTCAGGCTGAAGATGTAAAAACGGGTGTTGGTAGAGCCAGCAGAGCACCTGGGGAATGGTTAAAGTCCCTTGGACAATTGTTCCTCAGGCCCAAGCCAGAAAGAGGATTTTTGCTCTCCTCACAGAGGTATTTTGGTGCATCTTCTTGAGGTGGAGGTATTGCAAATCAACACTTCTTTCTGCCCTTCAGCACATCATGCAAAACACCTGGCAGCAAGGGCACTGAATTCTGCCTAGGAACACATAAAGCACCTAAGTGCTTAATTGTTAGCTCTCCTGAAATGGGAATTCCACCATTAAAAATTCCTACCCTGTTCCACAAAACACAAAGCTTTTCTTTTTTAAAAAAAATTGTTCTATAGATTGGTCAGTGATACTGAGTAGCAAAGCCTTTGTGTGTTCCTGGGGGATGCAGGGTGGGACATGGGAAAATCTGCACCTAAAAATGTCACAAAAGACACACAAATGTCTTCAAATCTCACCTAATTCTGAGGTTCAGATAAACCAATAAATCCACAGCAGGAGAGGTGATAACTGGGGCTCCTGTATCTGTATTTGGGTGTGAATTGTCTTGTTGAAAACTTGCAGATCAGCCCAAAAGTCAGATTTTCTCTGAGTGGCTCACATTTGTGATGGGGGATGGAAAGAGAAGAATATACAGGGGCAGCACAGACAATATTCACAGCTCTTCCTTCTTTTTAAGGTTATTCTCCCAATTAACACCCTAAAGACCTCATTATGATGAACATTTTCAAAAGGCCAAAATTTCCATTAAACTGAAAAATAGTGTGTTAAGCTGCTAAGCAGTGATGGGTTTTGTGCTCCCTCACACAAATGGCTAACTGGGAATGCGTGGCAAGTTCGAGCTTGAAATTAATTTTTTTTTTTTTAAGCAACCAGTACAAAACACTAAACATGATTTAATAATGGAAAGACTGGCACGGCCTTAAAGGAATATCATCAAGTAGGCAAAGTATGCTTGTGACTTATTATAAAACAGTTAAATCGAGTCGGAAGCATAATCTAGATTCTTTACATAATTACAGCAGAAGGGTGTGGAAGAAGGAATATCAATTATTTTTTTAAATGTAGAGTTTCTAAAGTAAAACAAGCAATACATTGATCTCCCATTTTCCTCAACTCTCTTGAAAATGTAATTTTTTGGTCATATTAGTGTCATAGCCAACTTAAATACCAGTTTTTGCTAGCACTGAGGGTTTTTTTTGATGCAGAAATTAGAACCATTTTTATCATAATTCTTACCAGGTCAAGCTTAACATTCTTAGCAGTTTCCTCTCTCCTCAATCAAGCTGATCACAAAGTAAATGAAGCAGCACTGCTGGTTCTCATTCTGCTGGTAACAAAATATATTAGCTTAGTCACACACAGAAATTACTGAATGAAAATTATACAATCTGATGTGGTGGACAAAATTTTAGAGAAGCGACTGAAAATGGAGAATTCATTGGTTTACATTCAGTAAATCTTAAACAATTTCTGCTACAATTAAAACCCAGACAATTTTGTGCTGTTTGCAGCAGTAATGTTGAGAGTTATACACACATCAAAATATTAGAATAGCTTTCTGTACTGAGAAGTGCTTTTGCTCTGGATTATTCCATCAAAATATCAGAACAGTTTTGTATACTGAGAAGTGCTTTTGCTCTGGATATTAGAATAGTTTTCTGTACTGAGAAGTGCTTTAGCTGTGAATTATTTCATAAAAATGTCAGAATAGTTTTGTGTATTTAGAAGTGCTTTTGCTGTGGATTATTCCATCAAAATATCAGAATAGTTTTCTGTACTGAGAAGTGCTTTTGCTGTGGATTATTCCATCAAAATATCAGAATAGTTTTGTGTACTGAGAAGTGCTTTTGCTGTGGATTTCTCCGCATGAAGCACCTTATAGTTCCGTGGCAGAAGACTGCTATTGCCTCCACTCTCTGCATTTATTCTTTCCCCTCGAGAAGGGCTGAGGAAACGCGAAGGCGCTGAGCGCACCTCCGCTGGGTTAGGTTAGGAGCTCGGAGCCTTCGCGGAGCTATTGAAAGCAGAGGTGTGGCTGTGATTACCGGAGATCTTCCGGTGATAACGCAGCATTGCATCAGCTGCTGGCTCCGCTCGGGGTGACTCAGCAATCCCAAGGAATGCTTTCCTGTGCTCTCCGCTCGGCACATGGAAAACTTCGCTGCCGCTTTCTCCTGAAATGCCCCCAGAGAGCATCCCGGGATGTTTCAGTTCCCAGGAGCTCTGCAGGTTTATTCCCGGTGGTGCTGAGCCCTGTGAGTCCCTCTGCCATCACGTTCCGTGGTTTTCAGCAGGAAATGTGTTGGCAGTGCTCAGCAGCTGCTCCCCGCTCAGTTCCGGGCTCGGTGCTGCAAGTCAGTACAGCCCAGCACAGGAAACTCTCATTTGGAGCCCAAATGGAATTGGGAGAGCAAACATTCCTGGTAATCCTGGTGATTAATTAGTCCTTTTCCTTTTTTATCTTTTTTTTTTCCCCTGTGATTTTGGCATTCTCAAACCAGAATTTTGTCCGTTCTGTAGAAGTCCAAAGAGGAAAGTAGAACATCTCAGAAAATTCTCATTAATCAGGAGTCTGTGATTTGGGTGCTACACCAAAGCAGCATGATTACCAAATTAACTATGTAAAATAACTATTTTGTTGTTATCCTATCATATTGCCATTAAAGAGGGAATACTGAATTATACTGACCATTCAGTGGACCCAATTCTTGGAGACTTTCCCTTGTTCCCTCTAAGCAGTGAGTTTGCACCATCCCTTGAAACCCAAGTTCAAGTTACTGTGCCTGGGCTGCCAAAATTTCTCCTGAAGCAGGGTTGGAATTGTGCAAGCAGTGGCAGATGAATGTTCCTGTTCCTTTCCCCACAAGAAAGACTTGTGGAAAGGGAGTATTTGTGGCTATTCGGGGTTGAGCTTCACAGAATTGGTCAGCTTGGGTTAGAAAGAGTAAATTCAATAAAATCTATACTTGTTCCTGGCCTGCCATGGAGCTCGGGAGTTCAGACCCAGCTTCAGGCAGTTTGCAGCTGAACTTGGCTTTTATAAACCCACATTTATTTCTGCCTCAGCTCAGCATCAGCTCAGCCTGGCTCTCACATCTAGAGCCCCCTCTGATTAAAACTGAGCCTTACTTTCCGTTCTGACCCTGCTTCCCAATAGTTCAATCCCTTCCTTGAGCCCTGAAAAGAAGCAATGACAATCTGTACACCCTTCACCAAGGTATCACAAGACTTTAACTGACTGAATTTTGTCACCAGACTGTGACAGACCTCACATTTCCTCTGGGCTGTGTAATGTCTGAACAGTGGCCTCTGAGAACTGGGAAAATCTAAAAGTTACATTTCCAGTTAGCCTCGTTCTTAGAACAGGACTGTGAAAAATCCTGAACAATTACAAACATATGGGAATAAAATTGACACAGACAAGAAAAACAAAACCAACATTCATTTAAACAAATCAATCATTGTCACATATTCTACAGTGTTCCAGAGAGTCTGCTCATTCTCCTGAAATGGGAACTTGCATATTCTAGGTTGTGTTCATTTAGGAGAGACTTTAAAACCATTTTTGAAGTCTTTTTGAAGTAATTTTTGATCCTTTGCATCAAGATCAGTAAGGCTGGGAAAGTTGATGAAATGATGATTAAGTCAAGGGTAATTTTGGTGCCCAGTTTGCACAATGCACCTCCAAAATGCAATCCATCATCGAATCTAGAAAAGCATCTTGGTGCCAGCTCTGCTTTTCAGCACCATGCCCTTTGGAATCAGCATCCAGAGTGATTTAACAGCACAGCAGATCAAAACCTCTTTTTTCACTGGGTTTTTGACACACACACAAAAGGCCGAGTGGTTTTCTGCTCATTTAGCTGATCTCGCTGCAGCAGCGTTGAAAGTTGGTTTACAATAACTGAACTCATTTACGCCAATTTTGGAGGAGTTGGTCAATTTTTTGGAGCTTTGAGGAGACTGGTTCACTCTGTGAAATACTGGCACTCAATCTGCTGCTAAGGCAAACATTTTCTATTCATTAAACCCAAACCAAAAGGAGTCCAATGCATTTACAAGCCAACTGCACTTTAACATCAATGAAGGCTGAAAACCCTGTGGGTACTGTGAGGAGGATTTGAGCCAGAAAAGGCCATCATGTTGCAAAATGGATTGCTATCCAGCACAGGGATCTTTTACATTTTAAACAAGTGAAGGGTGGGTTCCTCTGGGTATCAATATTTCACAAAGTAGATTCACAATGCAGGGAATGAACACCCATTGCCCAGATGCAAACACTGTGCTCCATGATTTGCAAGATGCCAATGAGAATTTCAGGACTAGAAAGGGGTAGAAACACACTACTTTTAAAAAACCTAAAAGAAAGAAGCCTCCCTTCTGATCAGCTCCCTTCTCTAGGAGCACAAACTCCTGAAAAGCAGGGGAGTTGCAGTTCTCAGTTCAGGAGACTGACATGAAGAGCACACCAGAACTCTGATATATTTGTTCTGTCGCGAGAGACACAAACCTCAGGGACCAAAGCTTGGCCAGCAGAGATGAAGAGGCTCTGGGACCCTTGCAAGGCAAAGCCTGGAGTGCAGCAGGTGAGCCCTCAGGGCATGGGGGGGCACTGGGGCCCTCTGGGGCATCCTCCTGGAGAGGAAGAGGATTTTCCCCAAAATAGATTAGAAAATAAATAAAAATCAATATGAGGTGCTCTCTGAGCAATGAAATGTTTTTCAGCCTTGTATATTAATGTTTACCAGCTCTGTGCATCTTACTCCAAAATTTACTTTTCAATTGCCAGCAGAAAAGACAGTTCAGCCTCTTGCCTCCCAAAGCACACAATATATGTAATCCATATGCCATTGCACTCAGTGACCTGTGCTAGTTCTTCCTCCAGCACATCAGCTTTTGTAACAGCAAACGTGTGCCAAAAACTCACTTCAGCAGAAAAGGCCCACCCTGTCCCTTCTCCAAGGCAGATTGGGTTAGGATGGATTTCCCAAGCCTACTGCTATCTTCTCACTGGAGATACTCTGTACCTCTCCTTCGGCTGCTGCCTGCCTGATATCGATATAATTACCACGGGTTTGGAAAGGAAAACTCACAGGGAAAAGTTCTGTACAAGCACCGAATCACAATATTATCAAAAAAGATAATAAAAAAAAGAAAATAACCTCAAAAGCCCCCAAAACAATTAAAGCAAAGAGAAGGAAAATTAGTAGGATATACTAATTAACTTGTCTGCTGCCTTATCCCTTCTGCAATGCACAGACATCCTGCAGGTAGTGCTGCTCGTGTGCTCAATTACTGATTTGTCACTCACCAGCTGGTGCAGTCATTCCAGGGCTGGCTGAGCTGTTGGAAATGCATCCCTCACGTGTTACAAGTTCCTTGCACTCCCATTAATCACCAAACTCCCAGGCATTACACCAGCCCAACAACTGCCACCACACCCAGCCCCACCAACGTCAGGCAAACATCTATTACCATTGGTGTGATGCAAGCGCCGAGGAGATCAATGCCATTGATTTTGAGATGGCTGTGCACTAACCCTAATTCACTGTAAGAGTTTTCCACCTAGGTTTTGAAGTTGAACTTGTATTATCAGTTGGAGCGACTGCTTCTTGTTTTGCCAAAGTGTAAGGTATGAAAGAAAAGGTGAAATCGGTGCTTTGTAGAAGTTCAACATGTGCATACACTGAACAAACCTCGGCAGGGCAGCTTTCAGTTCTCTCTGGATTTTAAAGTAAAGCTTCCTCGGGATTAACACCACAGCAGTCATTGCTGTTCAATCCCTTCCCAAGCTCGGTTCCAGCGCCGTGCAGGGCAGCGTCCATCCTCTCGGGGTGACTGTCGCTCGGGGTGACTTGTCCTCACTCCCGGAGCTCCGCGGGAGGCGCGGCTCCCCGGGCTGCGCTGCCCGGCCGTGCCCAGCAGGCGGCGCTGGCGGCCGCCCCGAGCAGCGCTGCAGGGCTGGTCCGGCGGCCAGCGGGGAGTGCTGCGGCTGGAGCCGGGTCCGTCTGTATCCCGCATCCCGCATCCCGCATCCCGCATCCCGCATCCCGCATCCCGCATCCCGCATCCCGCAGCTGGAGCCGTGTCCGTCTGCATCCCGCATCTCGTGTCCTGCATCCCGCATCCCACAGCTAGAGCCGGGTCCGTCCGCATCCCGCATCTCGTGTCCTGCATCCCGCATCCCGCATCCCGCATCCCGCATCCCGCATCCCGCATCTAGAGCCGGGGCCATCCGCATCCCGCATCTCTACCCTCATCCCGCATCCCACATCCTGCATCCCGCATCCCGCACCCCACATCCAGCCCCACAGAGCCACTGCCATTCTGGTCCTGGCAGCCACCGGGGAGTCCCAGCATCGTGCACCTCCCTGCATCCAGCTCCTCATTCCACCCACAACCAGCCGTGTATCCTGCCCCATATCTTGCCCCGGATCCAGCTCCTCATCCAGCCCCCCATTCTGCCCCACATCCCACCCCGCATCCCACCCCGCATCCAGCTCCACATCCCATCCCGTGTCGTGTGTCCAGCTCTGCATCCAGCCCCAGATCCAGCCCCGCATCCCACCCCTCCCTGCATCCCATGCTACATCCTGCTCACATCCCATTCTGCATCCCACCCAGCCCTGCATCCCACCCCACATCCTGCCCTGTATCCAGCTCACATTCCATTCTGCATTCTGCAACCAGCCCTGCATCCCACCCCACATCCTGCCCCCCATTCTACTCCTCATCCTGCCCCATATCCAGTGCTTCATCCTGCACCTCATCCAGCACCCCATCCAGCACCCCATCCAGCACCCCATCCAGCACCCCATCCTGCCCCCCATCCTGCTCCTCATCCCACCCCTCATCCAGCCCCCATCCAGCCCCCACATCCCTCCATTCCCACTGCCCAGAGCCACGAGGACATCTCAGGTTATCCCAATGTTGCATGGCAACAAACTCGTGTTAGTGCTTGTTCCAAATCACTTAATGTTAAGAGCCCCAGTGCTATTAAAACTGAAAGAATGATCAAATTCAAACACAATTAATCATTTCCTCATTTCTCCTCCTTTGATAGACTCAGATTGGGCAGCCGCAACTTGGAAACTTCCGTGTCCACACAACAAGAGATCATATGAAAAGGGTTTGCAAAAAGAGGAAATAATAAGTAACAGAGAGAGAGCGGGCTACAAATGCCTGAGTGACCTACAAAAATATTGCCAAATCATGCACTGGCTCTTACCTTTGATAACAAATTCCTTTTAAAAATGATTGCATGATTTTAAAAGCCTACTGTAAAGGGAAAACCTGAGATGGAACTCTAAATTAAAAAAAAAAAAAAAAAGTAGCCATCCAATTAAAAGTTCCATGTTCAGTTCTTTGGCTGAGTACAGACACACAGCACATTTCACTTTCTTTATTGCAGCTGCAGGAAGGAGATTTTTTGGGGCTGTTCCTCCGGCCCTGACCCAAGTGCACCTCAGTGCCAATTCCCCCAGTTCACAACAGGGAGATGGAAAGGAAACGAAGGAACAGAAAAAGAGAAACAGGGATTGGGGTTTTTTCCACCCATGGGCTCTGAATCAGATCCTGGCCACACTACCTACAGGAAAGTTACAACTGCAGTTAAACTCAGAATGCTGGAGCATCCCAGCTAAAAGAAACAAACCCCATTTTTATAACTTTTTCCCCTGTAGTTTTGTACAGAGATTCTGTAATCCCTGCTTTAAAAGGATAAACACCTTCAGCACTGAGCCTTGTGTGAAGGCAATAACTCGCCCTGGGGATGCAAGGCAATTCAGACCACATATGGCAGAGCAGCCCTGGGATTATGTTCTACACACACAGAAATATTCCTGCCAGCAGTGACACGTTGTGCTGATTTATTTTCTGTGTTTTTTCAGATGCCACTGCAGCACTGCTCATTAGGGACTGTGTTTAAACTGGGAGTATCTCAGCAATGCACATTTTGTGTTTTAACTGAAGATCCAGATTTGGGGTGTTTTGGGCATATAGAGCTTCAATGTCATCGTATGTTTTCCTTTCCTTTCTGAAACTGAACTATAGCTGCAGACACATCACAATAAAATATTGTTCTCTTCCCTGTGTCTTAAAAAGAGCATAATCCAGCCAATCCCATCACTACTGTAGAAACTGTTCAGAGAAAATTGCTTTGCTCTGTCCTGAAGAGCTGAAATGCCTGTCTCCTGTATTTCAATATACACTGGGGCATCAGAAAATGCACATGGAATTTGCAGCTCAAAACAACAAGCGTGTTTAAACCCACCAATGCTTAAAAGAATAAAATAGCAGGATCCATTTCTAATATTTTTCCCCAAAAGTTCATATCAAAGATTAAGATATCAAGATTTGATTTTGAGCTCTGGCATTCCTTCCCCTCCTCCCTCACCCAGGAGTTCAAGCGATCGTCAGAAGCTGAAAGGCAGTTTGATCTTTGTTACATTGGGACTATGGAATCCAAGCAACTATTTTACAAGGCATTGTAATTGTTTGTACTTGCAAAACTGGATTAAGAAATCACTGCTATTCTTAAAGCCCATTTATCACATCCATACAAAAGTCAGCATATTTCTCCTCGGAGCAGAGCCCCAGCCAACCAGAGAGAGTTCCCGTGTTCCACCCACGCTCGTTCTCTCATCCTCCCCTTCCCCAGAGCAATCCTGCCTCTGGCCAGTCCGACTGCACAGGTCCCCTGGGTGCCCCAGCAGGGCACACCTGGCCCAGGGCTGACCCTGTGCCCTCACCTGGGCTCTCCTGGGGCTGCCAGGCTCTCAGCTGCCCTGCTGTGGCTGCTGGAGCACTGGGAGTTCTCCATGAAGAAGGTGAGATTGTGGAAGGGTTCTGAGGTGTGCAAGGCACGGGCTCTCTTCTGCTCCAAAGGCACTGGGAATTTCAAGCACTCCTTCACAGGGTACCTGAGATGAGGGAAAAAATGAGGTTAGAATACAGGAGGTGTTGTTGGACCTCTAGAATTTTTAAGTTTGGGGCTTTACTGGACTTTTCAAAGTTCTGTGAAACACGTTTTCCTGTTATTTAAATCCATTTGTTCTTCGACTGAAGCTTAATTTAAAAAACATGTCTTTGAGCTGAGTGCAAGTGTGACTAATTCTGTTTTAAATGCTGCTGAAGATGAACAAAACTAACACTATAATTGAAAATAAAAACCAGAAAAGGCCTCATGCCTGCACAACAGCCACACTCAGGCTACTGCCCAAGCTGTGAGAGCACAGCTCTGGTTTTGTTAACTGCCTCAAAATCAACACCCATCCTGCTAAAATCTGTACCAGATATAGGGAAACCCTAGTGACAGAATCCAGAAGCTGGAGTTCCTCTACTCATCTGTTTTCTCTTTCTTCCTTTCTTATATGTTTGGCTCCTCTGTCTCCCTTTCCCAATGCATTCTCCTCATTCAGACTCGATCCTTCCAGCCCTTTCCTGACCCACTCTCCCTCACACCACAAACCAAGTCCTTCAGCACAATTATCTCTGTCACATTGCTTCTCTAAGGAGTCCTGGGTGGCTCCAGGCCCAGCCTCAGTGGCAGCTATGCCATTCTTTCCCCTCTCTCCAGGGAGGAGGAGGGAAAAGTACCGTGGATATCATCTTTGCTTCTTACCTCAACTCATCTGTTTTTCTCCCAGACACAAAAAGAATCAGAAATTGGGAACCAGATAGAGCAGTAGAACCCTGGAGTAGCAGTCCTGTACATTGTGGTTCATTCTCTGACTGTTCCCACACTTCCAGAAACATCTCATGAATATTCATGATATCACAGTTTATTCCCTGTGCTAGAATTTCTGTTAGTGATATTTAGTAAGCAGTTGTGATACTCTGCCTGTAAACAAGATGTCCCCATATTTTCGATAGGCACTCATGGCACTCTATTTTAAATGGCATTTGCAGGTCATAACAATACTGCAGTCTAGGGCACATTGAGAATTGAGCTGTCCACAGTTTCCCTTCTCCTTAAATATTTGGATTCCATCCTTCTTTCCTCTCTATATTTAATATCCTTGAACAAGAAAAATCATTCGAGGCTCCCCTTGTCCAAGAAAAAGGCATTTTCTCCAATCAAACTTCATGGGAGACAAGAAGTGTTGTTCTGCCCCCCTTGCTGGCCAGGAACACTGCACAGCCTTACCTATATCCCACCACTGCCAAAGAAGGAAATGTATTTTTTTCCCCTCTTGGCAACTCCTTGGGAGGTTCACTATTGTGTTCTGGGAGTCCTCGTTCTCCAAGGCTATTGTGAAAACTGTAGTAAACAGAACTTTCAGCATCAGGATGCAAAGGAACAGGATCCAAGGCTGGAAGCATTTGCCAAGAGTGGATGTGACCGCTGCCCCATTCAGCCCTGGCTGGTACAGCAGTCCATCCCAGCTGCTGGATATAGCACATTCCCTAATGAGGGGGACAAAGGTGGCAATTACTGACAATCCGCGCTGCACAAAACAGCATCAGGATGTACAAAAAATTTCCTTCCCATCAGGCGAGGAAAGAATGGATCTCAATTCCAGACAGTGGGCTGCAGCCTCCATTTGTGTCAGCAGATTTCCACGTACTGTTGTGGAGCCCCACGATTACGCCAACGGAGCTGATGACAACCGAGAATTTGGCCCACGGATGGAAATTGAAATGCTCTGAGTGTTTCAATTAGTTTCTCTGCTGTTTGGCAGGGTATGGGATGTCAGACAGGCCAAATGGTTCACATTTGCAGAAAACCAGATAAGAACCAGAAAGGGGTAAATCTGAATGTTTAGGAAGCAAAGAGTAAATACAGAATTTCATGGAATTAAACTAGAATGCAGAAGTAGTATTGCATAGGGAATAAAATACTGTGAACATCTATGGAGTTAAGTGTTCCACATTAAGTTTACTATGGAGTAAAGTGATGCTCTTCCTTGTAGATTATAGAAGGAATGAAAGAAATGTGCAGGGGAAAGAAACACCAGATGACAAATTTAATGTTTAGGGGAAGATTACATGGATTTTACTAATGATTAAATTATTCAGCACAGAGGGAAGAATGTATCAAAACAACTTCAGATAAAGGCAAATAATTGCTTGATACTACCAATCTCCAACATTCAGGCACATAAAGGAAGATATTGGGGATGTTAAAGACAGAAAAGATTTGGTCTGATTTGATCCAAATCAATTGGGATCAAATTTCCTTTACCTTCTTTTCAAATTTCTTTTACCTTCCTTTACCTTCTCTGGGTCAGCCCAAGTCCCTGGTGTCTGCAGGTCATAACGATGCTGTCAATTGCTTTTTCTTTCTTCCAGTCCAGCTTCCCACCCACTATTAATTACCCTTAGCTGGTACCAATAGTCCCCCAGTGGTCTTTGCAATGTAGAAGCCCATTTAAATTGCTAAGTAATTCAGAAAACATTACCTGTTTTTACTGCCATTTCACCACTTCTCACATCACTGTTAATTGGATTCTCTGGTGGTGTTGAAATCAAACATAAAGAAGCTGCTTGCCATGTCTGGGACACACAGGCAAAAGAGAATCCTGCATCAGTCAAAGCCTTTCTGATAACACAAAGGTTCTGTGCAGAAAGGTGACAGGACCTTTTCTCAGCTGGAACACTTCAGGAGCCACCAGCAAAGAAGCCAAGCAGAAATAACTTGGCACAGTTATCCAGGGAGAAGAGATAAGAGTGCACCTCAGTGTGCAGGGAACAGGAGAGGAGTCAGGGAAAAGATGCCCAGAAGGAGGACAAGCTGAGGGTCATTTCCAGGCACAAATTAACCCTTTAGCAAAGCAAGTGTGCACAGAGCATCTTGTAGAACTTAATACCTTTATGGAAGCTGCTTCTCCTACCTCATGAGTTTGCCACTTTCTAGCACCTTCCTTGCCATCAGTGAGGAGTCATGTGCTTAGAAATCCAAGAAAAAGCTGTCTCTCACTGTTGCCATTTCTGAAGGCATTTTTTCCTGTACAAAAGGAGTGGTTTGGCTTTTAGTAGGAATGGATATTTCTGTTTGCTTACCAGATTTCATCCAGGCAACTGTAGTTGCATGGGAGTCTGAATCAGCTTTTCAGGGTTGGGAAACCAAGTTGTAGACAACAACCTTTTTTGTTGTTGTTATTGCATTCAGGAATGTCTGTTTTCCACGATGGACTGCAGACCACTCCCCAAAAGAGAGAGTTGAGGCAAAGCCCTTCCTCAGAGCCTGCTCACAGCTATGAGAAAAGGAGCAGGAGCCAAAATTCTGCTCCTCTTCTTGTCACACAGGAGTTGGAGCCTTGATTCCTGCAGTCACTGACACACCAATAACCAGAGGAATAGAAGCTGTTCCATGGTGGTGACAGCAGACATGTCAGCATGGGTGGGACAAGTATGGGACAACATTGTGGGACAAGTAGTAATACTGCAAACATATTTTTAAAATTGGCAGAAAACTTCTGTATCATTCAAGATGCAGCTCTATCCTTCAGCTCTGTCCTTTCAGGAAGTGCCTGAACAGGTCAAATCACCTCACTGGTTTAAGGAGCTAAAACCACAATAAAACACAATAACTTATGGAAATGTCTTTATTCACTTATATTCCAGGAATAACTAAAGCTGCTTTGTAAAAAGAATTTCCCAAATTCTGCTTTGAGCAGAGAACATTCTGGAAACTTTCACTATGGCAATGCCTTAAAAATTACCCCCAGCCTAATTAGCATCTGCTTTAGGAGTTGGAGTTATTACAGGGTCATTTATCTGCTCCAAGGATCTCATACACAATTGAGCAGATTTTTAATGTTTAACATTTCTGCCCATAAACCACCAAGGAAAGACATTCACCTAAGGGAGCATGTAATGGGTAATTCAGCTTTTGGTTTCTCTTCAACATGTCTCACTAATGCCAGCTTTTCTAATCATAGGAGAGGTACCATCACCTCTGAAAGAAATGCAGTTCTTTTAGAAAGCTCAAACAAGACTTAAAAATTTGAGCACCAGAAGATAAACAAAACAAAAAAAAATTAAAACAAACAAAAAAACTTTAAAAAACAAACTGGATATTCTATAACTGAGAGAACTCTTTTGCAAAAGGCCTGCTGTGAATGGTTTTAGGTGCACTAAGTTTATTAGGAAATAAACCTAATAATAGGAAATAAAAGGTCCTCTTGGAAAGGTCCTCTCCACCTGCAGCCTGGCTTTTCTGAAACGTGGCTGGTCAGAAGGTGATTAATCAAACCATAACTATCCTTCAACCTTTTTTAGGGGAATTATTCCTCTGAATTTCATTTTCTGCTGTTAGATTGGCCAGTTGCTTGGTAGGAGAAATGGAATTTTGGGGCATATAGGTCACAGGATGCACTGCAGGCAGGGAATAAAGTTCCAGAACCTGAGAGGATTCATCCTCCTCAGCTCAGGCAAACTGCAGCACACATTTGGGTGTCTCCAGGACTCAGAAAGTCCAGGCTTTACCAAGGTTGATTTCCAACTTGAGATCTATATTTAATTACAAGCAGAATGCAGAAGTCAACCCTTCTTCAATTAATTTTGGATTTGCTTAATGTTCTTATTATGCAAATCAATCTAAAGACATTGCAAAGACCTTAGATCATTATTCTGAGAGTTCTTTTAGTTTTGGTTTGATGTTTGGATGTTTTGGTTGTTGTTATTGCTGTGCCCAAGAAAACAAGCATAAATTTCTAGATGAAGGAAGTATTTCTCCTAATTGTGTTAGTCTGTAATCCCTTCTAGCAGCACTCCACGATGGCTGAGCACAGAAAAGGTGTCTGACTGAAGCAGTGGTGAGAATCAGCAGGGCAAAGACAACTGGTTTTTGTTAATGCCCTTTTTGCCACAAGATGTGTTTCGAGGTGAACACCTGGAATCACTGCTGCAAAATACCCAGGAGAGACCAAAAAGCCCTCGCAGCTCCCTGTGCTTCCTCAGGCACAAAAACCAAAACCAGACAGCGTTTTGCTGTTAACACAGCAGTGAGGTTAGGAGAACACAGAAAATCTTCTTACAAGAACCCTCAGAGTCTCCAATATATTCATTGGCCTCACTGAGGGAAACAAAGAGTGAAGAGAGGATTTTTCCAGGCTTAGGGGTGTGGGCAGCCTGAAACCCAACAGTTAAAAGGAGATGGGTGAGCAAATCAAAGATCCTAAAACAATTGTAGTCCTGTCTCACTTAAAAGGGATATTAAGACTGGCTCAGGTCCAGGGTAACTCTCTACCTTTAATATGTGTTGAATCAGATATGTGAATTTGAAATGAGTGCTGGGGAAGTTTTATAATTTATTTAAATGGTCATTCAGAAGAGCTTCAGCACCAGCTCAGTGGTTATTATTTAAGCTTAAGGGTAACAGATAATTGGCTCATGGAAAAGCAGAGCAGTGCAAGTGGGAAGGAAAAGTGTAGCTGGAAGCCAACGATACTCAAGGAGAAGAAATATCTATAAAATGGGGTTTAGATATCTGAAGGAATTCTCAAATATGGGCTTATAAATAACTTGACCAGATCTTCCAGAAACACAAATATAAAATATTTGGGTAATCATTCTTCAAAGATGGAAAGATAATGCAGCCAGAAAGAGGTGAATCTAAGAAGTGGATTTGCTGCCATACCCACAGATCTCAGAGCAGGTTCTGCCCTTTCCTAGTCTCACCTGGCTACTAGAAATCATTATTTAGTTTCTCAATTTCGGTGGTTTCAGAGTATTAGAGAACCAAATTAATGTCACTGGGAAATAAGATATACTGTTGTCTGTTTGACATAAAAAAGCAGATGTTTTTATAAGACTTGTTTCTGAAAAATACAAACATTAATTTAAAGGAAAGTTTGAGAGCATTTAAAAACCTGAGCTGGTCAATGGATCAGACCATAAGAGATCACATCATAGGAGTTAAAAAATGGGAATATTATAAAATAAAACAGCTGAGGTAAAAGCCTGTATCAATGGAGCTGAGGCTTCCAACAACAACAACAACAAAAAAATCAAGTAAATTAAAAAAGGTACATTCATGAATAAAACTCCAGACAAAATGAGCCTGGAGCTGTGTGATGAGTAAACAGGAAACTGGAACCAGAAAATATAGAATGGAAGGAGTCTGCTGCCATGTGTGAGAGCAGTTAAGTTTTTTCTTTCTTCTGAGCTATAGCAGGTTTAATAACTCACTTCCAAGCAATAGGCTGAATTCTTAAAACCAGGAACTTTCTTCCAGTGTCTAATAATCTTCTGGATTATTATCTACAAAAATATACATCTTTGCTATGTTTTTTTTCCTCCCAATCACAATGGAAGTTACAATCCTGCAATACTCCTCCTCTGCATTGCTGTGTGAACTATTAAATCTGAAATTCTGCTTTTCACACCTTGGGCATTTGTTGTTATGCTTTCACTCCATTATAAACCTCTGTGACTTCTTGGTTTTTTATCCTGCCTGCAAAAATGTCCTTGAAGAGCAAAGCTGCCCAAGTCCCCCCCTACAAAATGCCATTTTCCCCCAAAATCTTTTGTGTTGCAACTTCCCTCTCCTCTCAGTAGTAATCCTTCTATTTCTAGGAGTGAAAGTAAGAACTAACCCCCAGTGAGTTGAAACTTTTGTGGTCTGTCTGGAAGAAATAGCTGTGATTTTTTTTTCATTCATATTTAAAAGGGTGTTTTGCTCACTCTGTGCTCATTTGAAGCAGGTGTAAATTATTATTGAAAAAACAAATTATGGAAAACCAGCTGTCACCAAAAAGTGACTTCAATTGTGACCTAATTTGAATGTTGCACTCCAAGGAGAAGGATATGATAAGAGAAGGATATGATAAGAGAATCCTGATTTCTTTATTATTTGCATTTTATCTGTATTTTATCTTTATTATCTGTATTTTAGCCTTTAAAAATTTAGCTTTTCAGTGGTTTAGAATATAAGGTTAAAATTACCTATAAAGTCTCTTTAGAGAAAAAAAATAGCAAAGGGTCAAACTCCACACAACACAAATGGAGTTTTACATGGGACAGTTTGTTACTAAGTGTATTTGAGCAGGAATAAATAAAAGGCAAAATAAATTATAATACGCAATTGTAATTTCCCAATTGAATCAGATTTTCTGTCCTATCATTCAACCCTGACTTTTTGCACTTTGGTTCAACAGGTTTGGCTCCAGGTTCAGCTGCTGAACAATGAAACAGAACAATGGAAGGGCAGCTGAGACTGACAAACACACCAAGGGCTGATCAGGCCCAAACCTCAGAAGTTTTCAAATAAAAGTAGGAGAGTTTATATGAGATTTACTTTAGCTCACTGAAACAACAGTGGGCTGCCAGGTTCGACTCCACAGTGTAATGAACTGCTACATTTTATCATTTATTGCTTTATGTAAAACTCAAATACCAGAAATCAGCACAACGGCCTCTGTATGTTCCCAAAATTGCATTATTTTGTTCACACAACTATAGGGTAAGAAAATATTATTAATGAAGTTCACAGAGTAAAATGCTGTGGGGAAAAATGAGTTTGATGACATCTGCTGCATGTCCCATTGAAGAGATGCTTCTATATGAACTTATGCAAATACCAGTAAATATTCCACGGTATGCAAATGAGCTATTAATAAATCATTACCATACCTTACATGTATAACAAACTCTTAGAAGAGCTCTCTCAGCTCTGCTCTAATACTGAGGACTCAGAGCCACAGATAGCAATCATAAGTGCTATTGCAATCCAAATAGTCCAGATTTCCTTCTGAAAACCAGAAAAAATGTCAGTTGCATTATCAGCTAGTTACAATCTGAGGGAATAAAAAATCCCAGCAGTGTGGAAATATTTTTAATTAGGATTTGAAACATATTAAAGCCATCAACCAACACTACCCCCTACTCTAAACCTGCCTTTTTTTAATCAATTCCATTTTGTAACAGAGAATTTTTTAGCAGGGACTATTTATACCCTAAATTAGAAATACAAGGTTTCTGGCTGCTTTGTGTGTTGTTCCTGACCCAGTGTTATTTTTCCTCCATTTCAGATCCAACCAGCTATTTAAATACACCAGGATGTTTGCACATGTTTCCTAATTCACTTTATATGTTAGCTGGCACTACTTTTTTTTTTAATTTTTTTTTTTTTTTTTGGCATTCACCACTGAACATGAACAGGCCAATTCTATAGAGCCCACGTTGAGTCAGCAGAAGGGCTATTGCCATGCTATGGAATACCAAAATCCTCCCCAGAAGGTGTCACATGTCCTGAGAGGTCACAACATGACAAAGCCAGCACTCCTCCAGTGATGATGAAGGGTTTCGAGCACACAGTGGGCAGAAGTCCTAACACACTTGAAAAATATTTAACTGAACAATAATGGAGCCGTGCCAAATACTAAAAGTTACCAAAGATAATTTTAATTGTTGTAGATATAATAGTGTTCAATGACAGCTGTTTTGGAACAAAAAGGTTATTTCCTGAAAATTATTGTAATATTTTTCTCCCAAAATAGCCCCTGATTCACTGCTAAAGTTACCTGGCATCCTCTAATGCTTAGCACAGGCTAACAACCAGTTATTAACTTCATTTTTTAGGAGTCTTCAGATCTTAAATGAAAATAATGACTTATTTGAAAGACTAACAAGAGTCAGTTCAGAAGAGGAGCAGACAAACCAAGTGAACAATTTGCATGACTGAAACGTGATGACTTCAATGTAACAGCTATTTCAAGCTGCTTTGCCTGGCCACATTTTATTCTCTTGTACTTCTGCAAAGCATCATTCAAGCAAGGCTTGAAGTTACTGTTTCTCTGCCCAGCAGAATTCCCTGCATGTTGGCAGCACATTTTGATCGTGAAGATTTCATGACGGAGCAAGGAGATATTTGTTACACTCACAAAGTCTCACCTGAGGCCTTTGGGTTTAGTATCTGTGTGCATTTACACAAACAACGCTGGGAAATGTGATGTCCTAATAGCACAAATATTGGTGTAATTTTTCACTGTTTTCTGTCTGGAGTCTCACAGCCCTGCCTGGGTAAAAGTTAGAAGGCAGAGTAGGTTGGTGAGTATTTTGTTGTGTGGTTTTGGTGAGTATTTTTGGTGTGTGTTTTGTTGGATCATATCTCAGTGGTCACAACATCCATGGAAAAAGAAGCCTCTGCAGCCCAATTTGTGAGATGCAACAAAAGGATGTTCCCATTTTATTGTTTTGCCACTACTGGTGATTCTTTCAGAACTAAAACAACTAAATGACATGATTTTAAGAGGTTTAGTGTTATAATAATTCATATTAATTACAAAGATAATCAAGAAAGTGCTTTATTCAGTCTTTGGTCTTCTTATCAAAGCCATGCAACGTATTCACTGTAAAGACTAATGAAGATATTTCAGCAAACATAATTAAATCTACAGGACAGTCTGAATGTCATCTAATTCTCTTTCAGTCTTTACTACCTCTATCTGTCCTAAATAATTCCAAAATGTTCAAAATGTGTTTCAGTACTGAAGGAAATAAACAGGATTTACCAGACATTTGCAAGGCACACTGATCTCGGTTTCAAACCTCTTTGCAACAGAAACGAAAGTTGTGGTGATGTGAATGTGAAACTCCTGACAGGAATGCTGAGAACTAATCCTACAGCCAAGGAGATGCTCTCCATCCCATGGCTTTCCCTGGGATTTAGGAGCAGCACTGTGAACTGTTTTTCTACAGCATCATCATTTAATTGACCGGCAGCATTTCCTACGTCGCTCTGAGCACCCTGGAGATTTGGGGAAAATATGTAAAAAGCAGGGATTTTAAAAATAGTGTTTCAAATTAACTCCATCACAACAATGTATAAAAACTATAAAGCAGGACAAAGGTTATAGGAAATGGAAGTACCAAGAGATCTTCAAACAGTCCTCCAAAAGAAACAATGGGGGGGGATTAATTATTTTTTCACAATTATGAGGGAGTAAATACCTTTCTCATACTCTTACGAGGAAAACACAATTCTCTTCCTGAACAAACATTTAATTGGAATCTGAAGGCGAAGTTCTCTAGATATTTGAAGGTAAAATTTGCACTTTTGAGTTTTCAGTCTTTCCTGGAATCAGGGAATTGCTGTATAAGAGAGCAAATTATCCAAAAGGAATTACTTTAGGAATATAGGTTGTGATCTGCTGATACAATTATGCACAAAGTCCTTTGATGAACACAAAATAATTGTACAGAAAGTAATGGCTTGTCTCACAGTGCTTTAGCAATGCAGTATTATTTCTATTTTATATATGAGTAAAAGGAGACAGAGCTCAGTGACTTTAGTGACCCACAGGAAGTCAGTGACACAACCAGGAATAGAAGCAGAGACCTCTCAGCAGCTCAGTCCCATGCTTTAACCACAAGCCCTGCCACCTCCTTCCCATCTCAGATTAGCACAACTCTCAGCCTTGGTTGCATCAGCTCCTAATTTCAGATGTCTAAGCATGTATAATTGTGGAAATCTGGATTTCTGAAGTTGAGTAAGTTACGTTCATAAGTCTGTCTTAGTTCAATCACACCAGAAATTCTGAATAATTGGTTTGAAATGAGGCTCAAAACAACCTTTTGGTTGCTTTAAAAGGATTCCTTCAGAAATAAATTTCTGATGGACTAACACATCTGACAGACAGCAGTACATGCCTGAGCTCTTTATTCCTATATATATTTTTTGCCTGCTAAGTGTGTGTGATGTGCAATTTGGGTCCATTTGATCAGAATGGGACAGGAACATGAGTATCATATCCAATTACAGAAGAACCAAACAGTCCTAGAGAGGAAGTTATTCCCTTCAAGATGAAACCAGAGAAATCAAGAGCTGGGGAGAGACTAAAATCAGGAAAAAGCCATTATAATTAGAGGTAGGCAGGCTGGTGGGATTTTGGCTTTAGTGAATTTCAAGCAGGCATGGTTTGGATTTTGCTCTCTTTTTATCCCAGCCTCGAAGTTCAGGCAAAGGAGGCTCCTTTTTAAGGGCTTCTTGTTTTGACCCGCTCTGCAGTTATCTGTGGAAAATCTGCACCATGCCTGCTTCTAGCCCTCCTGCTGGATCCCAGGAGAAATTCACCCAGGGCCAGTCCTCTACCACCACTTCAAGAAATGCAGTTTATACCCTATATTTTGCCATATATCTGTGTAAAACGCTACTGATAGCAGCTGAAACTTGGAATTCCCTTCAGCTAAAAAGTGTGTACATACAGAATGTGCAAGCTGAAGATAGGAGTGCGGTGGGATATTATGACTTACTTTTCAAAAACATGCCTTCCCAGACCAAAAAGTGCCAATAAAGACAGAATAAGATATGCTAAGGCAAATAAGATATGCTTTTTATCAGTAAAAGGACACCAGAGATATGAATTAAAATATTACATTACCCAAGAGAAAGAACACAGGGTAACTTTAAAAAAGGCAGCAATACGGTACATTTTTAGCTTATTTAAACTCCATGCCTTTAAACCAAGGCAATTTGCACAATCAGGACTCGTTGCTCAGGCTGTCAGATTTATGGCTGCATTGTCAGAGTAGGAGATTGCCCTCTAGATGTTAAAAGTTTGGTTACTTTTTCATTCCATCCCAGAACACCAGGATGGGATGCACTGCATGATTGGGGATTTTAAACTTGTCAGAGACTGAGAGCACAAACACAGGGGAAACATGAAAAGTAAGTAAAAGGTGGAATTTGTGTGTTTTTATAGATGGCAAGAGGTATCAATCCGTCACCTCTATATCCTTGTAATGTCGCTGCCCCTTTCAAGCCAACCATAAAAATCACAGCATCACAGAGAGTCTCCAATATATTCATTTTTCTAACCATAAACACCTACCTGGAATTCCTAGGAATTGTTGCACAGGAATTTGTTCACTAAGACCCAAAAGAGAAATGAAACTGTTCAAGGGAGGTTATTTTGTCATTACCAACACCCTTATCCATCTCAAGATTCCACAAAGTACTTATTTCAGTTTCTCATCTCAGTGTGACTATTTTTGCCATATGATTCAATTGAATCTGCCTCATATTTTCTGAACAATTGAAACTCATAATGTACAGTCAGTCAGTAATAAGTGCAAGCAGAAATAATACTTTTTTTCAGATGCAATAAATGCTTCAAAAAGACTTGCCACAAAAAGCTGAATGATTAAAATTAATATAAAATGCAATTCTTTCACATGAAAAGAATTAACTAATGCTTTTATACTCAATAGGAAAAACAAAGCACAATTGATCTTCTCTGAAGGCAAATTATCTTCTAATTTTAAAACTAGAACTGATGCTGAAAAACTCTTTTCTGCATCTCTTTGAACTTAGGGCAGAATTGCCCATGGTTCAGGAAGGCCTGAGCCTGACATTTCATTCTTGTTTCATAACTCTCAGAGGTCCCAGCCAAACTTAGGAATTCTCTCAGATAAGCAGGGGAGAAAGTCTGGATCATCAAAAACTGCACAGTCAAACAATGCAAACAAAAGCTTACGAGAAGCTGATAATTTCTTTATTATGACCATTTCATTACTGTGTAAAGCAACTTGATTATGGAATAGATAACGTATTTGTAGCCTAGTTTATTTCTTTACCAATACAGAAATTATTGGATTTCTGAGGAAAAAAAACCCAAAACCTCTTTGTTAAGGCAAAACAAATTCAAATTATAAATAAGGTATACTTTTAATCACCAAAGAAAATTTATGGGTTCTTCATATTTTGATTCTTTAAATTAAGATTAGCTGTCTGTCTAAAAAAACCATTTAATGAGTTACCAAATCCTACCTAAAAATCTATGTTAGGCAAGATATCAGACAAAGTAATTTTTTTCCTTTCCTGTTTCAATCTGCTAAAATGCGTATTTACAAAACCTGAGTAATTTGTACATAAGCTCTCATTACTGGGTTTGCTTTCTATTTTATGAGTTCTGTTCAAAAGATGAACTTGCTAAAGCAAAGAATGCTCAGAACAGAAACAGACTGATAGTGTGTTTGTAATACCTCTGTGAAAGCTGTGTTTGGCTGATTGCTCTGGACGGAGTCAGATATGCTTGTCTCATGCGTGCAATTTAATTAAAATCCAAACTGGGCTTTGTATTTCTGCCTCACTTCTGAACTTATTAAAAGTTTAGGCTCAAAGCATGACTGCATAGTCACAATTGGTTGTTATCAATATCCACCAATTTCTGGAATGCTTCCAGTTGCATGGAGTTTGAAAAAATTTGCATGTTAAAACTTTGGGTTTTGGGAGGGATCTTCTATTATTCAGACATTTGAACTAAAGGGATAAATCTCCAGCAGTTCACACAGACAACAGCAGTTCTGTTCTCACTAGAGTTAAATCAGAACTCTGTGGAGTGCCCAGCTCAAATCCTTCTCCTTTTAACTTTCTGTTGAAACTCTACCTCAGCTATTGCTGTAAAGTGGTAGAAATATTAATAAATGAGGTATTAAAAACCTCTTATTGTTAAGATTGTTTTACCCACATTTGCCTCTTTGTTCATGCATGGTAATTCTGAGGGTTTGTTTTACTTGTTTTCAGGACCTGGCTTCTAATTCTGAGCCAGGGAATTACTGGAATAAGTATTACTGCAGTATGTCAAAATTATTTTTTTAATACCCAACCCAAACAATAAAAAAATAACCACTTAAAAAAAAATCCACATTTCCAGGGCTAAAAAATTTAGATGAAAGGGAAAAAGCAGGAATTGAAAAAGATTCCTTGATCTGTCAAGGCAGAGGTAACACCTCAAGCCTATACAAATAGACAGATAATTCTCATAAAAATTAACACAAGGCTTCAAGCCTCTACAGACAGAGAGATTGTTCTCATAAACAAAAGGCTGCAGGCAAAGTTACTATCTGTAGGCAGTCCAGGTATTTTGACGTGTTCAACCCTAATCTATAAATTGCCTTCAGTATACAAATAATAAAGCAAATGTGGGCTCTCTTTCAAAATGCTTGATGACTAAGAACCATAATGAGGCAAATTTGGGATCCTCTCAACCTTCCAGTGATGTCCAAGGGATCAGGAGTTTTTCAAGATAAACTCTTTTATCCTGGGGCACCTCGAGTTCCAAGACGACTCTCTAAAGCCTGTTGATCTTATGCCTTTTTTTTTTCCACGTCTAACTTCTTTTTCAAAGCCTGGGAGGCTGAGATAGAGGAGGTGACAGGCTTGTTGGGGCTTGCTGCCTCTGGAGAGGTACCGAGCACAGCCTATACCGCTCGGCTCTGCATTCCTGCCGGGGGGGGAGAGCCCGCAGATCATCTCCAGCGAAAAGGAAAAAGAAAAGGTGAAAAAGAATTTGATTTACCTCTGTTAGTGCTAAGAACCTTTTCAGAACAGCCTGCACTCCTGTCACAGCAGGACACAGCCAAAGCACCCAGCGCGGAGCGCAGCTGGCTGGAGAATGGCAAGGCAAAAGAGAAAGCAGTCAGCAGCCGGAAAAAGTGAATTTTCAGTTACGAGAGATTACAGGGAGCAGAGATCAAATTCCAGCCGCGCCGCGGGCTCCGCGCTCTGCCCTCAGGTACACGCGGTGATTCCGCTCGGCGGGCCGGAGGGAACCGGCCTGGCTGCAGGGACGGCCTGAGGGGACAGGGAGGAAGGAGCCGCTCCGCCTCCTCCTCCTCCTCACTGCCTCTCCGTCCCGCTCCTCTCCCCCGTCCCTGAGGCTGCGGTGCCCCGCGCCGCCCCATCCCATCCCATGCCCATGCCCATGCCCATGCCCATGCCCATGCCCATGCCCATGCCCATGCCCATGCCCATGCCCATGCCCATGCCCATGCCCATGCCCATGCCCATCCGCACCGCACCGCACCGCACCGCCCGTGCCCAGCCCGGCCCGGCCCGGCCCGGCCCGGCCCCCTCAGCCCCTCAGCCCGCTCCGCTCCGCTCCGCTCGCAGCGCCCGCCGTGGGCCGGCGGGAGGCGGTGCCCGAGGGGAGGCGGGCCCTGCCCGGGAGGACGGGCCGAGCGGGGGAGTTTATCCCACTAGAAGGGAACAGTTTCTCCCGCTGAGAGTTGACAGCGCCAGGTCAGTGCGGGCTGCGGGGCAGCGGCCCCCGAGGTGAGGCCGGCGGGGCGCGGGGGAGCGGCGCGCAGGGAGCCGCGGGGCGCGGGCTGTGAGGGCAGCGCGGCGGACAGGGGCTCGGGGCCGGGGGCTGCCGGGCTCGGGGCGGGCAGGGCGCGGAGCTCCGGCCCGCTCCGCCGGGATGCTCGGGGTGCCGGGCGGGACGGCGGCTCGGCGGAGCGGGCCGGGGTCCGAGGCCGTCCCGGAGCGGGGCACAGCGGAGCGCTCGGCGCGGCACGGCGGCGGCGGGGCGGCCGCGGAGGCGCGGGCGGTGCGGGCGGGATGCGGAGCCCGGGGCAGCCCGGCCGCGCTCCGGTCCGCCCGCAGCTGGCGGCGGGGCAGCCCGGCGCTGTGTCCATGGTGCTGCAGCGGGCCGGGCGCGGAGCCGCCCGCGGGTCCTGCCGCAGGAGGATGCTCGGGGCTGGAGGGGCCATGTGCTGCCCGGGCGGGGCGGTGATGGGCACGGTGCATGGATGGATGGATGGATGGATGGATGGACGGATGGATGGATGGATGGATCCGCTGCACGGCACACCGCGGGGCGTCCCTTCCTGCCGCACCGGGGGAAAGCACCGGCAGGGCAGCGCTGGGCTCACCTGGCTCCTCTCGTAATGAATGAACAGCCTTTTTTTTTTTGTTGTTTTCAATTTCCCAATCGCAGAAAGTCGGGGAGCCTTTCAGAGCCTGCAACTAAGATGCTATGTTGAAATATATTGTGTCTTGATGGCATGCCTCAGGTTCGCAGGAGCGTTTTGTAATCTTCCTGGTGTCATTTCTCCCCAGGGTATTCTGCAGCTAGAGAGTGCAAGTTCCTGTGGTGTTGTAACTTTGTGGCACTGTGTACACACGACAATACTATGCTGACTTAACAGGGATGCATTCATTAATATCAGTGATGTAAGGCTGGTATTTATCGCGATTAAAAGCTCAGGGGATGATCAGTTTCTGGATGCACTGTGGAGTCGAGGTTCCTTTAAATCAGATAGATCAATTATAATTCTCCTTGAAATAACCAGGGGTTTGGGTTAGCCTTGGATTTGTGACTTGCTGCCCCACCTCTGAACAAGCTTTTGCTGTAGAACGTGATTATAAGGTTCCATTTTAAAATATCTACTTTCTGGTAGCAATTAGTCCATCATTTAATAAGTAATTTACCTTTTAAAAGGTTACTATGATTTGTTACTAGTTAACTAAAAATTCCCAGTGTACACCAAGCGACTGTGACATATGATACTCAGCGCTCTCCTTTGAAAAGAAGTTTTGCGTGGTGTTTTCTCATTAATATGAGAATTTGGTGCATAAAATGATGTCTTTGACATCATTATTCTCTTTGGCTGTCACAAAAAAAAAAATTGCTGCAAAAATTGCTTAGAGATTTAATTATGAGATTACAAGAAATCACTCCTAGCAGTGTGTTAAGGCATGTGGCACAATATAAGCATGGGCTTGTCAAGGGGAGAGAGAGCTGAAAAAAATAGTTGGCACTGACTTTGAATGATAACCAATCAGAAATATAATATAAAGGTATTTTTAGGCAGACAACTTCTGAATTTGAATGTTTTTAGGCATCAGTTTCGTAAAATACCTCACTAACTGGTAGTGGTTCCGAGATTCTATACGTCTAAAGTGTAGAATTAAGATGGTCTGTGTTTCTTAGAAATGCTTCAATGCCAAATTCCTAGATAATACAATATATTAAACATTAGCAGTCAATTAAACTTCCATTATCATATGGAATATGCAAATAATTTTTTTCCTGTTATAAATGTGTATTTCATATAATGAATTCTCAATTGAAGGAAGTGAAATACTAGAATTAAATTGAAGAATGGTGAAGCTATGCCTTTTAACCTTCATTATGGAACTGATAAAAATACCCATTATCAACAGTGCTTCTAAACCTGTCTCTTCTGTGGACTTTTTAAAATAACCATAAGTCCATTTCTAAGTCAATAAAATAAATTCAGGCACAGTTTATATTACTGTCAGTATAATTTTCTACTTACACTAATGACTAATAAAATTAATTTTGAAAACGTTTTATTGTAAAAACAAGAGAAAGTTTAAAAGTAGAACGAAAACTCTGTCTTGTACAAAGGTGGACTAAATAATGAAAAGTAAACTAAATACTTTTTTCCACCTTGATTGGTGAGGCCTTCTTCAGGTTTTTTTTCACATGTAATCTGCTCAGAGTGGAGTTGAATATCGTTACTAGCCGAATTGTGAATCACTAATTGTGCGTGTTTGATATTCAGAATCTGAGCTTCTTTTACAAGCTTTTTCACAAGGATTGTTCCCATGTCCTCCTCTGTCACGCAGTAAAACTTTCCAGTGCAGTTACTCAAGAGGAATCATCCTACAATTATAAATACTCCATGCTAGGTTCTTTTGAAGTCATGGGTACAATACTTTCCATTAGTTATTGCTACTAGTTTAACTTTTTAATCACTAATAGGTTTATTAGATCCAGCATGATATTAGATGATAAGTGCTAATTATTTCACTCTGTATTGCCATAATGATGTGTAGTTTTTTAACAGCAGGGGTCTGTTTTGGAGGTATTTTATGCCAAATGCTCTTTGTGTGTCAGTTAACTTTTTGTGAACTATCAAAAGAAAGAGCTAGAAATAATCCAAAGCAAGAGAACATTGTTGTACTCAAGTCCTACCTACTCGTGCCACAAACAGAACTTGGGGGTTCCTATGAACAGGTCAGTTCTTAAGGACTTCATTTACAGAGTGCATGGGGAAAAAATCTCCTCCTTGTCCCCGTCTTTTGCCCTGTGGAGGTTTTCCAGGGCAGAATGAAAAATGAAAGAGCTGTAAGATTTGTCTTCAAATTCTCGGGAATATGAAACATAAATTGATTCCTACATTAAATGATAAACCTCTTCCATTCCTTTTGTCTGTTCCCCCCTCCACTTTTTATTTTACACAAAGGAAAGAGAGCAGGGAGGTTTTTTCAGTTGTGCTTTTTTTTGCATGTAAGGGAGTCCATCTTTTGTCAGTTGCACTGCTTTCAGGTTCCAGGGACAATATAGAAAATAGCAAATCATCACCCTGTGGTCAGTGGGGCTTGGGATACTCCCAGATCCTGCAGGTAGAAGGAAATAGGAAGGAGAAAATACATGTGGCAACCATAGGAAGCACTGAGTTTCTACTTCAGCATCAGCTCTTCTGCTGCACCCTGGGCTTTCCTCTTCCTCCCGCCACAAAGTTCTCAGCTCTTCTCACACTGCAGGGCAAATTACAACTACAACATCTGTTTCAGGCTATTGCTCTTTAAATTTAGAGGGGAGCAAAAAAAAGAAAAAAAACCCAAACCAAACAAGGCCTATTCTGCAGTCTTCCTATCTGGAAACTTTCGCAGAACTGAAGTCAATTTGATGATGTTCACATTTTTCTCCCACTCCACCCACACCTTCCATTATATTATTTGGCCTGTTTGCCCTCTCATAAACCACTCTATAGAATTGAACTAAACAATGACATCATTCTCCAATTAAAATTCATGATACATGAACTATATAGATATTTTTAATTACCTGTGTTGCAGTAGTACCTAGCAGCCTAGTCAAGATTGGGGCCATCTTCCTACTCAAATGAAATAATTGCCCCTGTCCTCAATACTGTATGATCTATGACATGAGAATGCAAAGAGTTCCACATTTGCAAGGGAGACTCAACATAGGAGGGAGATTGTGGCAAAAAATTAAATTTAAAATTTCAATGTTTCCATTTACACTTACAATAGTAAATGATGCTTACAGGGGTAATAGATTCTAATCAGCTTTATTACAAAAAAGTTAAGGATATGTGTAACAAGTCCCCAAATTTGCAGAAAAAACTTCCTCAACTTCTAAGCAGTATCCTATTCTCTTTACTTGGCAGTTCCCTGGAAACAGGAAAACTGTGTCCCTTGGAAAGGGGAGGATAAAGAACCATCTCCAAAGCTGGGTTGGGAATTTCTGGAATGGACTTGTATAGCAGGAGATGCTCTGTGGACTTGCATAAGCCACCCCCTTTGCTCATGACTAAGCAGATCTCCTCCATGCCATGCCGTCTGCACATTCAGGACAAAGTCTATGGATTCAAGTCTCCGAATCCCAAAGTCTACTGGGCTGGTTGATAATTAGCAATTTAAAAAACACAAAGCTGACGGAGCTCTGGGGATGTATGTGCAGGCAGAGCACACTGCATGGCTGCTGGGGTGATCATATGTGTGTGGGTAGGACATGCTTGTAGGGGATGTGTGTGTGGAGGGAAAGGATTAACCCTGAGTTAGGAACGGCTTCCTGCTTATCTCAGCAGTGCTGAAAGGCTCCATGTAATTTCTGATAACACAGGATAATAAATATTGGGTAATATCCCAATAGAAAATATAGAGAGCACTCCACGGTAGCAAAGAAACTTGCTGGTTTGTTGGAAGATGCAGAGTTTAGAAAAAAAAAATTCCCAGCTAAAAAATCCCAGCTTCCTTGAGGTCAGTGGTGGATCTGCTGTTTCAGTAGGATCAGGTTTGCAGTGATAAAAATTTAGTCTTCTCTCCAGTTTGCTTCCATGCAATTACTACTGAATTACTGTGTGTCTGTGGGTTTAGGAGGCTCCAAATTGAGGGTCCGGCTCAAAACGAATTGCTATTTGCTCAGTGAGACTAAATGCCTGAAATTAAATAACCATGAGTATATATTATAGCTAAAGTCCTGCATATTTTTCTTTAAAACTTGTAAGAAATGCCAGTGTAACAGGAGGAGTGTATTTATCTGCCTCTTTTACTGGAATTTATGTGATCAATTTCTTAACGTATTTCAACTCCAAACGAAACACCAACATTTTGGTGCAGACATTGCAGTTGGGATTAGTTTATTCTAGGCTTCAAATTAGGCATGAGTTCTACTTTTGGTCTTCTAACAGCTATTATTATACTATTATAAAATAGTCTGCTTCGTGCTGCTTTACGGGCTGTTGGAGTTTCATGAGCTCCATGGGGATTGATGTCTTTCCTCTTTATCACAGATGGGATTGTGACATATTTTAGATTCCCTTTTGCCAGAATGCTATACATTTTTATAGACGTCCAGCTTCAATCCCTCTAGCTTACCTGGATGTATAAAATTCTAAATACGTGATTTTCATCCAAACACTTTCAGCTGTGTGGAATATTGATATAGGATAAGGCAGAGCAGTGGAAGTTTTCTTACTGCATCTTGTGTTTTTCCACCAAGTCTAAGCATTTACTTCGCAGAGAGTTTCATATTTGCACAAAGCAGTCCTGCCCAGAATTATGATCTTGTCTTAAACTTTTTACACAATATGTGATTACAGCGCATTGCATAAAGTGGGATTTTATGTTATGATATTGCATGAGAAGTCCATAGTACTTGTGTGTTTGTTTAGATTTATTGAACAGAGAGGTTGTGCAACTGCTGTTACTATTTGTGGCTGTGTAGCAGCAATTCTGAAGTTTGAGAGGCTTTGAACTTAGGTTGCCACCTGTATACAAATAGTCTGATGTCCATTTTCACTACCCCTGCTAGGGGAATATTTTAATATTGCTGTGAACTGCGTGCTCAGCCATGGTGCTTTGAAAGAGATGTCAAGCTACCAAAAGGCTCACATTGTTCCACCAAAAAAAGGAACTATGAAAAGAAAAATGTTAATTACAGGCTTTAACACTCACACCAAGATCTTCTAGTAGGGGTGGTCAGAAAAACAGGTTTTACTACCTGGACCTGGTGCTTTGTGGTGCTATCTAATATGGGGGCTTGTGGAAAAATGCAGCCACTTCTATTTACTGCCTTTCATAATGTACATATTTCCTCATGATAGGTTTAGGTACTGACTTTTTATGTCTACAGTAAATAAAACTGAGAGTTTATCCTTTCATCTTGAATGTGTTTTCCTTGGAGTTGCTGTTCCCTACAGTGGTATTTCAACTACAAGATTTTATGCTGAATCTCAGTTTTTAAGCTTCACAGAAGCATGTTATTATGTGGGGTATTGCTAAATTGATTTTTAATCCTACCTATGAATGTTAAAAACAAAAAAAAGAAACCCAAATTTTGTTTTCAGTTACACCCAGAGAAATCTACCGATAAGCAAGTACAGAAGTACATGAGGGCAAAAGGTTGCTTTATTTACTCCGAGTTTATCTTTATCCTCTATTCTCTAAACTTATTCAGGACCACATGTAATGAAATTGGGAGAAATTCTGAAGATGCCACAGCTGAGAGTCTCATTCCCTTCAGGATGAGGAAAAAATATCATATTTGTTTGCTTTCTAGCATGTAGTGTGTCTCAAACAAAGTTCTCACACTGACCAAGCGATGCAGCTAGTCCTCCAATCCCCCTAAAATTAACCACCGAGAGAGGATGCATTTATTTCAGGAAGTCACTAAAGTTCTGCAAGAGTTTCACTGTATTTCTTCCCTGTCATCATTCCCAGATGCCAACATTTGCCCTTAAACTGCATATCTGAGATGCCTTGTTTGTCCATCAAGGCATGGGAGCGTATTTGAGGTTTGAAATTATTAGAAATACTAAGAAAAACAGGGTAGAGTTTTATTTCTTTTAAATATCCCATAGTAATTGGCAAGATAAATAGTTTAACAAATGGGTGCATATATTAAGGCACTCATATAGGGGTGCAGACTTTTTGAGTTTTGCCTAGAACATGCTTACAGAATGTGGAAACAAAAGTTCTGCAAATGTGCTTTCACTTTCAGAATTTCCAGCTGTTGCTGAAGATGGTTTGAGACGATAAACAAGACGAAACTTTTAGCCATATTTAGAACAAACGGGTTTCACTTTAAATCAGTTCTCTGAATGAAATAAGCACCATTTAAAAGGTTTATTTTCCTGGATTTTGGTGGGTTTTGTTTTTTTTTTTTACATTTTTACTACGACTATTGCCAGAATTGCTGACTTGGCCTGAAGTGGATTATTTAGTAAAGAACTCATCTGAATATGAATTGTTACAATTGACTACAGAACAGTTTCCAAATTGGTATTACAAAAGTTTATTATGGCAGACCTTGAATTTAAAATAGGAAAAAAGCAAATCTTCAGAACTCTATTGAAAGGCTCAGGTTTTTGCCAATGGCTTCAATGTATTTTTCATTTTTAAGGCAATGCAAAATAATTTCAAAAGATCTGATGGGAGCTTAATTAGTAGTTCCTAGCTTACTTGTTTGGGGTTTTTTTTATTGTTATTATCTGGCTGTTTACATTTAAGAAAAGCCATTGGAAGCAAACTGCACCTCTGCTTTGTCAGCTTCTTGGAGCATTATTTGCGATGTGAGCTCGCCAGTTGTCTCCAACTGGAGAATTGTTTTTGTGATGTGAGGAACAACATCAGGCCATGATGAATAGGAGACCCAAGAGGGTTCCTTGCACAGCTTCCTTCGGGCACTGCCCAAAGTCTTGCTCCCTGGGCCTGCCACATGTGGCCAACTCCACCAGAATATTTATTACATTCACAAAATCTGCTTCAGTTTCATGCTTTGTGCACAAAAACTTTTCATCTGAGCCCTTGGATAAAACACACACTCGAAACCATTGCACTGCTTCAGGTTTTCAGATAGGATAACACAGCAGGTTATGCAAGTTGCATTCTGACACAGGTAATGACATTTGAGGAATTATTTTCCCAGATCAGGATTACTGATTTATTAAGAAATAGTGATTACAGCACAGCTGGCGTAGGCAGGAATTCTTGACAGTGCTTGAAGTACTGGGGAACCCTTCAGCATCAAGAAGGGTATTTGTATTTTTCCTACAGCAAAGGTATTTTCTTGAAGTAGACATCTTCTTGAAAAAAATCTGGCAATGAAAATCATAATCAAAAAATAGAATATTAAAGACCAATTTTGCCCCACAAACATACCTTAATTTATATCAAAAAAACCCCTTAGCAGGCCAGTGTCAGAGCCCACAGTCCCAGGTGCCATTATGAAATGAGTCTGTGTCTCTCACTGTTTCCACTGGTATCTGTCCACTTTTTAATGAGTCACAGTTTTGTTGAGAAGGGCATTTTTTGTGCAAGAAAAGGGTTGCACACAGCACAGCAGCACTGTGAGCTGTACATAATCTGCTGTTTCATCCTTCGTGATGTAACACTGAGGATGTGGAAGTCATGTGCACTTCTTTCCACTCTTTTTTTGGGTCATCAGAGTGCCAATTCCGAGTAGGTGAGAGATCAGAAGAAAACCCAGAAAACTGCTGTGTATTCTCTCAATTCTGGTTTTAAAAGATAAAAACATTACCAGTGCTCTCCTATTTTACAATATGCATAAAACAGAACTTATGCAGAATAGGTGGAGTAATGTGCAACGTTAAGGCTGGCTCTGGTTTTTTTAATCTTGTGAAATAGCAAGATTATCTTTAATCTTAATAGAGGCTACTGGTGTGCAGAGTGATTAGATTAATTGCAGTGGTGGATTAGGGCAGGGATCTAAGGCCAGTGTGGGACTTTGGAGGCCCAGCAGAGAAGGGAGCTGGGAAAAAGGGAAGAAGCTGTCCACAGTGAATATCAGGAAAGGAAATTAATTAATTAATTGAAGGAAATTTCAGAGGAAGGCAGTGGGACGATTAACTACGACTGCTGGTTTTCTCTATTTATTTAGCCCTTTTTATTTTTGCCAGTGAAAGTATGTAAAAACAGGGGAATTCTTTAAAAAAATACAGATGTTTGAATTTCTTTCTCAAAGCTTGAAGTTTATTGTTGGAACCTTCTTGATTTTGAATTCTTCTCTCTGGTCTCTTATGAGATTTTCAGCTTTTCTTGGTTTAAGATATGCTGACAATGCCATAACGTGGTCTTTCACTGTATTTTGGCATCCCTACTCATTGTTCTTTTTCTGCCCAAGTTTGCTCTGTTTTTCAAATCTAGCTTTACTTATGGCTCCTCTGAGAACAGGAACTGTCTGATACGCTAACAACAAGTGACAGCTTTCCTGTCACTGAGGACAGCAGAACAGGCAGTGAGTATTGCTGCACTCCGAGGTAAGTTTAGAATAACAATAACTCATCCATACACTGAATTTGCTGCCCTGGAGTGTGCCTACGTCCTCTGACGCAGGCTGGGCAGCAGATTCCTGTCTCCTCCCCTCTCCAAGAACAGGAAGGCACAGCACAATGCTAGAAAGCATGTGGCAATTTTGAATTTCTCCTCCAGTTTGACCCTTAGACACGAGGGAGGCTCTTTTGTTGGCAGTGGTGAAACAGCTGTCCTGGGAATCTCCACAGAATGGCACAGGGAATGGACTGAAATTAAAAAAAAAACAAAACCACAGCAAATTGCTAGATGGGAAAGCAGTGGGACAGTGAGACCATCTCTCCCTTTCCTCCCCAAAATTTTGATGGGAGGAATAAAGGGAGGAAAAGGGTTGAGGTGAATAAGGGAAGAGAAAGTAGAGAGAACCTCTAATAGTCCTGGAAGGAAAGCAGAAAAAAGCAAGGAGGAAGAAGAAATGGCTGCAGGTATGGTTGCCACTTTCCTGACAATTACTCCAGGAAAGGCTAATGAATGTAGTAATTATACCTGGCAGTTACTCTGTGGAAGAAAGGAATTCTCTGGAGTTCAAAACAGTCAGGGTGATAGAGGGCTCATTTAGCTATGAATATGGAAATGAAATAAAGGCAATGTAGGCTAAATACTAAATAGCACTGTTGTCTGATTCCAGCATGTCATTTAAACTGCTGTGTAGCTCCTCAAAGAAAACACCTCCTGAATAAGAATTCTTGAAACTAAATCAGAGATAAAAATTGGGAAATCTATGCAGAGAGGAGTGTGGCAGTGGGAAGAATTACTGCCAGAGCCCATAGGATTTTTCTCCCAGCATCTTCCAGAAGCCATTATTCAGAACAGGTTCCCTTATGCCCTTTGGTGCTGAGCAGCCCAGCTGATGAGTTTTCCTTTATATCCACGTAGAATGTGGATTATCCTAGGAGCTAGGGGTGATTTTGAGGTGCCTGTGTGTTCTTTGCTATTCTCAGAGTAGGAGATAAGATAAATATTAATAATTCTAAATATTAATAATTCTAAATATTTATAATTATAACTGCTTTCCAGTTTGCTGTAGTATTGCCATTCTCATATTGTGGAGCCTTGAAGGAGCAAAATATTTCCCATGTTTTTATGAGGCACAAAGATCGATGGGTAAATGCCTCTGTTAGATGGGAACAACAGGAATTTGATCATTATCAAGAATGGAACTTGTATCTTAGAGCTGCCCACCTCTGCAGGGTTTTTTGCACTAATAGTTCACTGAAATGAAGTGCAAATTTTGGAGAAAGAGTTCAATGCCTTTATTGGTGCTCAGTGAAACAGAGTACAAGAGAAAAGCATCTTTGGTGAGATTTAGGGGAGTCTTGTTCATGTTCATGCTGATCTGAAGAGCTCCAAAGCTGTGAGAACCTTCTGCAGGCAGCAACTGGGAGCGCAGCTAGGAAGGAAAGCTGATTCACAATTAAATAAGTGAGGAAAACCAAAACAAAACCCAGGAGCAATGATATTCCTCAGTTTCAGAGAGGCCAAACTGAACACAAAGGCTTGAACCATCCCAGTAAATCAGAGTGCTGTAATTTGGGCACAGGTGCAGGAAGTGGAGCATTCAATGGATAAATTCTTAGAATTGTCCCTGCTCCACTTTTAGCTCAGCCAATTGAGAGCCATTCAATCACTTCCCAGAAATATTTTGGGAGCCAGCACTGGCCATGGACCATTTGCAAGAGGTCATTTCCCAATTGCCACCCAGTGTGGTTGGTCATGGGAGTGGGACAAGCATGGCCAGAGCGAGAGTCCTGATGCTCCTCAGTTTATTGGGAAAGCTGAAATACAATCAGCTGAAATAGAATTTTTTTAAAAGTTTCTTCCTCCCTACAGAGCAAGATGATCTGTGCCTAATGTCCCACTTGTAGATTTTTAGCCCTAAAAGATCAGTGATTTATAATGTGGAGGTCTTTGTAAAAAAGCTTGTGGCTTTTTTACTTTACCAATGTATATTTGCTAAAGTAAAAGTTGGAATTTTATGAAAAGAAAAATCTCTATAGGTCATTTTAGTCTTTGTTGTCTGTTCAGTTGGCTGCCATGTAAATAAATAAAAGAGCACATTAAATAAAGCCCAAATTTTTTAAAAATACTCCTGAATTTTTTTCTAACCCCTGGGTAAAGCACAAGTTCTTGGAGCTTGTGGCGTGATGGCAAAATTCTTTATTTATACATCTGTCCTGAGCAGATGTTAATAAAATACTTCTATATGATAAAGTCAACACTCTGAAAAATAATTCGAAATTTTTATTATCCTACTATCTGTTCCAAGAACTACAGACATCTAACATTGTAACTCACCTGTAAAGAATACATTACAACTTGTTTGCTCTGAAAATTCCTCCTGGCTGAAGTGAAAGCGCAGAGGGCAAACAAAGTTCTGGACTGTGTACAGAAGGTGTGAGAGAAAGGGGGTTAGAGCTGGGATTAATTGATGGTTCTGATCCTTCAGGGGTCAGTGCAGTCTGGTCTCTGCTCACCATCACACCCACTGATTTACCCCAAATTGTATCAACAAACAAACCGTGGAATTTTAATTTTGTTGTAATTAAATAGAAAGCACAGAAGTGAAAAATCTAAAAGATGAATGTGTGTTTTAAGACCTGAAAAGCTGAGAGCTAAAATATTTGACAGTGTGGCCACTATTTTAAAGTTGTATCTCTTCTAAAAGTTGATAAATGTTTTAACTGTTAAATGCTTCCAGCTGTGTGATCAGTGATTCAATTAAAGAAGCAAAAATTTTCACGTTTTGTTGAGACTTAAAAAAGAAACATCAAGAAACTTTTATAAGTAATTAAACAGGTGGAGTGTTCAGGAAGAAATATAGAATAAGTTCTGAGATATTTCAAAAAAAACACACCCAAAAAAAACAACAAACCCAAACACAACAAAAAAAAAACCAAAAAACCAACCCAAACACAAAAAAACCACCAAACAACCAAAAAACAAAAAAAAAAAAAAAACCCCAACCCCAACCCACAAAAAAAAAAAAACAACAAACACAAACCACCCACCAAACAAAAACAAAAAAAAACAAACAACAAACCAAAACCCCCCACCCAACCACCAAAACAAAAAAAAACAAAAAAACAACCAAAAAAACAAACCAAACAAAAAAAGACTAAGAATAACACAGAAAGACAAATAAAAGAAATAATGTGGGAATTACTGTGGCTGTTAAAAAGTATTGTTCTGTCCTTATACAAACAGTTCTTTGAACAGTAGAACCAATTCACTTAGTTTCCTATGGATATGTCTTTTTGGAATGATTCATTTGGATTTTCTGGTATTCTTTACAAATTGAGCTCAACCTGTTGCTCTTTCAGTGGTGACTCTCAGAACAGTTTCAGCCCTTTGTGTTAAAATTCCTCTGAAAAAAGCCAAGGCTTTCCAGAGCCCTTGGGATGAAGAGAAACAGTCCCCAACAAACACACGACAGGAAACAGTGAATATTATAAGTTTTGTTTCTTTACAATTGCACGATGAACTGAAAAATTATTTTTTCATGAGCATTATATGAATCAATCTGTTAAACAAATATTGATGTTTTATAAACAAATATTGATGTTTTATAATGTATTCCAAAATGTGAAGTATTCCGCATACCTTTGGGATGTGCTGGCCAACTTCTGGAGCACTGAAATATGGGACTTCTTAAAATTCCTCATTTCAGAATGAGGTTGTATCTTAGTTCCTACAGGGAACTGGAAGCACCAGAAATCCCACAGGGAAATGGGTTCCCTTTTGGTAAATTAATCATGGCTTCAGAGCAGAAGGCCCAGCAAGGCATTTAAACATTTCCAGTTTAGTCCCAACTACTTAGTCCATTTATTGAATTTCCTTCCTCTGTATTTGAACCACCAGCTGTTATTTAAAAATTGTTTCAAATCATCAATTCATAGAGCCTGAAACTTTTCCAAGAGAATAAAAAAGCAGTTTGTGGCCTCTGGGAGAGTAAATTCCAGGGTTAATTTATAACTAAAGCAAATGTATCTATAAAAAGAAGAAAAGCTCCATAAGAAATATGTTAACAAATGACAAGAAAAAAGAGGCTTGATAAAAGATATCAGAACTTGTTTGGCACCAGTGATTTTATGACTGAGGAATTCAATTATAGGTGTGTTGGGAGTACCAAATCACAATTCTTCAACTTACTAATGGGAGACAAAGCTCTTTATCATGGCCTGAATGTGTTCGCATGAAATGTTCAGTCCTGCCCTCCGTAAATAAACTTTTAGTGCTTACACTATGCATCTGCACTGGCTGTGTGTCACCACAGTAAAACAGATACTCAATGTCTGTTGAATCACTCTTCAAACACTGCTGATACCCTGCTCTATTAGAAATGATGTTATCCCTTCCATTCCTTCCCGTAAGTTTGGAGTGTTCAGCCGGTCGTTTTCCTCTCCTGTCTTATTCCCATTTTCTAGAGTCATGGTGGATTTATTGGCAGGAAAGTTCAGTCTGTGTGACATCAGAGTGCTCCCCAGCGATAGGCACTGAACGCTATCAGTGGGGATTTGTTTACTCTCTTGTTGGCTACATGAGTGTCGTAGAGGTCTTGGGCTGGTGATGCAGATAATGACTTTATGCTTGCCCAGGAGACACAGATTAGGCTGGGATCAATTGCAGATTAACTCTGCCCAGAGCCTAACACCGTGTCAAGGCTGTCTGCTACCTGCTGTTGGAGCAGTAAAGCCATATCTCTTGTCAGCCTTTGAAAGAGGAAGGGCTGCTGCTGGAAATGCAAATTTCCCTGGTGGGGAGATCCCCGTGCCAACAGCTGGGGCAGGCAAATGGAAAGGACTGGCTCTGAGTGCGTGGCTGAGTTACAGCAGGCTGAGCTGAGCTCCTGGAGAGCCGCAGACAAGGAAACTCGTAAAGTCGGCGGCGCTGAGTTAAGAGTCCTTTCAATCTCTGTATGGTTTGGTTGGCCGTGTCATTGCCGTGACCTTCAAACACTCTCACTTTACTGGGGCATCGCTGTGGGAATGTTCTGTGCACAGTGCCCACCCCAGCTACTAAGTCAGACAGTTTATAGGAAAAGTTACACAAAAAGTCATTCACTTTATTTCATCAGCACTTCCTTTTCCTCCTCGGGTACCTGTAGTTGAGCAAAAATGTTGGTTGCGTAGCAAAGGTTTAACGTGTAAAACTTTCACCCTGAATATCCAAAAAGCAAAATATTTAATTCTTTTATTCTTTAATTCTTTTATTGACCAATGGATTTCACTTTTAGTGAGAAAATTATTCTCTCCTAAATAAAAACTTATTACAAATACTAATTACTTATTACTATTAATAATACTAATACTTATTACTAATACTAACTAATACTAATTACTTATTAATAAAAACTTACTCATTTTGCCATCTTGACCATTTTAAAATTTTAAAATATAAGCATCATTCAGCTTCTAATTATTTAACCAATTCTTTTTGTTGGTTTCATTGACATAGAGGCATAAAGACTGAGAAGTGTTGGAGTGTCCTTGTCTTAAACTATTAAAAATGTTAATATATGTAATTCTTTAACCACTGTGATTGGCAGCTGTTAATCATGCCATAGCACTAATTTTTGCGAATCGATTTTTCAACCTCCTGCTCTTAGATCAGCTTAATGAAATCCCAGGAAAAACTACACCAACATGACACATGTGGAAGTGCTGAAATGTGTGAATTTGTGAGACAAAATCTCTATTTGAAGAAGAAAAAGCAGTGCTGTAGAGGCAGTAATTCCAGAAAGGAATAGGAATGTGTCCCAGAAATAAGTTGTTATCTCGCAGCCAGTGCTGCCCTGGTGCTCCGAATGCAAGAGTCCACAGGCCTTAAAACTCCTCACAATTTACTCTCAGATGACTCTGGGGGAAAAAAAAGGTGAAAGATTCAGGGAAACACCTTTGCTATGTTGCTGGGGTTTTTTTGGTTAACTTCCCTCTCAGGCTCTAGGAATGCACTGGATGTCTGTCAAGCCCACAGCGTTGTCCGTGCTGCAGAAATGTATGAAAGTTGTCTCTATACAGAGCTGCCATCGCTCTTTTCCTTATCTGTGAAGGAAACACAGCAACTCCCACTGGGGAAATTTCATCTTAACTTGATCTTAAAATAAAAAAATCAAGGGAAAGGTCATATCCTAATAAGCTGTGCAAATCTAAATTCCCAGGGAGCTTCAAAATGACATTGTATGACTAGGGCATTAACAATTTTCCAGCATGTATTTTTGAACTGCTTACAATAGTGGTTTTAACATCCCAGAACAAATAGTAAAAGCAAGATGCAACTGGCAAGATCCAAGATCCGGCTGAGCGCTGTGATTCACAGCACATGGCCCATTGATAATCCAGGGGAGCTGACAAACAGAATGGAACTGGCAACTTTCTCCGCTTTCATTGAGATGTAAATCTTGGGAGGAAGCTCTTTATTGCCCACTTGATGTATTATTGGCATCTCAGGATCAATAGTTTGCACTTTTCCCCCAGTCTCAGATTGCAGAGCAGTGATCACCTCAGAGTGTCTGAGGAAGGAGGAGGCTCTGTTTGGTGCCTGCATGGTCAGTATGTCTGTGTAGGTGGAGATTTTGGGGTTGTTATGGTCAGCTACTGACCAAGAGGTCCAGCATTCCTGTTCAAAACAGATGGATCATTGCCATTGCTGTCCTGCAAAAGGTAAATTAAGTGAACTGATGGCAATTTTACAGCCAGTTTCAAAGGAGCCAGTATTTGTCTCCAAATTAGCTTGTCTGACCCTTACCATATATATATATAGAGCTGTAAGGAGTAATCCATAGTTCCAAAATTAACCAGGTCCAGTACCCAATTACATCTGAAATAGTTTAGGATTAGACTGAGACCATTGTCTGATGGATTTAGTTTTGCACACTGTACCACAGAGGTTTTAGCAGCCCATCCTTTGGGTTGGAAAGGTGTGCCATGAGATTAGCAATGCCTTCTTAGAGCCCAGTGAAAACCAGCCTGCTTTACAAATAATCTGGTGTTCAGCCTTTTTTTGTGATGCTGCCTTGAGATCAAACCCAGACTCTAAATTGAGAAGTTCAGCCAGTTTTGGTGGGTGTAATGGAATGAGATCATAGCTGTGCTTATTTCCATCCTGGTCATAGCCCTCTACACCAACAATATCCTTGTTGGTGAAGGGTCACCTAAGATGCTGCACAGTAATTCCTTCGTTTGTACAGAATGTGGTGATAAGGTTTAAACCAGATGTTCACACCTTTGTCACATGAAGGACAGGAAGGGGAGGGTGTGGGAAGCACTGAGCTGCTGCAGACCCCTCCTGATCTTGTGGATTAGAGGTGATTCCAAAGGTTTCAGGGGGAGTTTTGCATCAGGAGTGTCTTATCCTGATATTCAGCGCTGTACTGCCCTACACTGCACTGGATGGAATCCAGATGTCCCTTCAGAATTTCTTTGTGCTGATACTCTCAGAGTATTTTAACATGACTTGTTTATTTAATTAAAATACTCTAAGAGTATTTTAATATGACTTGTTTTAAATACAACTGATTTTTTAGAGAGATCAACCATCAGCATACAGATATTTGCAGCTGCTGCTATTTGTTTAGCAATTAAAAGAAATGAGAGCAGTGAAAAGTGCCAGTAGCTCACCCTCAGTCTGCATCAGAGCCACATGTTTAGCTGTTCACACGCCAGCTTGAGGGGTTACAAAAAGTCACAACCATGGCTTTTAGTTCCTCACACAAAACTTGCTTGCCTAGAAAAGGAATATCCTTAAAAGAAAAATGGTGTATGGCAATCATCATTTCATGCAAGTTTACCTGTTGGTAGCCTGGCCCAATTGAAGACAAAATGCTGATTTAAAAGTAAACCAGTCAAGTTATCAAGAATCCCAGAGTCTGTGGGCAAAATTGCAGTGTGTGATTTGTGGTTTGTAGATGAAAATGACACATGTATTTAGATTAAAGAAATATTGTTACACACAATCATTCAAAACAGCACTTCTCGGAAAGTTAATTAATATATTTTTCAGTATGATAACTTATTCAATAAATGTTGTAGAGAAATAAAAGCAAGAAATTAGCTATCAATATTATCAATGTTAGAATTTAACTGTACATTCTTGGCTTGAATTGTGGTGTATTCTTGTATTAACCACAACATGAAACCGAGAGATTTGCTGTCAGCTGCCCTCTTAGATTACTTGCAGAAGAAATTCTTACAGCATTTTAAATATAGAAAAAACCAAGACGATGACAGGAACACATGACAGAGAAGGGAACTGAAATTTTCTCAATCTCTTTCTTCCCCTCTTTTTAATGCTGTTAAATTTTAACATAGCTGCTTCACTTGTACCACTATTGTTAATGTTGCATAACCCTATAATTATTAATCTTTCTGAAACACTGTAAGAACATGATTATATACTTTCCTCCTCAAGTGAAAGCAGCAAATGCTGTCAAAGACAGGAATGGGATGGCAGTCAGATTTTTAATGAAAGCAGGTGACTTTCCATGAACTGGGGTTTCTATGGACAGTTTTCATCTCATATACAGAATTTTAGAAGTTTCCAAATCCATAGGAACAGAGGTGGCTGAGATTTTCTGCCCTCAAACTGATAGACACCCTACTCTTTCCACAATCGTGGTGTGAAAAATACCAAGTGCAGAGTCTTTGCTGATTTAGTCAAGCATTGGTAGATTCTTCACAGCTGGAAAGAAATCTACAGAAATGACTGGTTAGGATTAGCTGTTAAAAATAGCAGAATTATGAAATGATACATAAATAGCTTTCTCCTAAATAGTTCTTAGCCGTGGATCCTCCGCTTTCTGGTTGTGTCCTCAAGTGATGTCACTTTAACTCTTGAGCATTTCTGGTCCAAAATAGCAAAGCCAGTTGCCACCTTCCTTGGACAGGATGATTGGTGTGGTGACACAGACCCTGTGGGTGTCCCAGCATGGGACAAGGGCTGCCACTGGCCATGTGCTCACACTCTGGGTTGAAGATCACCAATATTACAGACAGAAGAATAACATCACACACAGTCTTTAAAATGCTCTGTTTATTGCAGAGGCAAAGAACAGCAGAGCCAATCTGTTTATTGGCAGACACAGAGGTTTGTTTGAATACAAACAGACCCTGCTTTTGGGGTGGGTGACACTTCCAGGAGTGACAGGCAGCTAAGTGTGAAATCATTTTCCACACCTTGGCAGGTGAAAATATTTATTCCTTCATGGGCAAAGCAAGGCAATTTCTATGGGGGAATTGGAAAAAGTTTTACTTTAAAATAGAAAGGTTGCCAAAAGTAGGACCAAGTCATATCAGACATATTCTTAGGATATTAATAACATAGAGAAAGAATAACCCAACAGAAAATAAGATCAAAGAAATTTCTACCTTTCAGTTTTCAGACACATTCTAAAATCCAAACCATGCCAGACATCTTATTAGAAAATACAGTAGCTTTACAAAACTGTAACAAAAAGTCAGGACTTTGTAGAATTTCACATTAATGTATCATTATGCAGGTTATATTTAAGTTCTTTTTGAAGTGCATAAATTATTTTGAAATTAAATAAAAGATGAAATCGTGTTCTTTCCCCACAAATATTTTGTCTTTTTTATTGTTATAAAAGGGCTGCAGGGGAAATGTTCATCTTTTAGTTCAGGTTCAGACAGCACTTACCCATTGTGTTTTCAGTAAGTTACTTCTGTGTTCTTCAGAGAAAGGTATCTTGGGGTTTTTTCCCCTGGAAAAGTACGTTTGGAAAAGAAATATTTCCATCGAATTCTGTGCTGTGATGGGAGGGCCTTTTTGCAGCAAACCGTGAGGGGTGGGTGGCGGGAGGATTCAGTAACTTCATGTAAGAGTTGAGCAAATCCCCTTCTTTAACTATCACTTAATGTAGTGCTGATAATCCCTTCTCTGAGTCCTGTATTGTGGTATTTTCTTTTTGGGTGGTAGAGAGACTTTAATTTATCAGTATCAGATGGTAGGAACGAAAATGACATCACTGAAAATAGTTTAATTTGTCCAACATACAAAGTGATGTCCAGCACTACTTAAGAGTTAGAGAAGCTGTTGGCCCATAAACTTACAATGTTAACCCAGTTTATTTACATCAGAACTCAAGAAAATACGGTTCTGCTCTGAGACTTTCTTGTATTATTATTTCACAGTAACTCTGATTCCAGATGCTGGGTCTGAGGCTGTTTGGGCTTTTTTTTTTCCTCTGTTCAGTGTGCACAATGTTTTTCTAAAGTATGTAAGACAGAAAAATCCTAAAAAAAAAATCTTGTATTTTTTATTAAAAGTAAAAAACACAATAATACAAAAGGAGGTACGTTGGTGCTAACTTAATGCAGAGTTTTTATAGTAGATGCTGTAGTATTCTTTTCCTCAGTTTGCTAGTATTTAGGCTTTAAGATTAATTTTTTTTACCTGGCTCTTATGATAAACAGTTCTCACTGCTACATTTTCTTCAGAAAGTTTCCACCTATTTTTCTTCTGGAATAAAATACCAAGCACAATGCTATGCAATTTTATTTCATGCTGACCCCAAAAAAAGCAGAATGGGGGAGATTCTCTTGAAGCCTGTAGCCCAATAGAAAACTCACAAGTGAAACTGTTCAAGGCAACAACTTGAATCCCGAGCACAACTGCAGGTTAATTTCCTGGTGTTCATTAAATGCTCGTCAGGGTGTTGCAACTGCAGTTACAACAGCTCAGGCTGCCTGTGCCCTGAGCCCACGCTCCCCATGGAGGCAGCCTGAAGTCACCTTGACAGGGCGCTTTGAAAGCTCCCCGGAAAAATTCACATTTAGAAAGATGGAGCACATGAGAGGCAAAGAACATTGATCTAAATGTCTGATAAGCCTCCGACACTATTGAGAACAATCATGATTGGATCACATGTAAAAACATGTCAACATGTTTTAGCTGGGAATTTTTTGGAGGGTCAAAAGTACAGGAGTCAGGTGACAAGGGATTGCTCTGCTGCTGAAAAGTGGCTGAGCAGGTTGGATGCTTTGCAGTTCGTACAGTTGGGAAGGTTAATTTTTTTCTGCTAATTTAAAAGATGAAAGAGATACATTTGTGCAACAGATGATAGGTGTACAAAAGTTCATGTGTCTTTATTATTCAGTTATTTAGTTGGGTACTCTCAGGGTAGGGTGGAAAGTCTGCTGTAGGATATAATCAAATTGGGGGGCACATTTTACTTTGCCTGGTGTTTATCTCGTCACAATAATGTCAGAGCGTCACCTCTGCTTCCCCTCCAAGCTTGGGAAGGTCTGGTAGGAGATTTTCAGCGCCCAATGAAAATGCCCTTCAGTAACTGTGTGTAAATAACTGCATTCCCCACAAAATCTGAAGGAATTTGGGGGGCAGCTAAGAGAGGAGAATGGTAAATGTTCAGCCCCTCTTTGGTACTATTGATCTGCTTTCTGAGGCTTTGCTGTGTTTGAATTATCTCTGCATCCCAGAGTTAGTGGCTATACATGCATATAGAGCATTATCTTATACTGACATGTACCAGGAATTATGTATATTTCTATACAGAAAAGTGTGTTTGCTGTGGCACTGAGAGCTCTCTGAACTTAATGCAGAAATAGTGCTCAGCATGTTTACGTTCATGAATGAGTTTTGCAACATGGTGCTTTTTAACTTTTACAACTTGGGGATTGTCCAACAGATTAAAATATTTTGCCAAAAACCAGCACTCAGTCAAATCATGTGGGCCCTACATCCAGTTTTGCTGTATTCAAATACATTTTACATTTTTAGTGTTTGGAAGATGACAGCTTTGTGATGGAAATGGCTCATCCCGATAGGAGAGAAGCTTTTTTATGGATTATTTGCAGTGTGTTTGACTGCCAGGAAAAACTTTAAAAGTGGGATTTAATTCAAGGAATGAGTTTAAATGCATATGGCATTTTTTCCTCCTCCTCCTCTTCCTGTGGGAGTATTCAGTATTCTGCCATGGCAGGGAACTGCATTTAGGATATTAATGAGTGTATTTTACCCTAGCCCAGTTGTGTGCCTTATTAGCTCATCTCTTGGAAACAATACTGAAGTTTACTGTCTTGTGAACATTAAAAAGCACTGACATGACAGAGTTGGAGGAAAGAAAAAAATCCCAGGCTTCTTACCAACAGTATTCTGCATCCCTAAATTCCCTACTATTACCATGTGGATTGAGAAAACTTGATGTAATTATTTAAGTATTAATATTACAAAAATTCTACAGTGTTAGAATAAAATTTATTGCACCTATGATGTTTTAGAAGAAATAGATTAACTGGATATCATGCACATAACATCTAACATTTGCTATTAAAGTTACTAACATTTCAAAAAGAAATACTAACTTTGTATTCTGATCTGAATTCCATAATGGAGCACAACTGTTCTAAAACTTCCTACTAAATTGATACCTTGGTTGTTAATTATTGGCTAAGCACCATTTCCAAAGAATGGAGTCTGTTATTAATATATTCAAATCCATTAAGGGACACGATGATAATGCCCTAAAGAAGGCAGAGAAGCGGTGGAGCAGAAGGTTGGCCTGGAAATAGCTGTGGTGCTTACATGTTTCTGTGTGCTCTGCCCCTCTACCTGCTGAAATCCTGGGGAATCTCACCCAGGCCTAGGGAAACCCAGAGGAGCTGGCAGATTTTCCTGTAACACACCACGTGTGAGCACACTGTAAACTCACTCTGGTTTTGTGCTGTACCGGAGGCTTCAGACAGAGTTGTTTCCTGTTGAAACACCCATCAGGCTCCTGGTTAGCAGTGCCACTGGGGCTTCGTGGTGCTGGGAGTTTGTTCTGTTAACTCTGGGCACAGCACTGGCACTGAAACAGTCGTTTTACGCAGGAAATAGGGCATTTTATGAGACCTTCATTTCTTACAGATCTGTATCACGATTGATTTATCTGCCTGTATAGATGTGTACGAGATGTAATTTAACAATATATCTTAGCTAAAGAAGTCCTTTCTCAGCCAGGAACTGAGTTTTTTAAAAGTGCTTAACTTTAGGCAGGTGTTTCAATGCCATTAGCACTGAGGCAATATTCAAAATTAGTGTTTTGCTCAACTGTGGCCCAACCACTGAACTTCCATTGAAGCTGGAAAATTTCCTATTGACTTTAAAGCAAGTTTGACACCTGAAAGCAGAGTCACAAGCTGTGCAGATGAAACTTCTGAATGGGTCTTTTGCTCTTAAAATACTTTTAATGGCAATTACGGTATTTTTGAATTATATGAATGTCTTGTGATTGGGAAAACTTCCGCTAGACCCAGCAATACAAAGCCTGCCCAGTACAAATAAATGCCAATTATTAAAGTGTGTTCAGACCTGGAGCCAAGCACAGTCCCAAGACCATTAACACTCTTATCAACTGAATTGTGTGGTGTTGTTCCCATTGACAAAGCTCTGCTATCTTGTGTCCCACACGGCATTTTTGGGGATATTTTAGAATCGATGACTTCCTTCAGTCTCAGGAGGCACCTCCATGGCTGGAGCAGACCTTCCCCTCAGCTGTTTGCCAAAGGGGGCAAAGGGCTCTCCCAAGAACTCAGCTCTTGCTGATTACAAAATCCAATGTGATTCATTGCCTGTCTATCAGGATCCTATTTTAAATCACAATGATTCATAGAGAGCAACGCCCACATTTTATATAATGAGCTAGTTTTACAATACTGCCAGCACAAGTCAGGGACATGCTGTTTGTTTCTGCTTCCCTCAAATCCCTCAAAACCAACAGGAGCCACGTTTCAGTTCCACTTTGTAAATGCCAAATCATGGTCTTTGCCCACTAGAATTCTACAGATGTTTATTCTGATTTTGTATTACCAGATGATACCTTATTTTCCAGATTCTTTTTGCTTCTGGAGGTGAATTTTTTTTTTTGTTCAAAGCAACGAAATAACAATCATTTCTATTTCGAAGAGTGGGAGGGATTTTCGAGGCATTTTCAAACAAAAGGCATTGGAAGAGAAGTCTTTCATCAGGGTTACTTTTAGTTTCAATACCTGGTGCTTCACACAGCATGACTGCAGCTGCCTGGAACTAGGAAAGTGCAGTTTTTCTGTTCAAGGATTTCTAAGAACCGTTTGAGGATCCTTTCCCACAAATGCTGAATCTGACTTTACAGAGCAGAAATGATCTCCTCAGCTCAGTGTTCTGCCAGTGCTGTGACTGCAGTAGAACCCTTTTATTCCTTTTGCAGTCAGACTTTTACCATCAGGAGCCCAACACTGTCACTTCCAGAAATTTGTAGTTAAGCTCTCCATGATTTTGAAGTGCTGTTCCTTTTAAATCTGAACTATCTGTCTGAGAGCTTTTCAGATTTATAAATCAGTATTTCTTACACAGAAATTTCCCATTGTCCAATCTTCTCAAGTTCTATTTAAGCTACTTGAGCACAGCCTTGCAATCAGTTTATTTTCTACCCTGGAATAACCTGAAGTTTCCTGAATATCTATCCAGTATCAGAATGCAACAAACCCTACATTAACAAATTAAAATAGGATGGTAGGATTTGTAGCATATCTGAGTAGCCTGTGGCATTTTTGAACTTGTTTCTCATTTGCAATTATATTTACAAGGGTTTCTGTTGCTGCTAGGGTATAAAATGCTGCTATTTCAAATAACCCAGGCCATTTTGTGTGAATTCCATAGGACAGAAAATACATTTAACACTAAACAGCTCTATTATTCCCTGAATGGGCTTTTTCTCCTTGTTTCTATTAACAACTGCCTCTTAAACATTGTGGTAAATTTTTATGGACTGTGCTTTTAGTGAACACAGCTTGTAGTTATAATTCAGCCATAGGAATAAAATACATTTCCTACTGATTTATGAGTTGCTTTTTTTCGGCCTTTCCAAGTGTTTGGATTTATACAGTTTCTCCTGGTGTTTTACTGTGCAGCCTTGCTGGGAGGATGAATGGGTTGCCTCCCCCCTTACCTTTGATTTGGCTTTTTGAAGGATGTGGCTGTCACTGGGCTCTGCAGCCCTGTCACACTGGGGCTTCTGGATCACCACTGGATCACCACTGGGATTTCTGATCCATCCAGCCTTCAGCACTGGTCAGACTGGGAGAAGGGACAGAAATGTGCAGCTCCCAGCACTGTTTGGAGGTGTTTCTGGGAGCACCTGGTGTGTGCTCACACCTTTAACATTGCACTCAGCCCCAGGTTGCTGCTTTTCCTTTTGCTCTCAGAATTCAGGCTCCGTGCTGGTTCTGCAGGTTGGGACAGTGGCTGGAAGAGGAGCTTTTCCTCAGCTCCTACCCCTCCTACTCGGTGATTAACCCTTGAGGTGAGCACTGCTGGGACAGCCCCTCTCCTCTGCTGAAGGCTGACAAATCCATCCACAACCACACCACTTGTGTTGCACAGAATGTTTATTCCATTCTTTCCAACGTATATTCTCTATATGGCATCTTTTGGCGCCTTTCCTAGTGGACATGTTAAATTGGCCCATTTTTAGGTGGCTTCAGAGCTGGATCTGAGGGATAGAAATAACATATCATCTCTTTTCTTGATGTGCTTGGAGTCAGCAGTGCTTTTAAAGTCATCTGTGTGAAAAGATGCCATGACCAGTTATTTGTGAACTCATCTTTTCTCTAAGTCACTTTTATTATGGTGCTAGATTTCCTAGAGGCAGTGGGTATTTCCTTTGTGCTCACAGCTGAATTAAGGCACAGGGAGCTTTAGTTTAGAGTTCTCTAATTGAAAAAATCCATTAAAACGTGGTTCTCTTGTTCTGCAGTGAGCTCAGTTTTCATTTCTGTAAATGCTTTTGCTAAATTCATGCTTGAAAGGAAAGTTCCCAGGTGCAGTGAGGCAGTGGTGCCCAGGAGTGTGCCTGGCTGGGGTGGCTGCAGAGGTGCTCCTGTCCCTCCCCAGCCCACAGTCCCACAGCTGCTGAAAGGCAATGGAGGCTTCAAAAACCCTCCGAATTTACAATCAAACATTTATCAGTACTTATCTCAGCTGCCTGGACCCTTTGCCCACATCCCTAGTGGTTTCCAATGTGTGATTTGTTTGGAAAAGGACTGCTTTGGGTAACTAATTTAACCCTACGAGTGTACTGCTGTTCAGTGTGTTTGTTCAGCGTCACATCAGTGAAACGTTTTCTGCCCTAAATTCTAACAATATTTGGGGTATGGGCATAAATAAAAAGAACAAGAATCTTTATATCTTTCCTTTTAAACAATAAAAATTCTGTAATGGAATTTTTAAAGCCAGGCTTTATAGTTTTGGTGCTGTTACTTTGCTTTTCCCGCTGCAGTTGGCAGAGTGCTGATTTGGTCAAACACAGAATTGGGGACATCAGCCACCGAGGCTCTTTTTACGTACTTTTTTGGCTTGTTTATTTGTTTAGGAGCATCACTGGCTGTGCCAGCGGAGTTCTTGGAAAGAGGTTTTTTTTTAGTTACGTTGTGCTCCCTCTGCTGACTCTGCAGCAACAGGACACAGAGAGGTTCAGGTCCTGTGCCGGGAAATGGGGGAGATTGGGAATGTGCAGGCCAGGAATGTGTGAAACAACAATGGGCAACAGCTTTTAGTCATTGCTTGACATACAGAGAAATTCACCTGCTTTGGTTTATTCAAAACAAAATTATCTCCATTTTATACAAATGTTGTCTGTTAGATAAAGTCTGTGATAATGACAGCTGCTATTAGTGAGAAATATATAATTTTTATTATTGAAGAGAGCACATCATAAAGAGTTAAAGCTTAGAGTTCCATTGTACTCAGGCATAACCAGGAATATTAAAAATCTGTAGAGTACTAGCACACATGGTGAGGAGGAGTGGTGTTTTATTGATAACAGAGAGAATGGAGGGTAGGGGGTGAAGATAACGTTCTTTCACTGGACAAACAGAGAGCTGAGACAAAAGTCCGATTTTTAAAAGCAAATGCAGAAATATGTGACTTTCTCTAAATAACCCAGAGTTCAATGCACAGGCCAAGGTGATACCATTCTTCCCAGTCTGACCAGAACTGGAGCTCAGCTCCACCTTGCAGGGCCATGGGTGAATCCTCTCCAAAGGCAGTGGATCCCAAACCCTGTGCCTCCCAGCTGGGGACTAGGAGCAGCCCTGAGAAAATGCTGGCTTGAGCTGCTTGACCATTGCCACACAGGATTTCTGTGTCAGAGGCAAGGAGAGGACTGAGTTATTGGAAGGGCAATGCAACTGGGCTATCACAAGACTGTCTGCTCTCTTTTTATAGTCCTGCAGCCTTCTCCTCTCCAAGATCAGTGAAGGTCTTTAACTCAGTGGATGTGGTGCCATCTCTTAGGGGAGATGTGTTCTTGAAAGGCACATGGAAAATATTTGGTTGTTCTTCCAAACAGAGAAACAAATTGAATCTATGGGCACATGCAGCTGCCCCTTCACCACCTGTATGTTTTTCCTAAAAGCTGAGAATGATTGTGTGATTTTAACCAACTTTTGTAGGGCATTATTTCACAGAGGGTCTGAGCTGCCTCAGCTAAATTAATTGGCAAAAGTCCCATTAAGTTCTGCAGGGCTTACATATGACAAACTTGACAAACTGACATTTGTACATGAGAGGAAATTCAAATTATTTCATGAAATATGGGATTTTAAAGAAAAAACCACAACATTTAAATCATGTATCTATTTCTCCGTATTTATACCTATCCATGTCATATCATTACAGCACTGCCTTGATTTTAATAATGTTTCAAAGCTGAGGGACTTTATCTGTTTCTTTTTTTCTTCTGATTTTCTGTAACTGCTGTGAGGTTGGGATGTTCTGGTTGCTTCATTAAATACCTGTAGGGTGATATTTTGGCAGTTTTGTCTGGAAAGAGCGTGTCTAGAATGCAGCACAACAGGCCCTTCAGGTTACCTGAGCACAGGTAGTGTTTATGGTAAAGAGCAGCTCGTGATCCAGGATGTTTTTCATACCATGGTCATCTCTTACATTAGATTTTATGTCTCCCTAGCAGGGAAAATGCAGGGAATAACTGTCTTGGGAATTGGAAAGCTAATCAATTGTGGATGAAGTGATTGATGAGATGAGATTTGTCCCTATCAGCAGCACAACCACCAAGGTTGCTGTCACTGTGGCTGCCAGTGGCACAAACCTGCAGCAGAGGAGTTCAGAGCCTCCCTTGGCTTCCTTGCCCATAACTGAGTATTCTGCAGGAGATTTAACAGAGCAAAGGCACTTCCTACAAGCAGCTCCATAGCTCAGTATTCAGTGTTATCTCAGCAGCATTATCTCCTTCACTCCTGCTCTTTTGGAGGATTAAATGTTAAAGCTCCTCCATCTCACTTTCTGAATGACATCTCTGCTGCTGTTCTGCACAGCTTTTTGCTGGCTGAGAACAATTTTTGCACATGAGAATCTTCTAGATCAGATAAATACTTATATATCTATTACCTGGATGTCACACAAGATCTGTGAGTTTCATAGAAGCATTATCTAGTCTGTTCATTGGACTTGTCCACTGGATTTTTTTTTAATCTGGGTTGTTGGTTTTTGGTGTTTTTAAAGCCACAAGAAGACTACAATTAATTGGGTTTTCTTTTTTTTCCAGAGGGAAATATTGTAATTCTTCTATCCTGGGGAGGAAAAAAGACAAAGTACACAGCAAAAACTAAGTAGAGCTACATACAAAATAGAAGTATTTGTGAAATAACCATTAAACACAGGAACAGTCTTCACATTTTTGTTTTCAATAATGCGAGAGTAAAAATACCTCAGAAAATGTTTCCTTCATTTTAGTATTTCTAATATAAATTCATCTGATAATTGAAAATCATTGTTTCTACTGTAACAGAAAAATTTGTTCAACTGAACAAGATACTCATAATTTGCTTAAGTCATATGTGCAGATTTGAACTTTAAAACTGCCATGAAATGCTTTGTGCTTTATACACCAAACCTGAGCAAACCTGGAAATTTTCATAATTCAGAAGTGGTTATGAACAGTATTACTCTGGAATCACTGATTCCTGGCTGGTTTGTATAAAGAAATGCTACATTGGGCAGCTTGGTATCCAGAAATAAAGAGGCACCAAAGTGCTGACCTGTGATTACTTGACCTTAGATGTTCCTACAGTACAGAATCACTGACATCTTCAGGATCCCTTTAATAACCTTGAATTTGCTGGCATCTTCGCAAAACAACCATTGATTGGTTCCTCCATACACCAGCTCACAGTGCTGCTTCTTCATTTTTGCCTAATCCAATCCAATATCTGCATCATGTAAACCAAATATTTCAGTCCTTTTGTTATCATGAAGTGTAGTAAGAATCCTTTGCCCTGTCTTCACACAGACATCATAGGAAGGCATAGAAATACAATTCCTCCAGCTGGGAAAGCACAGAATTTGCTGTGTTTTTTACAGAACTGAGGAAGGCCGAGATGAGGTGGAAGCCACATGTTCTCCTGCACTTGGAGAATGTTACATCCTTCAGGAGGGATGGATTTAAGGAAAATCCTTACCTGGGCGGCCTCAGAGGCTAAGTCTGTCCCATCTGTGGTTCCAGGAAAATTTCTGTGCTCCTGAGTCCTCCTGGGTCCTGCCAGAATGGGGGTGGATGTTTCCATTCCTGTCACTTGTATAGAGTTAAAGCCATGTCAGTTCAGATTTCCACTAAAGCCAAATTGAACTGTTTTCAGTGGAAAGAAAGTACTAAAAATGGACAGACCAACCTCTTACATTGAGTAAATCCCATCTGCTTAAGGCATTTACCCAGGTGGGAACCTTTAAGAGAAGCCTTCAGATGTACATGTGTGTTCATATAGGTCATCTCTAGGTACCTTTGGGGACATCCTAGATGAAATTGTAACAAACACAACAGAATTATTTTTAAAAGCTAAAAGTTGATGTTTTCTTTTGTAGAGGGACAATTTAGCAAAGCCTGAAAGCTGAGACTGATATTAGGACTCATGGGATGTTAACCTCTGGAAGGGGTGGAGTTGATAGGCTTTTGACTAAGATTTGTAAATGGTTGCTGACTCCAGATTTTATTACCTTACAGCAGAAATATGAGTAGGATAAAGCAGAATTACCTTGTGACCTGCAGTAGCTGATGGGTGCAACCACAATTCCTTGGTTTTCTCTTTAGCTTAATCTTGACATTTCTATGTCCTCTGTTCTCAGCATATAGAACACGTGTGTGATTTGGACAGACATACAGAACCAAACAGTTAGTAGGGAAAAAACAGCATGCATGAAACACAGTTCCTCATATTCAGTGATGGTTAGTATAACAGGTTACTTTCTAATTATTTCATTTTATTTTGCTTCTTCTAAGATGGGATCTAAACCATCCAAACCATCACAGTTCTAGGCCAGATAAACTTTGACCATGAAATCACTCTGGCGTTTTTGGTAAACTTTGCTGAAATTATTTGACTGTGCTGACTGGGAAACAAGATTTCTGATAAGGAATTACTCCAACCTCTTCAATTTTGGAGCTTGTGTGTAGCAAGCCAGACCTCTGGACTTACCTGCTTATCAGAGTCTTTCTAAGCTGTAATATGTCTGTACATAGTGAAGTTCATGCACTCATTGTGTGTGTCGTACAGGAGTTTCACAGAAATGCTCATGTTGTACATCACCAGCTTCTCCAGAACATCCCAATTATGGACTGAGTGTGAAGGGAAATCCAGCTCAGCTGTAGCTTGCTGTTCAGCTCACAGTGGGTTGCAAACTGAGGCTTTTGCACTGAAAAGACAAAGTGATAAGGCCTCGAGATTGTGAGGATATTTTTACTGAGGTTTGCTGGAGGATGCAGGGAAACTGTGAATTTTTCAGTGAGATCAGTGGCAGTGAGATCAGTGGTGTCTGTGCAAGGGCAGCTGGACTGTGAGTCCTCCTGCCCTGTGATGGCTTCCTGCAGTTGTTTCTTGGCCACACAGTGACCTCGTGGGTGTCCTGTGTGTGTGAGTCCTGGGAATCCCTGGGATGGACCTGGGCTAGGACTGGGCATGTGCCTGCAGCCATCCTTCCTCTGCTCCATTGAGGCAGCACTGCAGATAGAAAGTGCACATAACCCTCAGTGTCACTTGCCTGAGGGAGTACAAACCCATTTAAATGCTAGATAGCTCTTGATTTTTTTATTTTTTTAAAGATGTGTCTGGTCATTTGAAAAAATAGGCTCTTAATCAGGAGTCTATTCTGGTTTATTGCTTTGTTTGGAAATCTGTTTTAAGAAGACAGTTCCCAGTGTTGATGGCTGGGATTTGCACTTCATGCTCACAGAAAAATTCAGACAATCAGAGGATCTCCTGTGTTGTAAGGACCCACAGGATCGTGGAGTCCAACCCTGTCCGTGCACAGACATCCCAACAATCCCACCCTGTCCCCAGCAGCATTGTCCAAATGCTCCTGGATCTCTGACAGCCTTGGGAGTGTGCCCATTCCTGGGGGGCCTGGGCAGTGCATGATTTGACCACTGGACTTGCAACTTGAGCATTTGGAAGATAATCCACACCACCAAGGCACTCTGACAAGCTGTCAGGTAGTTTCCCCAGAGAATTGTCACTTGTAGCAATTAGGAATCCTGTTGATTCCTTGTAGACAGATCTTAATTTCATTAAGAATAATGAGGTTCTATCCCATCCAGGGAGATAGAGGTAGCTGGGGTGCTGTAGCACCTCTTTGTTCCCACTGCAGTGAGAATCTCTCCTCTCAAATGTAAGAATTAAAAAGATACCTTGCGACCTTTATCATCAACATTCAAGGCAGGAGAACTGAGAGGTTGTGCTGGGAGTCCTGAAAGGTGGAAGGATGATGGTGACATTCCTGAGGGAAGGCAGAGAGAAGTGTAACCATTCCTAGGCACTGGCACTTTAATGGAGCTGATGGGAAGGACATTCACAGCGTCACTTACCTGGCAAAACACAGCATGAGCTCCAAATGCTGAAATTCTATTCCAATCTCTTCATTTAGCAGCAGTGCTTTGGCTGTGTGACAGAATAGTTTTGAGTCAAAGCAGATCAAATCAAAGTTTCTGTTATCTAGAGGTTAAAGGCCACTAACTTGATTGGGTCTGAAGTCCAAATGAAACAGCCAGAGTGACCAAGCTATTTTAGTTCTGTAACATCTCTTCTATTTTTAGGTTAGAATGTTCTTTTTATAAATCGTGGAAAATTAAACACAGACCCTGGTTATAAAATAATCTTTGCACTTGCTGTAACTTACAAACTTTTTCATAGTTGAACTATGTCTGAATCAAGGTTCAGCTATCTTTCAGGAGAGGACTTGGAAAAACATTTCATATCTCAATCTAAATTCACTCAATTTGCAGAAGATTTTTGCAGATCAAAGTTTCATATTTGTTCGCTAGTTTCAAGATTTGCATAATTATATATGGAATTTGAAAAGTCATAACTTACATTTCCTTGATCCTTGGGGTTAAGGCTGGGATTAAACTTCTTGGCAAACTCAGATGAGCAAAGTTTTCAAATATTTCTGGTTATTTGGAGGAAAACCACCCCTGTTTAATACCAGCTACTTTGGATTTTTTCTTAATATAAAAACCCTTGAGATTTTCGGGCACTTGGGAAGAATGATGATTAGAATTTGCAAAACTGAAAATTATTTGTGGAAGACTTCCAATTTTATTCATAGGCATGCTGTGAAGAGATGCAGTTAAGGTTTGCCTCTCAACCCTCTGGCCAGGGGACACTTGGACCTCAGCTTGGGGCTGAACACACAGGAGATAACCAACTTCCTCTAAAGTGTCTCTTTTCTGTTGCTGTTTGCAGGGATTACAATGGTTGACACAGAAATGCCGTTTTGGCCCATGAATTTTGGAATTAGCCCCGTGGATCTGTCAGCCATGGATGATCACACACATTCCTTTGACATCAAGCCCTTCACCACTGTTGACTTCTCCAGCATTTCCTCACCGCACTATGAAGATCTTCCTCTCGCCAGAGCTGACCAGTCAGGCCTGGATTATAAATATGATCTCAAGCTCCAGGATTGCCAGAGTAAGCTTTTCACTTGTTGAAGTGTTTCCTTTGTGTCCATGCTCCCTTCATTCCTTAGAACATGTACTAACAGCACATGGATTTAGGAGAATTCAGATCTCCTGTGTCAGCAGAGGTGTCCTTGCAGGGCAGGTAGAAAAGAGAGATTACCCACAGCAGACTTCACCCTTCCAGAGCAGCAGCTGGAGTTTAGAAAGGGTTCATAAAGTATCCAAAACATTAAAGACATTTTATTAGACACCTGAACTCCTCCATTGTCTCCTATTCCTGTGCCTTGTGTGCAGCTTTTCCTCTGAAGCTCAATGAACATGATGCAAAATAAATACTCTGGCTGTTCAAGAATGCCCAGCATATGTAGCATATTAATTATTAATACGTGCAGCTTTTAAATTCCAAACAGCCTAAGAAACCAATGGAGTAGAAATAGTGGCTACATCTGAGTCACAACGTTGTTACAACTCTTATCACTGCTCCTGGATTATTTACTGGCTATGAAACATGCTGTTCTTACATCACTTGCAGAGAAAAAAATGACACTAAACTCTCCTTCTAAGAAAGGAAGTGACCTATTCCTAAATAAATTGTTACTGCATTCCTGCTCAGAGTAGGAATGTGAGGTTGCTGTGCCTGGAACTCTTTTAGGGATCCACTTCTGCTGAGTTCTGACATCACTTTTATTTGTAGTAATCTGTACAGGAACTCTTTCAAGGAATTCTTGCTGGGGAAATTGTGGTGTTTCATTTTGGTTGTACATGAAGCAGGTGCTGTGTATCTCTGCATGACTAATGTAATACATGAATAGACATTTTTCCAGCTAGTAATTTATTTTTCTTTTGTTTAATTAGAAATGTCCCTAACACTTCAATACCAAGCAGTTATTCAAGAGTGCAGTAGAGTTTAGGTGGCATAAATCCTCCTCATCTTTACTTAGATAATTTCTTCCTAGTTTATACAGGAATAAATCTTTCTGGTTTGTGTAGCATAGCCAATCTGGAAAAATGAAAATATTCCCTTTAGTTAATGTCTGTTACATCACTCCTGATGTAATGTGTCAAATGTCCCAGCTCTCTTCTGAGACCAGTGAGGATTGATTTAAAGACATCATATTTACTTGTTTGAGCTTGTTCAATATTAGAAATTGCTCTCTTAATTAGAAACTTTCAGAAGACAAAAATTATCTTAAACTGCCTCCAAAGTTGAACAGTTTTCCCCGGAAGAGAGCTAAATTTCTTGAAATATCCAATATTATGCTATCCAATATATATATTGCCCAATAATCTATTATTCAATATATAGGTTTGTCGGACACTTAATTGCAGCATTAAATACGCGTTATCCATCATGGTATGGTGAAGACACTTTATTGAAAAATTTAGGTTTCCTTAACTGTTAGTTTGTTATGAGTTTACATACTTGTGAGGCTCAACAAATGTGCTAAACCAACACCACAGACCACGACAGGAACAGGCATCAGGTGTAACCAACCACAGTGTGAGCATTTATTGGTTCTAATCATTGTTTTACAATTCTGTAACTTGTTTTTCACTTCTGGTTTAGCTGAGTCATTCCCAGAATGCTTTTCTAGTTAGCCAAAGGAGCAGAAGTGAGCAGGGATTTCACAAGGGCAGCAAGGCCCTCACTTTGCTAGGCCTTTCTGCTCCACAACACTTAAATATTTTCTAAACTAGATTAGTCACCCCAGCCCATCTCCCTGCAGCAGTTCCCAACACCTTAAAGAAATACAACCAGACTGAGTAAAGCCCGAGTTCTCCACACATTAATTTTTAATATCCCTCTCTTCAAACCATTCCACCCTGTAGAGCTGAGAGCTGGATCTGTAACACACTTTCTCCATCAGATTCTGCCCCTTCCAGCTTTCCCAGCCATGCAGCTTGCAGTTTTTGCCCTGTGCAGCCTTTGTCTGCTGCTGCCTTGGTTGTGCAGCAGACTTGGGAATCACATCCCAACTTCACCGCGATGCCTTGTGATTATTCCTGGCTGCTTCTTCCCTGGATTTAATTGGAGCTTATCATGTCACTCTTCTCTACACCCAGGTGCCATCAAAATGGAGCCTCCCTCCCCCCCGTATTTCTCAGAGAAAGTTCAGCTGTACAACAAACCTCACGAAGAGTCTTCCAACTCGCTGATGGCCATCGAGTGCCGCGTGTGTGGGGACAAAGCCTCTGGCTTCCACTACGGGGTGCATGCCTGTGAGGGCTGCAAGGTAAGCTGCCACAAAGGCATTGTCCTGAAGAGCTGAACTTATTTGCACCTGAATAATCACTTGGTAAAATCACACATCTGTGCTTTTTTTAAAAAAAAAATAAAGTTTTAGGTTTTGACGTAAATTGTCCCGCCTATACTTTATGACTTAATGACTTTAGGACTTAATAAGCAGGAGTTTTTTAAAATCTAGCTTGCTTTTTTCTTGTTGATGTTATTGATCTATTCTGATTTTTGTGCATTTTTTCTCCTTTTGTCGATCATACAAGTATATTTCATTCCTGCTGTCTTGGAGGTCACATGCAGAATTTGAATTCTTAGGATGCAGCAAAAGCAAACTCAAGCCCAGCTCCAAAGCTCTGAGCAATTCAAAATTCCAACTCTGTTATTCTGATTGATTTGAGTTTCTTTACCCAGTTTACACATTTTAGGTGACTAAAAGAAGTCTAATGTATTAAGAATGGGGTTTTCTGCTTTAAAACTCTACTGACTTTTTTATGTCAGCAATATTTAGTGTTTATAACACATAAAGGACAAATTAATCGTGTAAAAATGCAGTCCTCACGAATGAGAGAAATGTCAGAGAAATAAATTATTAATAATTCACTGAGTTCCAAGAAAAACGTTAGAGTTTAATGTGAAATTCCCATCTTCTCTATTTTCAGCATCTTGAGGAAAATAACTAAAAAGAAAGAACCAAGCAGAGCTTAAATAAAATTCTCAGCTGTGAATTAGGAATGCACATAAAGCAATAAGTATGAAGTAGATTACTTAAATTGCAGTTAATTATATAAATAAAAGTCAGCATTATGGTTTTACTGTTATTATTCCCTGTGAGGAAAAAAATTTTTACAAGAAAGAAAGGGTAATAACTTTGGAAGAACTTTATTAATTGATTGTAACTGATCTGAAAAAGCATCTTTAAATTGTAAAAAGAGAAATAACCCAAAACCCTTTTAATTTATTAGAGATGGAACTGCTGTTGGTGAAATTGTTGGTTTGTTGTGGTCAAGAAGAAATTTTCTACGTTGGTAGTGAACTTTAAATTTTGAAAATATCCTGTTTAGTTCATAACAAATTGTCCCACGAGCAGTGGAACAAATGGAGCTTCACTTCCTTTGGAATTGTGCTCTGAGCTTACATCCCTAATGTCCTTTAAACCCCTCTGATTCCCTAAAGCTTTTTGAGGATTTTGCCCCTCTATCCAACTGAGCAGAAAATGACTGATAAGACCACGAGCAGCCAGGATGGTCCAGGAGCTTTGCTTCCTTTGGAAATCCATCTGGTCAGGGTCAGGGTGAGGTGGGATGGATGGATGGATGGATGGATGGATGGATGGATGGATGGATGGATGGATGGGTGGATGAATGGATGGATGGATGGATGGATGGATGGATGGATGGATGGATGGAGAAATGCCAAGGTGACACTGGCAGTTTCCTGCATCCATTTCCATGTTTTTCTCTTTCCTCCAGGGCTTTTTCCGAAGAACGATCAGGTTAAAGCTGATTTACGACAGGTGTGATCTAAACTGCCGGATCCATAAGAAAAGCAGGAATAAATGTCAGTACTGCAGGTTTCAGAAATGCCTCGCCGTTGGAATGTCACATAATGGTAAGTGCAGGTCGATTTTAAATCAGGAATGGTTCATCTGAGAAATAACATGGATAATTAACACAATTATCAAGTGTGCTGCTTAAATGCCCAGAATCTTTACAGCAGGTAGTTTAGAAATGCATGTCAGAGAGATTGCCCTGAGTTCAGGAGCCTCTGTGTGACTGCAGATTTCTTTCAACATGAAAATCAGGTAGGTGGAGATTTGCATTTCTTGCTGGAAAGCATAATGTAACATACGAGCTGGTTTTATTCTCCATCATTCCTGCTCTTTGGTAGCTCCTCCTGAATATATTCCTTGTGTGATTGCTGTTTCTCAGCTCATTGTCTTATTTTCTAAAGAGACCCTTTTGCCTGCTGGAGCTCAGGATGCCTTTCCTGGAAGCCAAAAACTGAATTATGAAAGCTGGGTTAGAGAATGTGCTGGAGCTTCATAAATAACAGCAATTTGAATTTGCTGCACAGGACCCTTACCAAGGGCTGTTAGCATCCCTGAGTTAGCACTTCTCATCCTAAAAAACAAAATATTTGAAATGAATGGACCAAAAGTTGTACAGTTTTAAAAATTCCTGTCCTCCTCCTTCCCAGGACACCCACAGCTGTGGTTGCCTTCTTTACCATAAGTAATGGCATGAAAAATATCACAATCCTGCTCTCTTGCATGGAATTTAAAAGTCCCTCTGAACTTAAAAAATTAACAGAGCAATTCATGTGGAAATACTTATGAATGTTTGGACAGAAAGACATAATGAAGATTCTTTGTTGCCTTGCTTTGGCAAAGCTGAGTAAAAACAGGAATTAAATGTCATAACATAGAGACTTATGTAATTCTAAGGGTAAAGAATTGCAAACATGACTGGGAAAATAATTTCTCTGTGGTTTTTTTAGAACTTTCATTATTTTCAGTATAAAAAATGAGTGTACTGTCCCCAAGAGGAAAGCTGTGCTGTGGTTTGCAAAGTTAATACATGCACTGAATGTAAATTGGTATGGGAAATGTTTTGCTAATAGAAAATACGGTTTGCAAATTCCTGGGATGCAACAGTAACACTTAAAAATAAATCTAATTTTGAAATGCTACTGTGCGTATTTTTATAGTAATTCTGGAGGTTTCATTATTATTCTTAATTTCAAGGTTCATGCCAAATTCTCCCCTAGCCTGGCAGCAGAGCTCCCAGTTGTGTCAATGGGATCCATGTGCAGCTCCATCCATCAGCATGGCCCAGACCATTCTCTCTGGCTTGTAACACACAGAATAGCTTTAACATTAACACTTCACCTGCCATTTTTCCCTGTTCAGGCAGGAGCTGTGGCACCAACAAGGTTACAGGAGTCAGGAGGAGGCAGGAAAAGGGCAAAGCCATTTGTCCCAGGGCTCCAAGGAACACTTTCCTTTGCTCCAACCAGGAGTTCTCCTAACAAGGAGTCACTGTTTCTATTCAAGTATTGCCTTCTACATTTGCCTTTTTCTTTTTGCCACTCTGGTTACATTGCATTGCACAAAACACCCTCATTCCTTCATCATTTATAAACAAACTTATTAAAAAGAGCTGAATTTCACCTTTGAGGACCCAGAAGCATAAAGAAATGCAAAACTGGATGTGATCAATGACACTGAGACACGTTTTTATGTTACATCTACAGATTACAGTGCAGCCACTTGGGCAGAGAAATTATCTGAATTTTCAATGCTTTGAAGGAGAATGTGGGTTATTTGCGCCTCAGGGTTCCAATCTATGTCTGTCTTTGTGTAGATGTATTATTGCAAAATGATCAGGACAAAAAGGGGGACTGCAAGGAGACACTCAGCAGCTACAGCCACATTTTTTCACGTATAAATGCTACATACCACTTGGCTAAAGGTTAAAAAAGACAGTAGTGTTCTCATGCTTGGAATATTGTTTTCCTTTCCTTCTCTAGCCACAGTGCTGCTCTGGATTTAACCCTGAGTTGTGCAGATTGTGTTCTGAAGCACCACTGAGCAGCAGCTTGGTTCTTTTAGTTTGGAAATTCCATTTATTTTGTTTTCTTCTGCTAAAAGTAGTGCTTATATTAACCCAGCTATTGCAGTGGGAAAAAAGAGAACATGGCAATGTGTCTTCATCATCAGTTCTGGGAGCAGGGAGTTGCTCAATCTGGGCTCATGCCTCCAGTGAACTCAGACAGGTATCCACCCTGCCTTTCTCTGGTGGTTTTTAATGTAAAAAGCTGAATTTGTGGTCTGTTTGGGGTCTCCTCTGTGCTCAGAAATAATCCAGACAATCAGAAGAGTGTCCTACAGAATAGGCTATAAACAATCATCTTTTTTTCACATTTAACTTCTCCAAGCAGTAAAATCTGCCAAAAGGATAAATATTGTAGTTTTTCCACAGAAAGCCAAAGGATAGAATGCAGCCTGAGTGACTTTCTGTATTCACTGTTGGCTTTCTGTCACTTTTGTCTTTCTGTCACAATTTGGCTTTCTGTAACAATTTGGAGAATGCTGCCAATGCAAGGCAAAGGAGCAGCTGCCAAAGCAGAGATCCCAGTTCTAGCTGCAGCTCCTGCCCAAACTTGCCGAGTCTGGGATTACTGGGGAAGATCTGCCACCTGAACCCCTCCACCCTCTCAGCCCCGGCAGCCAGCAGGGTTTCCAGTGCTCTTCTATCACCTCCCAGGCTTTTCCCTGTCCTTCCCACCCCTACATCCTGACTGATCCCCTTCCCAGGCTCTCCTTTTCCCAACCTGACCTTGGTGTCATCATCAGCCCCTCCTTCTCCTCCTCTCATCCAAAATCCCACTTTCCCAATTCCTCCCCTAAACCTCCCACTGCCTGACCTCTCCCTCGTTTTTGTCTCAGTCCCCTGAAAATGACAGTGACAATGATTTTTCCCAAAGGAGAATTGCTGGGCCAGTCCCACAAAATTGATTTTGCCCCAAATTTTGCCTGCACCACTAACAGACCTTGAGCAGAATCTGCTGCAATTGATATCTGATTTATTAAATATATTCTGTGTTTATGAAATTGTAAGGTTGGAAGGCTTAATTCACAACTCCTCTTGTTTTTAATGAATTGTCATATTTAAAATATACTTTATAATGAAATGTTATATTTAAAATCTACTTTTGAGTCGTGATCACCTTTTCTTTAGGGAACTTCATTCTATAATACATTAATTACATCAGAAACCTTCCAAGCACATGTTCCTGAAATAGGGACAGTGTGGAGAAGTGGGGCATGAAAGATCCACTGCTGTTGATCCATCCTGAAAACACCCATCTAGAAGGAAACAATCACATGTAGGAACGATGGATTGGTAGTAATCATTCAATCCATGCAAAAATAAAGATGCATTACAAACTTTAGTTTGGGGCAGTAAGAGATAACAACCCCTGATCAACATCCTGTGATAGCAGTGGGGCTTTGGGCTGGGCTGAGGTTTCTGTGCAGCCTTTGGCAGTAATTCTTATTCCTTCTGTTGTTTGTGGTGGCTTTTCTCCATTTCTGTTTACAGAAGGAATTGAAAATAATCTTTCTTTATGGAAAATGAGCATCACAAGCGCCCATACCAAACCCATATTCCTTAGAAATACACACCAAATTTCTGCGCAGCTTTAATAATGTTTCATTTGATACAGTCTCCCTCTGTGTCTATGGGCTTTACCTCCAAAATAGATTATATATAAAGGGGGTTTCATTCACAAAATTGAGCACATTGGAGACAATGCTCTAATTTAACATTAATGTTCATGGGAATTTTTTACTTTCTGTATAAAAGTTATACAATTTCTCAAACCCATGGAAACAAAAAAAAGGTAAATATGATTCCTGCTAGGAAGAGTACTGAAACAAATAACAAAATAATAAATAATATTTGGGTTATATAACAATTTTCATGCAGATATTTCAAAACACCTTTCAGGAAAATAAGTATCACCATCACCAAAAAAAATCAGTGCTAAGTGAAAGAAGGCATCTGCTCTATAACTGTTAGCAGTAAATGAAATATTTGTAGTATCAATTCCAATGGATCTGTAAATTGATATAAATAATTTTATATTAGAAGCCCAGGGGCTTATAACAGCTGCCAACCTTGCACAGGTGACTTGCTATCCTTTGCTTGGGATAAGTAAAGGGGATTCTGGAACATCCCCCAGTGAATCCTATTTTCCATTAAAAAATAGGCACAATGTAAGTTGTCATTTATAATCACTTATACACCAGTGCTATTGGAAACTTTTAATAGAGCACCATCAAAAAAGTGTTGTTCAGCAATGCCAAATTGCACAAATCCTGGCAGTTGCTCTGCAGGGAGACCAGAGACTGACCTTTTCAGTAAAATCTCCACGTGAAACAATTCCCTGTCAGTGATCAGTGCCACAGCTGGGATAGACACTGTGCTGTATCTTTGGGAATGTTCCAGTAGATACCCAAGTGAAATGGGGAGGAGGGAGAAGAAAAGAAGGTGGAAAAAAGAAAATAAGTTCCTATTGTTTGTAATGCCCTGGGGGAGAAGATCAGCTTTAAGTTAATGCTAAAGCAGAGGAAGGGGAATCAACAGACAGTCCCTTATTTTATCCCTTCTGTGTAAAGATAATTTTGATAAATGGAGTCCTCTGCCAGTGAGATTCCAAATTCTAAACTTGGTACTGCAAACCTCAGCTCTCAGAAATAGACCCACAACAGAACCATATTTCCTGCTGGTGTTCAGTAGAATTTAATATAAAGAACACCCAAGCAAAGCTGAATTATCCAGCTCGTGTCACACAGAGATTGGGTTTGCTGAGAGAGAAATGGAGTTCAGTCATAAAAATAAACAACTTTGTTTCTACAGCCATGAAATAAGACAACTGATCAATAAATATAAGATATGAAAAATGGAGGAGGGGGATCTTTTCTGGCATAATTATTTATTCTTGGAAAAAAGTGTCCTGTTTGGCCATCAACGCTTTGCAAGCAAATTTGTGAAGAAAAATGGCTGTTTCTTTCCAAAATAAACATCCCCAGTATAATCATCTCTATATATGATCTTAGCAGCACTTTTCCTTTATCCAAGGAATACACTAATCACTGAAAAAATATTCATAATATTTCTATTTCCCCCTGGGGCCAAAATGCAAACCTTGATTTCTTCCTTCCGTTTTTTGTTTTGATGCTCTTTTGTTCTGTTTTGTTTTCATAAAACAAAATAAATTCTGTTTACTGAAATATCATGAGATAAATCACTCTTGATTTTGATGGCTCATTTGAAATACTATCCAAGTCAGTCCCCATATGAATAAATAGTGTCTTGGATAGGAAGTCCATGGACATAAAAGTGGGAGTTTTAGAGGAGATTTGCCCTGGGTTGGTACTGAGCAATTCTGAGCTCCTATGATGAGAACCATTTCCTGTTCTTTTTTTTAAGCACATACATACAGGTACCATGAAGACCTCAGCCTTTTCCAGCTTTTTTATTCCCTGTACAACTTTCTTTCCCCTTCCTTAACTCTTATGGTAATGCTTTATAGCACTTGCTACATTAAATTCTGCTGAGCTGTTTGGCAATTTATTCCTGCAAGGCATGTGAGGGTTTTGTTTCTAAACAAATGAACAATCTGAGATCCATATGGTGATTTGCCCAAAACAAGGCTGAATGGTGGTTCCTACCCTCAGCCAACAGAACTTGAATATCTAAAATATTCATTACATTTCATGTAGATTGGAGGTAGAACCAGGGGGTTTCACATGATTCAGGTGAGCTGAGAGCAGGTTTGCATTTCTAAGCAAGGCATTGTCATGGTGCTGTTTGAGCACAGAGGTGATTTCCTCTTTGAGATTTGTTTGTTTCCATTTCTTTAAAGCACTTCGGCTGTTTTACCTGAATTACTGGAGAAAATCCTCTTTCCTTGCTTCCCTAACCCTGTTTTATTTCAGACAAGCTTCAGGAGCCAAAAGGCGACAGAAAACTCAAATGCGCTTTTTTGAGGCACAACTGCAGGTGCAGAAAGGTGCCAGAAAACCTATTTCAAAATGCTTTTTGAGCTGCAGCCAGAGTAACCCTTGTGCTGTTCCTCAGCCATCAGGTTTGGGAGGATGCCCCAGGCGGAGAAGGAGAAGCTGCTGGCAGAGATCTCAAGCGACATCGACCAGCTGAACCCCGAATCGGCCGACCTGCGAGCGCTGGCCAAGCACTTGTACGACTCCTACATCAAGTCCTTCCCTCTGACCAAAGCCAAGGCGAGGGCCATCCTGACAGGAAAGACGACAGACAAATCAGTCAGTTCCCTCTTCTTTTTGTTTCTTCCTTTTTTCCGAGTAAATGATTTACCGGGATGACAACACAGCTCTTAAAAAAAAACAACAAAAAACGCTAAACCTAAAAAAAACCTCCACTTTGCTGTTGGCAGTGACATATTTCAAGCTGTGTCTGAAACACAGGAAATGTTTTTAGATAGAATAAGTAAACATTATTTGAAAAAACTCCAAGTTCACCTAATAAAATACTTGAAACCGGTACAAGAATTTGAAGGTCACCTTAACCTTTGTGTATTCTCTGATCCTCTCTTCCCGTTTTCCTTCTCCTTGCCCAGAGGTTATCTCCCACACTATCTGTTTAAGGTGGCTATCTAGCTGTCAGCAATTGCTTGCTGTCCAATCCAAGCATCCCTATCACAGTGTATTATCAGCCCTGGCTGTTCCCTCAGGAATATTCCTTTTCCTAAGTGTCAAGTGATTCCAGCCCAGCACAAGCACAAGGCTGAACTGTGATGCTCATTCTTATGATGCTCTGATGATTTCCTGCTTTTAACTGGGTTAGCTCAGGTCACATCAGTGCCCTGTGTGGGTGCAATTTAAATTTTAGGAGAATGGACAGGAAAATGTAGGAAAAGTAAGGAATGGCAATATCTGTGTTTGTGTGTTCCCTTGGAAACTTCACTGGCAATGCATAGCAATCTTCTGTATCAGTAAGGAGGATAAATAATATCTGATCATATTGCTAAGTTTTAAATTTGGACAATATTTAAATACCTAAAGCACAAAATAGTTTACCAAAATTCATCAGTCTTAGTTTGATGCATTTTCTAGAATCATTGCCAGAAATTTTATTGTCAGGATTACAACAGAAACTGTCATTTATTCCCCTTAATATTTCAAAGACAGCAAAGAACTTGGAGATATTTCAGGCTCCAAAAAGGTACTTCTTCCTTTCCTTAAAGGCAATTAAAATAATAACTTACGTGTTGTCCCTAAATTGGTTGTAGTCCTCACACAAAAACTCTAGATGTGGTAGACACTTACAATTTGAGTAACTTTTCAACATGGAATAGTTTGAATTAGCAAAGTTTATTAATTCTGCAGAAACTGATGTGCAAGCTGGTCATGTCTGAAAGTTCCACCATGACAATTCTCACACAGTAAATGTATAATTACATCAATTACATTCTCCTTTTTTATTGAAAGTTTTTAAACTTCGCCAGATTTGAAACAGCAATAAACCAGGAGACAGAATCCACCTTTTCATTGCTGCCAATTTTCAATTCTTTTTAAAAAATACCACTGAAAGAGAGACACTCAGAATTTAATGGTTACCACTTCCATGTTTTTATCAATGGATGTAGTGCTCTGGAGCATCAAACTGTTTACTGTGGGTGTAGTTTAAATTCATGTTATTTTTTAATTGCTGTATGATCAGAATTAGCTTAAAATGATTGGATATGCCAATGAGTGTGTCAAAACTAAAATTAATAACTCATCACTGGGGATATCCAGAGCTCATTTGACAAAAGATTCTACTCCCAAGTTCATTTGCATCTTCATATTAAAAGATTATTCAGCTATTTTGAACTCTTACTTGATTTTCAACTCTCATCAGTAGGCACAATACAGGCTTTCTGAAGCACATGGACTTGGACATAATAATGAGGTTTTGTTGTACTTGGTGCTCCCACTAGAAAGAACAGAAATAAATTACCTACTAGAGCCAAAATATGCATTTTAAAAGTATCTTCTGCAGTCTTGTTACTCTGCAATTCCATGTATGTGCACATCTACATGTGCAGATTGTATTTAATGGTTTTGCTGCTGCCAAATTTCATTGCCTCTTGACAAATGGCTTCTCCTCCTGGCTTTTCTCAGTGCAGTGTGTTTGTTGTTTCAGTTTCACACTGAAATCCTTGCTGCAAGTGGGAAAATAATGCCCTACTCATTTAGCACTGTTCAGATTTCAAAACTGCTTCAATCAAATAGGAGTTTTCAGAGTTTCCAGAAGCAAATTCTGTGGGAAAGGAGCACTGACTAGGTATAGGAAGGCTTGGGTTATTTTTGAACCTGTTATAATTGGGTTATTTTGAACCTGTTCTGCAGGTTCTGAATAAAAAACCATGAGAATGAGCAACCCTATAAGGCATTAGAATCTGTAATCATAAAGAATCTTTAATGCAAAACAGCATTTCTCTAGTCCAACTGTTGGTGTATAATCCTTGTAATTTTAATTAATTAACAAAGTATGTTAACACACCTATTCATATCAGTGGGTATTTGTTCAGTGCAGCAATGAACTGCTCAGTCTTTAATCCTCTGAGGGAAAGATTCTTCAAATAAATTTGAGAAATCCTCACATAACCACTTCTTTAAACTCAGGAGCTTCTTTTGCATATTCTGGAACAGATTGTTTCCAGATCCTAATGAAAGTATTCTGGCATTACTTTTTCTAAGCTGCTTTCAAAATTGATTTATTCCAGTTGAGTTTTTTCACAGTCAGACTCATTCTTGCATTCTGAATTGTGGTTTGTGTCATGGTATTTGTTTTTTCTTTCCCAAAGACAAGTTGAGTGAGTTTAAATATATCCCAACTTTGTTATTTTTAAAGCAGTTAACAGCAAAAGGTTACATTTATCAGATAATCAACAGCATAAAGTTGATATTACTTGCAGTGTTTCCTAGAAGGGTAGAACATGAAAGGAGCAAAATAAAGGCATCAAAATGTGAATATACAATAAAAAAAAAAGTTCCTATTAAAGAGTAAGTTCCCTGTAATAGGAGGCACTGTAATTTAGGTAAAAGAAGTATCATTTTAACCTTTTGTTAAACATTACAAACTTCAAATTCTGGAATTACAGAATGTTTGTAAAACAAAAAGCAAAGAAACAAAGGAAAAGGCAAAACTCCTAGATATTTAAAAATAGTGTTCCTTCCCCCCCCTTACTTGGCCTTTCTGTAAACCATTCTAACATAGTGAGGATATTTGTTTTATAGGTTTAGGACAATTTAACTATTTGGGGAACCCTTGCTAGGTTCCTCACAGCTGTCTGGGGGGTTGCTGGTGAATTCCACCCGTTTGGGTTTCTCAGGAGCCAAACGCTCTCCGAAAGGACACTTGGGAGTAAACGCACTTTTCCTTTTGTTTTTAGCCCTTTGTTATTTATGACATGAACTCTTTAATGATGGGAGAAGACCAGATCAAGTGCAAGCACGTGTCCCCCCTGCAGGAGGAGAACAAGGAGGTGGCCATCCGCATCTTCCAGCGCTGCCAGTTCCGCTCGGTGGAGGCTGTGCAGGAGATCACGGAGTTCGCCAAGAACATCCCGGGCTTCGTCAGCCTCGACCTCAATGACCAAGTGACTCTCCTCAAGTACGGCGTGCATGAGATCATATATACCCTGCTGGCCTCGCTGATGAATAAAGATGGAGTTCTTATATCTGATGGACAAGGATTCATGACGAGGGAGTTCCTGAAGAGCCTGAGGAAACCTTTTTGTGACTTTATGGAGCCCAAGTTTGAGTTTGCTGTGAAGTTCAATGCACTGGAATTAGATGACAGTGACCTGGCAATATTTATAGCTGTCATTATCCTAAGTGGAGGTAAGTGCTCTCTTATTTCTATGGGATTTTGTAGGATAGAATTGACTCTTTAAATTCCTGTCCAAACAGCAAAATGCTCAGCACTACAAGATGGAAGTGAGTACATTTACACGAAGTTTTTTTAGTCATTTTCAACTGCCTTGATGTTGTTTTCCCTTTCTCCAGTTTCAGACAGAAACTGAAAATGGAAATGACCTGATATTAGTGATGGAGCTGGAAATGCCCGCTGAGTCATCAGCTCATTTGGTAGAAAACAAAATCAGGGCTATCTTTTGGAAAACAGGAAGGGTGGAATTTCATTGGCAAGAGCTAAAATTCTGCCTGAGATTTTTTTTAAACCTGCAATTAGATGGTGTGGCTCACTAATTGTACACAAGTGGCTTTGACTCCAGAGCAATCCCAAAGGCTAGGTGGTATTGGGCTTACAGGGTCCTTAGGGTGCTTTTCATTGTTCTTCCATTCATGCAAGGTTTTGTTTGCCTTTAAAAGCAGGGGGAAAATGCATTTCTCAGGAAAATGATGGTCTCCTCATGCCTGGGAAAAACAGGCACTGTGTGTCTGCTCAGGTTTCCTCAGCTGCTGTTTGTGCCATGTTTATACATCATGCCTTGAGCAAAGCATGAATCCTGAAAGCCCAGGTGTCAGACTGCACACATCCCAACACTCCCCTGAAAAAACACGGAATTTCAGCTTTTCTGCAGACAGTCAGTGTGTTCTCTCTGTTCCTGAGCTGCTGTCACTGTTCTGCTTTGGGAATTACTGATTCTACCAAGATTTAGTTCCCTTAGACACCTTTCCACTGATCCATCAGACATATTCCAGGCACACTGAAGGGCTGTGACTTTGGCCAGCACTCCCAAGTCAGTGATGTTGCACAAATAAAATCTTACCCTACTGATTTGTGTGTATTTTGGCCCAACGTGGAGCTGCGCATATCCATGGCAGGAATGTGCTGAATGCTCTGGATTCGGCTCCTCCGCAGTATTTTGTTATTAAATTACATTTCAGCAATCAAACACAGCCACATGCTATTGTTCTAAAAACAGCCCTGCTGCTGGGAGGGCATTGTTAGGTAGAGTTTCATTTAAAATCACCTCCAGTTCCTCCTGGCACTGTGCTTCATTCAGGAAAAAAGGGGATCACAGGATGGTTTATCCCACTAATTCCACTTCCAACAAGAACTGCTCCCAGGACACATTTCCTTGTGCAAACCTTGGGCACCTAAGGACTCTACATTAATTTGGGAAGGAAAACACCTTGCTGGTGTATTTTTGGTTGGTTTTGATGAGGGAGGAGAAATTGTACAAACCTATCAGGGCACTACACAAAACATGCCAATATTCTGCATTTTTTAGTATAATTAAATGTGACAGATGAGAAAAAGGCCTCTCAATATTCAGTCCTAACTGCAAAAACTTGCATTCTGCAAAGCCCTGTCTTCAGCAGTGTTTGGTTTCCACTAGAGGAGATAGGAATGATGTAACCAATCTCACATTTTAGATTGCAGGAGGACATTGATTCACATACAAGAATTAACTGTGTTGAACCAGATTTATCAGTATGTCTCTTTTTTTCCAGAATAATTTGTAAACAGAGGTCTGTAAAGAACTAATGGATTTGAATCAAGTAACTCTGTAGCAGCATTCTGAAGCAAATCTGTAGAGATATATAAATCCATATAAATATAAATCAGTCCTTTCTAGGAATATAATTTAATTTCTTGATAACAAAGATCTCCCTATCTTTATTCAGAACTGGTTTTTTTTCCAAAAAGCATGATAGTTACTTGTGAAAAAGTTAGTTTATGTTTTGAAAGCAATTAAGCTTTGTTGCCAATTAGAGAAAGCTTTTATCGTGGAATTTACAGCCAGATATGATATCTGTTGAACTGCATGCAGTCTGTGGGACTAAAATATCTTACATGATATCAAACTAGTCCTATTTGTCAGCTGTCTCAGCTGGTTCTGTAAGAGCTATGTCCTTGCAAAATGGTATTTCTGTAAGAACTGTTTGAATCCAGCAGGATGATTTCACTGAGAACAGCATTTCAAAACCAGAGTACCTCGAGGACTTCACTTGCTGCAGGAATCCTGCAATGCTTAAATCCCTTCACGAAATCCTGTGTGCAAATGTCTTTAACAGAAAAGCATGTGAAACCCAAAAAGATCCCAGCCAGGGGCTCTAATTGTGAGTGAATCTGTCATTACCTAGTGAAATGATGCTAATTCTGCTGGCTCCAGGGGGACTGGCTCTTGTGCAGCTCTACACAGAGGAGGAGAAGGCAAAGATGATTCCAGCTGGAACATTACATGTGAAAAACTTCTCTTTGGGAAGTGTTTGGAATTTGCCACAAATCCTATAAAACTGTTCAGCCTTTTGATAACCAAACAGCTGCTTTTGCATGTTATCTAAAAAAGGCAGAAAGCCCAAATCACAGCAGTAAGAAGCTGACAAATTAACTGTAATAGCAACAGATGGAAAGCACTCCCACTCCCACAGTTGGGGATTTTACTGTTGCTGAGCTGCTCAGTGCAGCCTCTCTCTGTGTCAGGGATTCCAAATGTTCCTCTGAACACATCCTGAAGAGCTGCTCTTACTGTTGGTGCCATAAAACAAGGGAAATGGAAAACGAAGTCTTGTGCTCCGAATTTAAAACTGGTGAGACAGAGACACTGTGTGTGAGCATAGGAAATCACCTTGTTTGTACAGCAGAAATGCTTTTTGACATCAACAACACCACCAAACTCTCACTGCAACATCCTTCTGGTTGTGGTAACTTTGGTTAAATGAGATTTGGAAAGCTTTTTTGAGGAGCTATTCTTCCTCCCTGTAGGATTCCTCTCAGGCACACCCTCAGTCAGTAGTGAGTGCTGTGCTGTCCATGTGAAAGAACTGAGGCATCTTTAAAAATATCACATACACCTGAGCTGAACATGAACTCTGTCACAAGAAGGTTTAAGGAGAGCAAGGTGGATGGCTCTGGCTGGGCAGGAAAGATAACACTCCAAGCCTTATTAGGAAAATTCACATTTATCAACAGAGCAAACTCACTCAAGCAGGTTATTGTCGAACAAAGAAAAAACTCAAAAGGGAATTTTGTAGCATATTTACGTGGATGGATTGGAAGTTTTGTGTATTATCTCCTTATAGTGGTTGGATACAGGAATGTTTGGATGCAGGAATATTTGGATACAGGAATGTTTGGATGCAGGAATGTTTGGATACAGGCATATTTGGATACAGGAATGTTTGGATGCAGGAATGTTTGGATACAGCAATATTTGGATGCAGGACTGTTTGTATGCAGGAATGTTTGGATACAACTGTGTTTGGGGCAGGGCACACCTGCACAGACCTACACTCTGACAGTCCACGTGCACTCAAACTGCTATTTAAGCACAGAGATGTTTCTAAAGTCACTTTTTCTGTTGTCTCTTGGGGGTTTTTTACCCTAAATTTTAAGCCACAAATCCCCACTCCTGGTTTAAACACTGTGTTCAGTGCTTTTGCTACATTCAGAGATCAGCAAAATTTGAAGTTTTATCACAGACTGCTACCAAGAAGTAGTTCCTATTTCACTTCCACACAAATCCCGCACTTTGTTAGAACAAAGAAATGCTTTGTAATCAGAGCAAGAACTGCAGATCATCGCTGTAGGCATTGAACCAAAATCCTGGTGACTCCAGTACATGTGACAGTCTCAGAAGACAAAGCTCAGACTGCTGAGTCACATCTGCCTCAGCAAAAGAAAAAAAAAGCACATTTGTTCACTCAGCCAGACCTCTGCCTGTTTTTTCACGCTGAGATTTTAGAATGTGCATTTAAATGCAAATTGCACTTTAGTCAAACATATTAAAATGTAAAGACATGCAGGTGTCAGTTCCATATGTGAGGAACAGGTTAAAAAGATGGTAATTATTGTTAGGAATATGAAAGAGACATCCAAATATGTAAGTAAATAAACAAACAAAGTGTTTTCAGTATAGAACATCAACTTACACAAAGTAGTACTGGTGGCACTCAGAACTTGGGAGTTATTGGCCTCTCCCAGACACTGTGAACATTTTCTCACTTAGAACAGTTTCCTGCACAGTTTTTAAACAAAGTGAAGCAGCTGTAGGACAATGAATGAAAGCATAAAGAACTTGTGAATGAAGAAACATCACAATAAAAAGGGAACTGTGGTGGTTTGCTGACATAATCCTCATGGTTAAAAGGCAGGTTGGAAACTGAAAAGAAAAGCTCAACTTCAACAACAATCTGGTGTGTCAGAGAGGATCAAAAGCAGTGTCCAAATCCCTGTGAGTTCTCTCTCACCTTAATCCTATCCCCTCTTTCCTCTGGCCCTCTGTCACCATTTTCATTGAATCATAAAGTCCTGCTACAACTCTTGGTTTTGTTTTCCACTTCCCTCCCTGGTTCCCTTTGCAGTTTTTGTTCTGCAGCTTTCCAGCAGCACTTTGGTCTGTCAGCCCTCCAAGGGCTTCCCCCACAGTGTCACCTCCACTTCCCCACTCCCATTCTGGGTTTTCCCATTCCCTACTGCAATGCTTCTCAAGTCATTCCCCTCATCCTTTTTCCTACAAGGCCCATCCCTCTGCAGCTCCATACTGTGCTAAACATACCTTTTGGTACAAAACCAAATTGGTCTGGAGCATATACATTTAAGAGCAGTTTAACAGCTTGAAATATACCATAATAGCTGGATGTTGAAGCTTTTGCCTCTTGTTTCCTTTTTTCCTGATTTAGATAAGTTTCTTGGAACAGAAACAGCATTTTCCTCTGTAAGGGTTTTTTACTGAGAAAGTATAGCAAACTGTCAACACCCAAAAAACACTGCTCATATCCTGAAGTTCTCATTCATGAAAAATCTCTCTTGCCTTCAATGGGAATTTTCCTTCCTCTTGAATTGGCCTATTTAAAAATAACATCTGATGCTCTCCTAGGCTTTTGTCAGAGTCATCTTTTCTGCCTCTGGTTCCACTGGGTCATTAGAACACCATCAGAGTGGGGTTTCCAGAGGGGTTCCAGGATTTGAGCCACTGCTGTCTCACTGAACTTCAACTGACCTCAGGCACCCCAATTCAGGGAGCTCCTGATAAATTCCAGACCCAGTGGATTTCCCTCCTGGACTCTAAAGCACAATATTGCGATTGGGATTCACTCCTGAAGAACTCACACCCCAAGCCTTCCCACCACAAAGGAGCAGGGGGCAAATGGAGATGAATCTCAGAGGAGCTCAAGGCCACGTCGTTGTGCTCTCTGATTTTTAATATCTCTGCACACTGAGTCATGCCCAGCTAGCTCAGAGTTCAGCTGCAACACACAGGGAAGATTTAAAGCTATCGCAACCCCGAATTGTTAACAGCTTGGAAGGGCTGAAATTGGGATATTTCAGAAAGATGCCAAGAAGGCAACTAAATTCTGCAGCACGTGCAATGCACTCAGGGAATTGAAAAAGAAATACCTAACACTTATCAAAAATTCTTTAATTAAGTTTTTAAGTTTTAAGAACTTGCTCAAATATTGCCAAAGGAAATTAGTAAAAAGGAACCTTCTGTTTGGAGACAATTTTCTGCTTGCAGAGGTTTACTCCCAGATTTTCTGAACCAGATTTTATGGGGTTATCAGTTGAATGGGATAAACAAGTCACGTCTTCAAGACAAGCACATTGACAAACAAGTATCCAGGTTCATATTCAAAATTACCATTATTCTTATCTCTGAAAAACTCTCCTCTAAACCTCACCTCTTGGAGAGCTGAGTATCCTTTCCTGATCAGTGACCTTCGTTTTCAAGGCTTGTGTATACTCATTTCTTTTCCTGCCAGCTCTGCCTTTTAGTTTACACTGCAATATTTTTTCCCCCATGAAGTAAAACCCAATGTATTTATAAAGAGCTTTGTTTTCTCTCAGCCTTTTTTCCAGCGTGCAGCACGAGTCAAGCTGAGTTAGTAGAACTGAATGCTCAGAAAGGTTACTGAGATCACAGGAAATAACAGCTTATTTTTTAAGTTTTTAATAGAGATCAACCTCCTGTCCTTGCTGAAATGGAATTATTGCCTTAGGGAAGTAATTTAAAGCTTGCAGTAGGCACTGCTTTTTATTGATCCATCTATGAAATTAATTTCATAGCTACACAGCAAATGTTATTTTAATTATTGACTGTTCCTTCATGGTGTAACTGGGATGCATTACCCAGAATTATGTATTTTAGCAGAAACAAATTCATGGTAGTCATTGTCTTATGTGAGGATTTAACAAAGTTAAGCAGCTTTCATTGCTTAGACATTCAACATTTCACTAAGTTTCAGTGCTGGAGAAACAAATAATTTATTACCTCAAGTTAGAAAACAAATGTTGCAAATTCTGCTAGTAACTGCAGTCACTTAAGGATGTATTTGGGGGCAGGCAGAAGAAGCAGAGCAGCTATTATGATGATGATAATAATGGTTAAAACAAAGATTTTGCTTCTTGCTGGAGAATAAGCTGTGCCAAAGCTGCTGCTGGGCTCTGGCAGTGCAAGGAGAGGCATTTTGTACTCAAGCCACATCCCAGAGTCTCCACTGCCATCAGTGCCTGAGCTCAGGAGAGATCAAAGCCATCCTGAAACTCCTAACAGCAGCTGGAGCCTGGGCATGGAGAACAGCTGAGCCTGTGGTTTTGAAATCTCTCAGGTTAGTATGGCTGCAGAAGTTGAGTTAATGCCTTTTTTTTTTAATTTTGATAGGTTTGCATCCACCGTAGCAGGAAACATTTTTAGTGGTAGCAACTCCATGCAAAGCCATCAGATTATATGTTGATTTTCCAGAAGTTACAGATTGTTTTTCCCCAACTCTATCAACTCTTTTTTCCCCCGCCACACTCCCAGTTCAGTGTGGAAAATGCACTGCAGTAAGTGTATAAACCTGTCGCTGCATCTTCACCACTTGAACCGTTTCCAAGACTAGTTCTAACACTCCTTTGAGGAAATCAAATTAAAATCTTACAAATTACCTGATTGTCAGGAAATGCTGTGTGTAAAGGCTGAATATTCACACTAGGAAATGTGCAAGAAATGAGAATATTCACATTATGAAATGTGCAAGAAATGAGAATATTCACATTATGAAATGTGCAAGAAATGAACGTGTGAATTCACTGTTTCCATGTGTTCACCCACTCCCCATTCTCCCCGCAGACCGCCCGGGGTTGCTAAATGTGAAGCCCATTGAGGACATCCAGGACAACCTGCTTCAGGCTCTGGAGCTGCAGCTGAAGCTGAACCACCCCGAGTCGTCCCAGCTGTTCGCCAAGCTGCTGCAGAAAATGACAGACCTCAGGCAGATCGTCACAGAGCACGTGCAGCTCCTGCAGATCATCAAGAAAACCGAGACGGACATGAGCCTCCATCCACTCCTACAGGAGATCTACAAGGACTTGTATTAATGGGCAGAGCAGTTCCAATCCCCTGACATAATGTATGTTCTTCAGATTGCACTATTTCTGTGAGGGAAAACTTTGCATACCTAAGGAATTACTGTGAAACAGCATTTAAAAAGAGAGAGCTTAGTATAGTAGATCTATTTTATGCATATTGTTTATAAAGACACATTTACAATTTACTTTTAATATTAAAAAAATATCTATATCATGAAATTGTTGGCAGTATTTTCAGAATTAATTTTTTAACTATGTTATTTCTTAAAATTGCTTGTCCAAATATGATTGATGCTTCACTCGAGTTGGTTAAGCATGCAGTAAAATTTTCAACTAAATAAAAACCTTTCTCCTTGAACATTTCTAGGGAAATGTTTGAAGTATTACGTTCGATTTCGTGCTCCCAAGGCAGCAGCAAAATAAAATTCAGTCACAGATTAGTGTAACTTCTCATGAGAGTTTAAAAGGCCGAAGGGAGAAGTGTCAGGTGTGACAATATTTGTGCCTTCCAGAATAAGATTTGACACTGACAGAGCTCTGCAAAGGGGGATTGGTGAAGGTAAACATTAGGCCCCTCAACCCAAAAATTAGACGCCATTTCAAGAGTTAATTAAGGAAGGAAAAGGCACTGCTCAGCACTCTTAGCAAACAGAGGCTTTTGGATTCCTTTGCTCATGCAAGTCCAAGGCAGGTGGGGCAGCAGCTGCTCCCCAATTCCCACCCCACAGCAGCCAGGGCTGAGCTGGAATAGGTTGGTACAAACCTCTGAGACCTTCCCAAATTATTAGATGAACTGTCACTGAACAGCATAGTCAAAATATGGAAAATTGAAACAGAGTGACAAATTAGCTCCTAAGCAAAAGGAGGGTTGGATTAACTCTTGAAAAGATAAAGCTGTGATGGAAACCCAGCACCCTTAGATTGACTTGAGCTCCCAGTGTTCATCCCAAGGGCGCTGGGAGATGATCCCTGCTGCTGAGGTTGTTGGTTTTCCTACACATGTTGCCCTATAATGTCACCTAAGACTTTCATAGAGAGCAGAGCACAGCAGAGCCAACCAGTTTAACAGGAGATAAATCCCTTCACGCTGTCATTTTGGGGTATTCTCAGTACTGAGGTGAGAGTCCCTTAGGTTCACATTTCCCCTGCCCACATTTGCTGTTTGTGAATGTGAGCCCTGACAAAGTCAAGCAGGGGAGACACAGCCTGGTGGAACAGAAGAGGGAGAGTTGGGAACAAAAGCTGAAATTGTACCTTACATATCCAAGTAGGAGAGGTCCCAATTGAATATCCTTGGGTTCCTCCCCATATCCATATTTTATTTATGTAGCAAAAAATGTGCCTTAAACTTAGTGAGACAAGTGGAGTGGAGATACCTAAGTGGACACAGAGGTGATGTAGGTGTGAGGAGGATCTTCAGGGAGTACAAATTGGCTTCACTCCTAATCTAGACCTTGAAACTCTAAGCCGGTGCAAATTACGCAATAAAGAAGCTGAGAGAGGTAAATATTAAAATGACTCCTCCAGCTCCTGCCTTCTGCACCTGGAGACATTTCCTACTGCTTATTTCAGGTAACCCCTGGGCCTCAGGTCAGTTGTGAGCATTTTCCCACCAGGAAGTTTGGGGAATTGGATCATTCAGCCTGCAGGTGGAATTGCACTGAGATGAAGTCACTGCGATGCTGAAGGGAACAGCTTTGATCCTAGCAAGCTTGCAGTGAGATCATTTCAGGTAGCCCAGAAATGATGGCCCTGGAGCAAACACAACATTGCAGTCAGAAATTGCACATTTCAGGCAGTTCAGCTGAGTGTGGCACTGGCAGGAATTACATGCACACTTTTATGGCTGCTCCAACTCGAAACATTCTCTCTCTGGTTTCAGTTGTTTCCCACCGTTCATTTGGAATGTTGCCATCCATCCCTTAGTGGGAGAATCAGGCAGAGCTCATCCCCTCCCAGGGATGATGGCTCAGAGATGAGCTGGCCCTGAGATGGACCCCAGCTCCAGCACTGAGCTCTGGAACAGCAACATCCAGCAAGAGCCATTCATCTCAGCCTGCATTTCTTAGACAACCCAATTTCCCACTGCCTTCCCTAAAAATGGAAGTGCAGAAGTAGTTCCCAGTAATGAGGAATTCCAGAGCATGTCCTTATGGAAGTAATACTCCAAATTATTTGAAAATAAATGGCAGAGGTGCTCTGACAGTGAAATTAAGTTCAGTATTTTGTTAAAGCACTGAGAAAATCAGTGTAACCCAGAAGTACATTAACCAAAGAGCTGAATTCCACTCCTGCAAGGGCAATATTTTTGAAACTGTCCCTTCAGCAGTGACAGTGTCTAAGCCACTCAGTCCAACAATCCCTATATTTTGAGGGTGGCACTCTAATTGTAGTCACAGCAGTCTAAGGATGGAAGAGAAGACAGTTTTGCAGGAATGAGGATAAAGGGACAAAATGCCCAAAAGCCTATGTGCTTCTTTCAACTGCATCAGCTGCTCTCATAAAATATATTGTTCTCCCTACACCCTAACTTCTCTCACCTATTGATAGTTATTGGTCATGTTTTCCTCAAGCCATGCAAAGTGTTAATTTTTGATGTGAGTTACTAATCACTGAGATGTTCTGATTCGAAGCGTTTACATCATGGTTAAGAAGTTTTGCCTAAAATACTTTTCTACAAGAATAGGTCTTAAGGGAAAAATGTTCATTTAATGGACAATTGCTATGTACTAATTTAGAACAAATGACTGTTATGAGGATATGAAAACATTTTCTCAAAAAATAGCATTTTCTCTTGTGAATTATATTCAGAATTTTGATCTAATTGTAAATACTTTCTGTTTCTATGGGACTTTATTTATTAAAAACAAAAACTTGCTAATGGGAGTTCAGCAGTAGGTTGTAATACTTTCAGACTCTCTGGAGTTTTGGGCAGAATGGGCTACACCATAAATGAACAATTTGAGGTTTGATCTTCAGCGCTACTAAAAATATTTAACAACTCCAAAATAGAAGCAGTCAGCTGGTACATGCTGCCTTTGAAGAGCTTCATTTTGCTGGTGTTGTGCTGTTCCTTAGTCAGCTGTGCACTACCTCATACCATCCTCAGGGATGCTGTGGGATCCTGGAGCATTCCCACAGGCTTTGAAACCAGGGAGCTGCTTCTCTGTCGTGTACTTCACACCCATCTGCTTTTTCAGGAGAAAAACTGGAGGTAAATCGTGTCCAGAGAAATTCGTTTGATGTCTTTGCACACGTCCAGCCTATTTCCCTCTGCATGTCAGGCTTCAGAACATTCCTTGTAGGAGCTCAAAGGTCCTTGTTTGACGGGAAAAATGACCTTCTCCAGACAATCACTGGTGACCATTTCTACAGCAAATATTAATTATAATAAATTATAATTATAATTATAATAAGGAAATATAATGTTTCTACAGCAAATATTGCTGGGAGAGCCTGGACTAAACACTAAGAGGAGAGAAAAAACATTTCCAGCATCCCCATTGACACTGCAAAGGCAGCCAAGACCATTATCCAAGACCATTCTCATCACAGTTCCCATAACAGCAAGAAAAACCCATTTATTCCCCTGGTGCAGGTAATTCCCCACCCTTCCTCACTTCCCAACAGAGCCTTTTCCCACCACAGCCAGCCCTCAGCACTCCAGAACACTGGGAAATGGAAAATGAACTTCCCAAGGACTGCTGGCCCAGCCTGTGCTCTGAGCCTCTTCCCTCAGCACACACACCAGGGGTTCAGGGCACTGTGGGTACAGAGAAGCCCTGGGGAATCAGGATTTAGGATCTGATTTGCAATTGTAAACTCTGTCTTGAAGTTGGATTTTAATGGAGTTTTTTGCCTTTTAAATGAGAGGTAATATCCCTTAAATGGATGTAACACCAACTTTGTAAACACAAGCAATACAAAGCTGCAGCTAGAGATTTAGAGGAGGAGGAAAACAAAAATGAGGGGGAAAAACCCAATTGCTTCCTAGACCAGCAGCTCAGTCACACACCTGCCAAACAGTCAGGTTTTCATTCAAGCACTGGAAAAAATTATATATCTCATCATAAATCCCAGTCCAAGTGGCTTGTCTGAAAACCAGTGGTTAAAGATCAGCTGCACTGAGGTGTATCCAACCCCATGGACACCAGCAATGTCCTTCCATTCTTCTCAGCACTACCTAGCCCTGGAAATGGTGATTGCAGGGAAAACAATGTCTGTATTTCCATTTTGATGTGCAGGGTATGGATGGGAAATTAGGGTGGTGGGGCAGCACATGGGTTGAAGTGAACACTCAGGAGGCAATGACTGACCAAGCAAAGGAAGAAAGGAGCAATTCATCCCACAGCTCTGGATGCAATATGACAGAGTTCTAAATGTGTGAGCACATGAACATACAGAACAGTCAGCTATGCTGTAGCACTCAGCCAGAGACCATGGCTAGCAACCTGTGGGTGCAGCTGCAGACAGCAAAACCTGGCTGCTCTTGGTTACCTTTCAGCCAAACACCCTGAGCACTGCCTTTTCAGGATCCATGGGCAGGATCTGACAGGATTTGACCTTCATTCCATGGCAGAGCCAAAAGCCTCACGGACTTGGTGTTTGCAAGAAGTTTTGGTGTAACAAACCCAGTAAAGAGCATCCATACATTGAAATGCTCCCAAAATCAGAATGATTTCTTCGTTTCCCAGTCCCTTTCACGACTCCTCTTCGTTGCTTGATGTAACAAATCCTAAAGTATTTCAAGTCTGTAGCTTGGCTGGATCATGCAGCAGGAGTTCTCTGGGCAAGTCTTGCTCTGGGCAAATATGAGTCAAGGCAGTAACTCTTACATTTTGGGGGTTAAATGCTTCAGGACTTTTTTTAAATGTGACATTAATTCGCTTCCATCGATTTTTGCAAATGGCTGAGATCAGATCCAAATTCTCAAATGGGACGAGTTTCTAATTAGGATTTTGCTAACTGAACATGGCTTTCAGCCCTGCTTCAGGAAAGGGTGAAGCCAAAAAAGAGCTTTAGCTGCAAGTGAAAATAGCCCTTCTATTGAGACACACACTGGTTAAGGGCTTTCTTTTTAATTATTAAGCTTCCTCATTGTGTTGGAAATGGGGAGCATTTTCATAACAGCATTGGCCAAGAGGAATATCCATTGCTCATTATGTTATATGCTGTTACCCAACGAGGTTTTTTTAGTTCAGTGGAGACAGCAAGGGAAAAGTGAACTCTCCAGAGGCAGGGGAGGGAAGGAGGAATACGCAGCACCATTGGTTCTCACACTGGGAAGAGCTGGCAGTGCAGGAGAAGATCTTGTCCTGCTTGCTGCAATGATGATTAAAGCATTCTGTTGTGTCAGCATATCCTGGGTTGTTAGTGCGAACTCTCAGCTGGCCATATCCTGCCAGATTTGCGAGCAAAGCCTGCCAAGCCATCTCAACAAAAATGTAGCTTTAAATATTATAAATGATGCTGCATTTTGCTGTGGAAATGTTTCCTGAAAAGGCTGTTCCAAAACATCCTTTATTGTTGGGGGAGGGGAGCAGAAGGGGCCTGGGAGAGGGAGGAGGGAGGAAAAAGAGCTACTTTTAATAGACCTTTTTTTTCCTCTTTTGAGGCCAGAGATTCATTTCACATCATTCTGTAAGACCAAATGGATATTTTTTTTCCCAGTGACTATAAAACATTACAGTAATAATTTTGTATGTACGTTTTGGCAACTGAGCTGGAGTGGGAGGAAGGACAGAGGGCATCTGATTTTCTGAAGGATTGCAGTGAGGGATTTTGCAATTGATCAGTTTGTAAAACCTTCTTGGTGAACATCTGCTTGCTGGCAAGGGAGATCTGTCCTCTTCCTGTTGTAAGAAATGAAAAATCACAGCAGAGCAGGGGAGGTGGCTCCTGTAGCAAGAACAAGCTTTGGGTTCCAGAGTTAAAAAATGGCTATGGATCTCCATTTGATCACAGGATCATACCAGGAGCTGATCAATGAGATCTCTCCAGATCAGCTGCTCTGGGTGAGCTTTGGTTGCTGCTTCTGTCACAGAGCACTGATCCTGGGCAGGACTCTCAACATTTGTGCAAAATCACAAATCCAAAGCTGTTCACGCTCAGAATTCCAGTTCAGGGTCCTTTTGGAAAGAATGCAGTCTCACAAAATTCCTTCCCAGTTCAGCCTCAAACCAGAATAAATGAGAGGAATGATCAGAGTCGTGCAGTCAGGAGCAGATTAGGATGTGTCCAACCCAAAGGAACGGTTTGCTGCAGTCTGTTGGAATTCAGATGATGTTAAACTTACTGTCTTTTAGCAAGTTTAATCAACGTTAATCAAACTTTAATCAAAATATGCAGGAGAACTTTAGCTGAATATCTCCACTCTTCTTTTATACTTCTTTTCTCTTTAGTTTTCACATTTTAATGTGAATTAATGTGGTTTATTCTAGACTGGGAGGAGAGCAAACACACCCCAGCTGTGCTCCTATGGGTGAGACAGAGTTGTGCAGCTTCTCCTGCATCTGAGCTCTGCATGCACAGCTGGAGTACAAATATTTGATATTTCTGTGCACTTTTGCAATACAATGTAAACAAGGATAATAAAGTCAGATTCAAGGATGATTAGACTTCCAAGGTGCTTTGCCTTTGCAAGGTCAATTTATGGAATAAAATTCCCTGAGACCTCCTATTAAGCTTGCACTGGCAGTTCTGTGGGAAAAGACAAAGAAAAGTTACTGTCAGAGACACGTTTGTTCCAAATATTAAAAATAAAATGTATTAAATGCTTAGTAAATTGATAGCCTTTTGTATTTTGCAGAAGTATTCTATTTTGTTTTTGAGAAAAAGTAAAATGTATGAAGGTGATGGAAATTTAACTGAGAATTCTTCACCTTCTTTTCTGGGTGGACTCTCCAGTAAGGAGTCATTGCAATTCCCATTGCAGTTCCAAGGGGCAGAGTCTGTCACAAGTGTCATTCAAACCTGGGAAAATGTCCTTGGAGGCAATGGCATCACACCAAAATGAAATTGCAGGGGATCAAGTCACGCTAAGAAATGGACTTTGAAAACATGACAGGGCTGCAAAGGTGGCTGGCAGGAGCTGTTTGGGTACTCTGGGTGCAAAGAGGACACTTTTGGCACCCAGCAGTAAAAATTCTGTCTCACAAAGAGGTTTTTTTCTGATGTAAGCTATTTTTGGCTCCCCAAAGACATAACTTTTAATTTGCTCTTTGTAGGAGATCATGAGGTATTCACCTGCCAGGTACAGCATGAGTGGTACAACAATCAATTGCCAGTAGGGGAAATTATACACCTGAACACAAATATCATCCCAGAAAGGGTTGGGCTGGAAAGGATCCTAAAGAACATCAAGTTCCAATTGCCCTGCCATGGGCAGGGATATATTGCAGGGAGGACCCAGTGGGCTGTAAAGCACCACTTATGAATTTTCTGTATCATCTCTCCTCTCTGTTTGCTCTGCACTTCCCTTTGCACACAATAAAGCTGTGCACCTTAACCAGCACTCAGCCTGGCACACAATTAACCCAGAGTTTCCCCAAAAACTGCCCAATGCAAGGAAACATCCTCAAACCTGGGATCAAGCCTGGAATGGAGAAGCTGCTCAAGTGTGGAGAAAAATCCCCTTTGTGTTCCAAGTGACACCACTCAGGTGCTCATGGTCTGGATTCTGTTCACTCTCAGTCAGACAAGATTCAGGTGAGAAGCCTTTGAAGCAGGACTTGTAGGATTTGCCTCTCTGGAATGATGTGCAGATGAATTTCATGGCTCCCAGGTCACCACACTGCCAGAGGGATGGGGTTAGGTGCCCAAAGTGAGCAGGATTCGATCCTAAATGACTCTGGGGATACCTGTCCCCAGTATGCAGAAAGGATATTTGAAGAACAGCAAATGCAAAGCATTTTGAAGATAAATCAGGCATTAAAAACAGTGGAAAGGGTTTGTCACGAGCATGGTGTGAATGCTGTGCCAGCACTGCCAACCTGGGCTGGGCTCGAGCCTCACTGAATTCCAGTGGCTGAGGAATTTCTTTCTGCACAGCCAGAGCCCTCAAACCTTCCCTGGCAGGAACATTTTCACTCAGCTTTGGGCATTATTCAGACAAGGAGAGAGGAGCTGTTGCTGTCCTGAGCTGCCTGCCTGGCTTGCCTGGTTCCAGTCACTCCCTGAAGCACCAGGAGCAGTGCCAGGGCGAGCCAGGGACAGCCTGTGGCTCCTGCTGCACCCCAGATTGTCCCATTGTCCCCAGTTCCTGTCCCAGCATCCTGCCTGTGCCCTGCTGCCTGTCCTGCTGGGAGTTAGGGCAGCTTGGTTTGCAGCCAAGGCTGAGGACACCAATTAAGGAGCATTTCCTTCCCCAGCCCATTGTGCCAGGCAGGGGAGCTGTGCAGCCCCAGCTGCTCCTGCCCTCCCCAGCCATCCTGAGGTCAGCAGCAGCCGGGAAAAGGAGCATCTTGGCAGCTCCAGGAGGAGCAAAGCTGCTCCCAGCAGCTCGGAGCAGGAGGGAGCTGAGAGCTCCCAGACACTGTCCCTGCTGAGAGTGAAAATGGGAGAACTCTTCTGAGAAAGCAAATCCAAATGCAACCCACAAAATGAGGCTTTAGTCTGCCCTGGGACAAAAATGAGAGAGTCCAACACTCCATGGCTGCACCCAGAAAAGCCCTTGTGAAGCTCAGTCAGACTCATCTTGAGCCCCAGGCTGGAATTCAGTGTCCCTCCCTCCTGCAGGTGTCATGGCCAGCACAGGCAGCTCCTCTGCCATGCTTGGTTCTGCTGCATCTCTTCCACTTTACAGGAACAAACAGCCACAGAAAATCACAGTGCTCATCCGAAGGGCAGGGCAGGGATTTGGAATCTTGTCCCTCACTCTGCAGGTTCAGCTCCCTGTCTCTCCTCGTCCCTTGGCTGGCATTGCCAGGGAAGGCCTGGCACCCAGCAGGGCTCAGCAAAAAGCATTCTGCACACTCAGATATCAACTGCAGAGCCTGACGCTCAGCCCTGGTTTGGAAATGCTTGTGCAATTCACAGTGAGCAGAGAAGGGACAGCAGTGTGTCCAGGAGACACAACAAACATTCTCCTTTACATCCCAAACGAGCCTTCCAGAAGGAGATGGAGCTCTTACCCAATCTGTTGTGGTGTTTGTTGCTTGTTATTTGTTTGTGTTTATTTTCTTTTTTAAAGACATTCCAAAGTGCCCTCCAGATTTTTGGAGAAATGTCTTGTGCACATTTTATTTTTTTTTCTTTTCAGTGAAATGACAACAGCAAAATGAATGAGTCCCATGCTACAGATCAGCCAATGTTTCTTAACAGGCCTTTAAAGCTTGTTGTTACACAAATACAATTCCTGCTGCCAAGAGCAAGCTAATGTATTCTTGGCATGCCTGGTGAGCCTTAAATCACAGGCAGTGGGTACATCCTGCCTGACAGCCAGAGGAGCAAAATCTCCCTTGGACAGGCGCAGGGTGAAGAACTTTCTGTCCCAAATCCAGCCTGTCCCACTCTGCTCAGGCACTGCAGACCTCCTGAGCTCAGGAGGCACTTTGCATGTCAGGACTGCAGGGCACAAGGATGTTGGCATTTGATTCTATCTGCTGGTTTTCTTAGAAACTGCCCCAGCTGCGTTTTAATGCTGAATTAAAATTACTCGTTTGAAAGCAGTAATTGCTCAGTGGATGGAGAGCCCAGCATGTTTTATTGGGCATTTCAGTGTGTCTGTCAAACGTGCCTTGCAAAGATAACATCTCAGCCTCCCCACTGCACCTTTCCCAGAGGAAACTCCTTGCTCTGCTTTCTCTTCTGAGCTGCCTGGGTTTGCAGCACTGGCCATGACATCCCTAAGGAGAAGGGGAACTCAGGAATGCTCTGCATTGCTCCAAATCTAGACATTTTTACAAAATTTTTACAAAGATCAGTGCCAACCTGACTCATTGCTGACAGGGAGGCTGAAGCAATGGGGTTGCAGTGCTCAGCCTCAGATCCTCCAACATCCTCAATCCCTCTCCTACAGCATCTTCTCCAGGATACCAGAAAATGGTCCTTTTTCCAAGGAAAAATTCATTATAAATCACCACCAGCAATGTTTTAATTTGCAAACAGGAAAGCTAACCTGGGACCATTTTTTAAAATTCCATTTCCCCAGCTGTGTGTTCTCTTTGAGGCGAACAACTCTTTGGGGTTTTTAGCTTTTTTTCTCTTTTTTTTTTCCCCTCCTGGTGGCTTTGAGTGTTACTTTCTCAGGTCCTGAGCCTGGATAACACATGAAGAACCACCACCCTAAATCTCCTCGGGTCAGTGTAGCTGGTTAATAACCAGTAAACCAAAATTAATCTGTCTATAAGCAATGAATGCCCCCAGTTCCTGGGCTGGGGCACACCACTGCAGCTGATTTTGTTGGGCAGCTTTTCCCCCCCGGCTCTAAAATCAAACATTTCCCTCCTGTTTGTGCAGAAAATATCCAGTGGTGCTCCAGTGTTAAAGCAGAAAACTGCAGCTTGCAGGAGGTGTTAAAGGAGATGAGAAATTCTGTGCATTAAAGCAAACAAAAAGATAAAAATCCTACTACTGCCAGGGGAAGATGAGGAAATAACAGAAGAATGAAGATTAATTGTTCAATAGTTTCTTTTCTACACAGCAAAAGGTTAACTCCCAGCAGATGCTTAGAATAATTAAAATTAGCAACAAGCTGGAGTGTGGAGAGGAGGGAGAGAATAGGTTAAATGTGTTCAGCTGGGTTAGATACATTCAAGTGAGCAAACTGCAGGGAAATTTACCCTGGAGTGTTGAAGGAAATAACTAAACAATCTGAACCATTAAATGATTAGCTCTAAAGACTCATGGATCACGGAGAAGTGAGGCCTCAGAGGACCCAGGAAGGGAAAATTTCTTTTTTTTTTCCTCCTTCTTAAGAAAGGACCAGGAGAATTACAGGTTAGTCCAGCTTCAAATGGCTAATTAATTACTGATTTGTTTGAGTAACTCTCTTTCTTAGGCTATCCAGCCAACAGCAACATAACAAGTATTTTTTTGTCAAGACTAAAATCATGCCATGTTAATTGAGTTTAATTTCCTCTTCTAACAGAATAATTGACCTTGTGAGTAAGGGGAAGCAGTCCATGTGCTGTGACATGTAACATTCCTGTCAACAAGCTGGGGAAGCTCTGAAAGCTGAAACTATTACAGGTGCAAAAGTGGGTTAAAATTGATGTTGGAATAGTTTTTTTTAGTAGTTTGCTGTCAAACTGAGGGATCATCCCAGCTGGGGTGCCCAGGGGGTTTTTTGGGTGCCATTTGCTTCATGACTGGGATAACAAAATACACAGTGTGCCTAGAAATTCTAAATCCCATCACAGACTTGAGCATTCTGGAGCCAAATTTTTAATTCAAGCTGATCCTGAGATAGTGGGGTAAGTGTCTGGAATCAACACAAGGAGGTTCAGCAGCCAGAAATGGGAAGTTTTACCATACAGGGCAAAAGGCCCACATGCCACCCCAAGGCATGGACTGAGGGCAGAGTCCAGGAGGATGAGGAGGGAGCAGATCCTGACCCCAGTGCCCAGCAGGTTCTGCCAATGATAAAGGCAAAAAGGTGCTCAAAACATCTGCCTGGCTGAAAACTGTCCACCACTGCCCATGATTGTCACATTCTAGGCTCGAATTTCACAGCCCTGTCAGCCTGAGAAGAGCTGGGAACCCCCCAGAGCAAAGCTCCTGATTTCTCACCTAGCACATGATTTTTTCCATGTTTCACTGCTCCTGGCTGAGGGCAGCCACCCTCCCAGGCCTGCAGGAAAGCAGCTCCTGCCCCATCCAGGCTGGATTTTCCTGGTGACATTCCCAACCCTGGCTGCCACGAGCCCTTCCTCACAGCCAGGCTGCCTCTGGACACAGCAGCTCCTTGCAGAGGCTTTTTGGAACCCAAAATTGTCTGACTGTGCCTCTCCCTCCGATGGACTGATCCAATCTCTTGTGCACAATCCACTGTTCCCACGAATTGCTGCAGAGTGAGGGAGAACTTGATGTTCCCCAGTTCAAGAAAAAGCCTCAGGAAATTGCAAAAAGTCCTAAAAAGCCGCAGTTTGTTTTCATAACATTCTTTTCCTTTTAGAGAAGTAATTTATTTTTTTCCTGAACATTCTCTCTGATATTTCAGGAGTTAATGGACATCAGTGATCTAAGCACTGAAGAAGAAGTGATGGCACCAGACACTGAAAGGTAACCTGGCTAATTAGCAGGGCTTTGTTCATGTAGGAAAAGAATATTTAAGTTACACCGAAGAGTCTCAGATTTATTTTTTTCTGTCATCGTCTGGTTCTGAATTAATTTCTCAGCTCCCTCTAGGTCCTCTCCTCCAACTGTTTGACTATTTACAAGGCAAAAATGTGCATGGCTGTCACGGCTTGATTTCCTAATCCTTAATTTAAATCTGTCCAAAAGCCAAGCATCCAATTAAGCCTCATTTTACCATGGGGAGCTCAGCCTGGCACTGATCTCCTGCAGGGGTTGATGTTTCAGGCTGGGATTTGTCTTCTTCTCTGGAGGTTCTGCTCCTTCTCCAGGCTCTGGATGTCAATTTTAGATGACTAAACAAAAATTATACAAATGACAATCTCCACCATCATTTGCCACCCCATACCTCCTTTCCAGTCATATACAGAATTTTCTTCCTCACATCTAATATATGAAATTTTAAAGAAATCTGCTACTATAACTAACTAATATATTTCCATGGAACCTAGCAAAGCTCACATCATTTTTTCACTCTTCTTTCTTTTTAAATCTTCACGTCCACATCACATTCTTTCTTCTTTCTCTTTCTTCTCACCTTCACATCCTCAAGACTCCTAAAATATTCTTGCATTGGGCAAAGCAAACCTGAGGCACAAGAAGCTTTGGGTCTGCCTGGAAAAAATCTAGAATTTTATTCTCTTCTACAGCCCCTCCAGTTGATGTGGTGGCATTTGCTTCTCCCCACGCTGGGATGTGGTTGCTAAGGGTGTTTCCAAGTCTTCAGGGTCCCCAAGGGTTTGGTGTCACTGCAGACTTTTGTCACTGATTTCTCCTGACCTGGACACAGCCGTGCTGAAGGCTGAGATTTGCTCAGTGCCACCTCCAGGGGATCTTTGCCATTCATTTTCTCCACATGCATGAGAAGATGGCACAAGGGCTTCCAGCACTCTCAGGAAACAAAAGAATTGCAGGATCTCTACATCTGGATTCAGAGCTCTCAGTGTGAATCCATCCCATCTGGAAATCAGAGAAGAGGATCAGACTGAGTTTGTGATGCAGGTGGGATCTGATGGCAATATTTATCACAATATTCCCAAAAAATGGTTCAAATTTGCCTTTCCAAAAGCCTTCTCCAGCCTTCCCTGGGGACTCCTCTGTGATTTCACTGCTGGGCTCTCTCCCAAATCGCTGGGTGCAGAACTGCCTGTTCCAGGTGACAGTTCCCTCTTTGTCTCCAGCTGTTGCATTTATTGTCAGAGGACAAGCACCACTACATTCAATGCTTTCTTAATGTTTGTTTCTGTTGGGCAATGCCTTTGCCATGGGGATAACATGCAATCAGGGCTGGAAGGAACAGCAGAGCTTGCAAACCATGGGTGGCTGAGCTGGAAATCTTCACTGGGCGCATCCAAGAGCAGAGGGGGAATTTTCATTAATTCCATTTCAAGGCAGAATTGTCATTAAAGTGTGGTGGGTTATCCCAATGTGGGAATGGCTCCTTGAGCAGGAAATACAGGAAGCCATGAGCAGGTGGAACTGAGCAGCAGAGATCACACCTTGAGCTGCTGCTCCTCCTGCAGCCAGAACTGCACTTTGATGACTCCCAAAGAGAGAAATGCTTGTTCTACACATTTGTGTCCATCCTGTTCTCATCAGCAAAGGTTTAAGCACTGAAACAAAGTCACTGCAGCAATGTTCTCCCCACTGCCCCAGGACAGCAGGAGCTGCAGGGCAACTTCCATCCAGGTGTGTCCTTAGTTGAGCTTCAACCAGTTGGGTTTTCCATCTCCCTGGTAGCAGCATTGCCAGCCCTGGAGCTGCCAGCAAAACCCCACCTTGAGACACCAAATGGGATAAATACTGTGTTTAGCTGAGTGGGAATGTGCAGGGCACAGGTGTGCTCCCAAAAAGCAGGAGATGGTGCAGCAGGACAGGCCAGACCTGCCCTGGTCCTGCACGGGCACACTGAGCTTTGTGCTTTTACCCTCAAATAAACCTCCAGTGAAAGGGGAAACTGCTGAATGCTCTTCTGCAGCAGCCACTCTTGCAGATTCTCCAGGCCAGCTTCTGGTTTTCCCTTTCAGTCTGCCAGGAATGGCTCAGGGCTCTCAGCTCCTGCCCTGGAACAGCAGAATGGTTTGGAAGATCTCTGATCCCCTTCTTGCACTTTTCCTGTATTTCTGTTCTAAGTGATGCTCAGGTCCTTCCCCAGTCCCTCCACCCTGCTCTCCTCAAATGCTGTCATCTATCCCTGATACCCCAAATGTTCTTTAATCCTTCTTGGAACTCCTGTCCTTCAGAGCTGAGAACAACTTCATTATTCATTTCTCCTGGAGTACCAGTGGGTACCATGTTAAAAACAGCCTTGCTTCAAATCCATTATTTTACAGAGTTTTCCACTTCATTTCTGTTTTTAAGTCACAGAAAATGAGACTAAATCACACACTGGACAGTTTAGCAGAAGCTGAGGGTTTCAGCCTAATAATCACCACAGATTTCCTCTGATTTCAATAATTGATTTCAGCACTTAAGTGAAGAAAGAAAACAGAACTATAAGAAAGAAATCATTCTTCTGGCTCAGTGCTCCTGGAAATCTGTTCCTGAAGTAAACCAAAGGATTCAGTGTTTACCTATTTTTCAGCACAGCTATTTTCCCTGTTCTCAGCTGCCTGAAAAATGTGTGCAATAACCTATGGCTGAAGGGAACCTCCAACCCTCCCCTCAGGTTTTGCAGTTGCTCCCAGAAAATAGAATGATGTAGAAAATAGAATGATGTTTCACTATTGCTCCCACACTGCCTGGGCTCTGTTCTGGAATGCACTGACACACCGTTGGCCACAGTGTAACACAGACAAGCAGGTGGAAAAATAAAATATGATTTTAATTTCCTGCCATCTACTCACATCTTACTAGACCCAAAGCAAAGAGGGATTATAAATAAGATCTCACTTTTTGTTTGTCACTTGATTGATGGAGTGTTTAAGTAACTCTCACCAAACGTATTTAAACCATATTTTTCCCTGCCACAACGTGCTCTTGGATTTCTTCTCTGGGAGTTGTGTTTACAGAGCTTTGCAAGGCCTGAAGTGCTGGAGCTGAGTTAGCAAAATTCCTTGGCTTGCTCATGTAGGATTGGGCAAAATCATATAGACAAAATAGTGGGGTGACAATCTGTAAGCAGAGTGCCACTGCTGAGACTGATAGCAGCTCTGCCCTGCCAGCTGATAAAGAAATGACGAAATTATCAGCCAGGGAACTTTGGCACTGGCAGGCTGTGCTGGTGGCTGCTCCTGCTGCAGCTGGGGAAGGCAGGCTGGGTAAATGATTCACTGCAGAGCACGGGGTGGAAGGCACAGGCTCTTCCCAAGCAGATTATTCCAATGGGGGAATCTTTCATGGCACTGAGCAGCTCCGTGTTTGCTGAGCTGCTGTTTGGAACAGGCACTGCAGAAATGGGGGTTAGCAAAGGACAGGAGCAAACAAAAAACTCAAACAAAGCACCAAAACCCAGGGGAAAGCCCCAGTCTGGTGGTTGTTTCCAATAGGTTGTCACACTCTTGTCACCTGCATGGCAACACCTCCTGATCCATCGGGGCAAACAGGGTGAGCCCTCGGAGCAAAGCCTGCCTGACCTCATGTCCACCCTGGAGAGCTCAGCCCTGCCTGCCTGACAGCTCACCCTGAGGAGATCATCCCTTACCAACCCAGCCTGGACCTCCATCCCAGACAACAAATGTGGGCATTTTCCTGCTCATTCTGGCCCTGTTTGGCAGCAGGATCTCAGTCCCATGTCCATGTACAGCCAAGAGTGTCAATCCAATTGCTTTTTCGCTTTGTTAGAAGTGCAAGGTGCAGCTTCTCACAGGCACAGCATTCCCTCCTCCCAGGCTGAGAAAAAACATACATTGTGGTGTTTCACTAAGGCAAACCCACGAGGGAGAATCACTCTTAGGGTCAGGAAAAAACGAGTGAAACAGAAGCACTTTTAATAAAAATAAACGCTGTTTTTATTCCCCGTCAGAAAATTTCCTTCTCCTTGAAGGACAGCGTATTCTGTGACAAATGTTCTCATTCCTCTTTTATTTTTAATCCAAATTCCCAGCTGTGATTGGCCCCAGGTCACATGCTATTTGTTCTGCCTGAACATCCTCAGCTGATGGCAGAAGAGCTCGTGAGTCATGTTCTGAGAGAGGCTGCTCTGCACACTCTGCCTGCACCCAGAGTGGGACAGACCAAAAATTCGGCATGGAGAATTCCCTCCATGCTCTGTGTGCCCAGGATGAATGATGATTTCTGCCTTTTCTTTTTATAGATCCTTTTATACACACAGTGACTTCGCTGGGACAGGGAGGGGGAGAAAACAGGGAGAGGGGAAACAGGGAGTGTAAAGGGATAGAAAATAACAGGGGGAAAAACGTATAAAAGAGTATATATATATTAAAAAAAAAGGCAAAAATCATCAGGCATCATTTAAAGAGGTGATTTGTGCTCAGCTTTGCCCACCCATCACCCAGGGAGGATTGCTGGGGCTCAGAGAGGAGAACAAAGGCTGTTTGCACCAGAGGGACAAGCAGAGCTGGGCTGCACACAGCAGGGAACACGTGCCAGCTGTCAGGAGGAGGAGAGGGAAATCCTCCTGCTGAGGTGCTGCAGGACACATCTGTAACCAGAGCCACCCCGGGAAGAATTACTGCCATCCTGCTGCCACCTCAGCACGGTTTGGATAAACAGCCTGGAAAACGCTGAGCAGGGCAGTGCTGGGAGCTCTGTTCCTACTGACTGTCCTCTCTGCAGCTCCCTCTCCTGACTTCTGACTGAGCATTTTCCCTCAGCTGTCCCAGCTGGGAGACATCTAAACATCTCAAGTGGGCTCAGCTGCTCTGATCCCTGGATTTGCATTCCTGCTTCCTGGTCTCGAAGGAAGCCTGGGACGTTTTGGTGGCTGATGGCTCAGTGTCACTTTGGTTTATGGCTGCTCTGGGCAGGAAAAGCCTTTCCAGGCACTGTAAAGTGAGCACCACTGGATTTATGGCTGCATGTCACTGCTCTGCTCGGGAGGGTGAGAACAGGAGCCTTTACTCCATGAAATATTTGCTGTTTTTCCGAATTCAACAAAATGATGAGTCATTTGGAACTCCTTGTGGCACCCCATGGCCTCTTTCCTGCAGTCAGTGCTCTGAGATGGGGGAGCAGAGGGTCCCTCAGCAGAAAGGGTTTGTCTCTGGGACTGGTGTGACCAGCAGGTTTGCCACAGTGACAGGGAAATTTGGGGAATATTTTCAGCCTGGCCCTGGGTTCCACATGTGCCACCCCAGTGTGCACACAGAGCTCTGCTGGGGTTTTTGGGACTGGCAGCCACACCTTTGCCAGAGGGATTCTAGATATCCAGCAATCCAGGCTGAACAGCCTGGCTCTACCTCACACCCACCCAGGAGCTGGGGATACTCAATAGAAAGATTTTTTATTGTATTTTCCCAAGGAGTTCCCAATTTCTTTCCCTAAGAAATGCAATTCGTTGGATCAAGAGCTGCTGCTTCTGCTGTATTCCTGCAAGGATTTGAGAAGAATGGCTGGATTTATGGAATTCTGCTCAGGTTTTGTCTAATCCCTTTGTTTCCTCCTTTTTTTATGCAGATAAGATGGATCAGATCTCTGGAGAATGAAGTTTTTTCCCCTGCAGAACAGTGGGATTCAGGCAAGGCTGCTTGAGGAGTTCCTCTGTGCAGACACCAGCCTGGAAAGGCACTTTCAGGGCCCAAATTAATCCATCATTTATAACCATTCCCTCCTGGTCCTGCTGAGCCAATCAGCCCCAGGCATCACTAATTGCCTTTTGCTGCAACATCAGAGCTCCAAGAGAGTGTTTTCTGTGAACTGGGCTGGGCAGAACCTGCAGCCCAGACTGCATCCCCTGAGCACTAATCAATGGCTTTGCTGAGGTGGAAGTTCTCTCAGTTTGTGTCCAACACGATGGCTTTTTCCAAGGAACATTTGTATGAATTTTTTTCATAAAATTTCTGAATTTTTTCCACATTTGTATGAAGCACAAATATCACCTGCCTCCCGAAGCAAGGCCAGCATCAGCCTTTTTTTCTAAATTCTGGAATAATTACAGTTTAACTCCATACAATTTCTGAACTCTTTTTGTGATAAGCACAGGCCCTGCTGCATTTCCCAGCTCACCAGGCTCCCATTATATTTTCATGGACAAATACAGACAGTTGCACTGGATCTGACCCCGAAGTGTGGTGTACCAGAAACTGCAGATAACACCAGAGCTGAGCTGCTGCTGATTCGAGATAATTAGAGATTGGCCAGTTAATTCCTAGAGCAATTTTTAAGCTTTCGCAGGAGAAGGAATGGAATAATTTCTTGTCTTAGCAAATGATAGTTAATTGTATGCAACTGTGTTCAGGACAGCTTGGCACCCAAATTAGTGACTGGAATGGAGCCTGAACTGCAAGGAAATCAGTGGGGATGGCAGGATGGGGATGATGGCAGGATGGGGATGGATGGATGGCAGGATGGGGATGGCAGGATGGGGATGGCAGGATGGGGATGGCAGGATGGGGATGATGGCAGGATGGGGATGATGGCAGGATGGGGATGGATGGATGGATGGATGGATGGATGGATGGATGGGAATGGCAAGATGGGGATGGCAGGATGGAGATGATGGCAGGATGGGGATGGCAGGGTAGGGATGGCAGGATGCTGGCTGAGGGGACAAATGACAAATCTCTCTCCATTTTTCCCAGCAGTTCAAACACAGTTTGCCTAACTCCTCCAACCACCACGTGCAGAGAGACGGCTGTGCTCTGGCTCAGCAATTGCCTTTCCCAGCTGCCCCATGCCAAGCACTGAGCCTGGACACCCAAATTCCCCTTTTGCAAGCACTGGGTGAGTGACGCTGTGGAGCAGCAGTGGCTGTGCCTTGTCACCACACGGGTGACTCAGCACGGGCAGCTCGGGGCACTGGGGAAAAAGGGGAAAAGGAAATGATGGAGGCAGCAGGGACACGACTGTCAGGTGACCACTGGGGCTGGTCAGTGGTGGTGGGGTGGCTCAGCATGGCCAGGAACATTGGTGACAAAAGGATGCTAATTTTAGTGTCCTAACATATTCTGAAATGGCATACAGAGACTCTTGTCCATGCAGAATCGTCGTGGAAGGAGCTGAAGAGTTGCACAGGAAACATTTAAAATGATCCAATACTGTTTTAAAAGATGAGGAAGTTCCAAAAGAGACTGTGCATGAAATAATAACCAGGCTGTTCTTTATCTGCTTATGCCAAAGTGGGAAATAAGTTGTGGCAAAATTTGTCCTTGTTGGACAAATATTTCCTTGTGGGAAGGAGCAGAGGTGAGCAGATGATTCTGCTCCTGCTCCATCCATTGTCAGAAGACCTGGAAGCCTCAGTTTAGCAAGCTTTGACTTCTGCTTCAGTCTTGAATTCAAATTCTTGGTGAATCCTGAACTCTGCAGCCAAAAAACTCTGGGGAGCTTTTGGAATAATCCTCAGGCTGCAGAAAATGAAGGGATGATTCTTGGCAGGATGCTATTGGACTTTATGAGAGCCTTTCCAGCCCTCCTGGTTTATTAAACAGAGAAATTGCTCTGTGTTCTCCTTCCTTCCAACCCCAATCTCCACATCTCCATGGAGCAGCTCCTTCATTCCCACTGTGCCATGGCTGTCCCATAAATCACACTCCTACAACAAATAGGATTAATTACAGACCCAGAAATATTCCTGCCCACATTCCCACCCCTCCACAGCCCACAAAGCCCTGTGGCAATTAAAAAATGTGGATTCTGGGTTGCTTCCCCAGGGTCACTGGAAAGCTAAGGGCAGATGCTTGGAATCCTCTGGCTGTCAGGAATGCTGCTGCTCTCTTAGACAAGAGTACCAAATGAATAAATAAATAAGTATGCCGAGGCCAAGTTGGTTTTTTATTCTATTTTGAAACTTCCCATTGATGCAACAGGGCAGGGCAGTGCTGCAATAGGCTGTGTTTGAAAAGGACAGTGAAAGTTTCACCTCAGCACCAGACAAAACCTCATGGATTCCATTCACAGCAGGGATTTGGTGCAGCTCCAAACTGGGAGGTCCTGCCTGTGGTGCACTTACCCTTGGTGGCCTTCCTGTGTCTTCAGGGTGATGGGAATCACAGAACCCTGCAATGGTTTGGGCTGCAAGGACCTTAAAACCCATCCAGTGCCACCCCAGCCATGGCAGGGACACCTTCCACTATCCCAGGTTGCTCCAAGCCCTGTCCAGCCTGGCCTTGGACACTGCCAGGGATCCAGGGGCAGCCACAGCTTCTCTGGGAATTCCATCCCAGCCCCTCCCCACCCTCCCAGGGAACAATTCCTTCCCAAGATCCCATCTCTCCCTGCCCTCTGGCAGTGGGAAGCCATTCCCTGTGTCCTGTCCCTCCATCCCTTGTCCCCAGTCCCTCTCCAGCTCTCCTGAAGCCCCTTTGGGCACTGGAAGGAGCTCTGAGCTCTCCCTGGATCTTCTCCTCTCCAGGTGAACATTCCCAGCTCTCCCAGCCTGTGAATGAAGCAATGATCACATGTCCATGCTGGGAGGTCAGGGATCATTCCCATGGGGAAGGATAGGAGGGAATAGGTTTGTAAATGCAACTGGAAATAATGGAACGACATCAAGACAAAAAACTTTGGTTAAAAAACCAAGGAATACTGAAAGACCATAAATCTGAGAATATTTTTTCCATGAAGTTCTGTTTCTTGGTAACTTAAAAGCAAACATATCCTGGTTTTTAGGGCAAACCTTGAACTCACCTTGATCTTTCTGAGATGCCTCCTTCTCTCGAAAGTGTTTCTCACCACTAGGGAAGACCCTAAGGAGGAGGAAAGGGTTTGTCCTGTACTCACACTGTAAGTTGCATAGAATTCCTGATATTTGTTTCTTTTTTCCCTTTTTCCCTCCATTCATTTCTCTTCCCTCTGAATATTCCCTCCTTGCTGGCAGCCATGGGAAGAGCAAATCAGAGTTTGTGAGCCAGGAAGGGTAAAGGGACCAAAGGCTGGAGCTGTGGCTGCACTGCTGCAGGGAAGAAGGGAACAAATTCCAGAAAGCTTGAGGAAACCTAACTGTTTCTTTGTGACAAGAATCTGTTCTAGGATTTGTCATTCCATTTATGTTCAGCAATTCAGATCGAAGAAACACACAGTGGCTGATTTTTGAGCTCTGAAAGAAGCTTAAAAACATCTCATAAAGGCAGAGCAGGAGCTGATTCACATTGGGTTTGATTTCAAAGTCCTCTGTGATTTTACCAATTTTAAAAGAAGGGAGGAATTTACTTCAGGATCATCAGAAAGTTCATTTTGAGAATGTATTGATATTAATGATCAGAACAGAACTAAAGAGAAACTGTTCTGTGTGAGCTACAAGCCCTTTTTATCCCTTTCACCTCTTTTAGGATTGCAAACATTGCAGCACAAGTTTCCTAAAACAAAGTTTCTGTTGTCTGAACAAACCTCTCCTATAATGAATGACATTAACACTGTTCCTGTGATTTAAAACATTCATTTGCTGCTTTGATTTTCCAGAGCAGTGGATGCAGCAATGTTCTCCTCCTTCCCCCAGGACTGGATTGATCTCCAGCACAAGCTGACTGCTCCTGGGAATTCTGCAAGCAGGTAGGAAATTCCAACCCCTGTGCCTTCCAGCTCCTGGCAGTGCCACCAGGGCATGGCACCCAGAGCCAGGCTGGCCCTGTCCCCTCTGTCCCCTCTGTCCCCTCTGTCCCCTCTGTCCCCTCTGTCCCCTCTGTCCCCTGGCACTGCACAGGTTATCTCTGAGGGGAGCCTTGCTCTGGCACCTCCTTTTTGTTTTGGCTGTGCAAGGATAAGATCCAGCAGACTCCTGCTTTCCTTATGGAATAAATCTGTCTCCACTACCTTCTTTCCTCACTGATAATTAGAACCTGCTAATTGTATAAACTGAGTAATTGTGTCATTGAATAAATGCCACCTGGCAGAATGTGATGCCCAGCCCAGCCCTGACCTCTGCTTCTCCAGCACAGCAGCCTGATCTGCACACCCTGCAGTGCAAATAGAGGTTGTTATTCTGTTGTAAGTGGTAAAGTGCATATATTTAAGTTATTTCTGTGCATTGGCATGATTTAAGGTTACAGCGACGTGACAGAGACTAAACAGTGGGGTTTGCCTTGAAATGCTGATATGTGGAAGCAGCAGTGATGAGATTAAGCTCCAGCAGTCTAAATTACAGTGAGGAGCTCCAGATCTGTCCTAACCCTAAATGTGTCATGTAAAAAACGAGGGGCAGCAATAAGCTGAGTGCCAGCAGCCTCTCGGGGCTCTGTGTGGTTATTTGCACCCTCTGAGCAGAGCACAGGGGTGGAGGAGCAGCAGGGCTGGCACTGGTCAGGCCACAATCCCAAAATCCATCATGGTCTGTGGGTCACAGCTGGAAGGGAGATGCTGTCCTGCTGCATCCATGGCTCCAGAGCTGGTTTCTTCCCTGGGAAATTCAGTGTAACCTGGCGTTACTTGGTGAAAACACACTCAAACCCAGGCAGTTTAGGTCTATTTCTCAACTTTTCACACTTATTTTTTCCACACCCAAGGCTCCCATTCCAGCAGACAGAAGATTCTGTAGAAATACAACATTGGCCATTCATTTTTCACATCTTCCTTTGAAGGAGGAGGAAAGCTCACACTGCAGGTTAGAACTACCTGAGATCTGATACAGTTTAATACTTCCTAAATTGTCTTTGGCACATTTGGATACTTCAATTTGCCATCCATAAAAACATGGATTTCCATGGGAAGACTTTGACTAGCAGTTCATGGGTTTATTTCATCTCTGCTCTGCTTTGACGTCACTTGAATGTAAAATCAGAAACAACAGAAGGCAGAAAGGAAGAAATGAGTGTTGTGTGAATGGAATGAGAGTTGTGTGAATGCCTGTCATGTTTTAATTGACAAAATGATTTAAATGATAAAATTATTAAAGTGATGTAAACAAATGTTGGTCCTCAGCCCCTCCAGGACTGAGGTTACCTGGACAAATGCAAGACTCCCACTCGATCAGACATCACAGAGTGAGCTTTTCTCTCCCTCAGAACCTCACTTTCTGCCATTGCTGTTGGCTCAGAGTTGAGGAGGTGAATGAGAGGTTCAGTCTTGTCCTTAAGAGCAGTTTTACTTTAATCCATGTTTTCTGGGTCTTTCCAATCCCCTGCAGCCTCCTTGCAGACCTGGGTGCCTTGGAGAGCCTTTTCAAATTCCTGCTGCTCACCTGTGAGAGCAGAACATTCCTGATGGAGCTGGGAGGTTCATGGGGATTTTAAATATGCATTATGGAAACTCAATGGGATGAAGGAGTAAATCTGCATTTAGACAGATGCTACTATTGCTATGAATACATCATCATTTTGAAATGAATTTTTGTCAAAGAGCTGCTTTTAAAGGATTCTTAAAAAGAATTATAAGAAATAATAAGTCTTAAATAACAGAACGGTTCTCTGTTAATATCAAAATGAGTGGTGTGTGAGGGACTTCAATCCTTCTAGCAAACAGAGGAGTAGCTGAGGTGTTTCCTGTCCAGTGCATGTGAGAATGGGCAACAGATCCCAGAATTCGTGTTTGCATTCTCCCATCCCATCTGCTCAGACCCTGGTGCCTCCAAACATTCTGCTGGAAAGGTGTCAGAAATGTGGCATTTCTGTGAAAGGCTGTGAGGAAAGTGCACAGACCTTGCACAAGAGTCAGTCGCTGGTTTATTTATTCCAAGTATTGGAATGTGACCACGAGTCCCTTTTCATCAGCCAGGGCTCTCTCGGGGGGCTCAGCCACCCATTGCAGGAATTGATGCAATCCTGCTCCAGTCTTGCAATGAGCTGTGGGCAGAGTTTGCCAGACTTTCCCTCAATTCCCATTTCTGCCATCAGGCTGTCACTGGGTAACCCTGCTGGGAGTGGAGATGGGATCCAGCAGGGATCCTCACATCCCAAGATTTTTACCTGAATCCAAGGGTATTTCCTGTGTATGGTTTCTGCAGCAAGGCACAGGGGCTGGCACATCACTTTGAGGGGCAAAAATCACACATATTTCTGTGTGTTAGGAGTTACACTGACCACACACATTGCAGAAACATTTTGTTTGCCAAAGCCTGGCAAATTTAGCCTGGATAAGAGATAAGAGATTTCCATGTTCCTTTCATGTGTCCAAAATGAAAAGGTTCTAGAGGTCAGATCAGGCCCTCAAATCACTCCATGCTGTGCCCCACAGCAAACCCTCAGTGACTCCCCTGCCACCATGGCTTGGTGCAGGTGGGATTGGCTGAAAACCAGCAAACAGTTCTGTTTGTGGCTTCAGGAGATGAGCTGTAACCAGCAGTTCACTCTCTTGGAGTTGTGGTAACTCTAGAGTATGAGAAAAAATGTCAAAAATCCAGGGTTTTTAGCTGCCTAGCTGAGATGAACAGAGGCAGAGCTCTCCTGAAGCAGCAGCACTGTAAGCTGTCTCATTTTCTGCACTTAATCTGAACCAAACAGCTCGTGGATGAATCTCAGGGAGCCTGAGCATGAACCATTCCATGTTGCAGCCCTGCTGGAAGCCAGGTGACACAGGAGAGAATGTTCTGTCCTTTAATGCAGTGACAAACACTTCAGGCTGAGCAGCCAGGACTGCTGTCACCATTGGAGTGTTGATTCAACAGCATGGGGACAGCAGGGAAAAGCAGTGGCTCAGCACAAACTGGACTTGGAAAACAGCACTGGTGGGCACAAATACCCTGCCTGGGACAGGAAAATCATCCATTTAAAAGTTGGATCTCTTAGATCTCTCTTTTCAGGATAAGGTCACAGTCTGCTCAGAAAAACTGCACAGAAAAACTGCACAGGAAAAATGCACAGAAAAACTTCACAGAAAAACTACACAGAAAAACTGCTCAGAAAAACTGCACAGGAAAAATGCACAGAAAATCTGCACAGAAAAACTGCACAAACAGCCCAGCAGGCACCTAAAATAATCTAATTCTGTCTTTGGCCACCTGGTTGCCAGGCTGTCGTCTGGGGATGTTAAACTTGCAGTGAGAGACCTGTGAACATTTCCTGTGTCAGCATCCACTGAGGTTTTGGTTCTGCAAGGGCAGAGTGGGGCTGTGCCCAATGTTTATGGTGGAATAAACACCACCACGTGCCAGTTCTGCAGTTCTGCTGGCAGGCTGGCAGCAAAAACGAAATTCCAGCTCCACTCAGAGTCTCATCCTGCAAAATTCAGCCCAAGTAGAATCTCCGAGCTGCAGAACTGAGAGATGCTTGCAGAAAGATAAGAACAGGAGCTTGGGAGCCTTGGCAGATGGGACTGCAAAGCTGTTCCTGACAGCAAACGGAGCTGAGCTCCAAGATGGATGAGCTGACACCCAGAGTTCAAGTGTGGGGAAGTTTATTTAGCCTGCAAACGTCTTCCTTTCCAGCCTGCTGTCTATACCCTTCTTGGGACTAAAAATAAACCTCCAGACGCAGTGAAGAAAGTCATTTGCTGGCACTTGGGCCTGATTTAAGAATTGAAAAAGAAGGAAACATGAGTTGCATTTCTGTTAAAAGCACTTAATCAGCAAACCAGAGTTCCTTTAAAACCTCACTATGGTTAATTCTCCTTCCTTTTACTAAGCAGTCTTCCCCTTCAAGCCTCAATAATTATTTTTCCCAACAAAAGACAGAAATAGTTTTAGAACAACTTTTACTAATGTTTACTGTGGCGTATCATGCTTATAAAATCTTTTTAATCTGTAACCATTTAACTTTTCTTGGCAAGATAAATCCACGGCGATACAAATATTTTGTAAATAGCTCTCCAACTCACCATCTGAGTCAGAGCAGATAATAAAGAAAGTGGCATTTCAAACAGAGCAGGGCTTGCAGGGTGACAGGATACAGTAAGCAGGAATTTTAGGATGAAGCAGAGTTGAGAGTTCAGGATGTTCTGCATGGCACAGATGGCAGCTTTGGGTCCTGGGAGGGCATTTCTGAGGTCAGCAGCCCTCCCTGGGGGAAGTGAGTCAGCAAAAGCGTAAGTGATTTCAACACCTTTGGTATAAATTCCATAGATTACTAATAGGAACTTTACAAAACTCGTGCTAATTTGGGACCTGGGAGACTTTCCACTGAGGAACTTTCAGAAATGCCACACACTGCCACAATATTTGCATGGCAGGAGAGCTGAGGACTCACGGGGGAGCAATGTTTGACTTTGCTGCATTTGAAAACAGCCCCTGGCCCAGCAAAGGTTAAGGCAAGGCACCAGGGTTGTGAGCTAAGTGGATGAAGAACATTCAGAATGAGAATAATTATGTTATTGAGACTGAAATATATTACTATTTACATCACCATTCCAAAGTTCTAGGAGAACATTTCTAGCAAAGGCAGATACATCTAAGATGTTTATGTTGGTAAGCAAAACCAGTTGGAAAACACACACCTCGAGGTGAAAGGAAAGCTTAAAAAAGCAGTTTTCAGAGGAAAAAAATATTAAAAACCCAAATAAACTCACACAATTATATCTAGAACAGAATTAGCAGGTGTAAGCTGCTCCAGACCTTAAACACTTTCCAAAGCAGCCCTGGGGGCCTCCTCAGAGCTGTATTCAGCAGGTGCTCTCTGCTTCCTGGTGTTTTCCCTAATCCAAGACCCAAACCCATAATCCAGAGGCCTGCAGGCATTTCAGGGAATCGTGATTCTCCCTGAGGCTGGATTGAACATATCCATCAGCACATGGAGTTTTCCATCACTGACAGGTTAGAGGTGTTAATTCAAACATTAATTCATTTTCCTCCATTGTTCCAGGGCACAACAGGCTGGAAATCCCTCACATGAAAGGTGATAAATGTAGAAAGCCAAAGCATGTTAGATCAGCAAATTATGTGTGTCATTCCTCCCTGCTGTGGTGAGGGGAAGGATATGAAGAATGGGATGTTTCTGTGGAGTTTTGCTCATTCAGTTCTACAGGATTTGCATGTTTGCATCTCTTGTCCCACACATCTGAGTGCCAACATCCAGGTGTCCCCTGGCTGTTAATCAACCTCTTCCCTGGTGGCACAAAACCCAACCGCGTCACCAATTGCACAGCTGGTTCCACAGGGATTGCTCATCCTCAAACCCAGCCACCCAAACCGCCTGGATTTAGAGGAGAAGAAAAAGGATTGGAGCTTTTTGGGAACCTCATCACACGTGAAAATGCAGAAACATTCATTAAGGGCTCGGCTGGGCTGCCAAAACAGTTGTGGATTTTATTTTGGGGCAGCCCCTGGGCAGGAGCTCAGTGAAGAGCAAACACCTCAGCTTGGGTTCAACACAGCGAGGGCAGCTCCAGGTGGGCTGGGAGAACAACACAGCACATCATGGGGAAAATCAAGTGCTTAGTCCTCTCTTTTCACTTCACAATTCCAGCAGTTATTTAGCCAAGGTGTAAAAACCTGCATTTTCATGAAAACCAAGCCTGGCAGCTTCTGTATTCACATTTCCCAGTGCAGTGCAACACCAAACGCCACTCTCCAGGTGGGCAGAGGGTATTTTCCCCCTCCAATGCATCCTCTGAGGTCTGCAGTGCTGCTGCTGCACTGCTCAGAAAGGTCCTGAGCAACCAGTCCTGTCCTGTGCAAACCTCTCTAATTTCCCCATGTTGTTATTATAATTTTATTAATATGTTCATAGGAGCACAGGCACTTCTCCCAGTGACCACGTTCATGATCAGGGTTTAAGTTTTTCAATTCTTGGCATAATAAATTCTGGATCATCCCCTTCTTTTTTGCCCCCTGATTTCCAAAGCATGTCTTGCTTCCAGGTCCTTCACTACTAAATAATGTTTAAATTCCATTTGATAGACTTGTCATCTCCCACTAAAGGCTCATTTATCTGGTGTGCCATGTCCACCTGAGCAGGATTGAAATGGCCATGCCTGACCTGCCCACTCCAGCCAGAACTGCTCACCACTGTCTGAGTTCTGAAAGGTGTTCCTAGATAAACTACCAACACAAACTTTATAAACTCCCTCAGATCAGCAGCACTGCTCTTTTACCCCACAGCAGTGGGAGCAGTCATGTTTTAGGGAGAGGGAATGATCCCAGCTTTATGCTGAATCTCACTTTGCTGGCATTAATCAGGAGGGAGATGTGATAACAAATCTCTCTGAGCTTGATGTTCACCTCTGAAATTTTGGTGTCTGCACAAGAGATTTGTTGTGAGGCTCAGGGAAGGTGCAGAACATCCAGGAGAAGATCCCACATCCTCCCCAGCTGCTCCAAGGATGTGAGATGCTCCCAAAACCTACAAAAAGCCTCCTAACACTGCCTATTCTTTCCAGCCTGCCTGTCCTTTACAGAGCTTGACAGATGCAAACAAGATTTTCCTGCTGTTTGCACTTCCTTTTATGAGTTATTTACCTTTTTTTATCTGGAGCCTGGATTTCAGACACTCCTGTGCCCACAGTTCTGCTCCTGGGGAATCCAGTCAGTGGCTGTTTGGAGCATAGTCATTGTTCAAACAAACCCACAGCACACCAGAGCCATGTGGAGACAACCAGCCTGGTTTATTCAGTTTATAGGTCTATCCTACACTGACAAAACTCTCTTTTTTCAACATGAATAGACCCAAATTGACTGTATTTGCCACAATAAAAGAGGCAAGGCCAAAATCAGTTCAAATACTTCTGTAAGAAGCTTAACATCCTTTGAAAGCTCTTTGTCATTCTTTCTTGCAGAGTTCAATCCTAGGATTGTGTAATTAAAAATCAGCCTTTCAGTTCCATTCTAGTGACAATTCCTGTCAAAATCCCAGAATATTCTGAGCTGGAAAAGCCACAAGGATCATCAAGTGTGGATCCAGCAGCAGATGGAGGATAAACCTTCAGCCCAACACTGAATTGCTGAGACACCAAAAGCAGGTGATGGAGAAATGAAAAAAGGGATTTAACCTGTCCTGGGGCTCCAAAGGGGCAGAGGGAGGTGAGGAGCAGAACACAGGAAGGGCAGAGACAAAGGAGCCAAGGAAGCACACAGAAAGCCCAAATGAGACACCAAGGCATCAGCAGCTGCTCCCTGGGTTTATGACAGCAATTGTTTGCCTTCGTGTGCTCATAAAGGCATTTCAAATAAACAGAACATTTCCTAGTAGAGGCCATGGCACTGTTTTTTTTCCTGGTAAAAGTTTCGAGAATACCATAGGAATATTAAGATGCTGACATGTGAAACTCAACAAAAGAGCAACAAGCCTTTTCCTGTTATTAAACAAACGGAAAGTAAATATTCGAGATTGGGATATATTCCATAAGAGGATGTTCTGGGTCTGGTTGTTTTGGGGGATTTTTTTGTATCTAAAAACATATATACTTTTGGCAACAAGTTGGTTTATTTGTTTTATTTCAGTTCTTAGAATGTGATGATTTAGGGATTTTTCTTGATTTGCTTGTTATTTTGTCCTTCTGTCAGTTGTGACACATGAACCTAGATAGCATTTAGGACAAGCTCTGTGACACATTTCAGGTAAAATCTCAATCCTGTAGGATTGTTTCTGTACAGAAATCTTCAAGCACATTCCTGGATCAGGCACAGTCCAAATTAGATGGAGTGACACCACATTTTCATTCTGTTAGACGATAAAATAACCTATTCTGCTTCCTTAGCATTGTAAATGAGGTAAAAGTTTTGGAGTCAAATTCAGTTTTCGATGTTACACTCACAGCTATGGGAATTATAAATCACTGGAGCCTCATTTGCATGTGGTCCTGGAAGCTGCCTTAAAATGGTCTGGCACATAGCATTCCCTAAAATCTATTCTATCCTTACATTTAACAAACTGAAAATGCCTGGGAAACCAGGGGAAAAAAAAAAACCACTGAGAAAATCTGCTGGGTTATTCCTAGAATGGAATTCAGTAATCTTAAATAAGGCCTTCATTTCAGCCCCTTGGAATTCCCTGGTATCTGAATGAAATCACTGCCCTCTGACCTCTTATTAACGAATGGGTTTGCAAATCACAAAAACAAGCAGTGAAAAACATCTTCAATAAACGAGCACTGAGACCCAAAGGTTGCTACCTCCAGTTTTTTTAAAACTGGGAGCAGGAAAAGCTCCATGTGCTCACTTAGTGCACAAAACTCAGCCTTCCAGCATCCATTAGACACCCAGGGAAAGTAGGCAAATATTGGGCATCAATATTTGAGGAGAAATGTAATGAGCAAAGCAGTTATTTAACAATTAGGCAGGTGGTTCTGAAAATCTGAGCCCCTGGTTCAGGGCTCTACGCTCATCTGAATGCAAAAAAGCGGCCATGCAGAGGAAAGCTGGAAGCCAAACAAAAAAGAAAACTAAAAAACCCACAAAAAATCTGGAAAGATTTTTTTATTTTTTCCCACAAGTTAATACAAAGCACATAATAATTTGGAAAACATTAGGAAAAGCAAGAGAGACGATAATCAATATCGGGAAAGTCTGCCAGCCCTTACAGGATCAGTTTGAGTGTCAAAGATGTGCAATTTAAAGGTGGGTTTTGAGTGTTTTGTGCCTTTTCAGAAGCAGGCCCAGGTGCACACTTGACTGATATGAAAATCACATTCACATCTTGCAGTGGAGCTCAACAATTGCTCTGCATTCTGCACGGGGCTGGGAGTGGAGCTGAAAATTGCTGAAACATGGACACCTAGTGGAGACACCCAACTCTCGCTGTGCTCTTCCCAGCTGGAATGCACACCCAAAAAATGAACTTTTACTGATCATCTCGCTGGAATCTGGAGCTTTGTTCTCACGAGGTGAAGGTGATGGAGCCAGGATTTGGCCCAACAGAAGTTGTGCCTCACTGAGCAGCTTGGTCAGGGCACTGATGGAGCAGGAAAACTAATGAGCCACACAGAAATAAATGGTGCTTCACCAAAAGGTAAATAAATCTGGGGCTGCAGCTCCAGGGCTGGGTGAAAATCAGGGCTTTAAGTGCCCTTAATTCCCCCTGGAATGGCCAACTCAGGGCTTTTGCATTTGTTTCCAGGGGGAGAAGGAAAGCAGTGGCTTTGGGGAGAATGGAGGCAGAGAAAATTAATGTTCACATCATTTTTAAATGCATCTGGAATACAAATGGAGGGCAAGGAGTAAATGATGGCCTCAGAGGGATGGGATGGGATGGGATGGGATGGGATGGGATGGGATGGGATGGGATGGGATGGGATGGGATGGGATGGGATGGGATGGCATGGCATGGCATGGCATGGGATGGCATGGGATGGCATGGGATGGCATGGGATGGCATGGGATGGCATGGCATGGGATGGGATGGCATGGGATGGCATGGCATGGGATGGGATGGCATGGGATGGGATGGGATAGCATAGCATGGCATGGCATGGGATCCTACAAGAATTCCACATCAGTGTGTTTAATCTCCAAGAACACACAATCATTGCCCATGTCTGAAGCAAATAAACTCATGACATATTCATTTCTAATGTCCTCTTTTCTCATGCTGTTCCCTTCACTGCCATCCACCTCGGGATTGCTGCTATTATGGGATTCCTCACTGGGTTGGATGCTTGGCCAATATTTGACTTCTCTTTTTTTGTCTCCTGTGAAAACCATCTGAAACTAAGCAGAAACCAACCTTGATTTATTTCTTTAATAAACAAAATTAAGATGCTGCATGTTAATAAAAATGAAAAGTATTCCCCAGTTGTTGGTTTTTTTTTTAAGTTTCCAAAAACAGTCCCATATCTCTGTCAAAGTTAATGTAACCAGAATTTCCATGGGAATTTCTGTCAGTCTGGGGAAACTGGAACTGGCTAATGTAAATAACTACAGCCCATCCTCCCACTACTGTCCACAGCACCTTGTGAGAAAGAAAAGGACTTTATTCAGAGTGCCATCATGGGGTTTTTGTGGATTACAACTTGTAGGGGATAACACAATTTCACAGGAACATTCTGTCAAAGCCAGACAGAAATTATTGCAATGGCAAATCATGACTTGAATTTCATGGGATTCTGTGCAAAACCCTTTTCTTCTTTTGGCACAGGTTCCAAAATTACCTAAAGACACTGTAAGAACAGATCATTCTTTTATGATTTTATGAGTAACTTTCTACATGGGTGAATAGTTTTATAGGCTGACATTTCTGTTTCTTTTAATAAGCCTAAGCATGCAAAATATGTATTTAAGGAGTACCTGGCCTGTATGTTTTGGCTGAGGTAGGACTGAGAATTAACTCCCAACTACCTCAAAAATCCCCAAACACTCAGAAAACTACCTTGGATAGCAAAACTCCCCTGTGCACTTCTGCACATGGCAACTCAATTTTACTGGGGTAGAAACTTCATAGCATGGTAACTGGTTAATATTAGCTGTTAAATATTAGTTAATCTAATATTAAATGAGCTCCTATTTTACAAATGGAATGTTTCTTCCAAATGATTCCAGATGGACTTTGCAATGGAACAGTGTTTGCGGAAGGACACAAACCACAGGCAGGCTGAGAGCACAGGATTGCAAATGTTATGCAGATTTTAGAGGAAATGACCACGTGTGTGGTCACAGGAGGAGTTTAATGAGCCTGATGCTGAGATCACATCTTGCCACTGAAACTGCTTTTCAGCTCTACTCCTCCACCAGGGCCTGGGAAATCCTGTGATGACACAGAGCACGAGCATCTTCCCCCTGGAAAGACATGCTGAGAGTTCAGAGGGGTTCCTATGGCTGCACTGGTGTCCCCACATGGATACCATAATATATCCATATTTATATCCATACAGCTTGGAATTTCTGGGTTGGCAATGCAAACAACAGGACACTGAGAGTCAGGCAGCACAGCTGAAAACCAGGCAGCAAAGGCAACTGTGTCAGAGTTTAAGGCAATCCATTTCCAGAACTGAAGGGTTACGGCCATGGTGATTTAGGGAAGAGTCATATTGGCCTTGTCAGAAAGCTGACATTGGCTTGGACCTTAATTTAATAATGCAATAAATCAGCTGAGTAGCAAGAAATAGCAAGCAATTGAACAATCTGCGTTTGAGCGATGAATCAGACAGAGACACCACGGAATACTCTGTTCTCATCCTGCCATTCCTGAGCCCCAGGACTGGATGGAGCACAGAGAGGGAAAGCTGAGGGATGACTCGACAGGAGCTGCAGGGCGTGCAGCCTCTGTAGGGCAGCAGGGAGCACTGCAGGCAGAGCAGGAGCACTCTTGGAAGGCAAAATAAACCCTGAGAAGTCCCAAGAAAGGGATCTCCAGTGCTTTTAGTGCGGTGCTCAAGGCAGGATTAGCTCTGTTTGTGCTGCTCCTGAAAGATGTTTGTCTAACCTGCTCTGAAAACTCCCAGTGATGGACACAGTACCATCCTCAGTGTTGTCCTCACTTGCAGGTACAATATTATTTTGCAATATATTTTGCTACTCCTGTGTTCCAGTGGTCCTGCAGAACAATGCAGGTCTGTTTTGTCCATTTTACCATTTCTAGCCTGAGTTATTTCAGCCTCATCCCTCCTCCCTTGGCTCCTGACATTTCTGACTCCCTGAGATGCACTGTAACCTCGAGAGTTGCAGTTCAGAGCCTGTCATTTGGGTTCTACCTCCTCATCTGCTGGCTCATCATGAAAAGGGAGCCTGCAGACATTTGTGAAAGCGTCTGTACAATTATTGATAGGAGAAATCGATAGATAAAAGAAATGTGACATGACTCATCTAAAGCTTGTCCTTCAGACAGCAAGTTCTGGCTGCAGCACGATCTGGGCTTATCATCAGAAAGCAGAGCAGATATTTAGTTGAAGAAACAGGAGTGTGAGTTAATTGAGGGACTGGCTGTGGTCTCCCTCCAAGGGCTGCACACTGATAACGAGATGTGAATGACCTGTAGCTCCTTGTGTTTTGTCTGCTCCTCCCTGCAATGAACATCTCATAGTAAATGTGTCTGCACAAGGAGAAAATACAGATACAGCCAGCAGAGATAAACTCCACTTCCATTCCAGTGAGACTTGATTTGACCAGTTTAGAAGGAATTTTGAATCAGAGTGACATCTTTGATGCTGACTCACTTTCATTTTGTTACATGGAACGTTTTAATTTGGGTGTTTTAAAGGCAGAGCTCTGAAAATGAACCTGAAGTTACCAGAACATCTCTGTACTTTGCTGACAGGAATACAAGAGGCTCCTCTGTGGTTTGGCTTTAACACTTTTTATGTGAATCAACATCAAAACAAATTAACAGTCCTGAGCTGGTGGACAAGGTGAACCTCTGTAGGCAATAACTGCAGGAACATAAGTTCAGTAACCCCACGTTTTGTGCCATTATTCCTGCCTGGCCTTGTAACCACTATTGCCTGCCCTTTGGCTCACCATAAAAAACAGCAATGAGAGATAAAATATCTCCTAAGAATGATGGTTTATTGCAACTTTTCAGCAGTGAATTCGCTGATCTCTGTTGGGAATCAGAATTCTCTGCTGAGAGTCTGTGGCCCTAGAGCCAAATGTCTTGATCCTCTTTGTGGGACAGTGGTACCTCAGAGGGCAACCTAGGTGCAGTTGTGTTGTGGCTGAAGGTGTGACTCTTGGTTCCACGAGCAAGGCTCAAGCTGGCAATAAAATCACAGTGAATCCAAACAGAAAAAGGGATGGTGGCTCCTCGCTAAGTAGTGAAAATGCTTTGGATTTGATTCAGGTACCTTTATGCTATAGCTGCACAAGCACATCCCACCGAGCTGGCTCGGAGCTGCAGCATCACCATCACCGGCCGGGCCAGCGCTGCCTTAGCCCGGGTGGCCACTGAGCCACGGCTGTGCCACGGCTTTGTTCCGGAGCCAAACAAGGGACACATTGTCCCTGCCTCTCACATAGCGCCAAAAAATCATCTCCCCGTGTGTCTCCTGCCCCTCCTCGTGGAGCTCATCGCTCACTCCAACAGTTCATCTCCCTTGTTCACGCTCAAGCCGCAGCGCCGGCTGACGTGTCTGCGGGGACATCACGGCAGGGGAGCCGGGAGCGCGGTCCTTGCGCTTCCTGCCGGGAGCATCCCTCGCCCTGGGCCTGCAGCCGGACCGGGACAGCCGAGCGAGCCGCTGCCTGACGGGACGGGGCCCGCACGGCGGGGATGGAGCGGCACCGGGGATGGAGCGGCGCCGGGGATGGAGCGGGACCAGCACCGCCCGGCGGGACCGGACCGCCACCAGGCAGGGATGGGGCAGGACCATGAAGCGGGACCGGACCGACGAGCGGCGATAGAGCAGGGCGGCACCCCCACGTGAGGACGGAGCGGGGCGAGGCCGGATCTCGCTACGGGGGAGGATGGAGCGGGAGCGGGGATGAGGCAGGGCCGGGAAGGGCGCAGGGCCGGGAACGCAGCAGGGCCGGGAACGCAGGGAGACGGAACCTCCGGGCGTGAGGCGGGCTCGGGGCGGGGCTGCTCCCTCACGCGGGCTCGGGGCGCATGCGCGGTGGCGGCGCGGCGGTGACGGGGACTGTGACGGTGCGTGGCGCGCGCGGGTGGCGGGAACGGCCTGAGCCCTGCGAGCCCTCAGGGACACCCACCGGGACACCCCGGGACCGGACACTGCCCCCGAGCCCTCAGGGACACCCTCAGGGACACCCACTGGGACACCCCGGGACCGGACACTGCCCCCGAGCCCTCAGGGACACCCGCAGGGACACCCCGGGACCGGACACTGCCCCCGAGCCCACAGGGACACCCCGGTACTGCCCCGGTCCGGTCCGGTCTGGTCTGACCCCGCCGTGCCCCTCAGCTGCAGCCCTAGGGCTGCCCCGGCCCGCCGCCCTGGCCAAAGCGCATTTAAAACTCCGGTGTAAAGCAGAGAATGCGGTGCCAGCCCACGGCTCTTCCTGCAAAGCTTATTGCCGTGATTCCCAGGATCCCAGAATGTCCTGGAAGGACCCAAGGGATCGCTCGGTCCAGCTCCAGCCCTGCACAGACACCCCAACAGTCCCACTGTGCATCCCTGAGAGTGTTGTCCAAACGCTCCTGGAGCTCAGATTGTTCAGAATGGTTTATATTTAGGCATTTATGTGGTTTCGGCTTTCTGCTCATTCTTCTGCTTTATTCCTGAATATACTTTATTCCTTTCTCTACTCGAGTTTCCCATAAACTTGGCTGAGGAGCATCCCTGTCAGCTCTGCAGGGGATGCCTCAGATCATATTAGCAGAGATCTCCAGCACATTCTGCCTGTGTTTGCTGTAAGAGCTACAGAATAAAACCTGTGTTACCCTGCATGGAGAATTTGCTGCTGCAAAGGGGGTCTTGCTGAAACAGAGAAAAATGGGTGAACCTTAACTCCTGAATGTTAAATCTTTTCTTTCCACGTTTTAGGAGGGAAAAAATAGGAAATGGCAGAAGCAGTTTTTCACCCCCCAAGAAGGAAAAGAAGAGTTTTCGAGTCGTACGAGGCTCCTTTTCCTGTGGATGTAGGGGGGAAGGATTTCAGACTATGCCAGGCTGAGATCATTAACAACAATGTGATTGTGAGGAACCCAGAGGATATTGAACAGCTCTACAACAAGGTGCTGCATCCTGTTTGCACAATGTTTTTAAGTGTTTTAAATGCAGGTAAAACATAAAACTGGTTCAAATCTGCTGCCTTGATGCTTTCCTGCTCCTCCAGCCTCCTGTGATTGTCCATATTTCCATTCTCTTCTGAAATCAGTACAAAAAATATATTCTGTATCGAATGTGAAAAGTCTTTCTCATCCCAGCTAGTAAATTTTGTAATTAAGTGATATTGTGAGCTAAGAAACAGCTGCAAAGTCTTCATGCTTCTTAATGTCTCCTTTCAACATTTCATGCAACTTTTCAACGCATTTTATTGTTTCTAAAGCTCAGGGGGTTGCAATACTAATGTTTTATAAATGTTTGTATCATTCTTTTAACTTTAGAGTGATTTATTCCTTTGTAAAATAAGCTGTGTTGAGTTTTTTGTGTCTGAGAACCATTTCAGCAGCATTCTAGTGCACTGCTATCTCTTTGGTTTCAGGTGTTGTTTTCAAACATTTTAAAATGGGAGATGTTCACTGACAAATATTTAGAATTCAGAAAAATGACCCAACACCCTCCAAGCTAAATGGGATTTAAATACCTGGTTAAATCAGGTGTTTAATCCTGAACCAGTTACCAGCAGCTAAACAAGCTTTAGGCAAAGCTTAAATGCTGCAGGAGTTCTGCTGTTTATTCCAGATTATCTCAGCAGTCCACATTTTATAACTGGGAAAGAAGCTAATTTTTGTGCCATGAGCTAATAGGGGTTTCTCTTGTCCTTTGCAGGGCTATTTTGGAAAAGGGATCCTTTCCAGGAGCAGGCCAGTGTTCAGCATTTCAGATCCTCTGCTGGTGGCCAAGTGGAGAGGTAAATGGGGCCTGTTTGTATTTCATCACTGCTCTAGTAGCTCCTCTCACTTTTCCTCACTCATATTTTTCTAAATTACATGCAGAAGAATAATCTGCTGGGTCAGGTTGAGGATATCTCTCTCCCCATCCCTTGTGCCTTGGGAAAATCCAGGAACATGAATTGTATGTGATTAATTTCTTAGTGCATTCTCCTAAACCTTCACTGAATTGTTGCTTTGGAAGTCTGAAGTAAAGGGATAATCCTGAGACTTTTCCTCATATAAATCTCCAATTTTCCTTGGGTTTAATCTGCAGATTTTTCAGTCCCTGAAATCATGAGGGAAGGATTTGTGAAGTTTTTAGGCTGCTTGTAGCCAGTTACACCCAGTCTGCTCTTGGCTGTTTATAGAAAGAATCATTCTTTACTCATCTCTCCCATGACAGTTAAGTCCTAATGGCTATCACTGGGTTTTATCCCATCCCTCCACAATTTTTTGGAGAAAAAAGTGTATTTAGTTGTTCTCTTGTGCAGGCTGTTCTCTCTGTACCTTCTCTGATTCTGCTGTGTCCCTTCTTGAAAAGTGGGACCAAAATTGCACTGAGGACTGAAAATGGGGATAATTACCACCTCAGTGATCAAAATCATACAAAAACATCTTTATATGGATGAAACAATGTATGTTTTTTCTTTATACAGGTGTGAACACAAACATGCCTATAATTACATCTCAAAAGTAAGTTAATTTGCTTTTTTCTTGGTGTTTTTAGGAAACTGATTGTTCTGGTTTATATTTTTCTTAGTGGTTTGCAGGTTGTTGGCTGTATAAATAATGAGGGTGACTTGCTTCTGTTTCTTTTCTCAATACTTCATTTCTAAATCACTTTGGAAGAAGTAGAAATAGGGTAGGGGATGATATTCAGGGTGGTTTTTCATGTAAGCTTGCAGATATTGATTGCTGAATAGAAGCCAAGGCTGAGTGCATGCCTAGTATGGGTAATTAATTCATAGTAATAATAACAAGCATAGTAAACATTCCTCAGGTGAGGAGCAGGAAAAGAAGTTTCTGGGGCAGGCTACTTAAAATACCTCTTCCATTTCCTTGTGGAATTTTTATCGTGTAGGCTGAAGCAACTCTTGAACTTTTGTAATACATTGATAGTTTACTTTTTTTAAAGTATCATTTAACATTGGTAGTTTGTACACCTAGCAGAACAGACTACATATTTATTTATGTTAGACCACATATTTATTTTATTCTGCTTAAATAGTGTATAAACTATTAAGCATGTGCAGGTGAGTTGCTCAGTTTGTTTTAATCTTATGATAACTCTAAAAAACTCACTTAAGTGTGAAAATTATGCTGCTTCAGCGGTCAATTTTAGGTGAGAAAAACAGTAACAATGTTGTTTCTAATGCTGCTACAGTTACTGCTGCTTGTGTGATTTTATTGGTGTTCAAAATGATATGCCTCAGCAGAGGCCTGCAAGTGCAAATTATATGGTAATTAAATAATAGGACAAAGAGGAGTGTCTTTTCTATACCGGAGTACAGCACTGAATTACCCAGCTTTATTAGGGGACTGCAGGGGGACTTGTATTTGTGTTGCCACATGGAATTTGCATTTAATTGTCTTGCAGTTCTTCATTACCTGGGCTGTAATTGCTGCCCGAGGATTTTGTTCAGGGAAATAAAATACACTGTACAAAATTTGTCCAGGTTGGAGGAAGGACAGCAGCACTCAGCCCCCTGCAGCTTTCACAGACTGAAGATCTGTGTTTCAACTGGATATTAATGTTATTTTCCAAGAGAAGGAACTGCAAGGGCACTAAAATCTCTATTGAAAAATGTTAGAAATAGTAGCTGAAAGCTGTAAATATCTCAGTGATGGGATTATTATTATTTCTCTGGGGTATAGCTGAGGGTTTTGGTAAAAAAGGTAGTTTCTAGTTTCTGCTTGGGATTTTTAGACTGGTGTTTCTGCTGTGCCATTGCTGTTACCAAGGCAGTTAAAGCAAAGCTTTGGAGCTCCTGCTCTCAGTGTTTGGCTGTGCAATAGCTGAAGTGTGAGGGCTCTGCAGCAGAGTCCTGCTGGACATTTTAATCCTGCAATTCCTGACTCCAGCATGATTTTGTGGAGAATTCAGGCTTAAGGCTTCCATGGGAGAAGGGACTTGGTGCCTGGTGAAGCTCCTGCTTGCTGGAGCTGCACAGCAGCTTGTGCAGAGCTCAGCAATGGTGTTTGTTGCCTCGGGAGTGTAAAGGCCAAACAAAGGCAGAGGAGGCAGCAGAATCCTCATGTTCACGAGGCTCCCTAAAAATTGGAGCTCCACTGCATTGATCACATTTGTGCACAGCAGCTGCTGGGGTGTGTTTGTGAGCTCTGCTGAACCTTTCAGGGTTTAAAAGTGTTACTAAAAGGAATTTATGCCCTGGAACTCCTGATTTGTTGTGTTCCCCAGGTACCAGCGCCGTGTCCAGTGGGCTAAAAGCGTCCTGCAGGAGCAAGGGCTCGACGACTGCTCTGTTACCAAAATCCTGGACAATTACACCAAACCCCTGGGGCTGCCCCTCTCTAAAGGGGATGGGGCTGAACAAACTGGGGACAGCTGCCCAAACACACAAAATACAGACCTTCACAAGCAATCTGCTGGCCATGAGGATGCTGAGGGTCAGAATGGGAGCTCCGAGAAGGAAGGGGATGCAGCCATGGATCCTGGGAGCAGCTCCAAGGAGCAGGAACGAGGGGATTCCAGAGAAATGGCTGCAGGGTCCTGCCAGAGGGACTCTCCTGTGCACTGTGGCTGTGAGGTGAAGCAGAGCCCTGAGCAAAGGGCTTGGGAGGGGATGGACTCAAGGGAATGTGCTCCAGAATATGTGCTGGTGCAAGAGGAGGAAGAAGGAGGCTCCTGTCCTGAAGATGACTCCACTCATGCACAAGGGAATGTAAGAAAAAGGAAGATCTTAATCTTTTGGAAAAAGCTACTTTCAGAATTCAGTATTTTTTGCAGTTTAACATTTTAGTAATACAGTCAATTTTTCTTGTAGCTTGTCAAGAAGGAAGTGTTAGTATGCAGAAAAAACCCATTTAGGATTTTTGAGTACTTACAACTCAGCTTGGAAGAGGTATGTGTCAAGTACAGTGCAAGTTGGTTTGCTTTTAGTCTGGAAAAGTAAATATTAATCTGTGTTACAATGTCATTTAATACCTTTTTCTAAAGTACAGGGCCCTCCTGTGTCTCCTAAGTACTTGGATTGTCTTTGTCATTAAACTTAGCTTTGATAGCCTCTGATAATTACATTAGATGGTTAAAAAATAGTAAGGGTCCAATCCCATCTGCTTTAGATGAGCAATCCCACTGACAGAGAGACCAGTGACAAAACTTAAATATAGAAATACCAAGAATGCAACAGTTTTTTGAGTCCTGTTTCAATTGTGCTTCTTCTAAATATATTCATGTGTTAGTTTTAACACCTTGCCTTCAGCAGGGATGACGTTGGGACTCTTGTATTAAATTAATTAATTAAGTCTTTGTTCTTGCAAGGCTTTGCATATAAACCACAGGAGGAATGTGGCTATCAGTTAAACTTACTCTGTTTGTTTTTTCAGGCTTTTTTCTTGGTGTATGCCCTGGGATGTTTAAGTATTTATTATGGTGAGGTAAGAGATTGGATTAATTTTGGATTACTGGGGATGCTGTTTGGATATGGTTTGGCCTGAAGTCTTACCTGTATGGGAGTGATTTATGCTGCTAATTCTAGAGAAGGAATAGCAAACAGAGTAATTGGGAAGTTTTTCTTACAAGTAATGGTGTTTCTGTTCAGAAAATACAGGTCTGAAAGCTTAAAGTTTACCAAGACAAATCTAATTAAGCAGCCTTTCTGTAGAGAAAGGATTTTTGTTGTAACTTAGGCAGGAAATATGGGAGAAATAATATGGGAATAGTCTCACCTTAAATGGCAAAATTCCTTGGAGTTTTAAGCATTAATTCTATCAAGCTGTTACTCATGTAATGACAATAATTCAAACCTGTGCTTTTAGTTTAAGATTTATCAGCCTACACTTTAAACAAGGGTGTTATGGGACTGATTATGAAATAACTAAAAGACCCACTAAATGGAGCAACAGGTTTCTGTCTTGAATTTAGAGATTTGGTATTTTATTGCCTGCAGCTCCTGCTCTGTGCAGCAGACTGTGGTATGTGCTGTTCGGCTGTTGTGATATTTGCTATTTGGCTGTACTGCTGTGTGTAGTAGAGCAGAACTGTTTTCTCTCAGTGCAGTGACCTTGTGTGTGTTTTCCAGGAGCCCCTGAGCATTGTGAAGCTGTGGGAAGTGTTCAGTGAGGTGAAGCCTGATTTCAAAACCACCTACATGGCCTATCACTACTTCCGAGGCAAGGGCTGGGTGCCCAAGGTGGGGCTGAAGTATGGCACAGATCTCTGTGAGTATCTCCCCAAAAATGGCATCACTTCCATCACTCCTCCTCCAGGCAAGGCAAAACTCCAGGGCCAGGCAGGAATTCACCAATGAGAATTCACCAAATGAGTCTTGAATCCTGCAGGACTGGAGCAGCCTTTACTACTTGCAGTTGGCAAAAGACATTTGGGGTTAGCTGTGAAGTTGGGGTGTCAGTGGAAAGGGATATCCCCTATCCAGTAGGTGAAGAGAGAGCTTGGAAGGTTTTGTTTTGCTTCATGAGGTTCATAATTCCTGCAGGATTGCACTGAAATTCCCAAGTTTCTCTGTCCCTTTCTAAACGCATCTTCTGCAGTGTTAATGTGACAGTTTCTTGAATAAGAGGTTTGAATCCAGATCCCAATTCACACCAAAGTTCATGCACCTCATTCATCCCATTTAATAGAAGCTGGACTTCTGCTGAATTTACTGCTAAGACTGTTTCTCTAGCTGTTTTGGTTTTTTTTGAGGGAGAGGGAGAAGGGACTTTTTTAATTAATGATTGGGGGTTTAATATTACAGAAGTAATTAGTGCTGTCCTTGCTAAGTAATCCAAGAACTCCCATTTAGCTCATGTCAACATAAACAGTGCAGTAATGCCTGTTATTACAGTAGAATGTGCATTAAATGAAGATATTTTTTAATGTGTGCAACCAGCAGGTGGTTTAATGATGCTGAGGTGGTTTCAGAGTTTGGGGGTTGTGCTGAGCAAGTCCTTTAGATCAGATCAGTGTGTAGCTCTGCCTGAATTCATCCTCACTGTTCTGTCTGGGGTTTTTGGGGCTTTGCTGTTCATCACCTGTGAAAAATTGATATCAGTTCATTCCCTACTCATTCCTGTTCTGGCCTGAAGCTGTTGTTTAGTCACTGCCTGTGGGTTTGTGCCAGGCAAAGAAAGGGGAGTCATTTAGGGTTAGTAGGAATTCTGCTTTACTCCTGAGCTTCCTGTTCTTTGGCAGCACCTTTGGAGAGCTGATATCACCACAGCTGTTTGTAAAGGACAGTTTTCCAGTCCTGGTTGTCATTGGCAGAAGTGCTGCTCATCCCTTTCCTGCCAAGGTCTGTGGTACCCAGCTGTGTGAGAAAAGCTCTGACAGTTAAAACAAACCTCCTCGTAACAGCTCTTGGCAAAGGGAAGACAGGCAATGGAAACATTTGACTTGGTTCAGTCCAAAGTCTTGTGTAGGGTCTGGTGGACAGTATTTCATCACTTGTACCCTGTGCCTCTCCTGAAACTTGGGGAAATGCTTCTTTGGAACAGAAATTCCATGCCTTACTGTGGTATTTTATCTGTACTCCAGTGGCTCAGCTGCTGTTGTAGATACAGTGTCAAATGCATGAGTAGTTGCAGAAAAATTCCATCCTAAACTTCCCTGCAGCAGTTGCTAATTCCTCTGGTTCTTCTGCTTTACCTCTGCCCTGCCCTGAGTCACTCTGCTGCTCTTCCCTCTCCCCACTTGCTGGGACAACCTAATTCTGAGCAGAATTCAGAAGAGTTGAAGTTTTGTGTAGTTAAAATTTACACAACATTTCATAATATTTATGGACCTGGTATTAAATTTGTATTGAAACTCTGATCTAACTGTGGTGTTTCTCTTTCATTTCAGTGCTGTATCGAAAAGGACCTCCCTTCTACCATGCCAGGTTTGACACTCACGTTTCTGACTAATTTCTTTGCTTCAAATTAAATTTCACTCACACCAATTCAGCATCTTCACTGGTCAAGCCCATATTCATCACTCAAAATATGTTGCCAGCTGTGTTCACACTGGGAATGTGAAAATCCTTTCAGCAGAGTACTGAATGGCACAATTTCTTTGATTCTTAATAACAGGCATTAAAAATTACAAGTTGCAGTGAGCACATTTAGTACTCATACGATGATGCACTCAGGAAAATAATTGGATTTAGTAATACTGACTGAGAAAAATTTATGGTCTGGGTAATTTATATAATTTGGGGGAACTTTTAAGGGGTGAAAATTGTCTTTATTTGTTGGCTAGTCAGGCTGAGCTCCTAGATAATAAATTGGTTATAAATGTCAGCTTGGCATTAACAAAGAGAATGCTACAAACATCAGGAGAAGGGTGGGGAGGGAAGGTGCCATTGGGCATTTCCACAACTTCAGTATTTCTCCTCTTCTCCTTAGAGAAAAAGATTCAATTTCACAACTTGCTACCTGCAAGCTGGCAGATAGTTTAATGCCAGTTTTTAGCCTCTAGCTCTTGCATTTTCTTCATAAAAAGGAAATTTCCTTTCTGTGAACTGTCCTGCCTGCTGTTTTTTCCAGTTACTCTGTCATTGCTGAGCTGGTGGATGATAATTATGAAGGTTCCCTTCGCAGACCCCTCAGCTGGATGTCCCTGTCTGGGCTGAACAGAACAACTGCAAATGCTTCTAAGGTAAAAGTGCTATGGTAAAAACAGCTTTGGAATGATAAATGTGCAGCTTGGCTCCAAAGGGCAGAGACTTGGAGTGAGGCTGGCAAGAGAATCCTCCTGCTGAACATGTTGGGCTGCAGGAGGGAAACAAGTTTGTTTTGTCAATATCCAGGTGAATCCTGGAAGAATTATTATTAAATAATCATTATTAAAGCTCTGCCACCTGTAGAAATGGTCAAAGTTGTGTGAGGAACAGAAGACCTGAGGGATACTTGTGTCCTGATTGCCACTTCTGTTTTGAAAGCCCTTTCCATCTCCCAGGATTTCCTTTTGAGCAGTGAGACTGAAATTTCCATGAGATTTCTGTGTGCTAGAGCTTCACAGTGCTTCCATAATCCATAGAAATTCCTGTGTTTCCTGGCTGCCCCCAGGAGCTCATGCTCTGCTATCTGATCAGACCTTCTGACATGACTGCAGAGGAGATGTCAACCCCAGAGTGTATGAAGAGAATCAAGGTTCAGGTGAGTGGTTCCTGCTTTTTTGCAGCTCATTGGAAGAACTGTCCATTGTTCTTTGGCTTGATTGGGGTTTTGCGCACTTGGCTGCAATAAAATTAAATTCCTTCATGCCCCAAATCATGAGAAGTGCCTTGCAGGCTTGCTAAAAACTTAAAATCTCCTAATCTGAATTTGAATGTTGCTGATACTGTGCATGTAAGCATTTGCATGGGGAAATAGGGATACCTGTGAAGATGGCAGGGCTAAGATAAGTTCCAAAATAAAGGGGGAAATGTGTGAGAGTTCAGCTCACTTCAGGAGCAAATAGTCATCTACTGAAATTTCTAAAAAGTCACGTAATACACATCAGTTTTACAGACCTAATCCCCATCTCTCACTGATTATCTGTAGCTTTGGCATTTTTTTTCCATAATAATTGCTGGGGTTTATTTCAGGAACTGATCGTGACTCGTTGGGTTTCTTCCCGTGAGCGCAGTGAACAAGATGAATTTTAACTGACTGCATGAGAAAAACTCACTTTTTAAAAACCACTTCTCCTTGTTTTTTATCTAATCTCATCACGAACTGTTGCTTCAGAACAGTTCCTACCAACATAGTCATTTGGTGTGTGTATAAATGCTATTTAAAATGAGGTGTACCACGTTTACTGCAGAGAATGTTGTACTGTAAAATGTAACTGAGCAGCTGAAAGGGAAAAAATGAAAGCTGTGTCCCAACTCCAAATATTAAAATAAAATTAAAAAAAGATCAAAAGGTGTATGTTTGCGTGGTGGCTACACTGCAGTCATTAGGAACAGTATTTTTAATATTATGGCAGGTGGAGGCATTAGAATGGGCACTGCAGAGCCACTGGTCTGAATCCTGAGTGTCTGCTACAAAACCAGAGCAATGAGGCATCAAACAGTTTGCTGGGAATACCTGTTCAGAGCTGGGGACTGTAAAGCTAACTCTGTTTTGTAGCTCAGCACAGGGTTCTGCATTTCTGCAGAGAGTCCTCAAATGCAACGGCTAAAACCCTGCAGTAATGACAGTGAGTCAAATTATTTTTCTGTGGTACTGATTCATTCTTCAACCAAAACCTGACTTCACAGTCTTGGTGCAATTGCACAAATTTGGATTTGGAGAGAGGTTTGGTTGATGCAATTGGACCCTGGAACTTGTTGGCTTATTTTCACAATCACAGCTCAGAACTGAGGAACTCTTCCCAGAATGTGCAATGATTTAAATCGACTCTGGGGCCTCATCAGGTGTTGGGCACCTTTCCCCATGTGGGTGAGATGTCTTTGTTTCCTTGGGATTTGCAGCTTCACATTCAGGCATCTGAATTCCACCTTGGCTTCTTTCCTTGACCATGCAGTTCAGAATGGAAAAAGAAACACGACTGGCAAAGAGGCTGGATTTATTTGTTGTTATATTTATTAGTAATGAAAGGAAAGGAAAATAACAGTGACTGCAGTCAGTCAGGGATTGGGGATTTCAGCAGCACAGGAGTACATGTTCCCTTTTTTTCACTCATCAGTAAACAAATGGGACAAGAAGAAAACATTTTGGTTTGCTACAGCTGAAGTCACCACAGTTCATTTGTAAAGCCTTTAATTCCACAGCAGTTCTGATTTGTGGTGTGAAGGGTCTTTGCAGAAGAGCACACAGTGAATGTTAAATCAGAAAACATTTTTCTGTAGGAACAGTTCCCACAGAAATTCTCTGTAGTGTGTACATTGTATGTGTGTTACTTCACTCAAATGCACAAGCTCAGTATCCTGATCCTTTCCTGAGGTGCAGGGTGAAGTTAATGATGTTTTTAATTCCATTCAACCTTAAACCCTGAGATGTGGAGCCTTAACCCTTCCTTTCCCTGCTGCCAGTGCTTCAATCCAGCAAGCTGTCATTTCCAGCCCCGCTGTCCTGCTCTGGCTCAGGCAGAGGCACGATGTAGACGTCTCTGTGTGCCAGCTCCTGGTGCAGGGTGAGGTATCTGGAGGCCTCCCTGGTGTGTGGGATCAGGAACCTCTCAGTGAACTGGCCTTTGCTCAGGGCTCCCTGGCCCCGGGCCAGCCGCATGCGGTTGATGAAGGCCAAAGCGAAGGTGTAGCAGTTGTGCTGCTCCTCCTCATACCTGGGGAAACACCTCCTCAGCAAGGGCACTCTGCAGGCATTGCCACTCATAGGGGAATGTTTACTCAGGGAAAGCTCTCCCCCCAATGCCAGTGTTTAAATAGATTCAGTTCATCACAAGCAGCACTTCCCAGCCAGGGGTACCAGGAACTCTGAGCAGAAAAACCAGGAGGCCTGCAAGACTTGGCAAAAATGAGTTCTTAGTTTTTTATATTTATTTGGCTTTTACCTTGTTAACTTTTGCTCTTTCACCTATTGTTACCAACTCCTTCCTGCAGCCCCAGAGCTCACTCTGTGTGTGGAACTCATTTAAAATCCAGCTCCTTCTATCAGTGATGTCCTGGTACAGTTTTTTTACAGTTGCCAGTCAAACCCCAGTGGCAGTGATTGGTGCCAGTTGTGCAAGGACAGAAATGCTGCTGGAACAGGAGTCACAACCACTTAAATGTCCTTGCCTTTTGCCTTTTCCCCTGCTCCCCTGCCCCAGGAGCACACAGCCCTCACCTGTTTCCTGACGCATTTCTGACATTGCCCCAACTGTCTCACGTGGGTCACTCATTTATTCCATTCCCTACCACACTGCCCTGCATCTTCCCCTTTCCCTGTGCAGCTGCATTTCCTACAGCCCTGCCCAGACCCTGTTTGCCATCTGCCTCATGCTCAGCCTGCTTCTGCAGCTGCCCCACCCTGTGTCCTTTGTCCCTTGTCCCCAGCCCTGTGACCCATCCCTTGCCTTGTGCTCTCAGTGGCTCTCAGGGAATCTCTGCGAGGTTTCCCTGCCCGCCCTGGGGATTTACAGGGGGTTTCTGCAAGGTGTGTGGGGATGAAAAGTGACCCTGAGCCCAGCTCAGCAGGGCTCACTGTTCCCTTCAAACCTCTCCTGGTTTATTCAGGGTGTTTCTTACTCCTGTGTGGGAATCAAGCTTAGTTTGTCCTCTTTGGGAAGTGCATCTTTGTATCCTGACAAGCAAAACCAGCCCCTGTCAGTAATTTTAGATACTGTTGGTCCCAGCTGTTCTCTACTATTCTTCAGTAAATTAAAAGCCACCAAGAAAATCAGAATTAGGCTTGGCTGGAACCCATACGAGTTACAGGATTAGTTTAGTGCAGTTCCTGGCCATTGAAAAAATAAGCAGAGGATTTAATTAAAAGAGGTCAGTTTTCAGTTCAGTGGTCACTGGTCTGATTGTGGGAAAAGTAGGTCACTGTGTCAGGAGGTGGCAGATGGAAACCAAAGAAAAGCTTGGAGAAGGGATGCACACCAGTGATTTTTTGGTGTTAAGTCAATTTTAGTGTTACTGTTAAAGTATCATAAATCCTGTTGCCTTTACAAGTTCTGCAAACATCTAAAAATTCTAAATCAAATTTTCCATCTTCTGGTCTAACGTATGATCCCTGAGATTTTACAGTTAGCACATACACAATTGCTAAAAATGCATTTGTTTCGATGGGTTTTTTTCTTTTATATTAAGGTTACATTCATTCAGTTAGACCCAGGCAGGCTCTGTCACAGCTGCTGTTACTGAGGGACAATCCCAGGACTGGGGTTTTCCTGGAAAGCTGCTCTGTCCCCAGAAGAGCTGGAAATCAGCCTGGTTTCCCATTTCTCCCCAGTGACAACAAAAGCATCATCTGGATGTCAGACCTGGGCAAGAATCCCACCACTGTGCTCAGCCTTTAAGTGCAAATACACCTCAAACTGCTGAAACCTAGAAAAATAATTATGGAATTGTGCCTGCACTTGTGTACTCAGCAGCAAGTAATGTTTCATTAAATTGGGGGTTTAATGCAAAATTCCCTAGAGCCACCTTTTGTTTTAGAGCTTTCAGGCTCCATCAGATGAGTAAAAATTCAGAACACTGTCTAGCCAGGGCAGGCTGGGGGTGATCAGGAGTGTGTGTCCTGAAGGAACACCAGGCTCTGATGACCCACAAACTTTGTGCTGTCCAAGAGGGACCATCCCAGATTAAACACACCCCATACTGTTAAACTACACACCTGTGAGGGAGCCAGGCCTCTTCCAAGGCAAATTCCTCCAGGAGGTTGTCCCACTGCTGCAGGAGCTCAGCCATGTCGGGCTGCACCAGGGGGATGCTGATGCACTGCTCCCAGCCCCTGTCAGCCCTGTGCACTCCCTCCTGGTCATAGCTGTACACCACACCTGCAAACACACACCATGGGGTCATGGGGGAACACACACTGAGCCCTTCTGGGGTTTTTCTGTGACTTAACTTCCCATCAGCCAAGGAGGAAATGCAGTCCTGGCTTCCAGCAAAAACCTGGTCTCATTTGCACGGCGTGGGTTGAAAAGAAGTTTTGCTCTTTTGATAATCAGAGCGACTTAAGGACAATCAGGCTTCATTTTTAACCCCCAAGTTAGACTGTATTAAATCTACATTGGAAATCATATTTTTAGCGTGGGCCTACTCTAGGGAGAACCCAATAGGAATTTTTAATGTGGCTTTTGAAAATGTTTTTTAATTAGGAGTATTTTTAGAATTAGCAAAAACTGTGTTTAGCTCCAAATTTCCTGTAAATCCTTTACAGCCTTTCATTCCAGGAGTGGAAGGCACCTCTTTATTCTATTCCATTCAGTGCCTGTTTAATCCGTTCAGGGGCATGGATTTGCTCTGCAGCTCTGCTGCAAGGTGAGATAAACTCTGAATGACCCAATCCTGGAACATTCCGAGCTGGAACTGCCGTGGCAGCACGGGTGGCAGCTGGGGTGGCTCGAGGGGACACAGGGCTGAGCTGGCACTGCCTGGCAGGGACCCCGGGGGGCTGTTACCCTTGGAATCGGTGATCCCGACGTGCAGGTCCGAGTGCCCGTCGTAGCCCCTGGAAGAGGAGCAGAGGGGCAAATGAGGGACAGGAATGGCCCTGCGGGAATAGCCCTGCGGGAATAGCCCTGCGGGAATGGCCTTGCGGGAATAGCCCTGCACGGCCTGCCTGCGACAGGCAGCACTTCCCATCTGCTCGGCCTGCCGTGCGGCTCAGGGAACTCCCTGCGCACCTGGGAAAGGCGATTCCATTCCGGGAACGGCTGTCATCCCTGTCCCTGCCCGGCCCGACTCCCATCCTTCCCCCTTCCCTGCCCTTCCCATTTCATTTGCTTCCCCTTTCCCTTCCCTTTTGCCTTTCCCTGCCTTTCCCGCTCCCTTCCCCATCCCATTCCCCTGCTCTTTTGCCCCCCATTCCCTCCCCGTGCCCTCCCTTTTCCCCATCCCATTCCCCTGCTCTTTTCCCTCCCTTTTCCCCTCCCATTCCCCTGCTCTTTTCCCTCCCATTCCCTCCCTTTCCCGCCCTCTCCCCTCAGTCCCCTCCCCGCTCCCGCAGCGCCCCCTGGCGGTTACTCCAGGAAGGTGCCCTGGGTGGGCCTGATGAGGAAGGCTCGGGGCTGCCCGTGGCCGTGCCGGAAGGGGCACGGCAGGCGGACAGGCGCGGCGGACAGCCCGGCGGCTCGCAAGTCCCCTCCGCACGCGGGGCAGCGCGGCGGCGCGCGGCGGCAGTACAGGAGCGCGCGGCAGTGGCGCACGCGCAGCACCGCCATGGCCCGGCGCGGCGGCGGAAAGCGTCCGGCCGGGAACAGAGCCGCGGGCAAGGGGCGGAGCCACGGCCACGCCCCCCAGCCCCGCGGAACCTCCGTGCGCGGCGGGAGGAGCCGGCCGGGCCCGGCAGTGCAGCGCCACGATGAGCACCAAGCAGGTGACGTGCAGGTGAGCGCGGTGCGGCCGGGCCCGGAGCCCTCAGAGCCCTCACACCGCCCGGCCGGGCCCGGAGCCCTCAGAGCCCTCAGAGCCCTCACACCGCCCGGCCGGGCCCGGAGCCCTCAGAGCCCTCACACCGCCCGGCCGGGCCCGGAGCCCTCAGAGCCCTCACACCGCCCGGCCGGGCCCGGAGCCCTCAGAGCCCTCACACCGCCCGGCCGGGCCCGGAGCCCTCAGAGCCCTCAGAGCCCTCACACCGCCCGGCCGGGCCCGGAGCCCTCAGAGCCCCACCGCCCGGGCCCGAGCCTCAGAGCCCTCACACCGCCCGGCCGGGCCCGGAGCCCTCAGAGCCCTCACACCGCCCGGCCGGGCCCGGAGCCCTCAGAGCCCTCACACCGCCCGGCCGGGCCCGGAGCCCTCAGAGCCCTCACACCGCCCGGCCGGGCCCGGAGCCCTCAGAGCCCTCAGAGCCCTCACACCGCCCGGCCGGGCCCGGAGCCCTCAGAGCCCTCACACCGCCCGGCCGGGCCCGGAGCCCTCAGAGCCCTCACACCGCCCGGCCGGGCCCGGAGCCCTCAGAGCCCTCACACCGCCCGGCCGGGCCCGGAGCCCTCAGAGCCCTCAGAGCCCTCACACCGCCCGGCCGGGCTCAGAGACCTCACGCCTCCCTCACGCCTCCCTCACGTCCCGCTCACAACCCCCACATCCCACTCACAGCACGCCTCACACCCCTCCCGCAAACCCTCCTCTCACCCCCCCTTCGCCATCCCCCCACATTTTCCCTTCTCACATTCCCCCTTATCCCCCCTTACACACACACCTCACTCCCCACCTCATATCCCCTCGCCTCCCCTCAGAGCCCCTCAGTCCCCTCACACTCCCCAGCAACCCCGCTCCACACCTCCCTCACACACCCCCTCACCCTCGCAGCTCCCCTCACGCAGCACCCCCACTCCCCCAGAGCCGTGCGGGGTCTGCCCCTGCCGAGCGGGAGGTCGCGGATGCCGCTGGGGCAGCGCCGGCCGCATCGGCCCCCGGAGGCTGCCCGGGGTCCCGCGGGGTGCCAGGGGAACAAGCGAGCTCCAGCGTGGAAACAGCATGGAAAGGCTTCTCCAAGTCTCCTCGGGGAAGTGTTGCTGGCTGAAAGGGCAATCAGACGATAGAAGGGCTTCCCGAGGAGGTTTGGAGTGCCCATCCCTGGAGGGGGGCAGGGAACGCCTGGAGTGCTCTGGGCTGGGGGACAGGGTCACAGTTTGGACTCCACGGTCTGGGAGGGCTTTTCCAACCTGAATGATTCCGTGAGAAAACGAAACCATTCCTGCTGCCAGCAGTGCCTGCTCTGACGGGCTGTGTCTCTCCACAGGTACTACTTGCAGGGCGTGTGTCGGGAGGGAAGCAAGTGCCTGTTCTCCCATGATTTGTCTACCAGCAAATCCTCCACCATCTGCAAGTACTACCAAAAGGGGCAGTGTGCCTACGGTGCCCGCTGCAGGTAAACCCCTCTGTGTGCTCCGGCAGGGCAAGAGAGCTCATGTCCTGTCAGCTGTGCACCCAGGGCTGGCACAGAGCAAGGACACAGGACAAAGGCAATTATTAATTTGTTAAATATGACTTCTGCCAGAGCCAGAAGTGAAGTTTTGCTTCGACTCAGTTTCAGCAGTTGTTTTGCTCTGTAGAAATTGAACTTTGGGTTTAATGTGTGTTTGCCATCCAGCTCTTGCAGTCAGAGCTGCAGGTGCACGTGGAATAGGCATGGAGAGGCTGGAAGCTCCCAGTGCAGCTCTGAGCCATCCACTGCACAATTTTGGGGACTTGCAGCTCTGCCTCAGAGCAAAATTCCCTCACCATGCCCTCCTGGGTTGGTGGGAAGGCTGAGCAGTTGCACAGCATTCCCTGGAGTCTCCAGGTTAAAACTCCCCGAGGAATGCTCTAGGGAATGCTGTGCATTGGTTGGTGTTGGTGCACTGGGCCATCAGGGGTGTGCCACAGGCCAGCCCCTGGCTCCCTCCTGGAGGAGTTCCCTGGTGGGTGGGTGAGAGGCCTGTGTCTCACCTTGGAGTTCCCTCCTTGCCTCTTGCATGTGCCAGACTGGGATCAGGGGTTGGGCATCAGTGACTCCTGCAGCTTCCATCAGCTGCTCACGAGTAATGAATGTTGTGGGATGGGGCTGAGTTACTCACAGTGACCACAGAGTGATGACTGCAGACTTTGTGTTGTTTTCCAGCAGTTTTGCTGGAATTTGGGCACTTGGTGCACATGTCTGTGGGCATGTACAGGACCAGAAACAGAGATGGGGAATATTTCCGTTCCCATGAAAAATACAGTAGCATTTGGGTATGTGCATGGCTCTGCTGCAGCAGCCCCTTTACTTCCCTGGTTGCTCCTGCTCTGCTGCTGGCGTGTTTCCATGGTTCCACTGGATGTTAGGGATCCTTTCAGGGAGCAGCTGTGGGTTTGGTTTGTCCTTGTTGGGCAGGGGCAGGGTCCCGCCCCGTGCCGAGCCCTGATCCCGGTTTTCCTGCGGCAGGTATGACCACGTGAGGCTCCCGGCGCCGGGCGGAGCCGCAGCCCCCCCGCCGCCCCCCGCGGCCCCGGCCAGCCCCCGGCAGCCCCCCGAGCACGGCCCCGGAGCCACGCGCAGCAAGAGGGAGAAGAGGACGCTGGTGCTCAGGGACAGGAGTGAGTGGGAGGCTGCCCTGCCCATCCGTGGGGCTGCGGGGAGGGAGGTGGTGTCTCTGCTGGGATTATCTGAGTTTCACGGCCAGCTGGAGGGGTGCTGCCAGAGCTCCCACCCCGCAGAGCCTCCTGCCTGGAGACACTCTGCCTGGCAGTCCCTTTCAATGCCTGTGTGCAGGGTCTGGCTTCCATTCTGTCCCCTGAGGGATAGGGAGTGTTTTGTCCACCCTGACAGGAAAATGGAGTGAGGGGGATGTCAGGCTCTGCTCCCAGACAATCAGCAGCAGGACAAGAGGAAATATTCTCAAGCCAGGGGAGGTTCAGGGTGGACATCAGGAGGAGTTCCTTCTTGGAAAGGGTGGTCAGGCATTGGAAGGGAGTTTCCATCCCTGGAGGTGTCCAAGGAACACCTAGATGTGAGTGTGGAACACCCAGTGCTCTGGGCTGGGTGACAAGGTGGGGATTGGTCACAGGTTGGACTTGCTATTGGAGGCCTTTTCCAGCCTTAATGATTCTGTGAATTTTTAGTGTATTTGTATGGAGAAAACACCTTTGTTGTTGTGGTTGAACTTTTCAGTAGGTAATTTGGGAAAAGTCCTGTGATTTGTGAGCAGAAGGGCTTAGAGATGAGACTTCATTGAAAGGAAAACTAAATGAGGAGAGAGAGGAGCTGGAGCTGGTGTTGAATGCCTGTGCTTGTCCCTGCCCAGATCTGTGCGGCTCGAGCGAAGAGAAGCAGCGGCCCAGTGCTCCCAGTGCCCCCAGTGCCATGCCGTGCTGCAGTGAGCCTGCTGACAGCCTGGAGAGCAAGCCCCATTCCTACCTGGAAGCCATCTGCAGCGGCCTGGAGGAGCCAGGGCCAGCCCCCTGCCCCGGGGAGGGGGAGCAGCTGTGTCCCTATGCTGCCGCCGGCACGTGTCACTTCGGGGAGCGCTGCCTCTACCTGCACGGGGACCTGTGTGAGATCTGCGGCCTGCAGGTGCTGCACCCCTTCGACCAGGAGCAGAGGAAAGCCCACGAGATGGTAAAGAGGGAACTGAGCCATTTGCTCTGCTCAGGGCAGGCTTTGGGCTGGCTGAAGTGTAGAAGAGCCTGTTCCAAAGAGCTTTTGTTTTACTGCTTGTCTAGCCACACAATGGTTCTGAGAGTGGTCTGCTCAAGCGTCTGGGGCTGAATTGGCAATGATACTGCAGGTAGCAGCTTGAGGTTTTTCCCATTTCATCCTCCTCAGAGACTGGCCTGCAGCCTTCTCCCACAACACCCTGGAAGTCTCCCAGGAGAATGTCTTTTGGAGGTCTTCGAGTGAGTCATCAGCTCACCTTGCAGTGCTGTGGGAGTGTGAATGGGTTGTGGATTGTCACTGCTGGGATGAGAAGTGCTGGAGGAAAGCCTGAAATAAGAGACTAATTCCTTAATTGGCTAAAAATTAGGCTCTGGTGAATGAATGTAGCCTTAATTATAATCAGAGGAACACCTTGAGTGTGGTACCTATTCAGTGAGATGTTTTTTGTTTGAAGCATCAAATAATTCAATACCTGTTCCATGACAGAGATGCAGAAAGGGGTGAATGAAGCATCTTTATTTCTGACAGATGAGAGGACATTAAAGACTGAAATATCTGATTGAATTTAATGTTCTTCAAATTAAACTATGACAGTGGCAGGTAGGAATGATGACCTTAATGAGTGTTCCATGTTCTCCCTGCAGTAGATGCTTCCCACAGGGCCTTTAGTTGGACAGGCTGGCAGGTGGGCTGCACTCACAGTGCTCTCTCTCCCGTGACAGATGTGCATGGCAACGTTTGAGCACGACATGGAGAGGGCCTTTGCCTTCCAGGCCAGCCAGGACAAGGTGTGCAGCATCTGCATGGAGGTGGTGTATGAGAAACCCTCAGCCTCGGAGAGGAGGTTTGGGATCCTGTCCAACTGCAACCACACGTACTGCCTGTCCTGCATCCGCCAGTGGAGATGTGCCAAGCAGTTTGAGAACCCCATCATCAAGTGAGTGCTGGCAGAGGGGAGTGAGCCTGCTCACCAGGGAGCCTGGAGCTGCAGATACTAACAGAGCTGGGAAAGTCCTGCTCCAGGTGCTGGCCAGGCCCAGGACTGGGCTGTGAGAGTTGCCTCCACGAGCAGCTGGATGCACTGGGTGTCCTTTGGTAATAGTTCCTCCATGGGGAGTTTGGCCTGTGGCAGCTGAGCCCTCTCTGATTGTGTTGTCAGTGGGCAGAGTGGACTCTGGAACAGCTGGGACCTTGTAAAGCTCTGCCCCTTGCACTGACCTGTGTGCGAAACCAAGAACTTTTTTCCTATGTTTGGGCTTTGTTATGGGATTTTTCCCTAACTTACAGCTTACTCCAGGTAAATGTCCCACTAACCACACATTTATCTGTGTCTGAGTGAATGCCTTTGTTTTCTAGCTCAGTAAAAAATATATTCCAAACATGTTCTTCCTCAGATGGGAACATTTAAAACATCCACTTAGGGAAGTTTCCTTTTTTGAGCATCTCTCTCAAGTTACAAACATGGTAAAGAAAAGGTGGGAAATATTTTCAGTCTTCTGCCAAAACAGACTTTTCTGCACAACTTTGGAGTAAAAGTTTATTGTATTTCAGAAGGCTGAGACACTGAGTGTTTTTACAGAGTTTTGGCTTCCTGCTGCAGAGAATTCTGCACTCACAGAATGCAGTTTGTTTGTGCAGATTGAGGAAATCCCTGTTGCTTTTGTTTATGTCCAGAAACAAACACAAGCCCTGGGTGCCCTGAACGGGGTTATTCCAAGTGGAACTCCCAACAAATGCACACAAAAGTGCTGTGCTAAGGTGGGAGAAGGCGTCTGCTGCCTGAGGTGACAAACTTCCCACTGCCCATGGCAGATTTCTGGAGGGATTCAGTCTCTGGAGGTAACAGCATCTCTTTTGTCCTGCTCCTCAAGGTCCTGTCCCGAGTGCCGGGTGATCTCCGAGTTTGTCATCCCCAGTGTATACTGGGTGGAAGACCAGGAGAAGAAAAATGAGCTGATTGAAGCATTTAAGCAGGGAGTGGGGTAAGTTCAGGAACCACCCACACTTCTCGCATTGTTCTTTAGCTGCTCTAAGACTCTGTCAATTGCTGAGCCTTTATTTTTAAACTTAATGGAATTACAGACCATTCTACAGAGAGCTGCTCATCTCTGTTCACACTTCTGCTTAACTTCGTGGCTGTGTAATTGTAGTTCAGAAATTCAACCTCACTGTGCTCAGAAATGCTGAAGTTATTTCAGCTCACTTGCCAAAATTGGCTTTGTGTGACTCCTGTGGATCCCTCAGCCATAATTGCCTGGAAGGTTGTTGGTGACTGAGGAGAGGGAAAATGTAACAGTGGGATACAAATTCACAGGGCTTTTGTAATGTCTGCTGGAAATGGCAAATACTCCAGGAGTGCATTCCTTGTGCTGTCCAACAGCAATCAGGCTGGAATGTGTGAGGCCTGTGCTTCACAGAGCAGTGAGAAACTGCCCCTTCTCTCCTGCTCCCTCCTTGCAAGGTGAACAGGCAGAGCTGGGCTGGCAGTTTCCTCTTCAGCAGTTTTTCAGTGTAGAACAATCCAATCCGCAGATCCTGTGAGGATCCACCCTGTACCAAACTGCTGTGCAGCCAGGACGGCTTGGGGGACCAGCAGAGCTGAGGGAAACTTAAATTAACCAAGTATTGGCACAGACCTTTCAAAGCAGGTGAAGGGAGGAATTGGGTCACAAAAATATACTGGTAGGAAATGCAGGAGAAAACATCGGCTAGAAAAATTGTTCTTTGAACATCCTTCACTTTCCACATCTTAGAACAGTTCCGTTGTATTTGATTTATGATGCTTTTTAATGTGTTTTTTTTCCACTTCTAATGATTTTTGCCCTCTCTTTGGCTGCTTTCAGCTGGGGAATGGGAGGCCAAAGCTCTGGCTGTTACCAGGAGCATCACTGAAGCTGTGGGGACTGAACTGCCTCTCCTTCCCTTCCAGCTGCAGGCATTAACCCTCTCTCTTCTCATTAACCCAGGAAAAAGCCCTGCAAGTACTTTGAGCAAGGGAAGGGAACATGTCCCTTTGGAGGGAAGTGTCTTTATCTCCATGCTTATCCCGACGGGACGCGAGCTGAGCCTGAGAAACCCAGGAAACAGCTCAGCTCCGAGGGCACTGTGCGGGTAAGGAGTGCCCTGCTGTGCCCCAAACCTCCTCTTGGGGTCCCCTGAGCTGCTGGGGATGGTTTCTGCTATGCAGGACAAGTGCAAAAACCTCCTTTCAGTGTTCCTTGGGCAAAGGTTTGTTCCTGGGGGAGGGAGAAGGCGCCACTCAGTTAACTGCAAAATATTGTCACTGGTTTTTCAACCTTCTGTGACAAAGCTTTCCTCTCAGGAATCCTGCCTTTAAAGCTTTCACCCACAGTACTGACTGTGCTGTGCTAGCAGTGAGGGTAGCTGAAAAGGGTGAAAGTGGTGGTGGCTCTGCCCCAAGCCTGCCCTCAGCGCAGCCCAGCTGGGTTCGCTGCCTGTTCTGGGGCACGTGAGCCTGGCTGCCACCCTGAACTCAGCAGCACAAACCCAGCTTTGGGATCTCGACTTGTGCCTGGTTTTGAATGAGGCAGTGCCTGCCGAGGGCAGCACTGTGCCGGCTCTGGGGCTGGCTGGTGCTCAGGCAGCCTTTTCTCTCTTGCAGTTCTTCAACTCGGTGCGCCTGTGGGACTTTATCGAGGACAGGGAGAGCAGGAGCGCGCCCAGCACGGAGGACGAGGTCACGGAACTGGGGGAGCTCTTCATGCACCTCTCTGGGGCTGAGGAGGATCCCACTGCTGCCCCCTGAGGACACCCACAGCCCCTCTGAGCCCAGCAATGCAGCTATTTATTAGCCATGCTTTTACTCTCTCCAGCACAGGTAGAACAAATGTGCCCTGGTGGTGACTTGTGCAGTCCTGGTAAAGTTTTCAGATAGTTTTTATATGGCAAAAAAAAAAAAAAAAAAGACTAAAATATATTTTAAAAAAAATAAATTGGCTGCATGGAAAAAAATCCCTTAGTCCCAGGAAGGGTTTCTCCCTCTCTGGCCTAACATATGCTGTCTTGTGAGCAGAGTGGTAGTGTAAATCCAGGTCCAGTGAAAGCTTAAGCTGGTAAAAACTGTTGCTAAATAGAGTTTGGGTGCTTTTGGGTTTTTTTTCTCCACTAAACCAGCTAAATGTATAACTACAAAACCCACTGGGAATAATGGTCAGTGTAGGGTTTTCTCTTTAAACAGGAGCTGGTATGTTATACCTCAAATAGTTCCTGGAGTTCAGAGTAGTTTCCTGCACTCCTAGGGGAGTGTCTGGGGCTGCCAGGGCCTGGCTCTCAGTGTGCTGCCAGCTGAGTCTCTACCTGTTTTACACTAATTAAAGTGCACAGAGGCAGGAGTGGCTCTGGAGCACTTGCTGTGAAGCAAATGCAGCTGCACTGATTCCTAAACTCAGGCAGAGAACGCTGGTGGCACAGGGCAGAGCTGAACTGCATTTCCTGCACAAAGTGGAGCTTGGAAACTGCAGTGTGAGGGAGGTGTTGTCACTACTGCTGGCCAGTCCTGACCAGGAGTGGCTCTGCTGCTCCTCCAGTTGCCTTCTCCACAGCAAAGCCAGCAATGCTGAAGGCCCAGGAGGGGTGAGGGATTAATGCACATCTCTGCTGAGTTAACAGAATTGTTACTGAATTCTGCTTTTGTTAAAAATGTGATTTCTGTTTGTGTGGCCAAAGCAGTTTGATTGTGACATTTGATACCAGAAGTTAGTTCTGCTCAGTCATTTGTATTAATTTTGCAGTTAAAGCAAGAATTCAGTGTGCACACAAGTGAAATGGCTGCTGAGTAACAGCATGGACACACCTGAGTCAGAGCTGTCAGACTGACTCAGGGCCTTGCAAACCACTTGGGCTGAGAGTGAGACACTGACTGATCAGTGCTTGTAAATGTAAACAGAGCTTGGTTGCAATGGAAGGCAGGGATGGAGTGGTTTGGTTATTATCTGGGCTGGTGACACCAGGCTGGAAACAGCAGGAACCTTAATCTGGGATTCAACCATCTGTAAATGGCACCAAAGCAGCCACTCCAGGATTATCCATTCAGCTGCTGCTGGCATTTCTGGGTCAGGATGGTGACACTGCAGCTGGGAGAGGGAGAGCTCCTCCCCTCTGCCCTGCACTTCCCCACACTGACCCTGCCAGCTGTGCCCTCTGCTCTGACCTGGGAAATCCAACTTCTCCATCATGATTTCCCCCTGGAAGTTAATTTTTAGCAGAGCTCACTGCAGTCAGCCCTGGCTGTAGCAGTGTCTGTAAGAGACATCAACTCTCAGCTTCTCGATAAAACTGGCCCATGAAGGCTCCAGGGGAGCTCTTAAGTCCTGTCAGTGCAATTAGCCAGCACTAATTACAAAGGTGAAGGCAAATTATGCCTAAGCAAGATGTCATACACTAAGTGAATGTTCCAAGGGCACCCAAGCACCCTTTCTACCCCAAAATACTTCCACAGCCCTCACCCCCCACTGAAGCTCATCTCCATCTGCTCCTGCTCTTTTTTTTTTCTAGAAATACTGTCAGTCATACACCAAACAAACCAATGGAGAGGCTGTTCTCTACCTTAAACAAGACATTCCTGATTTACTTTGCCCCAAGAAGCCATGAATAAATAGTCTGAAATGAAAAAGATAACATGATTCTCAAAGCTACCTAGGGACTTAAAAAGTCTGAGTTTTTAAGTTCTACATTCAGCATACTTCATTTAATTGGACATCAAGTGCTGGCTAAAGTAAACCTATTTATCAAAAATATTTTATTTTTTCAAGAGACACAATCTGGTTTACAAAGCATGGGTTAATGGTTTCTTTTGGAAAATCTGAGTTAAAGTAAAAGCAGCTTACCAGTTCTGGTTGGTTTTTTTCTTGCCCCTTTTAAAGATTATAATGAAGTTAAAATTAGAGATAAATAATGTTTAGAGAGATGTGCAGCCAAAATATCAAGAATATTATTAAAAACCAGACAGAACTATATGGAACAGTCTCCTTCACGTCTCAATTTACTATTTAGGAAGCAAGGCTTACTGTCAATTATCACCTTAAGGGTTAATATTCCACCCTTCTTGTGTTCTGGAATACTCTGAGGACAAACTGGAGATTATTCCTGTGTCTGGCTCTCTTCCTTTTCACAGTAGTTTTGTGGGGTTTTGTTGCTGCAAAGCAGAAGCTGCAGTGGCTGTTTGGCATTCCAGGGAGAGCTGGACACAGGAATTGTCACAATCCACAGCAAAGGCATTTCCAGCAGCTTTGGGGTGGAGGTGACAGAGGTCACAGCCAGCCCCTGTCACCACTCCCTGCTGTGCACTCACGGAAAGGCAACATCATGAGGTGGCCTTCCATTCTTGCCCCTAACAACCATTCAGCCAAGACAAAATACTCACTTTCACCCTAATAAACAGGAGAAAACAGCAAACGGTGCAGGGGAGCAGCCTGAGAGCACAGCAGTGTGGGTGTCCAAAGCAGCTCTGCTGAAAGATCATTGCAGTAGGAGAAAAGTTGTCTTGTCATGGGACTGGAAATCTAGAGCTTGTTTTATCAAGTGTTTTTACTTGCACTGCTGTTATTTAAGAGTTACTTTTTAAAAATTATTCAGAATGTCACTTCCTGAGTTTTCCAAATGCAGATGTCCCAGTCAGAACTGTGGATGACTATGTTAAAATAATGACATTGAAATCTTAAACCTAAAATTTAATTTATTTTATTAAAATAAGATAATCAGAGGAACCTTGGCTTACAATAAATGCATTTTCTCAGGAGCAATAAAAACAAAATTAAAACCCAAATCAACAAGAAAAACTGTATATGCTCAGTTTCCTCTTGCTAGTGCATCTCTTGGACGACAGCTTGCGCTGGGATGCAGGAGATGGGAACATCCCTCAGCCTTTTCCAGCCCCAGCATTCCTCACTCCCCCCTGGCTGGGCTGCAGAACAGGTCCATAGTACCAAAGGCAGCTGGGAGGCTTTCAAGATGACCAAAGCAGGACTGGCTCACTTCCTTCTCTGAGCAGGACAATTCACAACAGATTCCATCCTTTTGCAAGAGTTTTTCTTCTATGTGCAAAACTATTGCAAAACTATTTTGTGTTGAATTAGCATTTGAACTTAATTCATTGGCTTGGTGAAGCTCTTAGGCAGGAGCTGATTTCCAGAGTTATTTCCTCTTCGCACTCCAGGCACAACTCCCCACGGTGAGGTGGCACTTGGGGCAGTCAGAGCACCAGAACAACATCCATCACCCATCCTCAGAGCCATCCTGGCTGTGGAAAACCCCCACTGAGCACACATCAGACCCAGCCAGAACCACTGCCAAAGAAACAGCCATCGCTTCTGGGAAGGGGAAAATAAGGCTCAAGTGCATCTATTAAAAAAATAGTAATAGATCTCTTGATTTGTAGTCTGTTACCTCTCCCAGAACAAGAGATGGTAGCAAAGGCAATGAGGAGCTGTGTCCCTGCAGGCTGAGAACTGCACAAATCCGTAGCAGCTTCTTTGTAGGCGTGGGACGCAGAAGATCTGCTGGCGCTGAGCCTGGGCACCGAGGCATGGTGGGAAGCACAAGGCGTGTTCCTCCTGCTGCTCCCGAGCTGGGGGAGCTGGAGGGCAGCAGCAGCTCTAGAACACGGGCAGCCTGGTGGAGGTCAGTGTGCACGAGTTGATGTCCTCGGTGTGCGCGGCGCGGTGCAGCGACGGCTCCGAGGCGCTCCGGTTGATTTTGGGGAGAGAGTGCTGCAGCAGCTCGATGGACGACAGGATCTGAGGGGAACAGCAGCTTAGAACAGCCTGGGCAACAGCAGCTCCCTCTTTCCACCTCAAACGTTCATTCATTCCTTGCTCAATTCAACTATGGCTCTAAGAGTATCTTTAATGCTCCACGGGGCACTGAAAACACCTCCCAGCTGGAGAAATCCAACTCTGCCACCCCATGTCAGTGCTGTGAGGAGCCCTAGGGTGTTTTTCATCAGTTCACAGACATTAGGATCAATTAACAAACATCTAAACCATCCTCCAGTACAGCAGCAAGGAACAAACTGCATCTTCTGCCTGACATTTAGAAAGACCTTTTCAAACAATACTTGATTACAACAGCAAAAAGTTATTCTTCCAAAATCTGCTGATATTTATTTCCAGCTATTTGAGTATTAAAAACTACCTTCATCATCCTCATAGTGGCAGGAAAAGGTAAAGTACCCCTCGTAAAAATACCAAAAATTGCTCCATGAATTTACATCCCCAGTGGATCTTGTTTGCTTGTTCCAAGTTGTGGGGAAGGAAAGGAGGAGTGGCCTCTCATTTCCCTCAACTTTACACTACAGTAAAATGCCTGTGCAGAGATAGATTTCATTTTCAGAGTGTCAGGGTGGGGTTTGGCTGATCTCTAGACAGGCCAGGTGCTGAAAGCCTGCTCTGGTGTTAGTCCAGCACAGCCTCAGCCTGCACACTGTGCTTGATGAACTTGACAGAAACTACCACTACAAGCAAACAGCACAAGAGCTGAATTAGCAATCAAGACACAAACAGGACACAGGCTGCACCTGACAGGAACCAAAACTTCAGACTAGATCCTTTGGTGTGCTAATGGCTGTTGCTGAAGTACTCAGAGTGCTGTGCACAACACTCACCTGGGGGAACAGAGGTCGTTCTTCCCGAACTTTCTTCAAACAATCTGCTACGAGTCTCTTCATTGCTTTGGGGCAGTTCTTGTACAGCTTGCTGAGGTCTGGGGAAGCATAGCCTCGGCCAACCATGAAAATGATCTGCAAAACAACCAAAACCAGCTTACAGGAGGGGCCTCACTGCTGGGTGGCTCTAGTGTCCCCCAAGGTGATTAAAGCCAGTCCCAAAGGACTAAATCACACAAATATTCAAAGGTTTCACAATAGTTACTGGGCTTTTTCCCTTAGTAAAAAAAAAACCAAATCCAATCTTCCTGATGTAACAAGAGCATATTTAACACCAAAAGGGAAATTTCCCATAACTGCAAATGTATGAACTAAGATTTTACTGTGCAATAAAAGCTTTAACCTGGGAATAAATTACCAGGGCACTTCAAATGTTCAGAACAAGGAATTATTTTTCCTTTGAGCAACTGTCACTGTCACTACTGAAGTGACCATTCAGTTCCAGATTTACTGCTGAACCAAAGTGGATTGTCACCAACATTTCAGTTGTTCTGCATTTGTATTTATCCTGCATTTCTGGAGGACAAGGGAATGTGCCATGCCCAGAAATAAACTGGAATGTTCAAAGAGGGTTTCTCACCTGATCTCTGTTGTTGATGTGGGAATAGGGCAGCTCTCCTGTCATCAGCTCATATAACACTATTCCATAGGAGTAGACATCTGACTGGAAGCTGAAGGGGTTGCTGTCCTGCATCCGGATCACCTCTGGGGCCTGGGCAGGGAGAACAAATCCAATTAGGAAAAATATTAACAGAAGTTACAACCAGAAGGGGAGAACATTTGGGAAGCAGAGACAAGTGAGTTCAACTAGAAATGAGTGAGCAAAGGGTGCCCCAAACCTTTGAGGAGTTTACCTAAAGCTCTGGAGAAGTTCAGGCAGGACTACTCCACATCTTATGAAAAATATCAATACAGTTCAGAGCACACAAAAAGAAAAACAGTGCTTTAACTGAACAAGCATTTTGCCATTAGAGAAATTGTTATTATTTGTATTTGTAACATTTATAATATTTATTGACTCTGTTACAACTTACACAGAACTGAGCCTGAGTTTTGCCAGTTCTTAAACAGGTATCAGTGTTGAAGGGGAAAAATACAAAATTCTAATCTCTTGTAAATTGATACCAAACATGGTCAGGAAATGTGAAAGCCAAATACAAAATAGCACATCCTGAAGACCAGAGGGAAAAATGCAGGAACATTTTAGCATCTTTGTAAAACAAAGCAAAACTATGAAGCTAAATAACAAAAATCGTTTGAAAAAACCAAGGTGAAAGTTATTAAAAATAACTTTCCGACTGGCTAAGATTTTTGTTTCCCTCCTAAAGAATCCCCTCAGAATTACTGAGCAAAGCTCTGAAGTACAACAGCACAACAAGAAGGAATCACAGGAACTTGTGAGGAAACAGAAACAACCTCCCCTTCTAGGTAATGACAGCTCAGCAAAGGTGGGCTGTAAATTATTAAAATAAAAAAGAGAATAAAAGAGAAAACCTGCAAAGAGCAAATATGCAGGGTTTTTCCCCCAAGGACTGTTTCCTGTATACAAATACATTGTACACCATTGAGTAAATTAGTTTTAAATCTCTCTTAGGGAAAGCTTAAAAAAATTGGGCTTTTTTGTAACATTTTTTAAAGAAATGTTTCTGCTTTTGTAACTTTGTTTCAGGTGATGTGTGTATTTAAGGAGCCCAAACCAGTCCTGGCTAAGCATGCTGATATTTTTATAAACACTCCCAGCCCTAAATATTTAAAATAGCTCACAAAGCCCAAAGCAGAACCCTTGGGTGGCTGGTGCCTGCTTGGCACAGTTAAGCCCTCCAGCACTTCAATGGGAACTTGTCCTACAAGTGGATAAAAATCCACACAGGACTAACAGAGCTGAATGTTCCAAAGAGTGAACTGACCAAAGGCACGAGGAGAACAGCACTGAAAAGCAGGAATGTTTTGCTCACCATCCACAGGATTGAGCCCGTGGGTTGCTCCACCTGCTGAGATCCACTCCACCTGGACTTTACAGTTGCCAGACCAAAGTCTCCTATTTTCACTGTGAGGCCTTCATGAAGAAAGATATCTATGTTTTTGTTAAAGAAACTCTGCAAAACATTGGAGCCAACAGTTGTGTATTTTCTGACCTGACCAAGTGCTGATTGTTCAATTTAAAGCTGCTATGAGCTGTGTGTGAAACAAAGCCAAAGGGATTTGATGGCATCCATGTTTACATTAACACTGAACACTAAAGCACAGCAGATGTTTCAGCATTATTTGTAGATTTATCTTGGTGGTGAGCTAGGACAGAAATCAACAGTTAATTATCATCCATGGCTGCAGCTCCTTAAGTAAGTGGTGCCCAAAAAGGGAAACAGCACAGAGGCCTCACAATTCAGAAAAGAAAAAAAAAACAATTACAAGAAGAAATAAGTATCAAAATAAAATCTATTTCCATAAAGTTCTCTGGCAGATCTCCTGAGATTTAATTATGATTTTAATTGGAAATATATCCAGACTATTTATAATTATCTCCTTAATGTATCTGTCTGTAACTGATACCAGCTCTTTGTTGGGGTTATTTTAAGAAGACACCATTTAATGATTCCACTTCGGAGTATTTCAAATGATAATTCAGAAATATAAACATGACTGACTCCTTCTCATTTCCAGGTCAGGAGCAGAGCTAATTTATTTCACAAAAATGATCATCATTGTCAGGAAGCACAAATTTCTTATCTCCTATACACTAATTTGTTTTTTCTACTTTAACTGCAAATGGGATCCTCTGAAATCCTGGAACTACTGAACTTGGCGTATTTTTTACTGATGACATTTGCAAGACATCCTGCTCCCATTTCATGGAAGGAAGCCCCAGTTTCTGCTGGTGGCTCCATGGATGTTCCTGGCAATTCCAAAAGCAGCATTTCCAAGGGGAAAGCCATAAGTCCACAACATTTTCCCTCCAGATGCATTACTAAATATACATTTTTGCATGAAATATAATGGCAAAAGGCTGCCTTTTCTCAAGTTTAAAGTAAGACTCCGGGCTTCATTTCTGCCAGGCATGTGGGGTATTCTAAATATATTAAAAATATGTGAGAAGCAGAAACCAACCCCACGTGCACACACAGATTAACAGACACACACATCTCCCATCAAGTGAGGAGTGCAGCATTTGGGTAACAGAGCATTGAATAAACACCATTTCAGTGAAGTGAAAGACTTCTGGAGCACAACTGTTGCACATCTTTACCCCAAGTGTGGTAAACAAGCACAGATGTTCTATGGAAGTCCTTGCTAAAAAGCAGATTCTTGCTCATTGACACAGATTGCTCATTAGTAGTTCTATATATATAAATATATATATATATTTGAAATAGCTATTTCAACCCCCTCAAAAAGCTCTCCATATTACCAATAAATCACAGACTGAAGAAAACGGGATTCAGAAAGGATACTATTGGATTTCATGTCTCTGTGGATGATGTTCTTTGCATGCAAGTAGCTGTGAAGGGAAAAGCAGAAGAGAGCCATGAGTACAGCTGCTCACAAGCAGCATTTTCATTCCCCACAGACACAGGACAGGTTATTGCACACTCAACCCCTTCCCACACCTCTGGCTGTTTAGGATGAGTCCACTTTGGGAACAAAGAAATGCAGAAATGTCAGGAAGAAGGGTGGCATCAGCTCCTTTAACCCTGAAAAACTGGGGCTGTTCTCATACCCATGAAATCTGTATCCTATGCTGAAGTTTACTGCTCCAAACTCCCTTGATTTACATTTTCCCACTTGCCTGGTGTCTGACTGGAAACCTGAGCCCTGTTGTTTTTATATACATGGATGAGCACTGGCAGCAGCAGCTGCTTCTGTGCTCCCACCATCAGAAAAGGCTGCAGGAGCACAGAGGTGAGGCCTGGAGTGACTAAGGCAGCTGGAAATGCTTCCAAAATCCACCTGTGTGAGTCCTGTGAACAGGGACAGCCATCCCTCATCTCACAGGAGTACTGAGTATAAATCAGGGGTTGTCAAACACTGGGATGGTACAGAAAGGAACACAGGGAAGGAAAAGCCCCTTAATTCTGTATTCAGAACAGGATTTCACCTCGTGCACTATAGCAAGCCCTCCAGCTGTAAAAGCAGGTAAAATACAGAAAATCTAATTGAAAAATGACATGAGCTAAGGTAAGAATCCATGGGAAAAATGACTAAATCAAAGCACAACTGCACCCAAGAGTGCTGAGCTAAGACTCTTTCCTTGGTTGCCCACTTTGGCTCTTCCAGCACTCCCCATTTCAGGCTGGGGACAGAAGGCAAGGCCATTGTAAGGCCAGCTGGTGGCACTCACTCCATGCCCTGCGCCGTCTGGCGGGCGATGTCGATGAGCTGGAACATCTGGAACTTGGTCTCCTGCACGTGCAGATGTTTGTAGAGGCTGCTGCCCTCACACCACTGCGTGACAATGGCCAGGTTGTCCTTGGTCATGTAGCCCATGAAGAGCAGGATGTTCACATGCCGAGTCTTCCTAACGGAGAGCACAGAGAGCTGTCAGTGCCTGTAGACAAAACACTTTCCAAGGCTTTTAAAAGACACCCCTGACTGAAGGGATTTCATCTTTGGAGTCCTAGGCAAATGTGTGAGTGAATTTGGGTTTAAAAATAATAAAAATATGCCACAGTTGCCAACCTTTCATATATATTTTTTAATACTTTTAGTTACAATACTTCCTTTCAGTTATGTAAAATCAACACTTAAGAAAAAGATGTTGTGAAAATTCAAATGTTTTGACAATAGCCAACAGTCACACATACAAGTGGTATTAGAAGTTATTGGAATGTCAGAAATGACCCTGAAAGCTGTGAAAAATTGGCAAGTTCAGCTAGAAGACTGAATCCCAAGAGGAAATCAAAGGATAACTATAAACCCTAAAGGAATTAGCAGATGAGAAGATGATTTTTATGTATCTAATTTGGTCTTTTTCAGGAGTAACATCACACACACTTCACTGGACACTAAAAAAACCTCAGTATTTGAAGCAGAAAACAGTTACACTGAGCAGTGTGTATGTTTAAGGGGAAAACAAGTTATTCTGTTGCAATTTTAAGACCATCAGTTCAAGTATTCTGCCTGCTGGTGAGAATTAGAGCAGAATTAATTAATCCTCCCCTTTCACTGCCCAGTGGGACCTGGACAATTGTGGGTGTTAACACACATGTGGTGTTACCACAGAAATACACTGAACTATGACTGTCTTTTTAATTCTTCTCTGGAATCTGCTTTTTGTGCCTATCAAACACAGAATGTTGGGCCAGAAGGGTCAAAGGAGGACTGGGAGTCAAATGCAGCTCCTGGAAGAGCAGAATTGAGCAGTGAAACACCAACTCACCTCAGGACAGCCACTTCATTCCTGAAAGCCTGGAACTGTTCTGGGGTTGGGTCCACAACCTTTAGGATCTTCACTGCTACATCCCCTGAAATACATTTCCCAGAGGAGTTAGGAAAAATGAAGCTTTTTAACTCTCCAAAATAGCCTTAATACACAATGTAATTAAAATTCATCATTTGTGCATAGCACACCTCTACTAATTAGTACAAAGGTCAAGATTTCCCTGCAGACAAATTTCTGTGGTACCAAGCAATTAATTTACCTGAATTCCTACCTAATGGGAAAAGTCCTTAATTAATTGTTCACACACTTCCACTTTTTAAGGGCTATGGCTGGCTAGAATGCTTTTTGCAGGACATACACACACACCTTTGTGTTTTTATTACCGAATTTACATATTGTTTATGTATATAATCTATATATGAAAGTACAGCCCTTCATTTGAGCATATCAGAAAAGCTAACACCTCTCCTTAATACAGAATTTCTTTAATTACTAATTTAATTCTTGATATATGAAGAGGCACAAATTTCCAATTGAAATAAATACTACCAAGAAGTTATTTTTTTATTACTTTGTTCAAGGAGATCTTACTGAACTTATTTTTCCCCTTGATTTCTGTGCTCTATTTCAGTTCCATAATGAAAATCAGAAACTCTTCATTACTTTTAGTATAATAACAGTGCTTCCCTTGCTGCTGACAGTATTTGGGCTTTAAGACATGCAAGTATTCACTCAGTAAAAACAGAGGGCAGCAAGTTTCCAGATTTGTTTTGTCAGCTTTTTTCATGACAATACTACTATTTACAATAGGGCCTGGAGGGGTTTCTGTGTGTTTCTTTTCAAAATCACAAGCCATGAATTTGGAAACAAATTCTGCAGCTCTGCAGTGTGCCTGTTTTCCAAATATTCCCACTCACTACATATCAAACTCTCACACTAAGCGTTTTTTCATTGAAAAATCTCCACAGCAGAAGCAATTTATGCTGATTTCCTTTCCCTCCCACCTTGAAATGAAGCATGCTAATTAAGCCACAAAGGTATTTAGAAAAGGTAAACATAATTTAACATCAGGCTGTGGAATTTCCCAGCCAATTCACTCCTGCTGATGGAAATCAAACCCTTTCCAGAAAACAAGCTGCTGTAGAACATGGGAATGAGAAATCAATGCAGTGAAAATGGAGATGCAGTTGTGAGGTTCAGGTTTTGGTGCTTTGCTTTCATTTCAGTGCTGCTCTTCCAAGGAAGTTCCTGTTCCTCCCCTGGTGCCTTTGGTGGCACCCAGCACCATTCAATCCATTTTTCCTGGGTTGCTGCCAAGAACTCACCGTGCCATTTGCCCTTGTAAACTGTCCCAAAAGAACCTGAGCCTATCCTGGTGGAGAGCATCACTTCACTGGCTTCTATCTCCCAGTAATAGCTGGAGTCTCTCTGGCCACGAGGCCTCTGCAACAGCAATGCACAGGGCTGTCAGTTCAGCATCACTTATGCTATACACAAACACAAGAAATTCAGTAACTCCCTTCATGCAAGGTCAAGATGGCCTGAAACCTTGAGGGTTTTGTCCAGAGGGACAAACCAGCACATTTGCTTGGATGTCTTAACTGCCTAAGACTTTATCATTTAGTTCTGCACTGGAAACTTACACCCTAATCTTAGATTTTAAGAGGAACAAGTATTTTATAATCAACTGTTGAAAGATATCTGAAATATTTAAGGTTGCTGGCTTCTTCAAAAGTACAATGCTAAAATTCTGCAACTCTTTTACATATTTAAATGGAATAAGCCAATAGATGAGAGCAGAATTCTCAAATGTCTAAGTGAGCAAAACTGTGAATCCCACTAAGCAACTCTACTTTCATTTTGAAAGCTTAGCAGCCTTCAAAAAATCCAAGGTATTGTTAATTATTATTCTAACTTTTCTTTCCTTCTCCCCACCCCTAAGTTTAAACTAAACCTTTGAGGGAAAACTTTCATTTTGTTAAATCTGTTTATCCCTGAGACATCTGACTCTCCAATGAAAATGAAGGCATTATCAATATCCACTTTCTATGGAAACTGTGGCAATGCAGTGAAAACAGTGCTGATAAGGCCAACTTTAAATACATTAAAACAGAACCAAAAATATGCAACCTGTAAGATTTAAAAGGTAATCCTCAGATCTGCACTGACAAACAATGTCACACCACTGCCTGAAATTCATTTGCAACCCAGAACACTTTGTTCTGGGTGTTTATAACCCAAGGCAATAGTGCCATCATTACTGAATTAATTAAAATTAAATTGCTATTATATATACAATGCAGAGCAATCTACAATTACCTGCACCTTAAAGTGCAGCAATTTATCCCAACGTACCACTACACCCAGCATAGTTTAACTGTTTTTTAATTGAAACAAGTATCTCCATACTTACAATTTTGTTTTTTTCTTGTGTATTAGACCCAGGGGCTCTCTCTCTTTGGGCTGGGACTGGGGTTTTAGGCTGAGACCAGCCAGTTGGGCTCATATTGTTAGGACTTCCAGACAGAGCAGAAGGTGAGGCTTTAATAAAGAAATACAAGAAAATAATTTATGAACAAGAAAACAAAGAAATAAAAACATATTAGAAAATGTTTGATGTTTGAAACCATACCTGATTCACTATGGCTTCGAATTGCATCCTGAAACAGAGAAGATGGATAACTAAGTTAATAAATATACAAGAGCACCCAGAGGAACAAGCAGGGATGGTGTGGAAATTGCTGTGACAGTTCTGGTCAAGTGCAATACAGTACTGGCCAACACCTCCAGGATTGGGGATTTGCTCATCAACCCAATCCTGCAGTAAACCCATGCAAGTGGTGAACTCTTACAAAACAGGAAAGAGATTCACAACATATTAAAAGTACTGCTACCAAAAAGGGGGGAAAAAAGGACACAAAACAAGAAGAAACACCAGCAGTACTGTGTGCATTCCCCCTGTACTTCATGCTCGTGTTCCAGGTGTGGACAGAGCTCCAGGGATGGCCTCTGGCCCCAGGGCACAACTCCCAAACAGCTTTTGGGTTCAAAGCAGGACTTTTAAAAACCCCCAGAATATCTCAACTCAACAGACATTGTGCAATAACTCCACCACACTACTGCAACCCCCAAAAAAGCTACATCGAGTGCCTCTACACAAACCCACCTACTTTCCCAAGCATTATTCCCCCAGGGAATTTGCCATCTGAGCAGTGTTTTCCCCCAGGTCACCAGGACAGTGCCACAAGTCTCACCTCATGCCACGGGCACAACACAACTCTACAGCCATGCACAAGAGAGAACTAAGCTCTGACAAACAGCACTCCACAGCTTTTCTCACCTGCCATTTGCATTATCCCCAAGTACAAACAGGAAAGGTAAAATATCCAGGGACTGTGTAAGTACAAAGCAAGAACATGCACTACAGAGGTTAAACACTGTCAAAGTTAATAGAAGTCAATTCAAACTCTCTAGCTAATTGGTAGAATAACAAATGTAAGGTTTCACAGGAGGACAGAACAAGCCCACATTCCACTACGCAGTTTCAAATTGAGATTATCCTTAGCAAAGATTCAGTTAAATACATTATTTTAGCTCATTAGTTGCATTCAGCCAGGCTGGACTATGTACAGCATTCTTGCAGATTGCCACTGCTCAACACCTCAGTGGATTAAAATCTGCGTGAACTACCACAGAAGAACTCTTCAATTTACTACTTTTGTCCATTTTAAGGGTAATAAAAACCTTTCAGAACCCGAATGAGTAACAAATTATTTGTTTTGTACATCAGCCTGAGAATGCAACCACTTTCAAGGAAGCTGGCAAAGGATAACTAAGGAATTTTAAATGTTTCTCATACTTGAGTATACGGAGTTCTTACTTTAAAAAAGTATTTTTGAGATTTAATCCTGATGTGAATATTTTCTTATTTGCTTATGAATTCAAGAGCAAAGAAAGCAAACCCCCTGTTCTTTAGAGCTGTTCTTCCAACACAAATAACCCCATCCACAGCGCTGTAGTCTGTCAACTTTACTTTGATGGGAAATAAAAACAGTACAACGTGTTCTTAATCTCAGGGCTTTGTGTGGCTATAGTCAATAAAAATAGTTTCCAGAGGGGAAAAAGCCACACAATGGATGTGTTTGAGAAGGTTTTGCTTTAAAGGCTGTGTGACCAAATGCATCTCTAATCCAAGCCTATTCAAATTCAGAGGAGGATGGATTCAGCCAGCTAAACTAAACATGAAGCTCTTTATCAATTTGCCTCTTCCAATTAACAGCCTCAGTATTTGAGTATAAACATGCTGGAAAGATTCTCATCCAATCAGCTCCAGATTAAACACTTCACGTGGACACTGCCATGGCTCACAAGTTACAGCAATCCTGTTAATCACAAGAAAACAAAAGGCACCAAGGAAATACCTACTCTTCCCCTCAAACAAAACCGTCTGCACCAGGAGCTGGGAGAAGCATTCAGGCTGTTATTCTAGGCCAACACAGTCAGAGATAAAAGAAAAGAACAGAGGAAGTAGAAAAAAAAAATTTCAAAAATTAAGTGTTAGGCTAAATGAAAGAAAAAGTAACCTAAATTGCTTGATAAATGATAATTAAGTGCAGTAAAATTTTTAAGTATTCATGCTCAAACCCAGAAGTTCACAAGGATTTATCCTTGGGTAAACCACTTTATGATGATGTTTTTTCTCCTGGTGTACTAGAAAGCCTCTACTACTTTTTTATTTTTGTGTTGCTTTGGGGCCTTTTAAAAGCCTTTTAGGACACAACAACTATTTTTATGATAATGTGAAGAGCCAGAATAGAAACCATTTCTGTCTTTACTGCTCTGCATAAAGAATAAAGCAAGTAATGTCTCCTTAAAGACTCATCACTCTACAAAGGTCAACAATTCATATTCTCTTTCTTGAGTGCTTCATTGTGGTTTGTGCCATCAAAGATGCTCAGCCAGGTCTTGAAGCAGCAAAAAGGGCTGTGAGCCAAAGAAACCCAAAGAGAAAAACCCTTTCCCCATGAACCCCAGCTGACACAAAGCTGCTGACCAAAAATGCTTCCTGGGGCTGCAGGGCACTTTTTGGGCACTCTGTTCCCAAGGTCCAGAGAATAACTTATTTCAGAGCCCCTTCTCATTTCACAGAAGCCTGTAAATCACCAGCTGAAGACGCAGGTGAACTCAGCAGTCAAAGGTTTCTGTTTGACCTGAAGAGTTTTTAAACTATTCCAGAGGCAAAAGCATCAGTGCTCTCTCTTCCAAGTCCTGCAGCTAGCACTTTCTTATGCCAGCCTTTCCTGCACACCACTGTGGTTTTTGTTAAGGTTAAACCTAACCACTTTAGGTCTGATTTCCAAGAGGTGTCCCTCACTGCTAGTATGAGGTAGGAAAATACAAGAAAAAGGTGCTTGAAGGCAAGGAACAGCAGAAATAGTTTCAGACAGAGCTGGCTTTAGCCCACAAGCCCAGAACTGCTGTAATTCCATACAGGTTTAACACAAAACAGATCACCAGGAAGCTCTGACCTGAGCATTCCAAGTCCAAGAACTACACCCAGACTTAGAGCATCTTTATTCTGATTTAAAATAAAACACCAGCCCCCCAACAAACCCAGACTTTTCAATTTGAAAGAACATTTTTAGACATGCCTAAAAAGTATTTCTTCACAAACCTGAGCTTCTTAATTGTTAAGCTCTACCCCATCTTTACAGACCCCTAAAATCTGCCTGTTATTCCAGCAAAGTTGATAGACTGCAAGAATTAATAATTAACTTCCTCTGCAAATGTGTCTCCTATACTCCTCACCACTCAGCCAACTAAGGCAAACAGTGAGCAAATGACAGAAAGCCAAGAAGGAAAACCAACCAGTGACTATTAGGTGGGCAGTGGCAGTTTTAGTTGAACTCTGTGCTCTTTGCTGCCAGCAGCATTACCTCGATTATCCGGCTGTCGACGGGCATCGTCGTGCTGACCATGTGCACGTTTGGGGTGGATGTGGAGCGCTGTCTTTGGGACAGGGAGCCCTCAGAGGAAGGGTTGGATGGGTTGAATGTGAAGGCATGAGGTGTAGAATACCTGTGCTGGGAGCTGAGGAGGAAAGAGAAGAGAAAGGGAAAGTCGTGGTTATTTTTTTTCCCCTCCAGCAATTGAAAAACACTGTTCAATGTAACCTGTCCAGAAGCAATATACACACAACTCCAAGCAGAGAAAAAGCTGGGATTTACACATCAACTGAACTATTTGGTCAGCTGAATCATTCCCAGTTAACTTAAGAAATAAATTTTAAAAACCTGAAGAGCTTGTCAGCTCACATACTTAATTAGTGTGCTTAGCTGAAGTCTGTTTCTGCTGTTACAGATTTTGCCAAAATTCACCTCAATCCCCATTAAATCGTGTTTAATACACTGACAAAACACTGGCTCTGGTAGGTGAATTCAGGTCTGTGAAATTAAACAAACTGCTCATTTCAAGCCTGTTAAATGCACAGCTTAAGAGCTAAGCCCTGAATTTGTAAAGGTTTGCAAGACTGTTCAATGGTTTGCACAGAACAGCCAGCAAGGAAGTCATGAAACCCAACACCAGTTAAAAGGAGGCCAAGACTTAAAATCCAGCTCAACAAAGAGTTATAAATCACAGCTAAGGTCACTCATACCATAAGGATCCCAAAACACACATGTATCCTAACTGAAATGGGCCAACCTTCACAAAACCCTTCAAAACATCTGAAAAGTTAATAAGTCACTGTTCAACAACACTGGAAATAAGAGTAAGATGGCAAAGATCAATTCCTGATACAGTTCCCATTAAAATAAAGAAATGAATACATAGAACCATTTACAAGTCAGCTACGTGCTCTGTGCCTCATTCCTGAACAGATTTTTCAAATGGGTGCAGAAAAAACAAAAGCTGGCCTGCCCTCTTCAGCCTCTAGAATTTCAAGGAAAAGAACACAGGCACACATTAGGATCAGGCCCCTTGGAAAGGGACACAAATTTCATTTCAGCACTTCAGACTACAGGAATGTTCTCTTTAGGTACCAGAATTTTCTTTAAGAAGAGCATATTTTCAGTTCCCACTGTTCTCTCTTTAAACTCTTATCTGTCATCATAACATCAGAGCATTATTTTAGTTTATGGATGTGAATCATCCACCACGAGACACAAACCCTTGATCCACACTACCTGATCAGATAAAATTAAATTAGTTCACAAAAATACCAAAAGGGAGCCTTGGATTGTCTTAGGCAGGAAAACAAAAGTCTCCAAAAAGCCTTTAACACTCTACCTTAAAATTTTAAGACTGAAAATTAAAAATCTCAAATCTCAACTCAGCGCTTTGGTGGATCTAAGGACAAGAAAGAATCATCTGTGATGAAGTGGTGTTGCCACCTTGCACATTCATCCCAACCTTCTACCACATTGCTCTGCTTTGGAGGAGCTGGGGGGTTTTTGTTGCTTTGGATTGATTGTTTTGAAACAAGTGTATTTCCCAAAAGAGAAATGACAGGAAATACAAGCTTACCTAACAGGTATCCGGGAGACAGACTCCCGCATCCGTCTCATTGTCAAGGGAGGTAGTGCAGGGACACCACTGTCACTGATATTTGAATTTGGGAACAATCTGAAATATCAACAAAAACAATTACAATTTCAACTGCTACACTACCTCCTGTACAATGCTCTTGAAAGCTGAAAATTTAAAGGGCTGTTTCTCTGCAGCATGATTAATTTCATGAACACATTCCTATCTTTACATCATGTTTTTCCTCTGGGTACAACTAAAACCTCTGCCTTCAGACTCCCAAAGAAAAGTTCCAGGTGTTCTTTCTAAACTTGAGAACAAAATCTTTTTCTATCAGACTTCAGATATCCCTGAAAGGGTACTTGACACAAGTAAGTTCTAATACAGCCAGGTAGCACCAAGTGGCTCAAGTCATCCTGCACTCTATTAGTCAGTATGAAAAAGTGCGTAACTACATCAAGTTTAGTTATAGAAAAATGCAACCACTAAGACACATGAAAACAATTACAGCTTTTAACACTTTTGCATAAAAGGACTTCTTCTAGCACAGTAATTTTCAACTTTTTGTAACTGGTATTAGGGAAGTATTATCCTTCTCTGTTTTCTCACCATTCACCATTTTCAGCAGTGTCAGAAGTTGTGGGAGTTCTGAACACTAATGCTTCCAACAGCTAAAATCCAACTGAATCCTGGCCTGTTTTATTCCCAACAGATGTGTTATGTGAGAGGAATTGCTGTCCCCCTGCTCAAACAGAGGGCACTACAGCAACTGCCTGCTCACTCAAGGTATTTGTTTGCTTGTCCAGAATATGAAAATTCAGAGCAAGAACAAAATGCAGTGAATGTGAATGGCCTTCTCCCCCTGGGAACAGACACTCATTGCTGGCTGTTTCATGAAATCAACACACAATTCTGCACACTGATCACAGCAACTGCATTTCCCAACAATCCAAAAGCATCTCTGTGACGAGAGACAAAACACCAACTGTCACACAGAACTGCTGCTGCCATGAAAAAGGAACAGTCCTTACAAGAGCTGCCTGATGTTGCTCCAGTCCACACACATGGTTGGCACCTTGGTGCTGCAGTGCTCGTGGAACTTGTAGCCACACGTCTGACACCGAAAGCCATTGAGCAGGAACTTCTGGCAGATGTCACAGAAGGCAAGCTTCAGAAATGTCTTCCGAGCCTGGAAAACACAGCAAGTAATTAATCCCAGCTAATTATCCTTCATTAACCGAGACTTGGACCTTCAGAGCCCGAGAGAAAAAAATACCCATTCTAAAATGCTACCAGAGCCCCCAGATTGCTACTGAGCTTAAAACCACACTTGAATATTCTGGCATCGATTTCCAGTTTGGTTGGAAACCTGGCAGGTTTAGAAACACTGAGGGCTTTATTTACAAAGAGAAAAATAACAGCAGTATTTTTGCTCAGCAAGGTGACAGAGCTGTGTGGGCTGAGAGCTGGGGTTTTGTTTGTTTTCAGGAACACTAAAGGGGTGAAAGAGGATCAGATGGGAAGGCCCACGTTATTTTTTTTTTTAACTAGACAAAACCCTTGATTGGTTTAGGACTAATCAATATCCCTTGCATGAGAAATAAATTCCTTAGTAATTAAAACAGTCTAAGGAATTTTTGCTTTTTTTAAAATAGCAGCCTACTTTATTTTCTTAAAAGCTTCTGAAGCACGAAAAAATATTGAAATGAACCAAGGAGTTTCTTCCTCCAGAGTATACTTTGGAGGAAAGGAAGGCTCCAAATTTCAGCTTCTTCCAGATCTGGAGAAAAATATTCATTTTCTGCTGACCAACTGCAGATGGTATCTTCTGCAGTTTTTTTTAAATGTCAGTAAAGTGACTTTCAGGTTTTGAAAATCAATCCTAACCTTTCCAATGGATGTAAATGACAACCCTTTGGGTTTGCCACTTGGCACAAAGTATTTCTAGAACAAAACAACAAAGAGGCTAAAATATGGGAATATAGCTCCTTCCCAGGCAGGAGAAAATAATGCAAGGTAAAACTGTTGGAGCTGGACATTCTCCCTTTGTAAAAAAATAATTTTCAGTAGTTAAAAATCAAACCCAACCACAAAACACAGAACCACCTTCTACTTATTTGTTCTGTATTGAATAAATAATCCATTTTTGAGAAGAAACGACAACCCTAAAGCCTTTCATTCCCCCAAAAAACACTGTAATGTAACACTGTAATCTGTCAAATTGTAAGGCAGCATTACTCACAAAACAATGCATGACCTGCAGAATTAACAGCACCCCTGAATATCCAGTACAATACCATCAGTCCAATAAGGCTGCTCAACTTATCCAGCCTTTTTGACTGATGAGCCAGAGGCTGAAAACACAAATTCCCTCCCCTTTCTGGACTTTAACGACATGGTTACCTCGATACAACAGTTACAGACAGCTATTCATATCAAATAAAAATGGCAATCATCATACCTGGGAGGAATATGCATAGTGTGAGCTTTCAGTCTCTGACACCTGGAGATCACCAATGCAATACACAATTCTGGCATTTCACTGCAAATTGATACCCAGCCAATCTAACAGGTGACAAACAGGAGTGAAGGAGGAGTGAAGGAATCAACCAGAACTTCTGAAAATCCCTGTGGTCCAGAATGCAAAAGCCACCTAATGCCCAACACATTCTCTGGCCAAATTTGTGGTTCAATTGATACAATTTACATTCAAATACAGAGCAGGAGAAGCTTACAAAATTGTGGGTGGTGAGTGGGACATGATCCAGGAAGTCCACTCGCAGCTCCTCTCCAATCAGGGAGGCAGCATCTGTGTTCCAATCCAAACGCACTTTTTTTCTGAAAGAGAAAATGGGGGCAACAAAATCCCTTTGGAGATAAGTCTGGCCTCATCAACAATTATGTTTGGTGAGTTTTCTTGAGCAAACTGAGAACAAATACCCAAAAAAAGCATGGTTAACCTCTTACAGTGAGCTAGATCTCAGTCTTTCACTCCAAAAATCAGAAGCAACTTGAAATACATTGCAAATCACCTCTTTTTCTGCTCATTTTTAAACCAATTATTTATATATAATATTTGTCATAAAGCACCTAGAAGCTTTAACTGAGTCACAGGAATACCCTTATAAATATAACAGAAGTTATGAGTGACAGACTCAGTGACACAGAAGCCATTATTAGGTGCTTGGGCACTGGCAGAACTGGAGACCCCAGAATGGCCTCAGCTGCTCAGACATGGAACCCCAAAATGCCTGAGGCTACAGGGAGCTTTAAGCCTTAGGAGGTGTGAAGTTAAGTGTATTAACTCCAAGAGATACCTTCATTCCCTCAGCTCCTAAAACAATCTTTTGGTATTTATTAGCAGCCTCCCTGGTCCTACAAAGAAATAAGGAATATCTGAAGTGAGTTTTAAATTCTAAACATTGGAAAGTTGTAGAGCAATGCAGAGCCCTGAAAACGAGCACAAAGATGTTCAGGGAAGTGGGCTTAGAATCACCAACACTGAATTTACCAACTGCAAATGCAGCACAGAACTGCACCTCAAATATGAAGGCATCACTTCATCCAGAGCATGGCAAAGCCCTCACTAAGGGGCTGCAAGCACTTGAGTGAAGCCCTCCATTTTAAGTATTTTCAATATTTAGCTTTAAAACAAAAATAAAATTGTTACTACCCAGGAAGCTGACAGAGTTACCCTAGAAGAGGGCAAACAAACCAACATGGAAGTGTTCACAACCAAACTGCTTTTAAAAGAAACTAGCCAGAGGGGAAGAAAGCATTACTGCTGCTACTCCAAACCCAGGAGTTTCACAGTCTCTGGGTGGAAGTTTCACTCTTACCCTTTTGGTTCAGCAAGAAGTCGAAAAACTGCACAGCATTCTGGCTGCAGACCTCTTACTTTCAGTGCCTTCATGAGACAGTCATGTAAGGTCATCCCATTTCGCACATTCACCTGTGACCAAAGGAAAAAGAAAGAAATCAATAGAACATTTAGGTAGTGACTGCAGAACTTTAAGTTTTTCCAGTAGAATAAGGCCTTTTTTTTTTTTTAATTTTCTGTAGAAATTCCAGGAAAGCCACACAAAGTGCTCTTCTGTACTGCCTGAAAGAAGTTCTGAAGCCATCTTGTAAGTTCATATCAGTTTCTTACAATTACTAAGTTTTTATGAAACAGGATTTTACACAAGTAGGTAGCCTATTGAAGGGATAGAAATGCAGGCAAACAGAGTTACCTCAAGTACAGAAAAAGGCTTTATTTAGATTTCAAGGAACTTTGTGTAAGGCTATTATTAGGTACACTCAGCTCCAAGAAACTGAACAGAAGTGTTCCCTCAAGAAGTTTCACTTCGGCTTTAACCCCCACACTTCACTGTGGGCATCCAGTGGTGACAGAACTGTCATACAGCAATCACTGCTTAGGTCAGCCAACTGCCTTTTAATGTGAAATATGCTCAGCTACATTAGAAAACTCACAGCACTGAGGCAGAGGAATACAGCTTCTCAAAATACAGTGTTTTCAGAGTATGTAAAATCAACCAAGTGCTGACAATCACTTGATCACAATCAGACCCTTTTGAAGGCAGAAATTTCTCATGCCAGATGTGAATCACATCCCAGTGCTAGCAGAGGGAACAGGACAACATTCCTGAGCTAAAGGTAGCACAGACTCACCACGGTGCGCTGCTTGTTGGGCAGGAAGACACGGATGGTGTTGCTGGTTTTGGAAGTATCGGAGATTTTGCCATCGTCGGACGCCCGGCGCTGGTAACCGAACTGCTGGACAAGGGTGGGTGAAATGCAGTTTGGGCCATCAAAGACAGAATCCTTGAGTCCAAAGCCATTGCTGATGGTCTTCCAAGCTCCCTGGATGTGCTCCATTGGTGCGGCCTGAGGAAGGTCAGGAGAGTCAGGGAAAATGGCCACGTCCTTCACTCTGAAGTGGTGCTTTCTCTTCCTGACACAACAAAGCTTTTTGGAAAGGACCTGAGGCCTGCACTGCCTTGGACATGATCAACCTACACATGCATGGCACAGCTCACCCACAGCTGCAGAGTCAGCCTGACTCCTGAATGTATTTGACTTTACACACCAATATGAGGAATAGATGTGCAGCTCCTCTCACTGCACCTCGGGGTCACAGGAGCACTTTACCATCATGTTAATTGGCACAATCAGTGCCTCAGGGGCCTTCAGAAAGGTGGGCAGAATCAGAATATCCAGCCACCCCAACTATCCCACCCTGTGCATCCCTGGCAGTGCTGTCCAAACCCTCCTGGAGCTCTGGCAGCCTCAGGCTGTGCCCATTCCTGGGGAGCCTGGTCAGTGCCCAGCATCCTCTGGGGGAAGAATCTTTCCCTAAAATCCAACCTAAAACCTCCCCTGGCACAGCTCCAGCCACTCCCTGGGTCCTGTCACTGCTCACAAGAGTGATCTGGAGACCAGAACAAGTCCTGTAAACCAGATATGCCACGTGAGCATTAGCCCAGGTTGTACTGTTGAGAAAAGAGGTTCAACAGGAATTACAATAAAAAAAAATTAATTAGGAAACTCTATCACTGATTTTGGGGCTTTGGTTCTTTGGGTTTTTTTTAATACTATCACAATTCACAGTGTGAAACACCAAAAAAAATTTTCAACCCTCACACCCACTATGCTCAGTTATATTTCAGTCAATAAAGGCTGGGAGAACTGGGTTTGCTCAGCCTGGGAAAAAGAAGGCTCCTAACTGCAGCCCTACAATACCTGAAGGGAGCTGACAAGAAAGATGGAGTGGGATTATTTACCATTAACAGGACAAGGGGAATGGCTTCTGACTAACAGGGGTAGGTTTAGATGCAATATTGGGAAGGAATTGTTCCCTGGGAGGGTGGGGAGGCCCTGGCACAGGGTGCCCAGAGAAGCTGTGGCTGCCCCTGGATCCCTGGAAGGTTGGACAGGGCTTAGAGCAACCTGGGACAGTGGAAGGTGTCCCTGCCATGGCAGGGAGTGGCACTGGAAGAGCTTTGAGGACCTTTTAAACCCAAATCATTTTATTATCTTATAAACCTCTTCCAGTGCAAGAACACAAATAACCCCCTGCACACTTCCAAATCAGCACACTTTTGCACATGCAGGGACACAGATAAAGGTATCATTGTGTTTTTTCCCCAGCTATCCCAATTGCAGCACAGCTTCAACTCCAAATATACTCCAAACGCATCTTATTCAAAGCCAGGCAAAACCAAAATCTGTACTGAAATCAAACAATGTAATTCAGAACACCCAACACTCCACTACTGAACACCTGTCAGCAGCTGTTCAAGTCTCATTTCATGTGTGGTCCTGCACCTCCTTCGTTGCAATTATCTGAATCCTCCAATACATTTCCTCATGTTTATGTCAGAAGAGCCAATGGTGCTTGTTTCTGTTCAAACAACGGAATTCTTGGATAAAAACGATCTCAACTAGTGTGAAGTGTCCATTCTGGGGTGCCCAGAAGGAGAAGCTGAATTTCAGAGTGCTTTCCCTCACAGCACAGCTCTGAAAAGCCATAGCTGGATTTACAAGTAACTTTGCTCAACACCTAAACCCCGGTGTGACCAGCAGCTAGGAAGGAAATGTCACACCAAAGTTCCAGAGAAAGGTTTGGTTTAGGTGAAATCATTACCATCACATGCAAACCCCAGAGCGGCAGGAAGCCTCAAAGGGAACTTCCAGTCAGTTCCTGAACATCCCCTTCACTGACAAGGTACACAGTGACAGCATTTCCTCACCTTCCCTCCTGCCAATCCCTGTCATTCCTGAATCCATCAGCTGTGCAGCTCCACTTGTCCAAAGGGTCCAAATATTCAAATGCCAGTAACGTTTAAACTTAATGCCCAATCCAAATCTAACTGTATTAAGATACTTAGATTTTTTAAAATTATTTTTAAGTCTATGGCACATAAATTACAAGAGTTTTATATTTGATGTAAAAGGGAATAAGGAATAAGAAGACATGGAGACACTCAGAAAAATGCAGGGGAAATAAAACTGAGGAATACAACCAAATTCACCACACATAAGCATCTACAACATCTCAGCATTCCCAAGCACTGCCCTACTGTCAGGCATTAGAAAGGGGAAAAACAAGTTATGTTCAGGTACAACACCCACATAACACACATGGCAGCTGCAAGAGTAACTACTTAGATGGCAGCAATAAAAACTGGGATCAACTGTTAGATAAGAGGGGAAAGAAGAAACCCAGAGAGCTTCTCTTAACTTACACCCTCTGGGAAACTCCTTTGTTTCACCCTTCCAGGTAACACATGAGACAAAACAAGAAGAATCAACCGGATTTCCATGCTGAGAAACTTGAGATGAGGAATAGCAGGGCAGCCATCAAACCCCCCCTTGCTGTCCTTACTGATATAAAGTGACAACACACCAACGTTACAGCCTTTATATTTAATATTTTTATACGCTGCCAACATTTCCTGAAAAATTCCAGAGAAAGCAGGAAGTGAGAAAAGATAAGCATGTTAACAAAAGGTAAGTTTCATACCCACAAATTTCCTTCCCTGCTCTTAGGTTCTCCCTCCCCCAAACACTGCACACAGAAGCACAGCCCACCAGAGAAGATCACAGGAATGTATTTTAAGGTTGTTGCACACAGAGTCAGAACAACACAGACAGCAACTGCTATCAGCCCTCTGCATATCCAAATGTCAGTTCTATCTTTAATGAGGCATTTGCATCCTTCCCTCCCGGGATCTCTCCTCAGCAAGGGCTGGACAGTCTCAGGACTGGGCATGCCTGGCACAATCCTCCCCTCCAGCAACACCCTGCTCTCTCTTGCCACAGTCCTTTATCAGCGGGATTTTGCCATATTTTTTGGCTGAGGATTGAGCCCCTGGCAGTCTGGGTTTGCTCACAGCTGTTGAGAGCTCTCCTAGAAAATGGATGCACCTCGCACACCATCCTTGGCTCTCCTTCCCTTCTGAGCTGAGGGCTCTGGGCGCTACTGTGCGCTCAGGGAGGAGCCACCAGTAAGGGAAGAGAGGAGAACAGAGGTCAGGCCTGGCCTGGAGCTGACAAAAACCTGCCAAGTGGCCTGAGGGTGGAGGGGCAGGGGAGAAGAAAGGGAAGTTTCACAGATATTCACAGCCTCCTGGGGAGACAGGGAATCCCTGGCGGAAAGTTGCTAAACCTGCTCTGGCATCCACTGCACAAGGGCTTGCAGCTGGAAAGGTGGAGCTTGCTGAAAGAACAGCTCAACTGTGCTGCTGCTGACTCTTGCAGCTATTCAGAGCCAACCCTCTGGGGCTGACAGAGGCTCCAGGGTCTCACAAACACCTCTGCACTCGGGGCACCAACAGGCTGGCTGAGAACACTCAAATTCTGGCAGTGTAGGGGCAGCCATGCTCACATCTCAAACCTTATTCCTGACTATTAGCATGGAAGAACAGACAGAAAAGCTGCTGCTTAGGAGGTAATTTCCAAATGACTTGCACCTTTCCCCTGTCCTCCAGTGCAAAGAAAGATGGCTTAGAAGTTATATGAATATATACAAAACTATCCCCTTGGAACTCCAGCAGCTCCCTGCATGCACAGGTATGAGGGAAGAGAATATGGCAAAGAACTGATCACCTCTGAGCTGCCAAAACATAACATTTAGTGACAAAACCCAACACGGCACATGCACACATGGTTTCTAGTTCATCCAGAGAACAATGGACCAGCACAACAGCAGAATGCAACTCTGCATCTCTGCACACAGGTTTGAGTTCACCTGAACAGGTAATTCATGTGCAGAGCTCAGCCCACCCTGCAGTGCCCTAGAACCTCTGCCCTGCCATCGACTTCTTTATTCCCTTTGAGTATTTTGCTCCAAGCAGTAATTGATTAAAGGCGTTTTTACTCACTACACTCATTTATTCCACCTCCCCCAAGATCCACATCAATTCACTCCAGTGAAAGGATATCTGAAACTATGTTTTAAAGAGAAATTTAATTTAAAATAAAGGAGGAAAGATTTTACAACGATGTCTTCATAAATATGTTTTTTTTTAGTTTGTCTATTCCAGAAAAACTAGCTTTTCTTTCTTTAAATTAATTACAAGCATGTTTCTGAAACATAATCATTACCAGATACTGGATTTATGTTTATGCCATGCTCAAATAATCCACTGCCAGCTGGATGTTTTCATGCATCTTTCTAAAAATTTTCTTTAAATCTTTTCTTCCTGCAGCTCATCACAGTCATGAAAACGACTTCAAACAGCCTTTCTACAACCGACAAACTGCAACAGCAGCATTCAAAGAGTATTTTAATATATTAAAGTACATCAGACCCCTTCTAGATCCAGGACTGCTGGGAAACTGATACTGATTGGTTTCATATTATTTTTCTGCACAGGCTGAACATTTAATGTCATTTACTCCTGCAAGTCCCCCAGGAATACTGCACACTGTGACCAAGACTGCACTTTTCATTAGTGCTTTCTGCATACATTACAGACTCTGCTAATGAATCACTGGAACAAGTACTAAACCAAAGGCACAGAGCAGCTACAGAATGTGCACATCGGACAGGAACGAATTCCTGGAGATCAGTCACTCATACACAATCAATACATTCACGGCATTCATTCCCATTCAAAAGGTACTGAAAGTTGCTCTGACTTTTTCCATGACCAGGACAAATTGCTGGGCTGAACTGTTAAAAATTTCAGCCTCCCTCCCTAAGAAATGCCAAAATTTGGAATGAAGCTGCCGAAAGTTCACAGGCAACAAAGCTGGATTCCTCTCACTACAGTTTAGGTCCTTTATTTGTTTTCTGAAACAAACACCAAAAGCTTTCAAAAACCTGTCAAAACAGTTCTCCCTCCCAACACACACACACGTGCTGCCACTTTTATCCACACAAATAATTAGCATCACAGTCATCTTTCCTGGAATACATCTACAAAGGCAAAACAGCACACCGTCCAGAATCTATTTCAAGCTGAACACTTTTGTTAGTAAATATAAGCTTGAAAAGCAGCTTATAAAGAAAAGGTTTCATCTCTGGCACAAACAGATCAGTGATCCATTTAACTGTGGCCTTTTCTCCTCCCATACAGTAACTATAAATTGATTTAATATTGCTTGGGTGACCAATTGTCTGGGGAAAGAACAGAAATTCAAACCAGACAAATCTCTGTTGTGATACATAGCAGTATTTTTACAAAGTAGCTTTTCAGAGCAGTAGAAGATAAATATGGACCCATTCCCATATTAATAAATAAATCCATGGAAATATAAATGCAAGGCATGAGTTAGGATCAGTGTAACAACCCAGGCAGATCCCCCTAACATCTACAAGGTTGGTGTTTTTCCTTCCTGTGTCCTTCATTTCAAGAGATCAATGCCAAAAAGCAAACTCCTCCCTAGCATAACTGACAAAAAAATCAAAAATTAAAAATTAACAGAAGGAAATGTCAGTGTTCAGGAAAAAAAAAAAAAAAACAGAACAAAAAACAACCAGTAATGAAACGCATATAATTTCTGCCTCTGTTGTTCTGATGTTGGGACTATCTTTTCTCCTCTTTTTTCTTTATTTATCAGAACTATTCTGTTCTTAATCACTACTTCACCCTTCAGGAAAAAAATATTAGTTTTCCAACAAGTGGGCTCTACAGTAAGGAGGACATAAGCAATACAACTCCCAATCTGCTTTCAGATTTAATAATTTGCAAGACTAATGCCTTTCTGTAGCTAAAGCTACTTTCAGAGTCAAACTCTGGCTTGACAAACCAAGTTAGACTACCTGGCTGCAGCTGCTGTACTTTGGGCTCTGCTCACCAGGAATTTGTCACCAAAACAATCTGCACTTTTGGCCACCCTGTGCCTGCTCTCTGCTGGTTATAACAGCTCCACGCTACTTTTCCCAGCCAGTTCTCGGGAAGATATGTTTGGTTTGTCCTTTCCACACACATCATTCCCATGGCAGTCACCCATTTCTTTCCACATGGTATTTCTATGAAATTCAAATGTGGAGCTCTAAGTTTTCCTACAAAACCTGAATTCCTACATTGGAGAAAGAGGAGCACTGAACATCCTGTATCTAAAAGAGGAATATAGAATCCACAGCTTTCCCTTTCTCAAAGCAAAAAAAAAAAAAAAACAAAAAAAAACAATCCCAGGTAAAAAGAAAAATGCAGCAGGTGTTTCTGAGCAATGAGAATGTTTTTAAATTGGATTGAAGTACAGCTGAGTTTATACAGGTTCACAAAGTTCATGAAATAGTTATTGAACTAGAAAAGGAAAGCAAGCAAGGCAAGTACACAAATGCTGCATATATATTTTGTATAAGTTTTGCTAAGAAAGCACCAGAACTCTGCCATGGAACAAAACTTCCACTTATTTTAGCATACTATTTCCTAATTTTTTATCTAAATATTAAAGCTGAAGTGATATTTAAGATGTGCTCCTTTTTTAATTCAACAAATTCAAACTAATTACTAGTAACAAAAAGCACTCAACACTGCTCTCTTATATCTATTTGTATCAGCATCAAATTATATTACACTCTTGCCACTCAGACTTCTGGTTTCTTTGCTATAATGTTAAATTCTTCGCAGCAGAATCCTCCAAATGGAGATTTACAGAGATGTCTAGAGTGGGCCTTGCACTGCAGACAGCAGTGGGACTACAAGTGTTTTGTCTTTACATGGTCAAAACACTTTGGACAAGCCTTTTTTTTCCCCTCAAGTCTCTCAATCAAGTGCACATACCTTCCCAGCCATGTGCCTATTTGCATTCTGCACTTGCTCATGCTCCAATTGTTTCCAGTCTGAAAGCCCCAAACTGTGTTTGCAGTTGCCTGGAACTCATCCACTTTACAGCAAGGATGAAAAAAGTTACTCAAATGTCAGCAATCCACCCAATGGCCTTCCCACACAAGTTCTCAAGGATTAAACAAAAAAGTGACTGAGAACCTCAGCACAAAGAATTTCTGGCTCTGTCCTCCCTCAGTCGCGTGTAGGAAATGAAGCAACATTGAGGACATCAGCACTGAGAACACCCCAGACTTCCAGCAAAGCTGGGAGGGAACAGCCTGAGGATTAGTAAAGGAGCTGTGCTCATGGCAAACTGCACAGAGAGCCTGCATGGTGCTGTTCAACAGCACTGCAAGGCACCAGGCACTGCTCAGCTCTCTGTACAGTCCCAACAGGATGCACCGATGCAGCCTGTCCTAGAGCCTGGTGCTCCCTGCACTCACTCAGGGCAGCTTTCAGCCAACAAATCGATGGAATTAAATGTGGGCTCTGTGCCAGAGCTGCAGTGCCACGTGGAGGTCAATAATGTGATTCCAAGAGCTGGAGCATGGAAACAACCTCCAGCCGGGCAGAGGGCAGGGCACAGGGACAGGAGCACCATGCCACGCTTGGAAAGGGCCTCGAGAGATCTTCTGGGGAAGATAAAATACAGGATTCTCCCTTGTATTTTATAACAACATGCACCTGGGAATAGCTGAATATATCTTTCTGCAACATAAATTAAATCAAACATGATATTACTTGAGTATTTTGGTAACAAAATGCCTGGACAGCTCTAACAACTTTATTTTTTTTCTTTGTATGCATTTGTATTTGCAAAGAAACCTGAATAAAATGGCAAATAGAAATGGAATGTACTTATAATTAGAGGTTGTACACAACAAATTTTACTTAAGACTATGTCAAATATTCACTGTCTTGAGAGCCCCCAAAAAGAAATTATGCTCCATCTTAACTCTGTCTTACACTATCTTATTAAATACATCCATGAAATTACAGTTCTGGCTTGGATGGGCTTTTATTTATTTAACAAAGTGCCACACCAGCCTTTTTGTTTCAGAGGTAGAGTTTTAAGATAAGGTCACAGACACGATTTACATTAGGTCTGGATTATTCCCAACAGATCTGCACTGGTGTGGGAAGGCAAATGCTCTTTGGAGAAGACAGGCAAATATCGAGAGCTGAAGTTCTAAACCGAGGAAGGGCTTTTCCCCTGCAAAGTAAATACCCAAGGAGACTGACTAAATTAAGAGCTAAAGTTAAATACACACTTCTGATAAAGCAAACCCTGAAACAACTGTAGGCTGATGAACCTCATCAATTGTGTGGCATTTTTCAAAGTGAATTTTAGCAGCAGTGCAGGAACACAAGCACAGAGCTCGGCTGAGCTGAGTTTCCCTTCCCCCAGGAAAGGTTCAGGCATCTCAAAGGAAAGAATGGGGCAGGATAAGGAGGAAGGGAAAGGTAACAAATTAAAGTTATTTATACCTTTCGTTTTCCTTTCAGCAAATGAAGTCCTATGACAAAAGGATGAAGCACATCATCTGTGGAAGGTAACAAAAACAGAAGATATTTACATTTTAATAGACAATCATATACATGCACTACATACCAAATAAACAACAAAAAATTACTTTGTCAGTTACACCAGTGATAAATTATCATCCTTCTACTTTAAGAGTTTTCCTGGTCTTTCCAGCCTTTCATTATTTCACGCAGAATTTTAGTGCAAGGAGACACAGTGTGCAAGGCCAGACTGCAGGACAAGCAAATGCTCCCCAATTCAACAGCATCTCGTTCTTATTCCAGAACACCACAAAAGTTTTTCACAGCTAAAAACCCAGTGAAGTAAAAAGTAAGTCAGAGTTGAACACTCTTCTCACACATCAGTTCCTCCCTTAGACAAACACCTTGCTGACTCACAAATGTTGACAAATCTTGGAGACAAAACAAACAAACAGTAACAAGCAGCAAAGCCTCTGAAGGCTCTCTGTACCTTGCACAAAAGCACCAACCGTAAGAGGAAGAATTCCTAGGGAAGCTGAAGAAATCTTCATGGGATAATCCCCCACAAAGCTTTCTCTTCTCCAGACCAAGCAGTCCCAGCTTCCTCATGTCTTTGTAAGAAATACAAGAAAGCACACAAGAAAGAAACCAAGAAGAGATTTTATATTGCCAGCTCACGCTTGGTTAGGAGTATCCTCCTTTCTGGACAGAACAGGTGGGGAAAAATTAAAACGAATAAATAGAAAGAAGCTGCAATGATTTTATCAAGACAGCAAACTCCCAAAGATTAACAAGAAACCAGATGAATGCTCTAGGACCTCCACCTTGAACCATTTTTAGTCATTTTAAAACCAAAATCTACTTACATCTGAACTGTGAATTTACTCTGCTTACTACCTAGCACACCTGACTCCAACAAACATTTAGGAGTGTGCCATACAAAATACTGTGAATATGGTTTCCATCATGGAAAAAGATAAGCAGGGAGACTGGGGGGAAAGAAAGGAATTCTGTTTTTCTCACACCAGAGGAAAAGGTGAGATCTTGAGTTATAACCAAATACAAGAGAAGACAATGAGTCAGAAAGATGGATAATGTTATATAAAAAAGAGGAGAGAAAACTGATGGGGAAGGATAGGCACTTTACAGAATGAAAACCCAAAGCATTTTTACTGTAAAATCAGCCAGAAGAAAAACTAATCTCATGCATAAATCAAGAAGAGACAGCACAGCACAAAACTAGTGTGATGGCTTGAAGAAGCAGCAGGTGCAGTATTTCTGCCACCAAAGCAATAGTTGTAAGGCAGGAAAAATTACTTATTTTTCTTGGCAGATACGAGACACGTGACAAAAAAAAAAATCAGTAAGAACATTTGCTAACAGAACTGGCAACGAGGGTTTAAGAAGTAAGAGTTGCCAAAAATCCCATCTTTTACTGCAGATGTGAGATTCAACTAGTCCTGAGTAGAACTGTTCACCTAAGACAATGGCAAAGCCAAGGGAGAAGAAAATCCCTCTGTGCTGGAGGAAGTTTGCCTGCTTGCAGGATTTCCACCTGAGCTGCACTGATGAGCAGCAGAAGGAGCAAAGCCAGCAGGAGCCTGTAAGGGGAACGTTGAACTCACACAAGCTGATCACTCAGCACACTTCAGGGTCAAACCTATGCTTTGGAAAAATTCTGCCACAAATACACTCCTAAATGCACAAAGAGCCAGGACAAAAGCTTGAGGTTTGGGTTTCAGTGCTGTCAATCACTTCTGAACTATAGATGTTGATGGTTTTAGAAAATACACCTTGTATTTGAGACAAGGTAATCACAAATTCAGACATTTCAGCACTGTGATTCAGGCAGTCACATCTGGATGTGATACTTGTGCAACTGAACCCCAGCGCTTCACTGCCAGGGCATTCTTGCTGTTTGCTCCAGTTTCCACTACAAATATTTGGGTAGATACAGCATTTTGTCACTGGCAGCACTGATAATATATTCCCAGAAAAAAGATTAATTTCCTATAGTGTAAAGGAATCACCAAATTAAAATTTCATCAAAATCAGCCTGATCTTTTAGAAGTTAGGACAAAAAACCTTCTACTGCACTTGTTGCAGGGATACACTGTTAATCCCTATCCTTAAAACTCACATTGCCTATTTAAAGTCTCCACATGAGAAACAGAGAAAGACACAACAATCAATATACAAAGGAACCCAAAATCAAAAAATAAAAACAAAAAAAAAAAAACCCAAAACCTCTACCAGACATAAAATATGCAAACAAAAGTGAAAGAATCTCTTGTAGTCACAGCTACAGTATTATTTGTGGTGACAGAAGAAAAAATATTTTTCAATTTTAAGACTGTTTTAGCGTCAATCTGCCCAATTTTATTGAAAATTTTCTTCAGAGCATACAGCACTTCTGTAACACAAAATGATTCCAGGTACTGTCCTATAATCCAACATCACAAGGGCAGATCTTACTGGAATAGGTAAAAATAGCAGCAGAGAACATGCCAAAGGACAGTCTTTCCACTACAGGGGCAGTGCTTACATTGCAACATCAGCTGGCTCTCTTTTTATAACCTCTTGATTGCCAGTGAGCGAGTTACACAGTCAACTTAAAAGGCTGGAGAAATCCAAGAGTCAGCTCTGGCCCTGTCTCTGGGCTGAAATCAATCCACTGTATCTCTCTGACACCAACCCTCTGCCGCAGCACACTGCTAGTGCCTGGCTAAGCTTTCTACCTGCTGCAAAGCATTCAGCACGGAGGGATGATGTCATTCACAATACAGGGTATTTCAGGGTATTTCTTGTCAAATGTCAGCACAAAATTAGAGGCTTGCACACTTGGTTGCTCCTTTTGGCTGCAGCACACTGGAAGCTCCTTCGTTTACTCCATTCTCTGCCAGCCACACAACTCATCCTCTACAGAACTCCATTTATCCCATTTCTGCAGACCAACCCCTCCCCAGCACTGAACTCTAAATGGTTTTTTTTCCATGTTTCCACACAGAGATAACAACCATCACAACCTGAACATTTCAACTGTGAGCCCAGTGATCAAACAAAGCCAGAAATGTTGTTTCACTGGAAGAGACTCTGCTCCATAGCCAGCAGCTTGACTTCCAGGTGACCAAAACTGCTTAGCTTTCTAATTAGGCACCAGGGAAAGCAGAACCCTCCCATCTTCAACACCACAAACAGGTTCCTGCCTGCTCACGCCACAGATTGGCATCGATTGGACACAACTTTCCAAAGTTATTGGAGGCAGATGAGGAGAGAAAAGAAAGCTAGGGAAAAGCAGGGAGTCACTGAGCTTGCACAGGTAGTCTCACTTTTCCGCCTCAGTCTAAGAAACACTGACTGATCATCAACAAATTTACCTCTGCTTAAATCTGAAAGTCCTGGAATAATCAGAGATGTTTGTTATTTGCACACAGTGCTGTGTTATCTTAAGAACTAAACATCAGCCTCATGTAAATTTAGGAGTAGAGAGAGTTTAGACACTTTTACCATACTTTTAATGCATGAGTTTTAAAACACAGGTTTCACCAAAACAAAACAAACACACCAAATTACAACGGAAATGCGCAAATAACTGATAAAAATATTTTAATGGGATTATACATTAGATTAGATCTGAAGGAATTCAATTTCTATCAGAAATCATCAAAATAAGGAAAATATTAACCCAACAGTAGTCTTGGAATTAACAATTGCTAGGTAAATTCTGAACTTCAGGAATTAAAAATAAAAGTATTACAGACTGTGAAGGTAGAGTCACATCCTACGCCATAAACACAAGCAACTTTCAGAGAAACTTCAGAACAGTTTCTGAAGCAACATTTAAACAACTCCAAGTTACCATGTATCAAAATGGTATCATTCCAAGTGAAAGCTGGAGAGGTAAGTACAGGGTGTCTTACCAGGTGGAATTAAAATCCACTTTTCTCTTTTTACAAAAATTTTTAATACTGTACTTTCTGTGCTAATGATTTTGAAACAATATAAATAGCATTTCTGGGGTAGCAACAAATGAGGAATTTTTTTTAATTGTAATATTATTAACCAATATTTTTTCTTCTCGGCAACAAAATTTCCACGACTGAAGATTCCAGTCTAATGGTCCTCCCTACATGTGCTCTGCTTTGCAGGATTCTCCCTCTGTGTTCCTACATTTCTGCAACAATTCCATGCAAACAAAAGGGAGTACGTGCATCTTCACTTGTCTTACTATGCTCCTTCAGTTTCACCAACAAACTCTTCTGTAAAATCTACCATGTTTCTTACATACAAAGAAAATCAGGATAAAGAAAAAAGAATGATAATTTAGTCATCTCTGCCAAAGGTGGCAAGTGAGCAGGGAGAGCAGTGCCTTTTGTGGTGTGCTAACAGACTGAAATAGCACTATAAAATGCTGAAAGTATGAGCAGACTTTGAGCAAACACTCTTAAATGGCTGAGAACAAGAAAGTGGAATATCCAAAAGCCAGCACAAATTACTGATGGAGGTGACAGGGACATATACTAGAAGCAAAGTAAAATATATTACAGAGAAAAAAGAAAAGGAAAATTGGTCATATATTAAAGCTTTTCAATAGGCATCTTAGATGTTTTCCCTACAAAGGCATTAGAGACATCTTTCTTCTAGTTGTGCACTATCCTACATCTCCCTCTTGTTAATCTCTCAGCTCAGTGCTCCTAAAATCCTCTCTCTCAGAACTTCAGCTTGCTCTACGGTGAATAAATTTATGTAACAGAAGACTATAATGGGGGCTCAGAGCCATTTTTTAAAGCCTGAACCTCTGAGCCAGCTTTAATTAATCTGGTTAACCCCACGCCACACCCAGCTGCGAGCTAGTGAAGCAACCTCCCTGTGCCTGTGAACTAAAAATACACCAATGGCTCAACTGCTCGTACCGATACTACGTCTGTGCATCGGAATGCCCCATTAATTAACGCCCTTTTGTCAGCTGCTTGTCACAAACGAAGCGTCTGAGGGGCAAACCAACAGCAGGTAGGAAATGGGAGTTCAATCTGACACTGAAGCACTGCAAGAGCAGTGAGGGCAAAGAGGCAGCACCCCGTAATCAGGGCAGCATCTGCGGAGCCACAACACAGTGAAAGACTGCACCGAGCAACGAAACTGCAACATAAAAGGGGGCTCGGATGGGAGGAGCTGGAGATACAGGTCTCAGCTGCAGATCTGCAGATAGAGCACAGAAAACACGGCACAGTCACTCACCACACGCACAGATTATTTGCAAGGCAATTCTGCAACTCTTTTGCCTGAAGTTAAACAGCTCGGATTGAACTGTGCTGTTGCTCGGCTCCGTTCCTGCATCCAGGATGCATTTGGAGCACCACAGGAGAAAGAAATGGCAGAGCTGCCACACCTGCAACTGCAAATAAACCCAGCGACCTGCACTTGCCACCCTGCTGTTCTGCACAAATCCACAGTTTTGCTGTCAAAATCTTGCCTCCAAAAAGCATGTCATTCCCCAGGAGCAAGCTAAACCTACTGGAAAATACACAATTCAATCACATGGACTACATCACTTAAAAGGATACTCGCTTAAGTAAACATACTCTGTATTAATTATCAGTGCTAATTCTTAGCTCTGAAGTCTACCAAGAAAATGCTTTTCTCATTTAGAAGTGACTCAAGACCAGCACTTTGTTTATCCTCATCTGCTGTGTGCACTGCAGCATTTCAGTACACAAGATGACCATATTCTATTAAACTGTAAAAGGTCAGTACACACTGCTGCAATAAAATCAACTCTGTGTAAAACAGATGACATTTATAGTACAAACACAATATTCAAGTCACTAAAGGAATAAACGTGCGCCAGCTGCTTTTCAAAGCAAATGCGTTGTTTACAAAAAAACAGCACACGCAGCAAGAGCCAGCAGAGCTCGGAGAATTATTCACAGAACTTGGGCCAAAACACAGTTTCTTTTCAGAAAAAATAAGAACATCACTAAACATGGATTGCCCATACGGAATAAATTGTATCTATTTCATGCTGTCTCAAAAGCCATGAGCTAATGTATGCTCATTGCTCAAATACCTTGCTAATTTGTCATAAAGTTAGAATTTTTACCCAAGTTCCCACTTTTACATCAGCTCCTCTTTCAATTAATTTGTAGAGCTGAACAAACGTTTCCACACCCTTATTCAATACACAGTGGATGTATTTCATATTAGAAAATACCAAAGGGTTTTGCATGAGCAATTACACAAAATCAATCAAAATTGTGCAATGTAGATGTATCTGTTTACAAATTAAACCTATGTGAAAATTACCAAAATCATGTTTCAAACACCATGCTTGAAATTTGGTAAATCACAAGTTTTAATCTTGTTTTGATGATTTTTGTTACTTCCCCATATAAAGATAATTTTGATTTATGCAATTTCATGTTTTTATTATAAATACAACACTAAATACTATTCTTCATTACACACTCTTTAGGTTTCTATGTTTTTAATTTAGAAGATGGTCCAGGAACTCATTTCTTACAACACAATCATCAATTTTCATTTGTTTCTACCTGAATTGCCATGAAAGTTTTGGAAATCCAGCTGCACAAAACCACATTATCCTTGTTCCCTAGGCAACTGGTGTTAGGTGATCATGGCACCCAGCTGTCCTGCCCCTCCTCCTGCAGCTCTGGGGTATTTCTCATTTCAGCTGAAGTCAGGCAGAGGGATAACGATCAGGACATTCCCACAGATATGGAAATAGGGAGCCGAAGTATGAAGAATTCCTTGCTCTCCATCAGCCAGGGCACCAGAGCAGGAGGAAATCCCCAGCGAGGAGCCCAAAGGCGAGGAAATCCCTCCCTCCTGCCCAGCTGGCAGCCCAGGGAGGCAGGACAAGAACCGCGACAACACGGGAAGGGGAGGAGGAAAACAGCTGGGGGTGTTCAAGGAAAGCAAGGGGCGCTGGAGGTGTGACAGAGGTGTGGCAAAGGGAGTCACTTTGGCAGCACAGAAAAGGACAGAGTGTGTGCAGCACAGACCTAAATACCAACCTGCACTGAACCAGACTGTGTTAGCTCATTTGCTCTAACATAATTAGCAATATAAAAACAACTTAAACATCCTGTATCCAGAACACAGAAGTGAGTGCATCAACTCAACCCCTGCACTGAAACTTGACTGAAGACTTCCTTATATAAAATAATTCAACCCAGCAGCTTTTGGTTCCCATCTCCTACAGGAGAGCTTGAAAACCCACAGCTCTGAATTTAATGTTTTCCAACAAGGAAAACCTGGTTTTCTTCTCAACTCCTGGTTTTCCAACAGTGCAGAGAGACACATAAATAATCTGGGGGGAGGAGGGGAGTACATGTCCCAGAAGAAATTACTGCTGATTGAGCGTACCAAGAAGTGCTGACCAATGATTTCCGTGGGTCATGTTTGTGGTTTAGAAAATGAGTTCTTTTAATACGATGTAGTAAGTTCAGGCCCTGAGACAGCAGTGACTTCATATGTAATTTGAACAGAATGCACTGTCGGTTAAGAATAAGAAATGGAAAAGGAATTCAACTGAAAAATATAAGGTTTAGATCTTCTTTAGAAAAAACAAAAAAACAACATTTTCTCTGCTACTTCCAGCTTTTCTTTCAAAGCAGGTTAACCAGCAGTGTTGCACAATAAGCTGTCCAGTCCCGAAGATATTAAGAATAGCAACAAACCATATGAAAAACATATTCCAGGTGTCTGAAAGCATCCCTGCCCCAACCCAACGATGCTACTTCACTTCTGATTTAATAATCTAAGATTAAATTGCTTAGTGCATTAATCAGTCACCATATTCATTTCATGAGCGCACATCCAGATCCCTACCTCTTTCATGATTAATTGTAGCCCTAGGGTTTGCCTGCAGAAAATTCTCATTAAGGCAAACCAAACTAAAGCCACTCCATTCTGAGTGGGTGTCCCAGAAGAGACTGAAGTGAATTGCCTGGAATTAACTCTCACATTCATCAACTCAATCTCTCCTTCTGCACCAACACTGCAGACAGACCATAAAGAATAAGCATGCCCATTCCAACAATACCCTAGTTCGACACAATGCAGTGATCCTCCAGGCAATATCTGGAGCTCAGTTTTTCAGAAGCATTAAAATAGAAGACATCTTCACATATTTTCAGTTGGCTTCAGTTTTGGAAAGAGTCTTACTCCACTGTAGATCTTTCTGGTTCTGCACACCTACAACCCCCAGCTGCAGCTGGAACACACACTGCTGCAGCAATCCCGCTGGTTTTGCAGTCTCACTGGCCCAGCTAAGGTCCCTGTATTTATGGATGTCACTTCAAGGCTAAGAAAGAAAACAATCCTGCACAAGTTGTTTGGCCTGACACAGACAAGATGAACAACAGACAGCAGTGGGACAGGGAGGTTATTGGTGTGTGCAGCCGGGCTGCAGGTAAAGGGAGGCAGGAAACAGAAGAAGCCTTGAGCACGGGCTCTGCAGGAACACCACTGCTACACGGCAAGGATGAACAGCTTACAAGAAATCAGGACACGAAAGAATCTTACTGCTGCTTACAAATGTATTTTTCTCACTGAATTTAAGCTGCAAAAAGTAAGCAAACAAGCAATTCAAACCAAAGAATGCCCGAGCAGAAAGAGCTCAGTTGTGCTGATACACCTAAAGTCATTTTCTATTCCCCGTTCAGCAGACTATGGATCACAGTAACAGGAGGCTCAGGGAGCCCCGCTGGAAGTGCAAGAGGGACAAGGCTGCAGCAGCACAGCGGGGACCCGAGGAGGCCAGGCCAGCACGGCCACGGCTGGGGGCAGGGCACGGCTCCAGCTGTGCGGGATGCTCACCCCCCTGCAATGGGCACTGCTCCAGCTGTGCGGGATGCTCACCCCCCTGCAATGGGCACAGCTCCAGCTGTGCGGGATGCTCATACCCCCTGCAATGGGCACGGCTCCAGCTGTGCGGGATGCTCATACCCCCTGCAATGGGCACGGCTCCAGCTGTGCGGGATGCTCATTGCCCCCCGCAATGGGCACGGCTCCAGCTGTGCGGGATGCTCATCCCCCTGCAATGGGCACGGCTCCAGCTGTGCGGGATGCCCGCTCTCGCTCTCCTGGCCAGGGCACGGCTCCAGCCGTGCGGGATGCTCCCCCGGGCGGAGCGGGCCCACCCGCGCGGCTCCGCGCTGGCGCTGACAGGCGGCGGCCCCGACCCAGCCCCGCTCCCCCGACCCCGGGGCACCTCGCCCCGCCCCGCCCCGGCCCTCTCGGCACCTTCCCCACGGCGGGAGCCCCGGCCCGGCCCGGCCGATCCGGCCGAGAAGCGCGGCGAGCGGGCGCGGGCCCGCAGCCGCCCGGCTCTCCTCCTCCCTCCCCGGTGTCTGCCGGGGCCGAGCGGCCGCCCTCCCTCACGGCCGAGGCGGCGGCCGGGTCAGCGCGCCCGGGGCCGAGCCGGAGCGCCGCCAGCGCGGAACAGACCGCCGCAAAGAGAGGAAATCCCGGGAGCTGTTCTCCCGCTCGCTCCCGGCCGCCCGTACCTGTGTCCCGGGCCCCCGGCGGGTCCCCCGCGCCCCGGTGCCGCCCGGCGCCGCTCGTCCCGCGCCTCACAGAAAATGGCGGCCCCGCGCCCAGGCAGACATTTATCCCCGCCCATCGCCCGCTCGGCGCTCCGCACCGGCCCTGCGCCCAGCTGCCCGGCCGCTCCCGCCTCCCGGCCTGGCGCGGGGAGCGCCGAGCTCTCGATCGGCCGCTCCGCCCCGCCCCGCCCCGCCGCCATTTGGGAGCGGCTGAGGCGCGGCGGGCTCGGCTCAGGGAGGGAGGAATGGAGAGGATCCCGAAGGGGTTCTGTCGCCGCTGCGCCTCCAGCCTTGCCCGGGACACGGCCTGGGAGCGCGGGATGGGCGCTGCCGCTGCGCTGGGAGGCTGGAGCGGGCGCCGCTGGGGCTGCAGAGCTGCCTCCCCTAAGGCTAGCGCAGCGCTGCCGCCTCACCGCCGCCCGGCCGCCCTCAGCTCCCGCCCGGCCGGCTCCCTGCACCCGCACAGCTCGGCCGAGCCCCTCAGCAGCTTGACAATTCATTAATTAATTAAGCGGGGTGAACCCTCAGCCCGATGTGTGGCGGGTTAGCTCGGCACGGGCCGCGCTGGCGGAGCAGAGCCCGTGAGGCTGAGCTGTGCCGAGCACGCCGTGCCGTGCCGTGCCGTGCCGTGCCAGCCTGCCTTACCTGGGCACTGCAGCCCTGTCCTACCTGTGCACAGCACAGCCCGGCTCTGCAGGCAACGGGCAGCAATTCCCAAGGGGCGGTACGTGCTGAGGGGTGGGGTGTGAGCTGCTGGGAAAGGTATCTGGGGAGAAATAAAAAAATAAAAAAATAAAAAAAAAAAATAGCGTGCAAGCTCTTTTCCTGGAGGAGACAGGGACCAGCTGTCAGGCAGCGATCCCTGTGTAACTCAGCACAGCCTCCGTGGAAAAGCTGGGATACCAAAGGGCTCTGCTCGCTGTTAACTCGCTTATTTTAGCTCTGAAAACGCACCGAACTGCACATCCAAATAGTAAACAAATTACCACCCCAAAACACAGCTTCTCAGCATAGCCATTGCAAAGGAAAACATCTCTCCCAGAACTGTTTTTAGGGCGCATTACACGTTTGCATTTACAGTCATGTAAGTTACATTAATTGTTAATTAAACAAAGCGTTTCTCTCAAAAGAGCCTCCAGCAAAGTTCTCAGCCTTATTTTGGATTTCTCTGCGGAAGAAAGTTCTGATATAAACCAGAACCTGAGATCAGCTAAAGTCACATTAACCTCAGAGAGGCAAGGGGAAAAGCAGCACTGTTGGGTTTGCCTCTCCTAAGCACCAAATAAGAAAAAAACCCAAAACTGTGGCGTCTTCAGGTAGTGGTGCCCTCCAGGAAGAGGTGTTGTTGCCAAGTCATAGGAGGTTGAAATGGGGATGGCAACCTGGAGCTCTGGAAGGCTGAACCAAAAGTTTCCATGTCTCCAGAATACTGTGATTCCTACATATTCTGTGGGAATTACAGTATAATATTCTGAATAATAATATTTTGAACTGTATGGCTGTTATTACACTGTTACCACTGATTCCAGTGTAATAAATCCTTAAAGTTCGAGGATATTGCCAAAAGAAATAGGTAAGCTTTTGTAGCACCCTTTCACAAGACAAACCACAGGGAGATTCCAAATATTAAAAGATCTTATTCTCTTATTTTCCTCTTCCCCATTGCCATGGGTTCAGACCTACCAGAAAACCAAATCCAGACCAAGGTGGTATGTGGCAAGAGCAAAATTTAAAATCTGAATCATGCTTTTCAAATTCTTACAAACTAACTTCTCAATGTCACGTTTGAACTGAAGAAGTCCCGTGATGCACAGATCCAGTTTATTTACACCACTTTACAGGAGTCCTGTCCAAGTATCTGACTGCAAAACTTGGCCCAGGAGAGAAAAATACAAAAAATACACTCAAAAAGCAGTATGTACAATAAATATTCACATGGCTTTAGACTAAGCATGTCCATGTAATAAGGTAGAGAGTAATACAGATTTTAGCAAAATATGCCAAAGGATCTTAAAATACTGTAATATAAAATGTAAGTGCATGCCACGAGGAGCTTGAAAAGACTGTGTGAAAGGAGAGAGGGAAAACACCTCAAGAAGAGGAGGTTTTGACAAAGACCTTCCATAAAGTTCTAAACTTCTTTTAAAAGACTAGTTCAGTGAAGGAGTGTAGTCATGGAGAAAATAAACACAGATCTGCAGGAAAGCAAGCCAAATTTCAGGGAGTTAAACAATGCAGCACATGCAAAGAAAGACAATAATTGCAAGAAAGAAAAAGAAAAGCAAACAGGGAAACTGAAACATTACAGCACTGAAGTGGAAGGGAAACAAAAACTGGACCAACTTTCCAAAATAAACTGAAAATTATCAGCGTTCTTCCAGAGGTTGATCTGGTTTATGTTCAGGATTAGGTGTTTAAAGTGTGAATGTCCTGGTATTAGACCTTCATTTATCCAGGCATATGATCAAATCTTACATTTTCACCACGTGGAGTATGAAATCTCACTCCTCCTCAAGCCAAGGATTGCTATAGATGAACTTTGCCATTTTATCCCTCTGAGCCACAGTCGAAGCATTGTCCTCCAGCAAGGTTTGATATATGCTACAAATTATTATCTTATTCTTCCATAAGATTTTTTTTTTTAAGTCAGAGAATACTGCTAAGGAAAAAATTTAAGTCAAGTTAGATACAAAAGAAGTCCAGCATACAGAGACCAGGAAGAAAGTGGCCTTGAACAAATCAAGCATTAGCAATGTAAAAGAGAAGCCAAATAAGGCATCTCTTATTTGTGTGATGATGCATAAACTATTTATATTTTATCATCCAGCCAAAAGACTTTATTATTTCCCCATGTCACTAAGGTGTTCAAAGGCCTGGAAATATAATTTAATTTATAGTTTGGGTTTTTTCATGCATTGAGAATTTAAATTGCATACATTACTTTACAACAATGGGACACCTTATGCATGAAGCTGTTAACAGTGCAGTAAACTTATTTTGCTGGAATGAAAACCATTATTTTTGTTGCTTTGTCCTGCACCAATTGTCAACTTTTTACTTTATCCATATCCAGCTAAAGGTGGTTGCTGCTGGGCTCCTTACAGTTCAGTGCTTCCTTTCTCACCCTGCCCAGCAGCTCTTCAGCCAAATCTTGGGAGTCTCTCTCTTCCATGTGAAAATAACACCTGAAGAAACACATTTATGTAAAAAACACCATCCCATAGAGGACTATTATCCTCTATTGCATATTCTTTCAGAATTAATTCCATCTCTTTAATCTATTAGGAGTTCATACTTAAATAGTTCTTGGGTGCCTTCCTATAAAATTAACAATAAATATGTTTGATGAAAACATCAATTACATGATTTGCTATACCAGTTTGTGTGGGAACACTTCAGAATAAAATTGAAACAGCTTTTCATTAAGCCTTGCAGTAATTAAATTATTCTGAGAGTGCAGCTCTATAAACAGTAAACAACCATCTCCTACTGAAAAAATAAAGTAATATTAGCCCTTCTTCACTGATAATCTTACATGAAAGATTCTTAGAATTTTCTATACACTCTCCACCAGTTTCCAGTGCTGCATGTGCTGCTGCTGTAATTTATGGTATTGCAGATATCCAGTGTCTCTGGCCTTGTTCTGGGCAGTGCTGCAGAGCATTTCTGCCTCTCCAATTTCAGGGCAATGCAATTTGCTTCTAGGAAAATTCAGAGGCACTGCACTCCCCCAGCCAGTTCTCTCAGCCTCTTCTCCAGACAGGCTGAGCTAAGTGGCTCTCCTGAATTTTAGATACTCATTTGCAGCACTCATGACCAAGATTTAACCCCTGTCCAACCCCTGTCCTCTGAATCCTTTGCTGTTCCACACCTTGGTGCCCATTTTTTTGTAGAGAGCAACTGAGAAAAATCAAATAGAAAATATCACTAAAGCCACGTGGCTTCAAAGTGCTCTCTGTTGTGTCTGACAGGTACACATGTATTTTATCAGGTGACCATAACTGGTTTTTCCCCATAGCTGGAAATGTGTTGGAGGGCTAGCAGTTAAATTCCAGCTGGAAGGACTGAGAGTCTGGATAAATGTCCTTTCAGAACTTGGGAAGCTTCAAAGAGCACAAGACAAATGCACCAGGTCAGCTGGGATAGCACTGGATACTGAGAATATCAAAGCATGAAAATAACTTTAGAATAATGTTTTATACATTTAATGTGAAGAGGCTGAACTGATGAGTTCCACCTGCACTGTGAATAAATCCTCAGTCTGAATAAGCATTGGTTGAGCACCAAAAGGAGAAAAAAATTTAAAAACATTAAAAAATCTAGGCTATTATTTGTGTCTATTTGAACAGTCATTCCTACTGCAGAGACAATAAATACAGCACTTGGATTTACACATGTATTCTATTTTTGAAACCTAACCAAACTGGTTTATTTGGTTTATTTTGACTTTCTGAAAAAGTCTAACCACAACAAAATCTCCTCAGAGCTAGGTACTACAGTTTAAAAATAACAGAGCATAAATAGCTCTTTCCTGACAAAGGTTTTTAGAACCCAGCCTGAATATATCATAAAAACCTCTTGTGCAGCAGAGCAATTACACCTGTTGAAGAGCTACAGAAAGGATTTATCATCTGATTTAGTGTGACACTGAGCTGTGCGTGGACAATTTCTAGTGGTAACTGACCTACATCCAATTCTTAGTTTCTTTACAATACTTAGTTTCTCTACAAGAAGAATTACAGTTGTTCATTGTAATGACGTACAGGAGGACAGTAAAATTTAATTTTTCTGTGGGAAATCATGGGTATGGAATGAGTAGTGACAGGGTGAAATAGGAGGCTGTGTGCGTGCACATGTGTATCAGACTGTAGCTGAAAAATACACAAACCTGCCCTTATCTCTTCACAGATCAGATTTGTTCTGTTTCTTCATCAAGAAGCCAAAGTGGTTTTTTTATAGTTCTGCTGAGGAGCTCACTCTAACCGTGCTGTGTTTGTGTTGTGCACAGAAAGCCTCCCTGCTGCCCTTGCTGACATCACCCTCGGCTTTTATCAAAGGCAGATTCCAGAGACAAGGAAACCCAGAGCAGTCTGGCCATGAATCCATCCCGGTGCTCTGCAGCTCTGCCAGCCCCAGATAACGCCAGGCTCATTAGCATGTGGGTATAAGGTCATAAATACCTGCAGCACTCAGAGGTTCGTGCAGGCAGCAAGGAGACCAAAGTCCATTCTAGCCACGTGCCTGCTGCATTCATGCACTAAGAGAAATGCAACTCTCATTTGCTGGAATCTGTTACAAAAGCAATGCAAAATCAGGAAAAAAAGGTGTCTGGCTTTCAGCTCGAGCCTATTTATCCATTGTCTTTCAAGTTCATCTCCAACATTCAGATAAACAGAGATAGATGATCAAAGGGCTGTGTTACTCTTGGCAATACAGCCCTGCTGTAGCCAGCCTTTGATACCTCCATGTCCTCTGGAGCAATTAGTGCTTCGAGGGCCAGGACAATTAAAAATCCTGTTGCAAGCACTCACCTTCAGCAGCAGTGTGCTGATGAGAATGAGGCAGCAGGGCAGGATTTTGGTTCTGAAGCTGATGAGGCTCGGTGGCTGTACTAAGGTGAGTTCCTAACAGACCTGTCCAAAGCAGGGAGCATTCCAGAGCTCCACTGAGCTGCACTGGGGGAATTTCCCTCTGGGCTAATGGGCACATCTTTTACAGGGCTCAGCATTGCTCTGTCACAGCACAGGGCAGCAGGAGATTCCCCCTGGGAAGCTCTAACATGATACACCAGTGTAGGTATGCTATTTAAAATAAAATTGCTTATGTATACAGCTCGTTTGGTGTGTGATTAGAAAGGTGGGGGGTGTTCTTGTCAGATGTTTCATTTGTTAAGGCCTTTTTGCTGCTGCACATTCATTTCTCAGACTGGACAGTGCTAATCAGGTTGATTATATGCATCAGGACCTACTTCTGCTACAACAGAAAAGTCAATTTAACAATGATTAAAGCTTCTACGAGATGATGTTCACTTTGGTCTTATTTCTGAAATAACTTCTTTTAAAATTTCTTTTTGCGAGATAATAAAAACCCAAAACAATGCTATGAGCAAAACAAGTAAATTACTTGAGCAGTAATTAGCAAAGACATCAGGTCAAAGGAATGCAAACATTCAAGTCTCCTGCTGGAGCTCAGAGCAGCAGCCCAGGGTGCTGCGTTAGGAGATTTGTTCAATCTCTCAGCAACTGCAGAGAAATGAGTGTCGACATGTCTGCTTGGACCTGAGGATTTTTAATACTTTGGAGATACACATCTAATACTCCCATGGATTCAGATTCATTTATTCAGACATTCCTCAACTTCAAACCTATTTCTGGTGGAGACAGAAGCTTTGCATGAGCAACAAATGATGCAAGCCTCTCTTCTGCCCGCCATAGACATGGAACTGTGACACAAGGACTTGAGTAACTGCAGAACATTATTGCTGAGACATCCATTTGATTTCATAGGAGGGCTACATAAATACCAAAAAAAGCAAAATCTAGGGCAAGCTAAAGCCTTTGCTTTTCAGAAAGCATTTGTAACTTAGAAGAACTGATTCTAACTTTCTAACTTCTAGCTTCCCACAGGCTAACTTCTAGATGGGAAATCAAAAAAAGGGATTTTTTCCCCCCTTATCACATACAAAGATGAATGAAGGGAAAGGAATAGCAAGATTTTGTTGCCAGTATGTAATAATGTATTGAATTATAATTCCAGCTTGGGGTTCGATGACTTCCAAACCCCCCATTTCAATTCTTCCATAGATTCCATGCTGTCCCCTTACTTGTGAGCAGTGTCACTGCAGGGCTTCAGGCACTGGGGCTCTCTGGTGGCTCTGGAATTGCAGGAAAGCCAAAGCTCTCCTGAGGCCAGGAGGGTGAAACTCCAAGGCATTATTGCCATCTGGGAAGGATCAATGCTGAGACATCTCCCCAGGACACACTTGACTGATACACTTCTTTCAAGGCTGTCTTTAGAAAATAAACCACATTTTCTCTTCCTCTTGGGACAGCTTATTATTGTGACTAAGGAACAGCATGACCAAAGAGATCTTATATTGGTGCAAGCAACCTTCAGATGATTTGCCCCAGCATTCTCTGGGAAAATTACCTAACTTACTGTTGCTCTCAGACTTCAAAATTAGCTATTTGAACTGAATATTTGGGTGAAAGCAATAAATTATTTCCTCAAGAAATGGATTTTGATGTATCAAGTTTTCAAGTAGGATCATGCTCTTGGGTGACAAGAATGCAGGCAAAATTATTTGCCTTCTTTTTTCTCCCTCTCCCTCTTCATTTATCTTTTGATAATAGTCAACTCTGCTTATTCTTGAAGAAGTGTTGATGATTATAGACATAGTTTTATTCAAAATAAAAATTGCATCTTTTACAAGCAAAATTCCGTAATATTTTAAATTTAAGGTTCAATATAAATTATTATAATTCTAATATATTTTAAAATAGAATAATATTTCACCCCTGCTTTTTTTATACTTAGGAGAGTTCAGACTATTCCCATTACAACCAAAACTAAATTGAAATTTTTAGTGCTATCAGGATAAAGTATATTACTGAGATTGTTTCCTTCTACAACTCTATGTATAATCACTACATTTCCCCACTACATTTGAAATTCTCCAGTTGTCCCATCCTACCCATCTTCATTAACTCAGAGCTGTAGGAAGGCAAGATTTGGCATGGAATTTTGAGGTGGGGAATAAAAAACAAACAACAGAAAAACCAAAAGCAAACCAAACACCACCTTAGAACATAAGAATTTTAAAAATCACTACTGTCAGTAGCAGAGGACAGGATTTACTACATGTAGTAAATTGACTACAGGAAGGAAAAATTCTCTCTCCCAGGTGCAGCTGGCATTCAGTTTGCTTCCGGATTCTCTCCCAGGTGGGCCAATCCTTGTAAATGCTCAGATAGGCACCAGAGTGTGCCAAGCTGAGTGCAGCTCTGCTTTGGTTTGACCACACCTTGGAGCAGCTCCGAGCACTCAGACAGGATCAGCGCCCAGCTCTGGTGTCCCTCACCCCCAGAGGTGTAACATCTGCCCTTGCTTCATTCCAAGGGATATCCCAACACCTCCCAGCACATCCTCTGGGGCTTGGAGCACAGCACTGAGTGTCCCCAAACCCCGAGTTTGGGGTTCCACAGGGGTCAGCCAGGACTTTGTATTTCAAATGCGGGATTGAAGAAGTTTCCAGCCATCCAAAGGAGTGATGGCAGAGAGTTCATGGCTGGAAAACCTCAGTGGAATCTCACATCTGAGTGACCCAAGGATAAAACAGACCCACTCAAGGAGAATTGCCATTTCTGGAGCAATCCTGGGAAGCCTTTGAGTGAGGAGAAGAAATAGGATGTGTTCTCATATTTGACACAATACTGTCCATATAAAATAGCATGGATTTACTTTAATATAGTTTAATTTAGTTTAATATAATGTATTTCACTTGAGTATTTCACTTAAGCACGTGGAAAATCCTACTTTCTCTTAGGGATAGGAAATAGACTCAAGTGATTAAAAGTCTTTGGTGACTTTTCCTGGTAACTTTTTGTTGCTTGTTTTTGCAGGAAGTTAAGAATTCTTGGAGGAAAGCTCCAAGCTGTTTGTGTGGCTTTGTGAGTAATGGAAAGAATTTACACAAAATATGCCACTGCTGTGTAGTGATATGGAACAATAAATAATAAAATAGGCAAGAGGTAGGAATGGCTCTGACTCCCTTTCTATAAAGTAGCTTTTCCTAAAGGAAAAGTGGAACTGCAGTGGAACAACTCATATGAAACTGTTGGGATGATAATTGCCAGGGGAGCCTACTTTGGAATTTGGCAATGAACCAACATGTCCTAATTACCTTTACTTTGCAGTTTGGTTGTTGGCCTGAAAGCATTGCTTGGAAGTAACTGGTGTTGTAGAATTTACTAATCCTGAGTAAATGGGATTGTTCTGCTGCAGCAGAAACCTGGGCAGTCTTTCAAAAAGTAAGAACATGCTGAAAATAGTATTTCATAAAAGAAGACTTGACAAAGATGTAAAATCCAAGGTAGCCAAAGCTGAGCAGTATTATTAAAAAATCCTTAATGCAGGCTATTAAAATTAAAAGTTATTTTCTTAGGAAAATTGGTAGGTTTCCCATTCAATACCATATTCCTCATTCAAGGAACACCAATTCCAAGAAAACTTTTATCATGGAAGGAGAGAATATGGAATCATCCTTTCACAATGACTTAATGCAGCAGAAAACTTGCAAAGCAATAAACCCTATAAATACTATTCTCACCACAACTATTTACTGCGAGGCATAACAGCCTCACTCTTCATTAGCATTTCCAAATTAATGAATGTCATTAGGAATGTCATACTGAAGCAGCTGTGATGTTCCAGTCCCATTACCATCCACCCAAAGAGCCTGAACCGCTTGATTTTTAGGCTTCCCCTGAGCTGGTTATGCTGCTGTCTCACTGATACTGGCAATGCAAACTCCGAGCCCAAAGGCTGCTGTTCTCAGCAGCTTCCAGCAGTGTCCCTGCAGCCTCTGCTCTGCTCTGCCTGCCTTCCCTGCCGGAGCTTCCCACCGGGAATGCCACCTGTGCCCAGCAGAGAGCTGCAGGCTGGCATGGCATTTGGAGAAACCACAGAATGAAGCTAAAAACGTTTGGCCAGTTCCTCTTGTTAGAATGAAACACTATCAGACAGATGAACTGAGTCAGGCTTCGTAATTCCTTAGAGAACTTCTCAATTTTTGGTTGAACTTCCAGGCACGAGCTCTCCCTTCCAGCAGCAGCAGGATGAGGACTAACCAGATCCCAGGTGGTGTGCTCCCAGCAAGGGACAGGGGTGACAGTGCTGCTCGTGGCTTTGGCAAGGGCTCAGGTGTCACACTGCAGCAGGGGGGAGCCAAGGCTTGGTTAGACAGCATGGGGAAAATCAGGGTTTGGTTAGACAACATGGGGAAAATCAGGGTTTGGTTAAATTCTCTGAACCCCAGGCCTTTTGTCTGTAAATAAAAAGTAGGAGTAGTGCTATTCTTTAGGGCTGAGGTGCAGTTTCCCAGCACATGTAAGAGTGTAATTGGATCCTGCTGCCAAGGGGATAGCCCTTTTCCCCTCCCAGCCCCTTTTCCTTTTCCAGCCCCTTTTTTCTTTCCAGCCCCTTTTCCTTTTCCCTCTCCTTTTCCCTTTCCAGCCCCTTTTCCCTTCCAGCCCCTTTTCTTTTTCCAGCCCCTTTTCCCTTCCAGCCCCTTTTCCTTTCCAGCCCCTTTTCCCTTCCAGCCCCTTTTCCTTTTCCAGCCCCTTTTCCTTTCCATCCCCTTTTCCTTTCCAGCCCCTTTTCCCTTCCAGCCCCTTTTCCTTTTCCAGCCCCTTTTCCCTTTCCATCCCCTTTTCCTTTTCCATCCCCTTTTCCTTTCCATCCCCTTTTCCCTTCCATCCCCTTTTCCTTTTCCATCCCCTTTTCCTTTCCATCCCCTTTTCCCTTCCATCCCCTTTTCCTTTTCCAGCCCCTTTTCCCCTCGCAGCCCCTTTTCTCTTCCAGCCCCTTTCCCCTCTCACCCCAGCTGCAGCCTCTGCCCCTCTCACCCTGGCTCAGCCTCACGACCCTGCAGGGTGTAGATTTGCTGTTTTCCTGCCCAACTCACACTCCCAGCTCCCTGGGCCAGGCCAGGCAAGGCAGGGGCTGAGGTGTGCAGCACTGGAATCTCCCCATTTGGCAGCAGCCCCAGAGCTGAGGTATTGGCTGGGAAAGTGCAGCCAGAGCAGCTGGAAGCTGATCCCACAAAGAGGAGCTTTTGCATATGCAAAGTAGATCTCGAAGGCCATCCCTGCTTACTCAGCTCTTTATCACTCACATGAGCAGCAATATCATCATATGGAGTCAGAGCTGAAGCTGTAAATTTTGGTTTCAATCCATTGCTCAAAATTCCACATACATTGTAATTAATTTCCCTGCCACAGGTATTATCTGGTTTGAAGAAAGCCCGTGTGCCTTCTTCAAAAGTTTGTAAAAAATAACTGCAGGAGTAAGTTGGAAGGCAAGAAAGTTTGCTGATAAACACAATGTTCAGGATACTTGCGATGAAAACACAGACGTTGAAAAAGTGCAATATTAGATTATGAAATAGGTGATTACATCTGATGCAAGGGGATGCAAAGCAACAGTCCAGGAAAAGACTGTTGCCTACATGGTGTGTTGTCATTCAGGAGTTCTGGTTTAGCTTTTGCCAAGCAGATAAAGAGAGGTGAATTTACTGGGAAGAGCTCCCTAAAAATGCCAGCTCAGTGCTCAGCAATGCTGCAAACAAGAAACAATGTCAGGAATTTAGGATGGGAGAGAGGTGACAACAAAACAGAAGAGAGTCTTCACTGCACTGTAGAATTTCAGGCTGAGCCCACATTTTGAACCCAGCTTGGAAATCTGTTCTGCACTGCAATCTGTGGCTAACAGAATTAAGAGGAACAGCAAAGAGCACCAGGGATTTGGAGAGATATAAAGCAGCTCCTACATGATAAGCAACTAACTGCATTAGGGCTCTTCAGCTGGAAGAGAAAAGGATGAGAGAAAAAATAAAGTTATTTTCGTAAGACAAGTGCCTTTCACATGTCTATATAGTAATCTTGTAGGGATTAATAAAATGGATTTGAGTAAGAATTAGAGACACTCAGAAAGTAGGTGTTCTACTGGGTATTTGCAGATATTTTCTATCAAACCAGGACAAATCTGGTGACAGATGATCAGGAAGGGTGTTGTATGCAAACAGAAATATGTTTTCTCCCAATGTGACTTCCAATGTTGTGGCAATCAATGAAAGGTTTTCCTGAGTTAGAGGCTGATTTTCTATTTCTGGACATTTGAAAGTCTTTTATAGTTTTATGCTTTCTCTAAGCTGCCTTTTGGGATTTGTGTTCAGCTCCTTATGATTTTATATTTGAAATACCAGAGCCAAGGGCTTTTAAATTGTCATCCAGAAACAACTCACACTATGGCAAATGACTTCTTGGCAGCTAATATTGCTCGTTGTTTATCTTGTTTAGATTTGGAGGGAAAGATCCTTTTAGTTGGGTGTTTTTTTTAAATTAAAGTCACTTGATTTTATCGAGTTTCTAGAATAACATCTTGAAATTAAACACGCTGCAAGCATTTTATCCTTTCAGCTGTGACTTCAAAATGCAGACAGAGACTGATTTGCCTTAGGGTGAATTGATGAGAGAGATGAGGAACAAAAACAAGGAGCAAAACTGAGGTATTGTAACATTACAACTTTCCCCCAGTTTTTATTGTGGACCAACAAGAATCTTCACTTCTTGGCAACTCTTGTCCTGCAGCTTCACCAAACTGCCTAACACTTAAAAATGAGATATGCTGGAGTTGAACAATATTGAAATATTCTCACCCACCCACATTTTGGGGTTGGATTATCTCAGGGCAGCCAGGGTGCAGCTGGGGAGTTTCAGAGCCAATTGCCTTGTTTGTGGGATTGAACTTCCCCAGTTCAGCTGCCCCATTTAGGGTCATGGCAGCTGAATTCCCAGATTTCACCTCCCAAGCATCTCTGGAATATTAAAATACTGATCTTAGGGTTTTACTACATGCAGCAAGTGCATGAAGTGTGACAATTGCACAGCAAATCCCCATCAAAAAGGTGAATATACAGTTCTTCTTAAAGTAATTTCTACCTTTACAAAATGCAGCCAATATTACCAAAATATTATCTCAGTTTAAGTGAGAGCATCTCAGTTAAGTAATTTCAAGACATTTTCATCCCTTTCCTATTTCTGATCTGTGCTGATCCAATTTTGCTTGATTTCCACCCTGAATGTCTGGTTGATTCTTTTCCTTAGTCCAACACCAAAAGGGGAGATTTTCTGTCTCCAGAATGTGCCCAAAGTGGAGGATCCTGCCTCATCTCAGCCTGAGCAAGGAGAAGAACGAATCTATTATCAATATACATTACTCCTGCATCTCCTAATTTGAAAAGTATTTAGGACACAAGGTTTAGATGCAGATCTGTTCTCCAAATGTCCCATTGTTGTTGGAATCTGCTAATCCAGGACAGCCTAGGCTTTTCAGAATAATCATGGCTCAGCTGCAGTGATGCTCTTGTTTCCTCACAAAATCCTGCAGAGCACATTTTGCCATGCTTGCCCTTTGTTTAATTAAGTAGGATAAACACAGAAGTGGGGGAAAAATACCAATATGACATAAAAATACTTAGAATGGTTTTTACAGTAAAGCAGAAAACCCACGAGGTTTAATTTGAGGGGTTAAAAAGCTGCACAGTGTTTACAAAAATTCTACAAATAACTTGAAAATCCTTGACAGGTAAACCCTAAAGGAACATCTGGGGTGTTAATTCTGGAATAAAGGTGCACAGAGTGTATAAAAAGCTATTGGAATCAGAGGTTTTTTTATACAGAGAACTTTGCTTGGCAGCACAAAGCCCCATGAAAATGCGTGACATGTTTCTAAAAAGCAAGTTTAAAACACACAGGATTGTCATCCCAGATTCCTCACAAATAAATAAATAACTAAATAAAAGGATGGGATGGGAGAGGAAAGAGAAATAACATTTTCCCATGCAGGTATTCTGGAAAGTATAACAGACTCCACCCAATATGGTAAATACACAGTTTACAGAAATCCAGAAGTAAAATGAGGAACTCTGCAGTCAAAACAAAACAAACAAAAAAAATACAGAAGTTCCCCAACTAAATAAATGTTCAGTGCTAAAATTTATCATCCTGATTCTAGGAACTCAGTGATATCACCCCAGGCTACAAAAATAGCCACCAGGGAGTCACATGGAGTGATGTAATGTGAACGTGGAATAAATCCTTGCTTTTTTGAAACCGAAAAGTTTGTATTCAGCGAAATTCTAGGAAAAGCAGAAAGCAACATCAAGGGCAGTGGGGCAGGTCAGGGCAGTTCAGCTGTGCCCTCCTGCTGCCCCAGCAGTGTCCCAGGGCAGAGCAGCACAGAAGGATGGATAAACCTGCATTGCTGATGAAATGCATCCCCATAAAGCCACTGAATCCCTCCTGCTCGAGGAGGGGATGGAAATGGAGTGTTCAGCAGCCCCACTCTGGGGTTCTGCCCTCAGCAAGGCACTTCATGGCCTCTCAAATGCAAAGGAATTTGGCTTTTCCTTCATGTGCTCTTGGAAATGCAGGTGCCAGGCAGTCAGGGCTGAGCACAGGGCAGTGGTGGCATTGCAGGCTGGCCAGCCTCACTCCACTCCTCACTCCACTCCAGGAGAAGGTTTCCCAAAGGCCGAAGCATTTTGAAGAGCCCCTGATAAAAACACAATCCTAACACATTTCTAAGGAAGACAGAAAGAAAATACAACCGTTTTTGAGACTTCCATTAGAATATACTGGAAAACACCAGAGTGCTGAGCTGTGGCTGGTTAATTAATAGCTGTGTTAATGTACTGATGGCAGCAAAGAGCATCATTCCATAGCCCTGTGCATGAGATCATTGGCCAAGTGGGTATTTCTAACCACATGAGAGAAGTATTGCTCCTTCCAGCATGGACTAGGGCCAGAAAGGGGGAAAAAATGTTTTAGAATGGCCTTTATTTAGAAAAAAAACTAAACAAAAAAGTGGCTCTGCTATGAGCTGCACATGACTTGCCAGGTCCATCTTCTAGAACTGGCCTTGAATTTAAATTAGCCCATAAATTGATTCTGAATTTCTCCTGAAAATTCTGAAAATTCTGGTATTCTCATGGTGACACCAGCAAGGAGCTTAGCAGCAGCCTCATTTGGCTGTGGAGCCTGAGCTAGCTCCTGCTTGTTGGAGTTATTCTTCTTATTCAGCTCCATCAATTCCAGGTTTCTTTTCTAGAGTACCTGAATATTCAAGTGTAATGCTTCATGCCACTTAATTTTCTTCATAGAGCTATGTATTAATAAGGAACTCATGTGGTTTTATGATAAAATGCACAATAAAACTCCATACAACAATATCATGGCAAATTTTAGAGGATAATGAGCAACAACTACAAAGGCTTTGGACTTAAAGCGGTGAAAGGCTCAAATTGTGGCTCTACCAGAAACTGGTAGTCAAGTCACTCAAGGGAGTCATTGAAATTAGCAGATCTTAAATGCTTTACTGGCTCTGAGATTAAGTTAAATGCAAGAAAGAGATTTCCAAGAATGGCAAAATGACTCTGTTAGTGATAGTGGGAACCAGTTGGGGAAAAGTGGGAAGTAGCAAGGCAGTAACAGGGAATATCCATTGCTAGCCACACCTGCAGCTTCCAAAGCATCACATCAAAACTGGGAGATTACACTCAAATAAAAATAGATAATCCTGTTCAGTCCTGTTTGTTGTTCTCCCTCGGCTGTCCCCAGAAGATAAGGATATTTCAGATCGTTACCAGCACTCTCAAGCTCCCTTGAGCTCGAATTCAAGAGCTCTTTCAGTGCCCCCATCTCACTCTGGGTTATTCTGTTCTGTCCCAGCCTCACTGCTCCTGCTGCTGCTTGCAGTGTACAGCAAGGGGGAAATCAGCATTCCAGAGGGGTGCTGTCCTGTCCTGTCCTGTCCTGTTCTGACCAGTCCTGTCCTGTGTCCTGTCCTGTGTCCTGTCCTGTGTCCTGTCCTGTCTTCTCCTGTCCTGCCCTGTCCTGTCCTGTCCTGCCCTCTCCTGTCTTGTCCTCTCCTGTCCTCTCCTGTCCTCTCCTGTCCTCTCCTGTCCTGTCTTGCTCTGTCCTGCCCTGTCCTGTCGTGTCCTGCTCTGCTCTGTCCTGTCCAGGGCTGAAATCCACAGTGGAGCTGGAGCTTCTCAAACCCTCTCCAGAGCAATCCCTGTCCTCCCATGACTCAGGGAAGTCACAGGACTGGGTGACACTGACCTGGAAAGGCTGAGGTGGAGCCCCCAGCTCTGCTGAGAGGTTTGTAGATGTCTATGGGTTTGGGCTCTGGGAGAGGCAAATCTCACCAGATTTGGCTCAGGGCAAATCTGCCACCCCTGAGCACAGAGACCCCCTGCCCACCAATGGGTACCACTGCCTGCTCCAGCTGTGCCCAAAGCAGCACCCAGAGGTTCAGAGCCTCTGCAAGGTCAGTCATGCTGCAAAGGCCACCTCAGAGAGAGTTAAATCTCCAATTTTCACTCGTGCTCTGTGTTCTTACTTAACCCTTCCATCCCTCCGTGAGAAAGGAGGAAGCAAAGATAAGCTAACCATCACAAGACTCTTGGGTATTACTGTAAGGAGGACTCAGTTCTAAATATTTGGGAAATGCTCTGACCAGAAAGGGTCCACAGCCTGCCCATGCCTCACTTTCCTACCCTTGAAGTGGAGACCTTGGTCTTTCAACACTTCCAGCTGTTGATGAGACATCCACAGTGGTTATGTGAGACAAATTCATAAGTCAGAATTCCTGCCAGCATTGGCCATAACTGTAATATTGACAAGGAAAAGATCTCTGATATTTACTAACACTGCAAACTGTGTTAATGAAGAGGGAGACACTGGCGAACAACAAAAAGCCCACTTTGAACAGGAAGGATTGTAGAGCATATTAGAGAAGAAAACAAAGCTATTTGCACATCAAGTTCTCCCTGCAGCCATGAGTCAACTCCAGAAGAGTTATTCCTCTTCTGGTGGATGAGAGGCCAAGTTTGCCATGGCCAGAGGGAAGCTCACTGATGTCCCTGGGCCAGGCAGGTGGAGGTGTCCCTGCATGAGAAACTGCACCCTGCAGGAGAATGTCCCACTGCAAAAACATGCTCCTTCCTCTGAGGCATCTGCCTCCTTTCTTTTCCAGGGGATGTGGGGAATGAAGAGGGAAAAATCCCTCAGGAACCTGTAGAGAAACTCCTCACAGAAAGACAGGCTCTCCAAAAGCATCTGCTTTCATGTCCTTCTTCAATAGGAAGAACTACTTCTGATTTAAGTTTCATTTTTTTGTCATTCTTACAATTTATAGCATTTGTACATTAGTTCCAAATATCTGTATCTCCCATGTCTGCCTAGGAAGTTTCACTAACGTGCTTACAGCATAAATAGTCTGCTTTTGCTGTCCAAAACATTAACAGAACCCAAATTAAGAGTTCCTCACTTCTCAGCATGAGTGACATTACCATGTTATGAACATTGCACTTCCCTGGCTAGAAGCCCTGCTTTCCCCATGGCCTGGGGAAGAACAAAAGAAGGAACAAAATTCACATTCAGGTGGTCTTGCAGTAGTTACAGTTGCTCCCCTGACACTATTTTATAGAGGCTATTTGATTCAAAATTGCAAATGTCTGAAAATGCCATCCCAAAGCAGCAGTTTCTTGGAGAATAAAGGTGATGGACACTGCAGTTCCAAGCTGTCCAAAGTTTTCTTTCCTTTGACTCATCTGTCTTTAATGGGAAGGACAATCAAACACTGTTAATATATAACATTCCAGGAGATCTGAAGAACACCAACTAGCATTGCTTCCAAATCTGTTGTTGAAGGCTTCCACTGGAAAGTTCAAAATTAAAGGTTACATGGAATTTATCTGGAATTCTCTGGCCACATAGGAGTTTTTGTTTGCTTTAAGCTCTGATCTGCTGGAGCCAGGCATAAACAACAACTTGGTGTTTGATGCTGCACAGGGAAATTCTTGCAGAGATGCTCAGCAGTGTGGCTCATCCCTGATACCATCGTGGTCTGGCTGGAGGAGCAGACCATGCTCCCTGAGCAATCCCTTTGAACTCTGGCAGTGCACTGTGGTTATTTCTCATGATTTTACCAGGCACAGAATGATTCTGTCCTGTGATCTTTTGGAAGACCAGCAGCTCCAGCTCCCTCATCATTTTCAGTCCTTTCCCTCTGCTATTCCCATCTGCTGGAGTGCAGCATCCAGGTCATTACTTCACAAGGCAGTCAGACCTTTCCTTCTCTCCTTCAGTACCCAAACTGATTTTTTTTTCAGCTGAGGTTAGATGGGAAGCAGCATCAGGAATGAAACCCTCAGGAAGGAAAGAAGCAGAAGGATTGCTGAGGGATGGCACCAGTGGGTCACTGAGGGAAGGTGGTGGAACTGGAACACTTTATTCCCAGGCAGCTGCAGAAGTTGCTGCTCCCCAAGGCAAATGGAATTCCCTGAATTTGGGAGACTCGAGAGAATCAAATAAATACACACACACCCCATTCCATATGTTTTTCTTGGTTTTTTTGTTGCTGTGGTAGAGGTTTTCTTCCTCAGGATATTTTGGGATGCAGCCTGTGCTTTTTGAGGCTAATTCTGTAATCCCAGCACCAAATTTGTAGCTGAAGGTGTTCTCCAGCTGTTCAGCCCTGAGAGCCTACAGAGCTGGCAGGATGCTAGCCACCAAAATAACAACAAAAAAGGTTTAATCTCTCCTTTTTAGTGATGTCTCCAATAGACCAGCAGGAGAAAAGATCACTAGAGAGGGAGGAATCTGTTCTTTTGGATTCTACCCAGTACAAAAGGGGATGGTGCTAGGAGAGAAAAGGCTGAAAGTTGAAAACTGGATAAAAAATGCTCAATAGGATCCTTCTGCTTTGAAGAGAATTCGTTTCACTTCTTTTGCTCCTTCTCTCAGATGGGAGGAATCCAGGCTGATTTGAGCTGCAATCATGGAATATCTTGTAGTTCTACCCTGAGTGCCACAACAGTGCTACTGCCTTTGGAATCTGCACATCTGTCCTTTCTGCATTAGCAGTTGTTTCCACAGGGTGGAAGGTTTGGGGAAGAGCCACCTGAGCAGCTCTAGAGGAGAAAGCCAAGACCATTTTTGAAACTTGTCAACAAAATACCGCAAAAATTAGGGGTAAAGTCTGTTTTGTGTGTGCCAAGTCCTCAGGTTCTGCCAGAACCAAGTGGGAGACCCAAACCCAGCTCTGGTGGCTGTTTTTTTCTCCTTTTTTTTGTGTCTTTCAGTCTCTCCTGATGGAACCGGTTTACTTTGTTTAAATACATAAAAATAGGAGCAAAATCCTGGAACTTCTTTGTTCCAAGCAACTGGCCTAGACTGTGTGATCATTTGGAATGAAGGGATGTCTCATCTAAACCAGAAACTTCGTGTTAGAACTCTGAGACCTTCCCTGACAGAAGCTGCACCAAAATAAATTGGTTTCCATGCAAAACTTTTGGGTTTGAATCTCATTTTCCAATGAAAGAGCATTTTGTCAAAAGATCCTTGATGAGTTCCCTTTCTGAAGAAACACATTTTGAGTAATCACTCCGTGGGCCAAGGAAATATTTGAAAATCATGAGCTTCATCAGTTTCATCCAACAGATGCAGTTTTACATAAGTAATTAACTTGACAAATACACATAAGCGTTCTCTACTGGTTTGCAGTTATTTTCAGGGTATGGGGAGTAATTAACACAGCCTCTGAGAGCAGCTGCAATTTATTGATGAGCAGTCTTTGCATATGAATAGGTTTTGAGCTGTGAGGGACTAATTTCTACTTCTGAAAGAGATTCACCATCTTTTGCTTCCTGCTAGAAAGCAATTACAATTTCTGTGGAACAATTCAGCCCTGAACACTCCCCTTAGATGGGAGGCTGTGTTTCATTCTTAACTTGCTCCCTTGCTTTTGATATTGCCCCATAAATTCCACTGAAGCAGAATCTTAAAAGCCCCTCAAGTGATAATTGATGGGACTGTGAGCACTGAAATCATAGCAACACAAGAGGATCTGAATGTTTTGTATTATCTTTGTGTTTACTTCAGAGCAGATCCATAAAGAGTCTTTTTGCAGTTGAGTCTTTACAGTTTCTGCTCCACTGCAAGAGAAGATGTGATCCCAGAAGGGTCCTGTCAGGTTTTGTGCAGGGAGATCAAGTTAAAGCAATAGTCAAGTTATGATGAATGTCAGCCTAGAAAGCAGCTTTAATGTATGTAATATTTACATATTCCCTGGGGCCACTCTAAATATTTCTGCTTCAGATGACTCCAGTGAGATTCACTTGAAGAGGTTTGATGCTGACGATGTAGGAACCATTCAGGAATTACTGCTAATGGCATTTACTGCATAGTTCAGTCTCTGGCCCTAAGATTGGGAAATACATTTTCTTTGGATGCTCTCTTGTCACCCTTTGCTCAAAAGTTACTGTGGACAAGGCAAGCATCACAAATTCCCAGTTTCCCCACAATTTTCCCTCCTGAGTTGAGCATGCTGTCTTATTCCTGAAGCAGGGAAGGGAGATCACCACCCCTCTGCTAACATGGCCAGGATGTTTCCATTTCCCCTCTGTTCCTTTCAAACTCCAGCACAATCTGGGTGTACAAGATACCAATATTGCATGAATATTGGTTCAAAAGAGATGTGAAATGCTGCATTTTGCTCATTGAGTAAGAAAAACAATTTTAATCCACTGCTGGTTGGAGACGCTTCAGCAATGAGATCATATCTTTTTATAATCTCAGTATTTAGTGTGTAATTGAAACCAGGAGAGTAAAAAACTGGCTTTTGAAGACAGAATGTCTCTATTGAATATGCATCCTCATTTTGAATATGCACATTTGGAGGTGCAGGACCCAAAAAGGTGGGGCTTGGAGCAGTTTAGCACAATCAAAGGGGCACAGAGCAATAGCACTGAGGGACATTTCCATGTGAATTAATAGTTAATAATATAAAGGTATGGTGGGTGTGGAAAAGAAGAAGAGAGGCAAGCACTGGATAAGAAGAATTAGTGTGAAGGTTGCACAAAGGATTAATTTCAGATGGTCCTGCAGACTCCATGGTTCATCTCTGGTAGCTTTGTCCAACAATAAACACTTTAGTCAGTAATCCCTTCCATTTCCAGAGATTCCAATTACATATCAGTGTTTATTCTGCGCCATGGCATCTATTTAGTCTTAACAAAAATGGTGTAACAACCACATTTGAATGTGGACAATTACATAACCAACATTGCACTAGTTTCTGATTAAAATGTGTAAAACTTTATGTACTTCTTCATTAGCCTGCACTCAAGAATTCCAGTAATCCTTTGGTGAAATAATAAATTTCCCACAAGCCCTTTGGTAAGCAGATCAGTTTTGAATAGAAGTGGCATCTGCTCTTGCTCAGTTCCACCAGCTCTTGAGCCAATGTGAATTGGTTGCATTCTGGCAGAGCTGAGGCTGTTCCTGCATCCCTCCGCTCTGGGTCTGCAGGGAGAACTGGGGACAGAAGAGACCAGGAGCAGGTAAGCCAAGCATTCTTTGGGGACTTTGAGGCTTTGGGGAAAGGACTGCGAGATTTTGGGAATGGTGAAGGAATCCAAATGCAAAGAAGACTGCTTTTCTGTGAGAGAAAGCAGCTTCAGAAAGGTGCTGGGAAACAGTGGGAAGCACTGGCTGACGAGACGGGAGAGCAATTAACCCCAGGGAGCTGAGCAGGGAGCTGAGCTGGGAGCCTGGGGAGAATTCAGTCCCATTTGGAGTGGTTTTTCACAGCTCCACACCGAGCTGGATCTCACAGCTTTGTTCTGGCAGGTGGATATGGCACCAATCAGCAAGGCAGGATCCTCCAAACTCCATTTGGGAATTGAGCTCTGCCTGTGTGCACGGAGGGAGCTGCTCAGCCCTGCCTTTGGTAGCCACAGGAAACACTTCCTTCTCCCTGCAGCCACCTTCCCCAGCTGATGCTGCTTCAGCTGCACTCCTGCATCCCTTGGCTGTAGCTCCTGATGCTCAGGAGAAAGGAAATCACTCAGGAGCAGGACCCTGAACTGCCCTGATGTGACCCCAGAGCCCTGGGGATCCCAGTGTCCTCAGGGAAATGGTTTATGTACCATAGAGAATGATTTCCCTTGATTCACTCACAGGCACAAAACTGCACTGATCTGCTTCCAGACTGACTTGAACTCCTCCTAGAGAAGTGAACCTTGTGTAAATCTGAAAATAATAATTTCATTATAAGGTAGCACATCATGAATTTGAGCATTACTACTATCTTTCAGATACAGGCTCCTTCAAATATGTTCGGAGAAAGTAATGATTATCAAATCTTTAATCTCAGGACATTGGAACATCAGTTTCTGCAATGCAATCTAGCAGTATTTTCTCAGCAATAAAATTGCTGCAAGACTCCCCTCTTGCACATGCCAATCCACCCCCAGAGCATCACCTGCTCCTCAAAGTCTCCTCCTAAAAGGGGAGGAAACTTTGATGGAAGGAGTTCATCTGAGGCAGAGGAAGAGATGAAATAGCCAATGAAGCTGCATATCCCCTGGTTTGGAAATTCACTGCAGGGACTGGGGAAATTCCCCTTCTGGCTGCCCCAGCCAGTGTTGTCACAGAGGCTTCAAGATCTGCTATTTCTAAGCATTGTTTGTTTATTCTGTGAGCTGAACACCTTCAGCTGGGACACAGAACTGTCCCAAGGGTCTCTTGCATAGCTTGTGTTTCCACACAAAGAACTAGAGCTGTCTCCAGTCCAGGAGTAAAATTAACTGTGGTATTTAAATGCTTTTCACAGCTAACACAGCCCCAATTAATCAGGCATTAAATTGCTTCCTCAGGACAGTAAGCATGTATTTCTGTACTCACCAATATATGATATACTGTACAAAATAAAAAGATATCCACATTTTGAAACAACAAAACTAGATTTATAAAGGTCTATCCAGCTTTAATATATTATCTGGAGAGCAGAGCTCCTTCTGCACCTTGAAAACATTACCTTTGATTACACAGCGATTGCAATCTTCCCTCAGATCAAATATAGATGTGTGTGTATATATTTATGTGTATAATTTCAAAATCAAAGCCTTGCACTTCTTCTGGATGTCATCTGCTGGCACTGGGAGCTGATCCCAGCATCCCAGAATGCAGCTTGGCAGGAATTAATCTCCTGCTTAGAAAGGGCTCTCTAATTGCCCTGCATTTTCTCCCTTTTGAACTCCCTCACTAACCTGTAATTTCTCCTGCTATCTGCCCAGAGGTAAATGAAGAATGTGGTACACCCAGGGAATTCCTCATCAGCTACAGGTGACTTCAGATGGGGAGTTGCCATCACCAGGTAAAAATGAGTTTCCATGCAACCAGGTTTCAATAATATCCCCAGGCAAGGCAGATCTCTCCTGCTTCCATTTTTATCCTGTTTATTAGCTCCTGGGAGAAGAACAGTGAAGCCTTCAGAGCCTCCTCCTCCTCTGAGCTTCAGCACAAGATTGAAACTGGGAGAGATTCTGATCATTGAGCAAGTATTGACTTGATTTTACAAGGCAAGGAGAACCTCAAGGAGCAATTTGCTGTTGCTGCTGCTCCCCACTGGCTCCAGGTGCTGAGCAATTCAGCACCTTCAGCCTGACACACTTGGCCTTCCCCACTTTGCAAAATCAGCCTTATTCTTGCACTTGGCCCTTTGCACTTAGGCAAAGACATCACAAGAAATCTTCCTGTGGCTCAGTTTGAAAAGATTCTGCTGTTGATAAGTAGCTGCTCCAAGCCAAAGCCATGGCAAAGTGGGGAGGAGGCTGCAGGATTAAATGCAGCTTAGCATGGAGTGGCAATGGCTCTGGGCTTGAACTGAAATATGGAAATATTGACTCTGCTCTCCTTTTCCTCAGTTTCAGCAACAATTTTCTTCTTGCTGCCATCCTGCTATCATTGCCCCTTCTTCCCCTGTGGCCTCTGGCTTGTTCCACGTGTGGGGAAGAAGACAAGACACCAGGAAAAGAATCAATGCCAAGCACTTGGAGTTTGGCTTTTGGGATGCACAGGAAGGACAGGATTTGTGACAGAAAGTCTGGGATAGCCTTTGCTCCAGCAGCAGCACTGCTTTCTCTGCCTGAAGTTTCAAGCTTCTGTACCCAAAACTGTTCAATGTCTTTTAATTCTCATAACTGCAAAGTTCATTTCAAATCCACCACAGATTTCCTAAAAAAAAAGGTGAAATCATTTTCTGTATGAAAGCTATGGGAGGATACTCAAGTTTTAGCCAGCTGTTTTAGGTGAGGGCAATTCAGATTACAATCAATCAACTGGTGGACAAACATTATAAATTCAAGTGAAACCAGTGAAATTATTCCTGTGCATGTGATTAGAAGTGAGAGTAAGAAAAAGTAAGCCAGCAGTTGGGAAGACAATTTAGTTCAGCTGAAGAAAATGTTGTCCTGGTATGATAAATTCAGTTTTTAGTTCAAGCAATTTTGCTCCATTTCAGCTCCCAGTGGGGCTGGAATCAACACAGCCTCAGGAACAGTGGGGAGCACTGTGGCCAAAAGCAGTCCAGCATCACCTCTGGGCCTGGAGCAGCTTCCAGCTCCAGGGAAGGTGTCTGCCATCTCCATCAGGGGCAGCTAAAACCCTAGATCCTCCACCTGGAGGTTCCCTGGTTTGACAAAAGCACAGAACATTGGGGATCCTGGAGAATTCCCTGTTCAGCCCCTGCTGGCACAGGCTCTGGGGATGGCTCTGTGTGTGGTGCTTCCACCAGCTGGGCAGACAGTGGGTGGGGAGCTTGGAGGGACTGTGGAGACGTTTACAGGAGCAAAAACAACCTACAGGTGCAGCTAAAAATACCACTGCCTCAAATTCAGCCCACGAGTTCACAGTGCCAGGGCAGTGCCAGTGTGAGTGTGTGAACTCGTCAGCATTCAGCAAAAATGGTTATTCTCCTTTTTCCTTCATTACAGTTACTTCAATAACTGGTTCAATAATTAAACCCTATAAGAGTTGGTGTGTTGGGGTTTGGCTCCTATAGACTGCTTCAGCTTTTAGATTTTTTTGCTGCTCCACCTCTGTGTACAGAGTTTTATTTGTATGCAAACAGTATTTGTGCAGGTGCCTACCTGGGGTTTGGGGCATGCAAAACCAGGCCTTGCCAAAACTTTGCATTTTTTGTTTTGCTTTTCTTAAGCAAACAATCCTTTCACATACCAGAGTGTTTGGGCACCAGAGGGATGTATTCTGCATAAAGCCCACATTGTTTATGGAACTACTTCTACTTTTTTCTTGCACTGCAAGTGAATAAGGGGACAAGATAGAAGAAAACCTTGTGACAGAATTCTGGAATCTTTCTCTGCAGCCTCCAGAGGGAGAAGGTTTCTATCTTAACCCCCTGACATTTCCTGCTACCTGCTACACTCCAGGGCAACAAAATATTTAGGCAAGGAAAGAGTGATTCCTGGTTGGAAATATTCAAAGGAGGGGACAAGCTAAGGACCCTCAGGCATGAGGTTCTTTAAGTAGAGACTTCTGGACACCTTGTGGGATGGAAATGAGCAACTTCTAAACCTGAGTGTCAAACTGAACCTGCTTGTATTGAATTGGTTGCCAAAGTTAATCTCATTCTGAGTATCAAAATAAACAAGTATTCCATGACACTCCCAGTGCACTGTGATTCAAAATTAAATTAGCCCAGCACAACTTCTGGGGGAGAACTGTGAGTCCAGCAGGTTTTGTGCAGGGAGCAGTGCAGGGCAGAGGGAGCACAGCTCATTTTGGGGTGAGTGCTGCTCCATCCCTGGGCTTTGCCAGCAGCTCTGCTGCTCCTCGTGGGTTTCTCTGGCACCTCCACCCCACAGAGCTTCCCCAGGAGGGTGAGGTGGGATCTCTGAGTTAGCAGGAAAAGATCACCAATATTCTCATGGAGCACGGAGCACCCCAGCTCATGGCGCAATCCAAACCAGAGGAACATGAAAAAACAGGGAAAATGTCACATTTGGGCTTCAGAAATGAAGGAGGCAATGATCACATCAACTCCAACAGAGGCTGGAGCCAGCAGGAGCAGAGGGAGTGCTGCCTTCACCAGAGCCAACTGCAGCCATCCAACAGACAATGCCCAAAGCTCTCATCCCAGCCTTTGTGCTTCCAGTTCTGAGCAAGTATGGGATACCTGTCAGGGAAGTGAAATACAGGATGGCTCTGGAGCTTAGAGGGAAAATACAGCAATGGAACACTTGGGGGAAAAGCTTAATACACTTCCATTTGTTAGTCTTTCTCCTCCAGCCTGATTAATGGTAGTTAATTAAGGATTTGGATTGGGAAGAGAATTTGACATTACATTTAACTCGTAAACTCCTCCTTCAAACCAGAGGACAATGTGTGCTCCATTGTCCAACACAAGCAGGAGTCTCTGCCAAGAAAAAGGACACTGGGCAAAGGGGTTCTGATGGCTGTTGTTTGGCACAGGTCTGTGTTTGTAAAAAACCTCCATTCCCAGCCATTTGGGTGGGGAGGCTTTATGGAACAAGCTTGATTAGGTTGCTTTCCTAAGGAGAGGAAGCTTATGTAATGGTTCAGTCTATCTCTCACTCCAAATTTCAGACATATTTGACACATGAGTCAAGGCCTCAAAAAGAATTAATTTGCTAAAGGTTCTTGGAAGTCAGCAACTGGAGACAGGAAAAGGAATCATATTCATGGCTGAGCTGAAGGCAAGAAAGAGCTCAGGCCCCAAGCATCCTGTTGGGGCTGAATTAGCCCAGAATGTGAGCAGCTTGCCCCTGAAATGAGATATGGAGATATCTCCTCATTTATGGGGAGCAGAGGTGCTTTAGGGATGTGACCACAGAAATCTGGGTGAAGCTGCTTTACTCTTGCTGTTTGTGGAGCAATGGGGTTTTTCACCCTGGAAATGTATTCTGACATTCAAAACCCTGTAAGCTCAGTCTCCTTGTTCTCTAAAAAAAGGAAAAAAAAACAACAACATGGAATACTAAACAAACTGTACCAAAGCTGAGGCACAAAGTAATTAAAACACTGGGAAATATCCACAACATTCTGGTCCTTGGCTATTTCACTCTGGGATGAATGGGCAAGGGTGGGGAATCCCTGCTGATCCACCTCTCCCAGCTCCCTTGGATTTACCAGGGAACGGGAATGGGAGTGGAGCTGCTCAAGGCCAAGCTGTGGACTCTGATTTTGCTGAGGAATAATAGCAATGCAGTGATATAACTGCAGGAAACTGCCCAAAATCATAAAATGCCTCAGGGTTTTTTTTTTCCCCTTATATCTGTGTCATTCCCTTTCCATTTGTTGTTTGCAGCCTGAATTCCTTAGATAACTTTGCTGCAGACTCGAGTTTTACTGCAGATATGGAAAACTGCCTGGAAGTTCTGCTCCTTGGTTGTTCTGGCTGCTTTCCAGCCTCAATAATACTCAAGATGCAACACATCCAACTTGCTCCAGCAATCATTCCATAAAATAAAGACTAAAATAAAAGATGTCATACAAAATTAACTCTGCTGCTCCCTTCATGAAGGACTTCAGGAAGCTGGAAAAGTGAGTTGGCCCAAGTTTTTTGAGAGTTAATTCTGATTCTGCTGGAGTGTGAGGTGAGCCTAAAATACATCAACACAGGGCTGATCTTGAGGTCAGTGAACACTGCAGATTTTCAGCCAATATTGGGGTATTTTCTGTGCAAGAACTGAGGGTGTTGGTGGCTCTGGCTGCAGCCTGAGCACACACTGAAGCTGCTCCCAGCACCTGCTGCTGGAAAATGAAGGTGGAGACACCTGGCTTGTGTCAGGCAACTCTTTTAACAAAAACAGAGCTGATTTCTGTGAAACAGAGCTTCAACCCAGAAGAAAAGCCCTGAATAACAAATGGAGCTGCACGAAGCATTTAAAGACAGCAAACCAAGTTTGGAAGCTGCCTGAGAGCAGAACATACATTTGATACTGTACATCCAAATGGTAGAGAGAGCCATGCCCACCTGACTTTCAGAGATAAATCCTGATTTCTCTTGCTTATTAGTGCCCAGCAGAAATTTTCATGTTGTAAATATTCTTAAATGTAAATGCAAGCTGTAAATTTTCATGCTGGGTCTCTGCCCTAAGGCGATTCTGTTTGTCCATCAGTATGGATAAAATAGCAATTAAGAGGGAAAAAATAATAAATTTTACTCTGTTAAACATTCTGCAGCTATTTCTTTGAAGCTGCAGTGTGCCCAGCCTTCCAAGCAAGTGCTTCAAATGTAGGGAGTGAATTGCTTTGGTGGAGGATGTGTCTGACCCACTGTCCTGACACATGCTGAGAGGGAGTTGAAGTGCAGAGCCCTGAAACTTGGAGCATTTGTGTCAAACCTCTGGAGGAACTCCTGCCTGCTGCTCAAATCCTCCCCATCCCCACTGCTTGTGCTGTCAGAGACATCTGAGAAAGGCAGAGGAAGAGCTCTACATGGGACTTTAGACTCCTTTAATCTTTCCTTGGAAGGTATATCAGGAAGAAGATAAGATGAAGAAAGTCGATAAGTTGAATTCCTACCTCTTGGTTTCCTCATTGAAACAGCTCTGGGGCTGTGCTGAGCATCTTTCAGGCTCCTACAATTCATTTTTGCTGATCCTGGCATTCCTTCACAACTTTGCCTTTCTGCTGCTCCTGAACATCAGATGATTTGGATATCACTCTGTTCTTCCCTGGATCTTCCTGGGACCAAAGCCTGCTTGTGTCTCACAGCTTCCCAGGAGCTTCAGTGAAGTTGCTGAGATTCCTTCACCATCTGTCCCAGCTCCCCATTTTGGGAAAGGGGAGTTGGCATTCCATAGAATGGAATTTCATGGAAAAGACCTTTTGTCTTGACCTCTGTTTCAGGTCTAAGCAGAGGTAGGGTAGGATTTCATACAACACAAGTTACAACTGATTTTTTACAGGATGGATTTCACCAGACCTGGACACACAAAAGGAGAGAACCTGGACTAGGGCAGTTGAGAAAAATTACTATTCTGAGGCAGCTGAAGAATTTAAGAGTCAGAAACTCCAGACCTTCCTGTGTGCTAAATGTCCTGGCTAAGACAGACAATAAAAGAGGATATTATTGCTTTTCTTGCAACTTCTGACCTGCTGCCAGATATTGTCCACCTGTGGATGGCCATCAGAAAGCCTGGGATTTTTGTTTTCCAGCAAGGATATGGGTGACAGTTCTTTGTACTCTCAGAATCTCTCACTGGAAGGTGCCCTAATCAAGTATTAAGTTGCAAACTTGATGTGCTGCAAAACTACAAAGGAACCTGCCAAGCTGATATACATAAATAACAGGCATTTTGCATATTTATTTTCAGTTGGTTTTTGTTTAGAACACACACAGCCTGAAACTCAGTGAAACAGCCTGCCTGATGCTTCCTTTAGCTTTCCCTCTGCTGTAAATTCAGATACATAGGTCCAAATTTCTTCTACAGAATTAATGAGGGAAATGAAGAAATGTAAATTAGCATGACAGTTTTTTAAATATTTGGATTGTGTTTTAAGATGTTCTATGCTATTTCAGCATTTCATTTCAGCTATACTATTAAAAAGTATAAAATGCTGCATGTGAGATACTTTCAGGGTCACACAGTTGGGACAGCAGAGGTTTAAGCATTAGGGAGGAACCCCAACAAGGAGCAGCAGAAGGACAGGCAGTGATCACTGTGTGACAGGGACAGGACCCAGGGAAGGGCTGGAGCTGTGTCAGAGGGATTTGGGATGGAGATCAGGAAAGGTTCTCCCCCCAGAGGGTGCTGGCACTGCCCAGGCTCCCCAGGCAATGGGCACAGCCTGAGGCTGCCAGAGCTGCAGGAGGGTTTGGACAGCACTGCCAGGGATGCACAGGGTGGGATGGTTGGGTGTCTGAGCAGGGCTGGGGTTGGGCCAATGATCCTTGGGGGTCCCTCCAGCTCAGGATATTCTGTGATTCCATGAAAAACACCTGTGGTTTTTTTTAAATTCCATTTTAAACACCCAGCTAATGCTGGCAGGAGCTCCCCTCCAGGTTCCTTTGGAAAGCACAGAGGGAGCTGCTGTTCTCACCATGAAGAACCCAAGCAAATCTCAAATTGCATCGCAGGCCAAGGTCTGAGCCCCATTGCTTCACCCCCTGGGAGAGCCTCTGCTGCAGAGGAGACTCTGCAATCCTCAGCAGGGCTGAGCTGTCCGTGTGCAGCAGCAGAACTGCAGCAATCACAAACACTGATGAGAGCCAGGATTAAACTGTGGCACACCTGGAAAACCCTAATTCCCATTAATCTCAGCCATCACTAGGAAACTCCTGACCTCCACGGAGCCTCGCTAGGAGCTGGCAGTGCAGAGCCAGCAGGGCAGCATTTGGGGTGCCTGTGGAGCCCCAGGACTGCTCCTGGGGATGTGATACATGCAGTGCTGTGCAAACACAAGGCTGCTTGGGAAATCCACTTTCACACTCCTCGTGGGTTTTGTTTCAAAGCGTCAGAAAGGAGGCAGAAATGAAGCCTCACGCCATTAGGCTTGGATTAAATCTAGGAAGTTTTTACCAAGAAGTCCAAGGCAGGCAGGCTGAAGCCCTGGGATGGAAGGGTGCTGCTCAGGAAAGGGCAGTCACTAGTGGTGCACTGCAACATGCAGCTTTGCTCCTGGGAAACATTAATCCCTCTGCTGCTTCAATATTGAAATAGAAAATGACAATTTCAAAGATTATTAGATTATGATTTTTCCTCAGAAAATGAGGGAATCTCCACCAAATTCTTTACATAAACTTCATAAACCTCCCCTTAGAAATAGCACGGGGGCTTTTCCACCTGACTGCAGACGAATTAACTCCACCTCTAGAAGCAGGTTCGGCAAGTGCTCCATGCTGACCCTCCAGCCTGCATTCCCAGCTCCAGGAACCTTCCACACAACGAGAAGCTGTGAAAACCCCATTGTCCCCATCAGGTCCCTCTGGGACTCACCAGAGCCGTGCTCCCAAACCCTGCCAGCCCAGCCGAGAGCTCTGCATCCCAGGGAAATCCAAAGGCACTGCTGGCCGGGCTGACTGCAGGGCTGAGTAAGGAGCTGGCAGGGAGAGCTGAGCCCGGCAAGGGCTGTGCTCTCCAAAGGGCTCCAATGCATTCTTTGTGGGAGCGAAACACCTGCAGCCGCAGGCTGAGCCGGGCAGTGTCACAGCGTGTCACAGCTAAAAAAGGCAAACCCAGGGGCTCCATTCAAACTGCCCCCAAATGCTGCTGTTTCCCCCCGGAGCTGCCCGTGCGCCTCTCCCAGCCTTTCCCGCAGTTTTCCCGCAATTTTAAAATCCCCTCTCTTTGGCTTTGGGTTTTCGGTCCTTTTATTTTTAGCTGCAGCATTTCGCGGCGGGCTGCAGAGCCTGCCTGACGCCAGCGAGTGTAACCGGATCGCGAGTGCTGCCGGCAGGAATCGCAGCCACGATCAGCACGCTGCTGCAGAGCCAAACCCTGGCACGGCAAAGCAGGCAAAGCAGGCAGCCTGAGCTGCAGGGATCCTGCTCGGGAGAGAGGCACGGGCAGCTCAGCAGAGCGGGGAGAGCAGCGGGGAGAGGCTCGGGACAGGCAAACAGGAGTCAGAGATGCCACAGCGCTGTCCCCCGACAGATCGGTGTGAGCAGACTGCCAGCAGCGAGAGTTCCCGACAAACCCCAGAGATTTGGGTGCAGAAACCCAGGAACAGGGCAGGCATGCACCGAGGGGCTGCCTGCGACAAGGGCTGCTGGCAGCAAGGCTGGCTTCAGCGGAGAAACGAGAATAGGCTGCTGGCAGCAGGGCACTGCTGGCTGCCACCTCCCAGGTCACATTGCCGAGCTGCGGTGGCTCGTTTGACACCCACAGAGCTGCAGCTCCCACCCTGTGTCACACCAGTAAGGGCACATCTCCCACCCAGCCCCTGGGGAGTGACTGTCAGGTTTTTACCTTTCCCTCCCACACTGTCCAACTGGAATAAATCTGGCTGAATCGCCTTGCCTGAGCTTACTTTTTTTGTTTTCTGGCCCTGCAGCAGAGAACAAAGGGAAGGATTGCCAGTTTATCTGATTGGGAAACTTCATCCCGACTATTCTGGGATCTGTAACTGTGGCAACGTGTTACAACAGACAGTGACTGCTCCAGGGAGTTACCAACAAGGGTATGGAGGCTTTGATCCCCCAAAGGTGACACGATGGATCAGTGGAGTGCTCAGCCCCTGCCGTGTGCAGCTCCTGCTGCACCTCCAGAGAAGAAAATTCCAAAAGCTGGGAATGCTGCCCTCCTGCCCTCCTGCTGCACCTCGCTGTTGATCTGAGCTTTGGCAGCCTCGGGGTTTGCTGCCTGGAAGGAGTGTAAATCCAGGCAAACAGAAAGCACTGGGCTGGCCATGGACACAGACACCACTAGCTGCCCTTGGAGAGCAGGAATGCTGCCAGGGATGGGATATACAGTGTGTGCAACACTGAAAATGCCTGGAAATTAACCTTTTACAACCTTTTTCTCTGTCCTTTCATAAGTAACAAATGCAGAGTAAAACAAGTTGAAAGCAGAGATCTGAAGAGAGCAACTGGTGTCTGTCAGTTTTCCCCACTGCAGAAAGAAGGTTATGGTGGGATTTTTTATTCCTGCCGTATTTAAAACTGGTTTGGGCAAATCATGTGCCATGAGCACGTTTCCTTGGCAAAGATGGCACTGAGTATTTCATATTTGCTCACCTAATTCAGAGTTGTCCTGTCACTGTCCCTGATGCCATCTCTCACAGAGGCAGGGAGTGTTCTGCCTTCACTGGGCTGCTGAGGCACAAACTGGGAAGAGACTGGAAAAACACACCTCATGTAACCTCCTGTGTTCTCATCCTCTCACTTCTCAGGTACTCTTTGGATCACATTTCCTCTTGGTTCTCCTTGTTCCCCTCATTCCTGACAAACCCTTCATTTTCATTGGCCCAGTTAGCAAACTCCTAAAAGAAATCACAAGAAAAGTGGTATTATCTACCCCCAGTGCTGAATATCAGAGTTCAGGAGCTGCTGTTGCTGTGCTGCTGCAGTGTCTCATCACATCTAGCACAACTGAAGTGAAAAACGTGCTAGTCCTTCATGCTGATGTAAATTTTCCATAGAATTGTTCTTCTCATCCAGATTTTTCCTTAAATGACCCAAAGCCTTCGCTTTCTCTTCCTGCAGCTGGCTGGCAGCCTGAGACACCTACTTGAAAGTGCTTCAGATCCAGGCTGAATGATGAGTCAAAAACTGGCAATTTGCCCATATCCCATTGCCTTGCTCTTTTCATTTCAAGTGGTGGAACAGAAATGGTGATTTGTGAAGGGAATGTCTGATCTGCTGTTTAATTATTCTGGTTTCAAACATTCTGGGTGCACACAGGTCCTGCCAGGGAGGGTGAGCTGACACAGCAGTGGGCACAGAGCTCAGGAATATCACAGCAATCTCAGAAATCTCTCAGCTTGGTCTGCAGGGCTTGGAGAAGGTGCTCGAGGCAGAAAGTCCAGGCAGTGCTGGGGTGGGCTGCTCCCTCTCTCTGGGACACTGGGAGCAGCTCTGCACTGTCCACAGCAAGGAGCCTCGAGGTGAGCACAGCCTGAGGTGTGGCTGGCATTGGGAAGCACAAAAACACAGAACATGGAATGGTTTGGGTTGGGAGGGAGGTTAAAGCTCATCCAGTGCCACCCTGCCACGGCAGGGAGATCTTCCACTATCCCAGGCTGCTCCAAGCCCTGTCCAGCCTGGCCTTGGACACTGCCAGGGATCCAGGGGCAGCACAGCTTCTCTGGGCACCCTGTGCCAGGGCCTCCCCACCCTCACATTCAAGAGTTTATTCCTAATATCTAACCTAAACCTTCTCTCTTTCAGTTCAAGCCCATTCCTCTTGTCCTGTCCCTCCAGGCTCTGCTAAACCTTCTTGCCCCATCCTCCCTTCAGGCACTGCAAGGTCACAATTCAGTCACTGCAAAGCTTTTCCTGTCCAGGCTAAACAATCCCAGCTCCTCAGCCTTTCCTCCCAGCAGAGCTGCTCCATCCTCAAATCACCTTGGCCTCCTCTGCAGATTTGAGCACAGAAAATGTGGGACACCACACTGGGCTCTGCCCTGCTTGGGAAGAATATTCCACAGGAAAGCATGGATGGCCACAACACAATCCCCTTTGATGCTGAGACCCAAAGTATGATGATACATCACAACCTGTTTAACACATTTCCTTGCTAGGAGTGATTGTGAGTGTGCTCTGTGTTTATGCAGAGCTCTGTGTGAGCATGGCAGGCTTTTCCAGAGATGGATGGTGCAGAAGGATTTGTGCTGGGCAGGGAGTGCAGCCAGGAGTGCCAGGATATCCACAGGGCAGCCTCAGGCAGTCACAGAGAGAAAACGGAGTGCTGCTCAGATGATGGAGCACTGAGGGCTGAGTTACCACTGCTGGTCATAATTCATCTTCTTCTTGCCTTTCTCTCAGCAAGAAATATGTAGAGGGAGTCCCTGAGTGCAGGACACACAAGGAGCCTTAAGCTCCTGCCATGTAAATATTTGTAGAGCAGGCAGTGAGCCCCATGCATCAGGGTAAACAGAAATTCTGCTCTATTCTCCAATGCAAGGGGACTGTATTCAACCCCCAATCTATGGAGCTGCCACCAACAAACAGCTTCTTTAAGACTAATCTCTAAGAAGAGATTGTTTCCTACCTGCCCTGACATGTCCCTGCAGGCACATTGCTCTTTGCTCTGTTGATTTCTTATTTCTTTTTTGGGACATAGTAAAAACCGTTAATTTGTGAATCTGCACTGGGCAGAAGGCAGGGTTTAAACCCAATGATATTGTGATAATTGTGGAGGGTGCAGATAATTCAAGTTCAAATCCAAAGGTTTTTATTCAGTTCTGCAACTTCAGAGAGAGAAATTTTAATTATGTTTTCCAGAGGGGATGAGAGTATCCACACAGTCTGGTTTGCAGCATCTACATTTGGGGACTCTCAGGAAAGAAGTGGACTCTCATTTTTTATTAAAGTTACTTTATGGGAGATCTTGTCTCTCTTTTTTGTTCAGTACAGAGTGTGCCAGGATAAGCAGAGCCAAACCATTTTACATTAATTCCTTCAATATGAGGATTTTACTTCAGACTGTGGAGGTTGTGATCTCTTCTCTCTTGTTTCACTGGGAGAGAAAAATTGCTCATGTGTCAAATGCTGAGCAGACCCAGCTCTCAGAGCTCTTTTGCTCCATCCATGGTTTTCACTGACACACATTTTACATGCAGCTCCAGATCACAGCTGACAATGTGCCTGCCATTGATGCCATCAGCCAAAATGCTTCAGTGTCTATTTTCCTAAGTTTTTCTTTATACAGAGAAAGAAGCGTACCCCTCATTTTTGATGTATCGTGATCTGGACATCTCCATGAACTGAACATTCATTAATAACATTTGTACCACCTCTGACCTAATCTTTGGTGTGCAGGGAAATTCTCTGAATTGTTTGGCTGATGAAAAAGGCATTACATTTTCAAGGAGCTCAGGTTCCTACCAACACCACTCTGTTACTGGTTTGGATTTGCTACTTGAGTGTTGCTCCAGTGTTTTTACTTGGTTTCTTTCTCTTTTGGGGTCTGATTTCTGGCTGTTTATGCTGTTCAGAAGAAGACAAATGCTTTCAGAAGTGCAGGTACAGAGTGGGGCAGGGCAGCCAGGCAGCCCTGGATGTCTGCAGCAAATCAGAATTCTGGCTGCAGTGAAGGATGTCACTACAAAAATGAGCAAATATGCCAAATAAATTAATTTTAGATGGCTTATTGCAGTGCCTTAAGACGTATTTCTTTTTCAGAATCAAAATATCTTGTCTCTTTTTACATCTCTTATCTTCTGATAGACTTAACTGCAAATCCTCTTGACTAAAATATGCCCTATGCCCTCATTCTTGTAGGTCAATACTCAACAAAATTAAAATCAACCAAATCCTGGATTTCTTACAGCAATTGCTGTACCTGGTCACTTGGATATTGGAGGCTGATGCAATAGGTTACATTCTGTTTGCCTTTCTCACACAGGCTCCCACGCCCTTGGAGTCTCCCTGTAACATAAATTGCTTTATAGAGGAGACACTGGAAACCAGGAACCAAATCTGAGCAGAGGAGTGAACTCCCATATGACCATGACATCACTGGGAAGTATCAGCAGCCTCTCTCTTTTTTACAAGAGAGCTATCACCCCATATTGCTAAGCAGAAAACTGGATTTTTTTTGTACATCTGGGACAGGGCTGAGTCTGAAAACGATGCAGAAGTAATATCATTTTGGAGAGGAAGAACTCTACTTTTTTTTCTTACCTCATCAAACTGATGACCAGAATAATTCTGATGATTCTGGCAGTTTGGGGTGAGCTGGGGTGTCAGGAGTTCAGGAGTGCAGCAGGAAGCACTCAGCTGTTGGGCTTCATAAAGTGCCCTGAGAGCAATTCAGCAGCTCAAAGGCAAAACCAGGGGAGGATCCCAGAGTCCTCCCAGTCCCCAGTTACACCTGAGTTAGCAGGAGGATTTGTGGGGAAGCAATCCAGGGTTTAGTCTCTACCATGACATTCCCAGGGATGAATTCTCTGTGGTGTAACTTATCAAATAATAGAGTGTGGGATGCCATACTCTACTTTACACCTGTAAAGTGTAAATAACAGAGTGTGGGATGCTACACTTGCCAGCATGGCAAACACAGCATCCCATGGGCATGGGGCTGCAGGAAAGGTGTGGATAACTGGGATTTTGAAAAACCTGCACTTGCTCTGTACGTACTGGAGATAAAATATATTACTGTTACAGATCCTGCTAAGCAAGCAGCAGTTTCAGTGGAGCCAGTGCTGTGCAGTGCTCAGATCAGGCCAGGAATTCCAGTGCCATGGCTGGAAAATGGGCTCCAGACTTGCCCAGCTGCTCATTCATGCCCCAGACCCAGGCAAGGCAGCTCTCCAGGAGATTTGCCTTCCTGATGCAGGTCAAGAGCCAGGATGGGAACAAAGGCACTCCTCGGTGCTGATAAGGACCCGGTGCTTTGTGGCTGAAACTGGATCCTGGATGTTCAGGGCCTGTTTTATGTGGCAGGGTGGGAGGAGAGCCTGGGCTGCATCTCCTCTCTTATCAGCTGGGAGCAAGTGCTGAGTTTCTCTGCTGCTGCAGCCTGGCTCCTGGTGAGGCTCACTCCCATCTCTGCAGAGGGCTCCAAAAGACAAGGGGGTTTGCTTTCTGCAGGACTTGGAAACTCAAATCAAAGTTAAAATAAGCTAAGTTTCAGATGTAAGAATTTAACCACTCAGTAAGAATAAGAACTTTAGTTTTCTGGAGTCATATATTTGAAATATGCTATCACCTCAGACCCTCACAATCAGACATCTCAGCATGGTGTTACTTGCACAGATTCCGAGCCACAGAATTCCACACAAAGCCAGAGACCCCTGAGTTTTTAGTGTGACTTTAGGGGGACCATGTGTCCTGCTCAGCACTTTCCTCAAGGACAGCAGGAGGTGGCAAGTGAAGCCAGTTGTGGGTCGGGAAGGTTTTACAGCACTGCAAGAGTAGCACACAGGTGAGAATGGGAACTTTTTGCCATTTTTGAGTTCAAATGAGCAACAGCCTGAACTTTTTTCACTCATTCCCTGCTGTTTGTAATACAAAAAATAGAAGTTCCTGGAAAAGAAAGAAAGAAACACTAATGAAAGTGAGATTTCCCTAAGCTGGAAGAACAGAGCAGAAAACCAATTTGTGATATGAAAAGCTTCTGATCATTTTGAACGTTTCCATCCCTCCATGCTGGTGCCAGCCTGATATTTGCAATGATGACAGCGACTGCAAAACCTCTCTCCTGGTCTGCTGGGGACACTTGGGGTCTCTCTGCAGGCTTTCAGTCCCGTCCAAGCCCTCCTGGGGTTCCTCAGCCAGAGGAAGGTGCCTGGTAAGCAGCAGCAGTGTGTTCTGTCTAGCAAGACAAGAGCTGAGTTTCCAGGGGGTTAAACGAGCTCAGTCGCACATCTCCCCGCTGAGTCAGGAGGAACCTGCCGGAGCTCAGCCCACGCGTTTGTCCCGCGAGCAGAGGGCAGGCAGAGCACAGCAGTGTCCCCAGTGTCACCGTGGGTCCCGTGGGGGGTCAGCAGTGCACTTGCAGAGCCTGCCAGCCGCTGCGGGCTGCTCGCTGTGCACAGCCACGGCTCGGCAGGATCGCTGCTCTCCATCGGGCTGACCTGCCCGAAACACCCATGGAAGTGCCGCCGGTGACCCCGAACTGCGCATCCCCTGTGCGGCAGGGCTCTGGCTCTGTGACACTGCATTATTCCAGGGAGGAGAGGCGAATGGCAGCTCAAGGCTGGCACTGCCACCCGGGCACGGAGCGCCTCTGGCACACGGGAGAGCTGTCACCGCCTGAGTCAGGCACTGCCCGAGCCGCCCGGCTATTCCAGACTGCTCGATCCCGACTGACACCTTCCCCCCGGGCTCTCTACAGCAAGGGCTCTGGCAGAGCTGCTGATCTGCTTTGCATATTTTCCTGTTCCTCAGCCAGGCTGTCTGACACGGCCAGAGCTGCTGCTGAGTCAGGCCAGCCTCTGGGGCACTCTGGGGCACTCTGGGGCACTTGTGTGCCTTCAGAAGACACGGAGGGTCATTCCTGGGTGAAGGAGGCACTGTGAAGTACTGAGGGCACCCAGCACACCCGAGTGAGGCTTTCAGCTCAGTGCAGGATTGAATCAGGAAAGTCTCACTCAGAGCTGTTCCTGCATCTCCCCGTTTCATATCCTGTATATTTTATGGGGTATGCAAAGAGCAAATAGCAGCTCTGAGGTGTACTTTGCAGAGGGAAATGCTCCCAGCCCGAGCCAGGCCAGCGTGACAGCAACGTGACCTTCACAAAATCACTGCTTTTTGCAGGCTCAGCCCCTGTGGTTTGGGGACATTCCTGTTTCTCCATGCCTGCAGAGATAGCCAGAGGGGAGAGCTTTGCCCCATCTTGAGTTAGGAGCTCTTTGGTTTAGGGAGCAGAGTCTGGCTGGAGCAGGTGGGCAGAGCAGGAGGGCTGACCCTGGGGAGTTGTGACACCCAACCCCAGGGCTCTGTGCCACCCCAGCAGTGACCCCATTAAAGCTGAGCCAGTGTATCCCAAAGCAACCTCAGCCTGGTGAACCAAGAGTCATGAGAGCTGCTGCCTCTCAGGCCATTTTTGGTATCCAGAGGGAAACACTTTTTATCTCAGCATTAAAGTCTCTTTCCTTTCTACTCCCACTTTTGAATAATTCACAGCTGAAAAATCATTTCACTTGGTCTTTCAAATGGGAGAGTTGGCCTTTGATCCAGAACTAAGGATGGAGAGCTCTGACCCGAGAGGAATGTATTTATTAAACCTAGAAACAAGGGTTTCAACTCTCTACCAACCCTGCATTGCCAGAGGCTACTGCCCGACTTTGCTGAGGTTCTGTATAAAGCTTCAACCAACAGATAAAGTATGAAATAATGTATTTATTGGAGCTATTTCTTCTGTGCAGCGCTTCCCCAAATCAAGAGTTAGGTATTCTGACAGTTTTAATTTATTACCATGTTTTGAGCCTCTTTGCACCCCTTGCCAGGGGAAGTGTCCTTATGAGCTGCTGGAAAGCTTCAAGGGAACAGTTTGAGACAGGAATACACAGATCATCACTAAATCCACAGCAGATTCAGTGATGTGAATGTACAAAATTCCATGTGGCTCAGCCACTGTTTCATCCCACAGCCCCAGTCAGGTTAATTTACTTCTGGATTTCCTTCCAGTGTTGAAAGGAAACCAGGGGACATCTTCAGCCTTCAGAGATGGTCATGAATGGTATGAAATCTGTTCTAATCCTGCCCAGTAATTCCTAGGTCTTCAGATGCCTAAAGGTAGGAGATCTGTACCTTTAGTGTCACTCTGTGCTCATCTTGTGAACTTCATGTCTAGGTCTGAGTCCATTTTTTTTGTTTGCTGCTCCAATGGGATTTCTGCCCTTCCCATTCTCCTCTCTGAATGCACAGAGAGCCTGAAAAATCAGTAACAGACTCCCTGAAACAACAGACTCCCTGAAACAACAGACTCCCTGAAACAACAGACTCTCTGAAGCTGTGGTCTCCAATCTCCAAATCGCCTGCTGCCCCCTTATTCCTAAAGGTTATAAACAACCACCATGAAAATTAAATTGTCTGACCTGTAAAGAGGTACCACTTTAGCGCTGGAATTTCAGTGGAAATGGTTTTGGCTAAGGACTTTCTGTCTGCTCTTGAAAGAGCTTCCATGAGGATACCCCAGCTGTGCCTTGTGGAGGATCCCAAGGAAATGGAAAGAGCCTCTCTGGGCAGGTTTTGGGACAGGGACTCAGTGACAGTGGCAGCTACCAACACTCCCTTCCTTCAGCTTCATTCTTGGCCTGTTAACTGCAATGAAACCATCAAATGTCTTGAGCAGATAAATTGTGCATTTGGGGACACTTTGCATTTCCACAGAATGGGGAAACAGTTTTGTGTAATTCTTTGGTGTCTCCTGAAGGTTTGCAGCCTGTCCATGCTAAAGGGCCTAACACTGAATGGGTGCTTTTAATACCCCTAATCATGGTTAGAAATGAGAAATAATAACCGAGAAAGACCTTCCCATCACAAGGATCCAACATGGATAAACTTGAGCTGTTTTGGGGTGGTTTTGTCATTGCTGAGACAAAGAAACACATGTGTGTGAGCACAGACGACTTTAATGAGGCTGTACAGCTAACAACACATTGCCTTCTGCTAATTGCAAAGCTATAATGAAGTTAAAATCCAAATGTTCCTGTTTTCTTGTCCAACAAAAGAAACAAGAGGCTGTGCTGATGTGTCAGTACCACCCAGGACACTCAGATGTCTCCCAAGAGTACTTTTATAGATGTTTCCCTCCCTCCCTGCTGAACAGACTCGAAGTTTCTGTCCCTTGGGAAGTCTGAACAAGGCTTTAATTTCTGTTGAAGACAGAACAAGTCAGTCTGGGATCTTGCATCATGTTCTCATTGTTGCCATATTTCCTTTCCTATGCACGTCAGTAACAATTTGAAAATATTTGTGTGCACATCACACATCCAGACTCTGGGGGTTTGGCCAGCCCAGATCCCTCCAGGCAGGAATGGCATGGCCAGAGCTGGGATCCACAGGGGCTGAGAATCAAACAGATGGGCACTGCACGGATCCTGAGCAGCAACTGGATCATTTTGGAGGTTGTAATCATTAATCAGCATTAAAACAAGTATTCTGCATGGACCAGAATTTTTCCAGAGGCAAAGTTTCAGGCTTGAACTCCACCAGGGGAGCAGGAAGGGTAAATCCTGCCCTCTCTCCTCATGGCTCAAAGCAGGTGGCAACTTCCCAAGTGTTCTCCCACAGAACATCTGAATGCCAAGGGCCTGGGTTGGTGCTTTGGTAGTCAGAGCTCCTGAACAAAACACTGACATTCTGGTATTAATCCAAGATTTCTGGCTCACTTCCAGATTGCAGACTGGCCTGGCAGGAGTTAACAATCATTTCCCTGCTGCCCTGCAGGAAATTCTCCTGCAAAAGATCTGCAGGCAGCTAGGAACAAATACCTGCAGGGGCAGAGGAGCATGGGGGCATCTCGGAAGCTCTCTGCAGACAAGCAGCAGCAAATTCCTCTGCTGGCTGTGTGCAAAGTTAATAATAGCTGTGGCACTGTGGGATGGAGGGGTTAAGGGGTTCAGTGTCTAAGTCACTCTTGCAGTGACTCTCTCAGTGGCTCTTTCTTTACTTTATTCAAATCCTGCCTCACAAAGGTTCCTTAATGCTTCAGCAAACCAAAGCCAAGCAATCCCAGTGGCAGTGCTGAGCTCAGGGGTAGTGAGGGAGTGCTGGAGCTGCCATGTCAGGGCTCCAGACTAAAATATTCCAGCTCCAAGGAGATGAAGAACATGTGGAAGCTTCTGCAGCCAAGTGCTTGCAATCCATAAACCACAAGCTGCATCTGGGCTCGCAGGGATGTGAGGCACTGCAGTTCATTAGTGAGCACAGCTGCACAGGGAATGGGGGACTCCACATTTTGGGATGGTTTTGGTGCCCGTGGGACTGAGGCACTGCTGTGGCTGTGCTGTTTTAGGGACACAGATGCTGCTCAAGGGCATTGTCACTGTTGTGCTCCTTGAGCTGTGGAGTCCATGACCCAAAGGATGTGTTTTTGTCACGTATATGACCCAAAGGATGTGTTTTAGTGTGAGTCAAGGCCTGGGAAACAACACAAATATTTACCCCTTCTACCTGAACCCAAGCCAGTGCAAATAAGTAAAAAAACCCCAAAAGTCACCATGCAAAATGGAGCTGCATTTCACATTTTTTTCCCAGCCACAGGGAGTCAAACCTGACACAGCAGTGAGCTCCAAACAATGGACCCAAACAACCACCTGCTCAAACCAAAAGTACCAGCAGTAAGCAGTTAACATCCAATTCTAGACTGGAGTTTCACTTCTTGGAAGTCATGTGGGAGCTGCATGTCCCCTGCCCAGAAGGGTACCGAGTGCCTGGATGTGATGTAATTGCTCTGGCACTGGCAGCCTGCTGTGAACTGACTGCTGCCATCAGGTCATTCAGCAGAACTCAGGGACTGAGTTCATCTATAGTGCTGCCCAGATTAGAGCATACAGCTGCAAAGAAATTCCTTGAAACTCAGGCCCAGTGCTTCTCCTAGCACAAAAAAATTTCTCATTATCAGTTGGGTGAGGACCTGCCACCTCAAATATATGGATTTTTGAATCCTGCCTAACTCAGTGGGGAAGCCTGAAGAATAACTTAGGGCTCATTGTATGAGCAAGACCATCTCCATTTTCACTGTGTCAGCTGGTAAATTTTGCTTGTTCATGAATGTATCACCCAACTGAAAACACAAAACTTGGACTAATTATTTTTCTTTTTAGGCTGTCTCCTTCAATATTCAGCTGGAATTATGCTCATTCAGCTGGTGATGTGGAAAACAGAAGAGCACAAGCAAGTTGTAATGACTTGGCTTTGCCTTGCACAAGTAGAGGTGAGTAGTTGAAAACAAAATTTGAAGTTATTTTTGTACTGGGAGCCTGAAGTATACTCTGAATGGAATCATTCTAATGCCTAAATCTGCAGGTTTTGTCCATTTACATTTTCTGCCATTTGGTCTGTTCCAATGGGTCACAGCAGGATCATATTGAGAACTATAATAAACTTGAAAGGGCAGCAATTGAGAGCATTTGGTATTTATGGAATGGAGAAAAGATAACTGGTACTTCCAATGTAACAATTTGTGATGCTGAAACTTTTCCAGGCAAGACAGAATCACAGAATATTCTGAGTTTTTCATCAGAAAATGTTGATTCAGTGGAAACTTACTGGACTATTTCTGATCAATCCTTGATCTTAGCAACTCTCTCTGTGCTGCTGTGAAATGGATCCTGTTTAATTGATGTGTGGATGGCTCCTTCTTGCTCATTTTCTCCTGTAGCTCAGGAAAACAATAGGGGAACAAAGGTCCACCTTTGGCTCTCTAGTGCTCTGCTGGTCAACATGAGCTTATTTTTAACAGGAGTTTTAAGGACTAGAGTTCTTCTTTCACTCAAGAAAACCTCCCAGATCAGAACACAGGGTTGGCACTGCTACATCCCAGCTCAGCCTGGGCTATTTCCCTCCATTCCCTCCTGGCTGACAGGACCTGTGGTGCATAAATTGGATTATGGCCATTTTCATCACCAGAGCCTTCCTGGGTCAAGAGGCTCCTGTGCATCCTGGGAATCACACCATGGATCCTCCTGCTTCCAGGACAGCCTCTCGCTGTATTTTCATTGTTCTCAGCAGCTCCTGGTCGTGGTGGATGCTGCTGCCTCACTTGGGAATCTGAGCTTTTGTCACTTTTGTCTCCAGACTTTGCTCCCTTCTCTGTCCGTTCAATACTGTAGCCAAAAATTCCCTTCTTTCGTCTCAAATTCCTGATTTTTAACCTTGCCTGGGATGTCTGATGCTCCCCCTCACCCCGTTTTCCCCTCCTGCTGCAGTGCTGGCTGCTTTTGTCTCTCCCTAATTCCACTGCTGAGGACAGCAGAGCTGCTGTGCAGCTTTCCTGGGCCTCATTAACTCCTGCTGAAGTCTCATATTTCAGATGCCAGTTGAAGGCTTTGGTCATAATCTTCAAAGTGGTTAATGGATCAAGCCTTGGCTACATTAAAGGCTGAATTTTGATCTGTGAACCATCATGACAGCTGCATTTCCTTGGGGCAATGGAGATTACAAAGCCTAGGAGGAAGTGTATGAAAGGGAGGAACGAGCTGATCTCGACTGAGAGAAGCAAGGGAGGGAAAAAAATCAGGAGATATTGTACAGATCCAGACATTTCAAACCTGACCCACTCCAAACAGTGATTTCCCCCTGCATCTGAGCAAGCAAATCAGCAACACCTCAGCACCATCCTTGAAACAAATCCCCAGTACATTTTTCTGCTACAAATTTTGTTTTAAATGCAAAGTTCTCAAGCAGCCAAGTGCCAGAACATCTTTCCTTCCTTGTCCTCAGACATTGCTGCATTCACAGAATGCCCCAGTGGTAAGATATCGTCTGGATGAAGCGGAATCAGCAACAAAAATTAATGCAAAATATTCAAATAGAAACAATCAAATACAGATGAGGAGTCTCTCCTTCAAGAGGGACTTTCTGTGAAGCTGCTGCTCCATACAGAGCACCGTTTACTTTTGAAGATAAAGCAGAGTTTTTCATTCCCATTCTAAGCTAAATTAGTGTATTTCAGGCTCAGGGTTTATCCAAACACAAAGGTCCCACTGGTTAATCTTCCACGGAGGTTTCAACCAACTCAGTGAAATTGGTATAAACACTTCTGTAAAGACTCTTAGTTTAGTTTATGTCAACTCGGGATCTGTTTATGGCAACCCAAAAGAAGCTATTCTTACACTTGACTACAAATGTCAGCCAACATCTTGCACCGATTTGGGCTACACTGATCTAAAATAGAATGCAAATGTAAACGAGTGTAAGTTTCCTGCGAGCTGGGAGCTGCTGGGTGGGATTTGAGCATAGCACATGGCACGTCCTCCCTCTCGTGGCAGACACGGGCATTCCCAGCCGGGCAGGAACGGGAGAGCTCAAAATGGGAACATTTCCCTGTCCCCAGCGATCCCTGGCAGCAGGGACAACAAGCTGGCTGTTATTTCCGTGTTCAACGATATAGAAACACAGGTTTATAGCGAGAGGATGGCAAAATACTCGAAGGTGTTAATTTGACAAACTGGAGTAAAGCAGCTACTAAATTACCAGTAAACAGTGCAGGTAAAATCACTATATCAGTGATAATATACTGACTGCTGGTATAAAATCACAGAATCTCAGAATGGTTTGGGTTGGGAGGGACGCTAAAAGCTCATCCAGTGCCATGGCAGGAACACCTTCCATTATCCCAGGCTGCTCCAAGCCCTGTCCAGCCTGGCCTTGGACACTGCCAGGGATCCAGGGGCAGCCACAGCTTCTCTGGGCACCCTGTGCCAGGGTCTGACTACCCTCACAGGGAACAATTCCTTCCCAATATCCCATCTCTCCCTGCCCTCTGGCAGTGGGAAGCCATTCCCTGTGTCCTGTCCCTCCATCCCTTGTCCCCAGTCCCTCTCCAGCTCTCCTGAAGCCCCTTTAGACTCTGGCAGGAGCTCTGAGGTCTCCCTGGAGCTTCTCTTCTCCAGCTGAACACCCCCAGCTCTCCCAGCCTGGCTCCAGAGGGGCTCCAGAGCTTGGAGCATCTTCATGGCCTCCTCTGGACTCTCTCCATCAGGTCCTGGTCCTTCCAATTTTGGAGGATACAATATCCTAGGAGTGTATTACTATGAGCAGACCCCTAATGGCAGTATAGCTTGTGCTCGGGGGGGCACTGGGAAAGGAAAGCTGGCAAGGATGGATGAGCAGGAATTGGGGTGGCTTGTTCAAAGTAGGGACAAGGAGAGAGCTCCATAGGAGGGAGTTTGCAGATTTGAGACTCTGGAAAGCACATTTCTATCCTGCAGAGGCAGAGAAGGGGCTGGAGAGTGGATGCCAAGCAGCCCCTGAGCTCCTGGGGCTGAGGCACTTGAGGGCTGTGTGACACTCCTGTCCCTCTGGACACTTAGATGGGAACACAAGCCAACCCCGCAGGGGAGGGAGCTGTGCCTCTACATAAACCCACTGCCCAAGGCTGCAGTGGAAGCACAGCCACATTCCATCCACCCCTGCCCTCCTCTGGCCCTTCCTGATGGATGGCCTGGCCCAGCTGAGCCACCACCAGGTGATTTCCAGCATCCTTAGGGGAGGTTGAGGCTGCCATGAAGACCTCAGTGCTGCCATCCCAGAGAAATGTAATTGCTGGGATTACTTTACTGGCACTGTTACCAGCTCTTTTTAATTTAAAATGTTGTCTGGAAAGGCTTGGTGCCAGATGAGTCCTCTGCTCTCGTGCTCCACCCTGCCAGGGCAGAGCTGTCTGTCACATTCAGAGACAGCAGGATGGACAGAGGGCTGGAGCACCTCTTCCAAGGTGAAAGGCTGAGAGAATTGGGATTCTTCAGCCTGGAGAAGAGAAGCTGCAAGGTGACCTAACTGTGACCTTCCAGTACCTGAAGGGAGCTACAGGAAAGATAGAATGAGACAATTTACAAGGGCCTGGGGTGACAGGTCAAGGGGGAATGACTTCCAACTGATAAAGAGTAGATTTAGATTGGATATAAGGAAGAAATTCTTCCCTGGGAGGGTGTGAGGTCCTGGCACAGGGTGCCCAGAGGAGCTGTGGTGCCCCTGGATCCCTGGCAGTGTCCAAGGCCAGGCTGAACAGGGCTTGGGGCAAGCTGAGATAGTGGAAGGTGTCACTGCCCATGGCAGGGGTGGCACTGTATAGGTTTTAATTTCCTTCCTAACCCAAATCAGTCTGGGATTCCATGATTGGCCCATTCCATATCGTGCACATTTCCAAGTGCAACTGGAATCTGGCATCTGCCAATTCCTCCTCATTAGAGATGCATCAATCCTATCTTGTTAGGATCCACCTCTTCCATGAGAGCATGGTTCTCTAAATTCAGGAATTTCTAAGGTTTAAACAGAGGCAGGGATGTTCAGGACACGGGAGGGGAAGAGGAAAAGCACTAGTAACACTAGTAACACTAGCACAGTGGGGAGGAAGTGCTCCTGTGCTCCTCAGCCTGGGTTACTGCCTCAGGTGATCCATGAAAAGGTACCTGGGGAAAACACAGAGGTGGTGGGCACAGGAAGCAGCTCTGAAGGAGAGGATGGGACCAACCCATAACATTCCCCCTTGATAAGGCAGCAGGTCTCCCCTGCCTTGCCTCACTCCCAGCCTCTGGCAGAGGCAGCAGCTGTGGGACCAGGAAGACACCTGGACCAAACCAGGGACATCCCACAGCCAGAGCACCCCTGGGACACCACGGGCTGCAGTGGCAGGGGATGCATTATGAGCTCCACTAATGAGCCAGCAGAAAGCTGCAGTTTATTTTAGTGCTGCTAAAATCTGATGTAAATTAGAAGTGAACACTCAGTGAAGAGTAGCCAGGATTTTCTTCAGTGGCTTCAGTGACTCTCAAGGTCACTGCTAAGCCCCCCAGGTGAGCTGGAGCAGTGCTGCTGCACAGGTCTGGAGCAGACCAGAGTCACCTGCCTCAGCCCAAGCAGTCAGCAGAATTCCCTGCACTGACCAGGCATTAAAGGGGTTAAATGATCACTGCATGACAAAGCGCTCCTGGTTTGCAGCAGGGTTGCTGGAATAACCAGAGATCTGGAATCACCGTCACTGAAGATTCCTTCCAAGTCTATTTTCTGCTCTGTTATCACCAAATTTGGGATTTCCTGACCTTGGGGGCTCAGAGGCTGTGCCCATTGGCAGGGCAGGGAGACCAAAGCTGAGCACAGTGACACAGCCAGCTCCAGCCCCACAGGGACCAAGCCAGGTGGCCAGCCAGAGCCAAAGGGGGCACCTGGGTTCAACCACAGTGTGGAACATCCCACAGGCTCACAGGGATGGGACAGGGCTGGCAGGTCAGTCCACACAGCAGGGCCAGGAGCAGGGCTGCCAGGAGCAGAGCAGCTCCAGAGTTTGGGGGGTCCAAGGTCAGGCTGGGAGGTGAATGCAGAGGTCAGGATCAGTAGGTTCCTTGGGCAGCTGCAGCACTCCTGCAGCAGAGCCTGGGCCAGGATGGAAGCACCAGCGCTGTTCTCCAGGGCAGGGACACTGCTGGAGGACCAGGAGAGGCTGGACAAGGCCAGCATGGCCTGGTGGTGACCTCAGGGCCCAAGAGCAGTGTGAGCAGTGCAGGGGACTGCTGGCAATGCCCTCAAAGGAAATGTGTAGGGAATAATAAAGAATGCATAGGCTGGGATCTCAAGGAGCCTGGAAAGGTAAAGGTGAATGGCAAAGCCTCTTGTAGCACATTTTGGAGAGGCACAGCCAGGGAAGGCAGAGTTGATACTGTTCAATGTGCCAGCAGTCACTCTGGCTGTGACCTGCCCTGCTCCTGAGAGCACTGGGCTCCCTCACACAGAACCAGGGCTTGCCTCATCACCCCCTGGTTACTCACAGTCAGATTGAGCCCTGAGAGGAGGAGAGAGGAACCCTGAATTCCAAGTGATCCTGAGTTCCCTGTCACAGTTATTCCCACTGCTTGTTAAACTGCAGTGGAGGGTGGGAAAACACTTCAGGAGAACACTGGCAGAGGATGAAGCATCTCTTCCATACTGAGGGCCAAACAGGTCTTTGATGACCTATTATATAAAAAGTTCTGACTGTCATTCAGTGGCAAGATGGAAAAAACTCATGTGGCTCTTGAGTTTTATTCTGGAGTTGTACATCTGGCTTCATAGCTTCTGGCTCCTCCTCTCTGATCCTGGTTTTTCCTCCGTGTCCAGAGCCACAGAAGTGCCCAGTGTCAGGCAGGGACAGGTGACAGTGCAGAGGTTATCCCTGCTCAGCCCCAGTGGTACAGCAGGCCTTGACTGGACACATGAAAACTGGACAAAACTATTGCAAAGTTCATCCTCTTCACCTCTATTCATTCAACCCACTGACACCGACATTCTGGACACCCTGCTCACATGGTTTGCATTAAAGCATTATGAAATCCCAAATTCTGGTGCCAGATGGTTTTGGATTACTTTGCTTGTGTAAAGGGTTTAATTTGGGTGCACGGAAAATGTAAAATACTCTGGTAATAGCTTTAGCAGGACTACACAGCCTGCATTTGCTTTATTCATCAGCCCTGCTGGCTGCCTTCTGCACGTTATATTCCCAGCCATGATAAAACTTCAAAACATGAATTCAAATTTACTGACTTCCCAGAACAGACTCTGCTCTGTAAAATGTTTAAAGGGATTGACGTGAAAGGAAATATTCCTAAAGACCTCTCTGCTGAGAAACCACACGGTGAATAAAAATAGCTCTCTTTTTCCAAATACATGGCTCCTAGGAATGCCTGAGCCTGGTCCTGAGTGCAGAGAGGGAAAAGGGGGAATGGGGAAAGGTCAGGCATACAGCTGTTGCTCCTGCCAGGAGCTTTCTGCTTGCTTCACTTGATGAGCTGAATGAGCCTTTTAGCTCCTATTAACAGGGATCACATTTTTCAGCTGATCTTTTCTTGGTGGAACAGATGAGCACCAGGAGTATAAATACGGAGTTAACTTGAAATCAGATCTGTTGGAATTCACACATCCCGTTCTCCATGGTATGAACAGGGTGAAAAGGGCTCTTGCACTTTCTGGATTTCACCCTGCATGGACCACTGTCACATCATGTACCACGGGGTTCTGCCTCGTCAGTATTCAAATATAGAATTACTCCCCTGATCCAGTCACACTCCCAAATGCAAGTGCAAAATGTTGGCCTGGTCAGACCAGTGGCTTTCTAGGATATAATCATGAAAATAAGCTGGATTGTATTTTAAGAGAGCTCTTTAAAGTTACTCCTTTAACTGGATGTGATTTTAGTTTGTTTAAATTTACTCTAGATGGGGAAGCCAGTGACTGGCTAAAGAAAGTCTTTATGGTACTCTTTTTATAGTATTTTGGAAATAAATTGCTTATTTTCAGAGACAACACAGAAGTAAGGGCATGACATATGAACAGTGGTCTTGTTCTCAGAAACAGGATGGGAGGAAAACTGGTTTGTACAGAGGGATTCCCCTGGCTCTGCTTAAGACCTTTTATCAGTTTTCACTCACCCTTTTTCCCCTGAGTTTCTCTGTAAAACCCAGAAGAAGAGATGTCGAATAGAAAAAAACCCCAGGAGTTTCAGATTTGATTTTGACAAGTTTAGTATTGCCAAGGAGTCTGTGTTTCCACTTGCACTGCAATACAGAGACAGAACATCACTGACTTGCAATTCATTTGATCAGTCTCCAAGCACTCCACAATAATTACTTGGGAGTCATTTTTCTATCAAGTTATTCTTTAAAAAGAAATGGAAACGAAGCAAAACTTGAGAGTTTTGCAAGCTGTGAGATCCCCACAGCAGAGTGGACGATGGCAGGTTTACAGAGGACTCATTCCAGGTGAGTCTCCTCAGCTGTAACACCTCAGCAGGGCAGCTGGAGCTCACTGCTGATGTCAGCTCAGAGTGACACAGCTCTCAGAGGTGGAGGTGGGGAGGAGTAGGAGGAACATCCCGCAGTGCCCGGGGCTGTGACTGAGCAAAATGAGGTTACTTCATGGTTTGGTGCTCTTCAAACTTGGTTTGGGAGGTTTGGGTTTTTCCCCTTTTTTCCTCTGTGTTTGCATAGCAGGTAAATTTATTTATTAATTATATAGTGCACGGGGCTGTGGCCGGGCACTGCGGGGGCACCGAGGGCAGGAGCACAGCCGGCACTGCCGGGGGTGCCACGGGTGGAGTCATCATCCCCTGCGAGCTGAGTGTGCCCAGGGCTCGGCACAGCTCCCCTCCAGCTCCTGGGCTGGGCAGAATTTCAAAGGCCTGCTTGGAATGAAACATCAGGGCACTTGGATCTAATGGGAGGATGGGGAAGTAGGTGAAGCAGATGCAGAGCTGAACATTCCCTGTAGCTGCAGGACACACATCTAAAGGGTGTTTAGGACGAGTATTGGCAGAAATGCCAATTGCTGGAGCAGCCCCTGTTTCAAAGGAATGATCAGCACGGAGACACTGGTAGGAAGTTTGTTACAATCCCTAAAACCTTCTTGTTTAGCCTGTGCTGTATCAGTGCCCCCTCTTTAAAACTGGAAAGGCAGAAGTTTCCCTGTTTTCCTCACTGCCATCTCTCCCACTGGCTCCCCTATCTCTAGAGGCAGTCCAAAGACTGACAGAGTACTATGGATTATTTACCAGAGTTTTCCTCTGGAAGGTTCTGGGGTGGGTTGCTTGGGACTCTCCCAAATTTTAATCATTTTCATATTTTTTTAAGATGAATGTGGCCCCCCCGCCTGGTGAGACACACACTTAGTTAACACTGAGACAACCAAATAAAACTGATTCAAGGATTTCCAAGGATGACCCTTGGCTCAGAAGAAGTTCCTGTGACATCTTTCCTGATAACTCAGCGCTCCTGTGCAGAGCTGGGACCTGCCTGCAATCACTCCTGAAGGTCTCACATGCAGAGCCTTTGGAGATGAAGCACATACACACTGTCACCACCTGGGAAAAGTTCAGTGACCTGTGTGGCATCATACCAGAGATCTGCTATACTGCCATGGTAGAATTCAGTTACCCAGGACAAGGTTCAGTTCTCTGAGCCATGAAATTGTCCTTTCCCTTCCCTGTAGTCTCCTGTCTCATTGTGCATTTCCCAGCTTTTCCAACAAGGTAAACATTCCATTAGCAAGCAACCCCGATTTTGACTCCAAGGAGGTGGAGAAAAAGCAGCACTGAACTATTTCACTGAAGGCTACTGTAATTCTGCCCACAAGATTCCTAAATTAAGGTTGTATAAACAAACTTAACCCTAGCATGTCCCAGTCTTGGTATGTGTTCTAATGTATTCTAATAACTGCGTTTTCTGCATGAATTTTGTCTGGGAATTCCCATGCAATCACCAACACTGCAGCTACAGCAGTGCTCAGCTATGAGGAAGAATGAACGATTCTATTCACCAGCACTAATGGACTGGCCCAGAGCCAGGAGGCTCCATTTCATTACATGAAAATTTAATGGAATGGGCTCAACCCTTCCCTTTATACACGGAAAAGGTGAAGAGATCCCCGTGACCAGCAGGTGAGGAGCGATGAGCTGTTTGATTAAGTTCTTCCTTCAGGCTGAACACCTTGGCAGAGCCGCTGGCAATGTCCCTTTGGGGAGCACAGCCCCTCAGCTCCAGCGTGCTGCTGCTGGGGGATCTCAGCCAGCAGGACCAGTGACCCCAGCAGAACACCACGGGGGAATTTCAGCCTCCCCACAGCACAGCCCCTGCACTTCAGGGCTCTGTTTCCCACCAAACACCCCGAGCTTTTCAGTACTCAGGCAGGAGCTCCATGCCCACAAACCTGCTCATCAAGTTGGCTAATGAATGTGTTTGTTTCTGAATGCTGCACTGTCAACGTTAGTCACTGCACGGATGTTGGGAACAATAGAGGGATCAGCCAACACCCAAGGTCATTCCCAACTCCAAAGATGAAAATACATTCTTGAGGTGCTTCCCATTTGTTACTGCTTCTATCACTTTTCCCAGTTTGAAGCTGACTGAGAGCTGCTTCCAGGAAAATAACCATGGCCAGAGCAGATAATATTTTATCCTGGTATACACTGAAGACAAAAACAAGTAATAATTTCTAGAAAATAACACCTTCCTTCTGCAAAGAAAAAAAAAATCAAATAATTTTGTTTATTCTTCAGTTTTCAGGGACAGCTGATTTTTCTCCTAATTTCACACACAACCTCCTTTTCCCTATCTTTTTCTAGATACCAGTACTGTGCCATTTTCAGGCTCCCATGGATAAAACATCCTTCTAGATGACTCCTTTCATTAGTGTGACTAACCTTGGAGACAATTATTTATGATATAACGATGACTAGACTTCCAGCTGCCTGAATCTTAAAGGAAGAATTTTTTAAAGAAGACTTTAATATGAGGTGTGCCTGTTAAAGCTGCTGATAATATTAATAATTTGAGTCTAAGATGAGTTACTGCATATTTAAATACCATAATATGATATTAGCAAATAGGATGCCAGTGAGGAAAAACAAGCCATACTTTTGAGCAATGACAGGCTTTTTACTCCATTTTATTGACTATGCCATCCTTCTCTTAGGTGACTCTATCTGCTTTTATAGGCTTTACTTAAATTCCAAACCAGTCCTATACAATATATGTTGTACCATCAACCTAGAATTAGGGATGTTTTTGAAAGCCCAGTGGCTGCAATCCTGAAGTCCATACAAACAATTTGATAGACTGTGAAAATGTATGTTTGTTTTCTTCTGTGGATGTGGCACTTAGGGACATGGGGCAGTGGTGGCCTTGGCAGTGCTGGGTTAATGGTTGGACTCAATCTTGAAGGTCTTTTCCAACATAAACGATTCTATGGTTCTTTGATTCCATACCCAGGGTGGTGTAAGATTGGTCAAATAATCATGAAACACTGGGGGAAAAAATGCCTTTAAAGTGTGAAGTCTCATTGTTCAGGTAGTGGGGTAAGGAATTTCAACAGCATTTCCACATATGCCAGAGAACTTGGATTAACTCTGACTCCTCCATCAGTCTTTAAGACCTTCAAAAGCCACTTACTATTTTTTATTAAAAAGTCATCAAGTATTTAAGTCACGCTTCAAGCAGACCTGTTCCTGCTCTCCTCCAAGCACATATCTCTTTTAATTGGGCACATTTTCTTCCCCTGGCTGTGCTTGAGCAGGCTGGGCAGTGACTCTTCACTTGTGTCCCTTATAATGCAGCTTGGTCAAGCCACAGAACACACAGGAAGGAATATCTTTCCTTTTAATTGTTGGCTTCTGCCAGTTTGGGCTGTAAGAGTGCTCAAGCCTGTCATGTTAATAGTAGTATTTTTCCTTTATGAGCCTCTTCTCTGAAGGACCAGTGATACCTTGTCCTGTTGTGGCATTGCAAAAGCCAGGCAGGGGTTTAGTTACAGATCACTCCCCACATGCAACACTTGGGACAAGGCTTTTGCACTCTCTGTAATTCTAAAGCCAGACAAAACATGTAAGTGGGGTTTCCAGCCACTCCAGAGAGTCCACTTGGGAATTAAAAACTTTGGGGGAAACAAAACCTGCTGCATACAACATTACAGAATAGAAATAGCCACTGCTCACAGTGAGTAGTACAACTGGGAGTATTTGACACAAGAAGGAAAGACCTGAAAGATGACAGTGCTCTGGCAAATGTATCCTGAAAGGCCAAATGTTCCATGAAAGTCCCTCCTGCACTCACACCGGAGAGGAGTTTATGTGAAAGTGTTAAGTGGATGTTCCAGAGAGAGCTATTCCTAGATTCCCTAAGAATGCACCCAAAGATTTTATAAATAATCAATTCAAAAAGCTGGAAAACAGAAGAAAATTATTTCTTTATACAGAGAAGATCACACCTTTTATGAATTATGAACTATGAATTTATATAGCAGGCCATATGTGCTCATGAATAAATCCTTTTCTGAAACTCAAGACTTTGGTAGCTGTTCACTAAGTTAAATTTTACACATGTTAATGAGGAGAAGCCTAGGAAATTAAGATCCTTCCTTCCTTTAAGTCTTGCTTAAACCAGTGAAACCCCAGGACCTCAGTATGGTTTTGCAATGTCCATTTGTATTTCTGGGACTGAAACCCTTAAAACAACCCAGGAACATCCCAAGAGGAGAAGAGAAGCACCCAGTTGTGTGCATTGAGGAGAAAAAGCTGCTTTGTGTGTTTAGGATGTTGTTATTTATCAAGAGCTTGCATTGAGACTGAGGATTTTTTCTATTTGCCTGAATTAAACAATTAGATCTGTAAGTTTAGCATTGAAAAATCATTTGATGATACAATAATGAGGAGAAAATTGTTTCATTTCTATTTCATTTATACAGAGTTGACATGAAAAGAGTGGAAATCAGGACAACTTACAGGAGTTTTTACCTGTGAATTTTCACGTTTACAATTCTAAATACAGTGTGTTTGCACTGCCGGGGAACCCCACGGTATCTGGGCTTTTTTTAACCTTTAAAACTGCCTCAGCTGCATTATTGCTCCAACTTTGAGCCTATAACATAATTAAAGCAACTCTGTTAACAGAGTATCTCACACACACACCTTTGTCACAACTTTGAATTGTGATATGCTTGCTCTGGTGCTTTTTCTACCTCCAAGCCAGCACCTTTTTATGACCTTTTACTCATCCTCAGCTTGTAGCTTCTCATGCAATTAAAGTGAGCCATGCTTATTTTTAGCACATACAAATATTCTAGGAACTACAGAACTGTTTGTTATCTCTGTTGGTAGAGCCCAATTGTTTTCATCTGTTACTTGGTGGAAATTACCATGGAATTCAGTTATCTTTTTGTTGTTGGTAATGCTTACATTTCTTAGATAATTTCTCCTTTCCCGTGAGTTACTCCCACTGCTCCTTCCTAACATGGCTTTGCACAGCTTTAGGGGAACATCTCTTTTAAAAGAGCATTTCTCTTAATTATTTTTGTACTTCTATGCATTATTTAATGCAGCTGAAAGGACGCTGTCAGGTTTATACCCACATTTCAATCTGAGGTGGGATAACCTCACTTAGCTCATTCTCCTATATCCTCTGCACTATTTTGGGTAAAACACCTCACTGGAAAAAACAATAAAGCAGATAAATCACTGTAATATGAACACAAAAATTTTCCCATTAGATATCTATCTTTCCGCACAGAATTTATGTCTGAAAGGAATGTGGCTATAACATTTTCCATTAAATTATCATGCTGCTAAATCTTTCTTGGCAAAGGTAGTGGTAAGGTGCAACAATTCAACTGCTTGCTTGACAGCTTATTCCAAGAATAATGTAGAGGGGTAAAAAAGTTCTACTCATTACTTCAGTAATGAGATGTTGAGGGGGGTAAGGTTTTAATTCCTTTTGCTTTGGCAGGCTGCAAACAGGACACCAGATGGGATATATTTAATAAATAAACACTGCAAAGGCTCTGATCCACCTATAGCCAAGTCCTGACTCAGCCTCCTCTTACTGAAATCACTTGGAGCCTAGTCAAGTCCAGATAAAGAGCTCATTTCAGTGTTGGATCCCAGCTGAGGATTGCTACATCCAAACTAGGTTAGGAACCTGCTGCTGGGAGCGGTGGCAGCGGGACAGGACAAGGCAGCTTTGCTTTGGTACTCTCTTCAGTCAGCTCAGCCTAGGACAGTCCATTTTCTCTGCTTCCAGCTGCCTCTGGGAAACCTGATTATCAGCTGTTCCAGCACCTGGGTGTCTCTGCTCTGCCACTGCCCTCTTCACATACTATTTTTCCCTAAGAATCTTTTCCCTTCCCAGAGTTAACTAATAGCCATGAGGGGATGTCCCCTCAACAAGTACAACCTTTGGTGTCCAGGTACAGCCGCTCGATGTCAAACATTCACTGATACAAGATGGGCTGGTCATGAATCTCAGGTGGAGACTCCAAAATCCATTTGACACAGCCCAGTAGGACTGTCCAGCAAAGGAAGGTTTAGCTGTGGGATCTGATCCTCCTCTGGAGTGCCAGCTCATGAAATGCCCTGTCAGAGTAAACAGAATGGCACAAGCATTCAACTGGTATCATCAACATCATGGAAGCCTGGGCTCATAGAGTCCAATCATGTTCAATTAATAATTAATATTTTAAGTTGCATTTGCAATAAACACCGCATAGAAGTTTTCGGTCAGTGATTCCTCGTCAGTAAAACTCACATTTTGAAATCACTTGTGTAAGAGGCTGGGAGAAGTGCGAAAAGCGTTTGAAGCGAGGGAGGAGCCTGGGCTGCAGACTGACTGCGGCAGATGCCCGAGGGCAGACAGCTGATAACAGACCCAGCGAGCCGCAGCACTCTGGGGACAATCCAGGCACCTTCTGACCGGGGCTCCACATTGTCCTGGATAAGCCCAGGGCACTGCTCAAAAATAGAAGCAGCAGAATGACACAATCCGCCTCTTTAGTCGAATGTCCCATTTTAGAGGGCCACCAGAACTCCATCAACACCGTACACATAAAAATCTATATTGTGATGACAGCACAGTGCCTCTGGCACTCCAGGTTATGGAGGTTATCCTCCAGTCTTTGGGGGGGGGGGGTGTGTGGTCTCAGAGCCATCCTGCAGCAGCAGGTCTTTGCAGTGCCACACAGACCATCAAATACTGCTGTGATTTTCAACACCGTGGGCAGCTTAACAGGCATAACATTGGGCTCAGTGCTGGACTGCTGGTGTGACTAAAGGAAATGGCACCTGGAAGGTGGACACAGTGTAAAATATTAAAGTATGCCGAGCAGCTGGCACCCAGCAGGTTATTCCATAGGTTGTTTTTAAAAATAAGAGAACAGCACAAGGAGGTTTGTGTGTTCTTTCCATGACAAAGAATATGCTTTAGAGGACATTTTATTGAGACATTTTCTCAGCATGCCTCAGCCTGTGGTATGTTGGGTATGGCCTCATGGTGACTTCATCTGCAGTTTTACCTTCCTATTCCCATGGGACACCAATCTGCTGCTCCAGGCACTGAGTCCTGAAGGCCCCTCTTGTACCATGTAAATTCTTGTCCCTTTATTCCACAGGACTTAGTGAATAAATGATTTCAATCTCTTTAGAGAAATAGAGGAATGATTGTGTAGCTGCAGTTCTTAGTTAGCAAAGGAAGTTCTTTTTGCTTGATTCTAAATGTGGATGTCTGTGCAACAGTCATGAGCTAACTCATCACTCTTGTATTATTATATACACTAAATAAGTGATTATTGGAAATCTCATCAGCTAATTATAATAAATCAAAACGGACTAAGCATCTGGAATCAGTCAGTATGATTGCTTCTCTTCAACCAGACTCATTTTACCCTAGAAGACTGTATATAGCTAATTTAGCATAGACACACTCTCAAAATAAAATAGACATATATATAAGCCTATGAAATAATTCATCCATGAAGCTTGTATTCAAGTATGAATATTTTATAAAAGAAGCAGGCAGATCTTTCCTGCTATCTGTTGCATCATCCAGGGAATACAGGGTATATGTACCTTCTACATTTCAAAGGTCTCTTGAGATCACCACTGGTGCTCCCCTAACTGTCATTTACACAGCCCAGGGTTACCAGAGCCAGCCTCTCCTTTCTCAGCATAGCAGTTCATTCCACTGGGGGTTTATCAGGCCTCTGTCAAAGGGCAGGTTGAGTGTGACTTTTCCAAAGAAATAAATCCTCAGAGCTGCCTGCAGACTCTTAGGCCCCTGGAATTCCATTTGCTGCTTAGGCTGGGGCACAGCATCCAGAGGCAGGCCTTGGAAAGGTGGGAGTGTTCTTGCCCTGCTGTGGCCTCCTGTCAGGGGAAGGGATGGCTGGGCATGGGGAAGGAATGGGACACAGCCACCACTTGTTCTGTGCTGATGATGAGGTGTTTTCAACTCAGCCATACTCCAAAAGCACCTTCCCTTCTGAATAAATGCATAGCATTTATTTAGAGCATAACAATCCATAGCCTTTATTTTAGTAGGCCTCAGTTTTGCAAAATCCCACCTACAAGAGGCAGTAAGGTTTGCTTTAACAATGGAAATCTCTGGCTGAGAGGCAATGACAATCACCCAGCAACTGGAACAGTTCTCTGCCCACAGCTCCAACCACTCACAGGAAAACAACACAGCAACACGGGCTGCAAAATGTGATTTGTTATTTTATTTGGTCTTAAAATGATTTGGCTCTTCGTCCACCACTTCTAAGAACTGTCTGTATTAGGAAAGATAAATTGCTGAAACAACAGACTACCTTCAGCTGCAACTGCACTGGAGCTCCTCTGAGCACTGCTATTCACAAATTCCTCTTGAAGCTTACGACATTTGGGGCAGAAACTGGAACTGACACAAAACTGTATTTTCCTGCTGTGGAAGAAATGTAAAGACTTTGTACTTCCACCTTGTTTTCTGTCTCCTTTGTTTTCTCTAGGAAGTACTAAGTGAGCCAGGAATGAATGTCATGCTCCTCACTTTTGTTCTCTAACTGCAAGACTATCCTTCACCTAAATATCAAAGAGAAACCTGCAAAACAAGAATTGCAAGTTTTATGAAGATACAACAAGCCAAATTAATTCTTGAGGCAAGTACACAAATGAAATGCTGTTAGAAGACTCTCTTACTATCTGCTGGGGGAGAATTTCTTCCATTATAATGAAACATAGCTAAAAATATCCTATATTAAAAGAACACTGGAGCTGAATGTGAGGCAGTACACTTAGAGAGGATGATTAATGGATGTGTCACCAGCAGTAACACTTCCTGAGTAAAGCATTTTCACTCACAGTTGCACCCTATTTCCACTTAAACCAAGGGAGAGTCCAAGGTATGATTTGAAGTTCATTTAGATAAACAGTTTTGATATGCTCAGGGCAATTTATCAGCTGTATCAGTCACAAAAACTTTTTACGACAGTAAGGCTACAGGTGCCACCTAGATTAAGCTTGGAGTTTCCTGGCCTCACGAACAGTTTCAGAAGTACAACTAGCAAAACATGAGAAAAAGTTAGAAAAGTTGTATTACTAGTGGTTTGTTGGTCTGAAATTCCTAAGTCCTGTTACAATGACTCAGAGAGAAGACAGGTTTTAGTACTTTAGAAGATGATGAAAAAGAAAAGTACTTTAGAAGATTTGATGAAAAACAAAAAAGGATGTATGATTTTGTTTCTGCAGCCTTTGTGAATGACATTGATCTGTTGTTCGGTTTTTTTCATGCAGTGAAAAAAAAACATGATTTATAAGCTCTGAGCACTTCCTTAGCTACACACGCTATTTTTCTTATCTTTATCACCTGAACACAGCAGTAATTGATTGAAACTAAAAGCAGGACTACTTGTGAACAGGATTGTAATGTATCCAAGGCAACCAAAGGCCATGAAAATTACGCTGGACTAGGACTATGACAGTAGACATTAAAAAAGTAATTAATGGGAAGAAATGCTATTACTGGTGGAAATGTTATTACAAGTTCAAAGCCTGCTGGTGATGCTGATGCTTTTACTGAGAGGCTCATCCCCTTTTCACAACTCGGGATGCGTTTACTTCTGTGGAAAATCCAGCACATTATACACCACACCACACAGACACGCAAACACAGCACACAAAACACAAATAAACCCAAGTCCATCTTAAGTGAGCTGCACTTAACAGGGAGGAAAAGACATAGGTTGTTACTCACAGTCTAATAAAAGAAACTTAACAGTGCTATAATATTAGATTTACAGCTTGAGGAAAGGTCAATCCGAAGCGTCTCCACGATCAGCCTCACACATTTCATTCCTGAGCCCGGCGGCTAGGTGCGGGTTTCTTGTACCTGATGAACAGGAAGGGAAAGACATTTGAACAAAAACGATGACTACTAATTGTGGGTAATGCTGGTACCTGTTGCGCTAACCACGCAGGAGTGCGTTTGGGGCAACAATCGGCCCCTAATTTACAAAGTTCTCGGGCAAAAGGGAGATTTATGTAAACAGCCTCAGAACGCTAAACTGAGCAGCAATATTACTTCTGAGCTTTGCATAACGCACACCGGCTGAGAGCAAATTCTGTTCAGTGATTCAAAACACTTTTTTCCGCTGCAGCCTTGGGGCTGTGGCCGCGGCAGCCCGGCGGGTCGCCGAGCGGAGCCCTCAGCGCTGCGGGAAGGAGCGCCGGCAGCCCTGACGGCCCGCGTCCTCCATTTGCTGCGCTGCGCGCCGCCCGCGCCCTGCCAAGATGGCGGCGGCTGAGGGCCGGCTGAGGGCGGGATGCTCTCGTGCCCGCTCCCCATGGCTCCATCCCGACCCCCAGGGCCGGCTGAGAGCGGGATGCTGCCCTGCCGGCTCCCCTCGGCTCCATCCCGACCCCCAGGGCCGGCTGAGAGCGGGATGCTGCCCTGCCGGCTCCCCTCGGCTCCATCCCGACCCCCAGGGCCATCCCAGGCTCGACCCCGCACCGTGGGTTGTGCCGAGCGCAGCACCGGCACCTGGAAGTGTCCGGGCAGGGCGCCGCGAGGAGTGGGACGGAAGCTGAGATAGTACCGGCTAGCAGGGGACGGGACGGCGGCGAGTCCCGGGCAGGTCCCGCTGAGGCGTGCGGGTTTTCGCCCCAGAGGCTTTGGGCTGCCCGACTCGGCGCGGGAGTGTGGACGGGATAGAAGAGCGGGGCCGAACAGAAGAGTGGGGCTGAGCGCGGCTCCTCGGTACAACACGGAGTCACCGCGCGGAGCGGGCCAGGCCGGGCAGCGACAAGCGGGGAGTGGCGGGCGAGGGCTCTGACGCTCCCGCCGGCCGCTCGGGTGTGCGCGGGGCCGCGCCGCCTCTGCCGGGGCTGCGCTCTGCCGGGGCTGCGCTCTGCCGGGCTGCGCTCTGCCGGGGCTGCGCTCTGCCGGGCTGCGCCGTGCGCGGCGCGGGAAGGAGCGCGCGCTGACTCACGGCGAACCGCGCCAGCGCCCCCGGCCAGCGCGCGGGAGGCGCGCCCCGCCCACCCTCCGGCCGCCGCGGTTGGGTGTCGCCGTCCGCCGCTCCCATTGGCCGTTCGCGGCGTCGCTTGGCGCCCATTGGCCGAGGCGGGGTCCGGCGAGCCGTGCGCACAGCGGCGGGGCGGGGTGAGCCGCGGGGCCGTGTGCACACCGCGTGTGGCGCAGGCAGCAGCACCGGCGGGGCCGAGCGAGCGAGCGGGGCCGAGTCGTGCGGGGGCCGCGGCTGCGGGAGAACCGGACCGCAGGTACCGCAGGGGGGCCGCGAGGGAACCGTGGATGAGCGGCCGGGGGTCCTGCGGGGCCCCGGAGCGGCAGCGAGGGTACCGCGCGGGATGGTGATGGCGCTGGCGCACTCCGGCCTAGCGCGCGGGAAAGTGCGGCCGAGCGGGCGCGGGCGCCATTCCGGCCCTGTGGCGCGCCGGGGGAGCCGCTAGGGCCGGGAGGGCTGTGAGGGCCGCGGGCCCGGAGAGGGCAGCGGGCGGCGGCGGGTGAGTCAGGTCTGGGTTCCGGGAGCGCCCAGGGAGCCTGCGCCGCTCGGGGGAGGAAGGCCGGGGCGCTGGATGAGGGGGACCGCTTCGCCGCGGCCGGGCGCGGCCCGGGGGGGCTCACACTCGGTCTTGTGCCCGGGGGTGGGGGGCGGCGGGCCCGGGGCAGCGCTGCACGTGGCCGCCTGGGCGTGGGGCGGGGGAGCCCGGCCCGGCCGGCCCGCCTGTGAGCCGGTGAGCTCGGGGAAAAGAATGTCCTGCGAGTTTGGGACTGCGGAGAACGGACTGGAATTAAGTTTTTTGTTCGCTAAATTGTTCTTTTTCCCGTTTAAATTGAATTTTGAGTCCCCGCTGAACTCCGTCGGCGGGGCCGCGGCCCGCACCACGTGGTTCCCCACGTGTGAGGCGCTGCCGGAGACCGGAGGGTCGAGGTGTCGCAACTGTTTGCTCCGACCACAGGCACGGATGGTGGCCTGCTCTAAATCCAAATGTGACCTATAAATGGATAGGAAAAACGGCCTGTGCCATCTGCACATCGCGGGCTGTGGGGCGGCCTTTTATTTGAGTTCCTGTCGGGCGTAGTTCTCAAGTAACCGCTGTTACTCATTCAGGAACCAGCATTGTCACGACGGTTTATTAAACCTAATAGTGAGTTTGATTTTCCTTTGTACGCTCAGTGTGATCGTATTGCCACGCAACATTAGGGTTGCCTAGTCCGTGTTTCTTTCTTCAGAGCAGACTTGCCTAGAGAAGCAATCTTGCCTCTGTCCTCAGAGTGAAGGGGTTAAATGAGTTCATCAGGGCTGCGCAACAATCCTGCGATTTACAGTTTTAACCTGCCATTTAAACTTTGTTAAAGTCTGGGCTGAATTGATTGTTTAAAGCCTCACATGTTGCTCATGTTGTTTACTCTAAGTTTAAAATTTCGTACAGATAGACATAATAAATTAAAGGGGAAAATGGTCAAATGGGCATATTTGATAGATAAGGATTATCCCTCTCCATATTAACTAGTATGGATCGGCAAAAAGTGCTACAGAGTCACTTCTTGGTGAACTTTTGTTCTCTTTCTTGTTTGTGTAAGCAGAGCTATCCAAGAATTACTTGTCTAATTAAAGTCATGATGTCCTTTTGTCCTGGTTTCTGACTCCTCTTGAATCTTAGTTAATGTTCAGCAGTCCTGGGTCAGCTTGGCTGTGAAATGTATTGAGGGGTCCCAAATGGAGTAGGGATTGGCTTTTCACTTCTGCAGGTTTTCTTGAGTTTTCAAACTAGTTTCTTTCAGAATTGGTGTATTGCTCCCTGCTGGTCAGAATACTTAATTTTGTATCTTGTTCTGGTGAGACCAGAAGTGGGAGACAGGAGCATCACTAACTGCTGTAGCAGATTTTAGGTTATAGAGGTAGAAATGAACTGCAAAATACGGAGTAGCTTTGGTGACAGTCATTTGTCCTGGGTTCAAGAATTCTTGCAACTTGTTGCTTGGGAGATAAAAACTCCTCATAGATGGTAATTTTTATTAAATGAGTAATAATTTGACTTCTCCTTTGAAACTAAATGCTAGACTTAAAGGTTAGGAGGCCTTTCTGCTTCTTCAGTCCTTCAGAGGACAGCAAAGTTGTGCTTCCTGTCACGTTGGGGTTTCACCATGCTCAGGCCTGGGCTGGCTTGTCCAATTCAGGTGTGGTGCTGTGGGTTGGTCACAGCAGCCTGGGAAGAACCTGCTGATTTCCCAACGTGTTCCTGTGACAGAGCTGCCTTGCTGAAGGGCTTTACGAGGGCTGGCTCCAGCAGTGGCTTTTATCTGCTCTGTCCTTTGATTGAAAGAGTGAAGTCCTGCTGATAACCGACTGCAAGGGCTGCTTGTAGGTCAAAAGAAGCACTGGTAAGTAGAGTAAAGAGAGTTGCCCCTGTTCTGTTCAGCTGTTGAATCCTAAGGAACTGCTGGTATCCAGAAGAATCCTGAATAATCTCAGGGGTGATGTTCAGCTTTCTTTTTATTATGAGCAGCCCAAGTTAGTTGTATTTAAATTTGTTAAAACAACTTCTTCCTTGGAGGGCATCTATGCTAAAAGCCATAAAAGAAGGAGCATTACAGTGGAGCTTTGTAGCAGTTTTTTACGTCATGAGGTCTAGAAGGGCTACTGAAACAGACTTGGATATTACTGAATCTTGTGCACGAAGGCTGGAGATGAATAGCACCTCTCCTTCTCAAAGAGTCTTGAATATGTATTAACTGTAAAGCCACAGAAAGGCAGTCTTCTCCTTCAGAGTATGAGACAAGAAACTTCTTGTGTCAGAGGTGTTTCCTACAACTAAGAGAACATAAGGAAACTATCACTTTGAAATTTCATGCTCAAGCTGCACTCAAAAGCTTCAGATCTGACCTAGGAAAGTGCTGTGGTGGCACAGGAATCTTTGTCATCAGTCCCTGCTATTTAATAGTGGGGCCATCACACAGAACAAGGTCTAACATTCGTTTTTAATAATGTTTCACCTTCCAATTGCACTTACAGAGCTCTGTAGAAGGAGTTTTTAGGTAAATAACTATGTTCTCCCTTTTCCAGAAAGGTAAGGTTTGGGGTGAGAAAGTAAAACTAGACTTGTGTTTCTGGCCAAGCTTTGGGAGCTAATCCAGGAGGCAGTGCCTTGCTGTATCTTGCAGAATTTGACCTGTCTCAGAAATGCTAGTTGTCTCAGTAATGTAGTTGTAATTTGTTTTCCATTCCTACTTTTCCTGCCTCGGTGAGGTAAAAATCTAGTTCTGGTATGTAGGGAGGGAGGGGACGATGACACATGGACAGACAGGACAGGCTGCTTTGTGTAACACATCTGAGCTGCGGAAAACAGTGATAGCTGTGACTGAAAACTTTCCAAGAAGACTTAGGTAGCTTTCTTGCAGGAGGCTTACTTAAGGTGGCCTTGATAGATAAAAGGAGCTGCTGGAAACTTGCCTGTGATCACAAAATGGAGGAGTATTGACTAATAGAGAAGTGTTTGAACTTGGGTGGTTTTTACTGTACTCATTTTTTTCTCTTGGAAGTAACTGAAAACTCTAATGGTGTCCAAAGTGCTTGAAGGCTCGCCATTTAAGGACTTGCCTTCTGAACCAGCCTTTTCTGGATGTTGCTCCTTAAAGGTGGCTGTTGGCTTTCTCTGAAAACTGAATCCTTACAGTTCGCACTGCTGGGGAATTCTGTCCCATGTAAGGCTTCTTAGGCTGCAGGCAAGTCAAACCAGTGTCAGCTGCAGCCAGCTCTCTCTGGTGAACGTGTTTGCAGTTGCAGCTCCTTTACAGGAAGGATGCAGAAGTTTAACATGGAAACACACTGGTGAAGAGAAACTTCAGGCAAACGGTTTTGATTGTGTTAAAGGTATCCTGAGGATGGAGCAGCAAGTAGTCACACTTACATGGCAGCTGTAACCTTCCACTACTCTTGAGCTCAAGAGGAAAAAGGGGCCTCTGAAGATAGAGTTTTTTAAATGAAACTCAGTCTTGAAAACTCTTTGCACAGAGACTGTTTGTGTTTAGATTTCTAGTTCGATTTGTATAATCTTTGCCAATTTGCTGTATAGCAGAGAAAGAGAAACTTGAGGTTGTTCTTTTGAAGGGGCAGTTAAAAAGGAAAACTGAATCTGATTTAAAACTTCTGAGATTTCTTTGGGGCAGTGAGTAGTGAGCTTTTGTCCATCTTGCAGGTCCTGACCCAGACTGGCAGAAGGACAGACTAGCTGTATGCTGCCATTAATCTTGGCATAAAAACTCCCCCAGTGTGTATCTAAAGCAGGTCTGGCTCACCTGTCAGACATTTGTCTTCTACCATGTATTAACCTGACTGGTTCTGTGGGTGCTTCATGTGGGTCACTGCCAGCAGGACTCAGTCCTGTCACGTCGTGCTGGAGTCTCACGTTCATGGCTGGGAATGAAGTCTGTTCAGATGTGCTGCAGTTCTGTTACAGCTGGTGCCATACTGTTTTTCTAACAGATCTTACATTGCCATTCGATAATGCTTTAATGTGAGAACTGTTTAAAGAATTGTAATGAAGAATATCTGTATAATTCAGAGACCCCCATGTTAGCCCTCTTGCAAATTAAAAGCAGCATCAATTATTGTGCCTGAACCCAGCTCCTGCAGTTGGCTTTGCCTGTGTTTTTCCTGTTCTGCAGTGTCAACACTGTTGCTATGAAAACAGGCATAAACAATGGCACAGTGAGTGCCAGCTGCTGCCAGCAGAGCAGGCAGTGCTCAGCCCTGGGTGTCCTCAGAAGACAGTTGGAAATCTTGAGCATTGAGATGAAGCAGAGAGGACTGAGTTAGTTATGTGTGAAATGAAGTGAATCTCTTTAAGTGCTCCAACAACCAGTTCTTTTAACTTTGAGATGTGTTTCAGATCTTCCTGCAGCCCTTCACTCCAGAACTTCAGTTTAAAGGTTAATGCCATCATCTGGTCCAGCTGGAAGTTAGACAGGGGATTAGAGATACGTACTTCAGTAGGTTATCTCTTGTATTTTAAATTCTCGGCCCTCTACTGTATTTGGAATAATCGCTACGTGCAGAGGACCATCAGAGAGAGGAACTGTTTTGAGGGAGGAGTGAACAAAAAGCCACAGTAAATTTGTGAAACGTTGGGGTACTTCAGAAATAGCTAAATAACAATTCATGTTTAGATACACACTGTATTTAGGAGCTAAATGTCAGGATGCTAATTCTGGTTCCTTCTTGAGGTCATGTGTTGTTCTGCTGCTCCTGTAGTGGTTTTCTTCAAGACTCCTGGGATATTCCTGTAATCTGGGATGCTGAAGAGTCTGGGAGGAGGGAAAGTAATCTGTAACGTGAATAAACTAGGGCTACAGAAAGATTACCTTGCAGGGGGATCAGGTAAACTGCCAGACATGCCAGATAATGATTCTACTTCTTTTGGGTTAAGAATGAATTGGGAGAGAATATGTGAGGTATTTAAACTTCAGGAGACTTCAACAAAACAAAGTTTGACATGCAAATTTTTAGACCAGTGTACTTCAAACTTGCCTTCAAGCAGACTTTAAAAAAGACTCCAGTTTAAATGTGTAACTTCCTTTTCTGCCTGGTTCTGGAAGTGTTGTGTGAGTGCCCTGCAGCTCAAGGGAGGTATGGCAGTGTGAGCACAGTGTTGAACCTGCCATATCCTCAGTGGGCTCTGCAGGCTGGCTCTGCTCATGCAGTGCTGACCTCCATTCCCAATATGGGCAAAGCAGGGATTGTGCTGTCAGACAGACCTGCCTGTCAGATGCTTCCAGAGCATTCTAAGGATACTTTCCCAGTTAGCCTTCTATGTAGTTGGCAAATATCTGCTGTCTTAACATCTTAAAATATTTCTTGTAAACCTGGGAGTGGAATGTGCATCCTGAGCTACAGGTTGTTGTAGTTTTGCTTTTCAGAGTTTAACTGGTATTTAGGTCATTAAAGGCCTAAAATCTTGAAATATTTTGCTAATGTCCTTTTGAATGCTTCAGGTTTAATACTGCCTGTTCTTACACTCAGCTTCCAGAGTGAAGCCTTATTACTCCATAGAGGTAGTAGCTGCCAGGCAGGTGCTTCAAGAGAAAATGTAACAACCAGCAGGAGGATAACTTGCAGAGATTAAGTAACTGGCTTTTAATTCTTGGGGATAAGGAAGAAGGTGCTTTACTGAAAGAACAACATTAAGTCTGGTACTACAGTAGTTTAAGGGGTTTACTTCTCTTTTTCCCTCTCCCTGAACACGTTGTAAGTTCTCGAAGTAAAGGCTGGTTACAGAATAATTAAAGGAAAAGTTGCACAGCACACTGTTTGTCTGTTCAAAGCTGCCTTATTCCAAGCAAAGTGGAGGCAAACTTTAATGCTCTGCAGTGATTTCAATGGTCATGATCAGCTACAGTACAAGAAAGTATTGACTTAGCTGGAAGTCCTGTTTGGTTTGCATTGCCTTTTCTGGGAAGCTGGGAGACCTCTAAATCTCTCCTTTTAATGTAGCCTTTGGCTGGGGGAGGAGAAGGTGCTCTAAAAATGTCTCTCTTGCTCAGACAGGTGATCTGCAGCCATGAGCAGCAACGAGTGCTTCAAGTGTGGCCGTACTGGCCACTGGGCCCGGGAGTGCCCCACTGGGATGGGCCGTGGCCGTGGGATGAGGAGCCGTGGCAGAGGTGAGTGGTGCCTGTACTTTTCTGTTGGTTTGGATAGCAGATCTCCAGCTGGCTGTTGTGTGTGTCATGTAAAACTGGCTCTGGCAGACCAGAGTGGAGAAGTGAGGATTCAAATTGGTAATAAGAACCAGTGAAATTTACCCCTGCCTAGGAGTTTGGCCAGGGGCTCTGAGAGTGAAGCTAACTTGTCATTTCAGCTTGTGAGTTGTTCTTAAAATTATTCTAAACTTTAAACTTATGCCTTTTCTTTTTCTCGTATCCATTTCAAGCAGGCTTCCAGTTCATGTCTTCGTCTCTGCCGGATATCTGTTACCGCTGCGGTGAGTCTGGCCATCTTGCCAAGGACTGTGATCTTCAGGAGGATGGTAAGTATCACTAAATATTCCAGCTCTTCAGTGCCACAGGCAGAGCTCTGACTGAAGAGGAGGGTACAGGGGCTCCCTGGGAACAAGCTGTGCATGTCCCCTGTTCATAGCATGCTGTCCCTCTCGCTACCAAGGTTTTATAGTCTTGTTTGGTATGTTTTTCTTATTGTGGAAGCCTGCTATAACTGCGGTAGAGGTGGCCACATTGCGAAGGACTGCAAGGAGCCCAAGAGGGAGAGAGAGCAGTGCTGCTACAACTGTGGCAAGCCTGGCCACCTGGCCCGCGACTGCGACCACGCAGACGAGCAGAAGTGCTATTCTTGTGGAGAGTTCGGGCACATTCAAAAAGACTGCACCAAAGTGAAATGCTATAGGTAAGGACTGACAGGGGGCAGCTGCAAGATGCACCTCGTGCTAGATGCATTCTGTGTCTGCTTTTGGTTAGGAAATGCAGCTTAAACTGTAACCAGTAGCCAGTTTCTTTGAACAGTTACCCACTGATGTTCAAAATTGAGGCCTAAACACCTATTCTATTAGCAAAGTGGAGTTCAGATTCCATTATGTGTTTCTAGATGGCCACCCAATGCAGGTGTTAAATCACTTTTGCTGTACAGGAGAACGGGCCCTGTCCTTTTACAGAAGGTAGCAGGAGGTACTTGGCGGTAGCACAAGCAGTGGGGTAACCCTGTATCTTCTGCCAGAGCTAACAAACCCCAGCTGTACAGCCCAGCTGACTGGCACAGCCAGCCCCAGCAGGAACACACTTAGGATGCCTTGGTTGTGGGAACTGAATAGAAGTGGGTGTTAAATTGGTTTCAAATGCCATCTTCAGAGTGTTGTCTGGTTTTTGAGTGCAGGCATATACCAGAAACTGCACGTTCCTGAGAGCAGTGTTCTTCACCCCCACCAACATTCCCTTCTGTGGAGGAAGTAGAGAGAGAACATGGTGTATTTAAGTTAAAATTAATTATTCTCAAAACAAGGCTAAATTACAGGCAGCAGCATTGGGAGCAGACAAAACCCAGTACAGCTGGAAACAAAAAAAAACCCACCAAAAATCCCCAAAGCTGATGTACAGTGATTTTGGCATGTACAGTGATTAATGTGAGTTGATCATTTGGGAGCAATTCATGGCTCTGCTGAAGACAAACTTGCCTCATCAAAGAATACTGGGACACAGGAACAGAAGCCTTGAATGCAGAACCAGTGTTGCATGAAGCTGAAGCAGACAACACAGTTGGCAGAGTAGGATTGCTGCTGCGAGTGTTGTGGCTGTTCTGACACCTCCTTTGCTTTTGCAGGTGTGGTGAAACTGGCCATGTAGCCATCAACTGCAGCAAGACCAGCGAAGTCAACTGCTACCGCTGCGGCGAGTCAGGGCACCTTGCACGGGAATGCACAATTGAAGCTACAGCCTAATTATTTTCCTTTGTCGCCCCTCCTTTTTCTGATTGATGGTTGTATTATTTTTCTCTGAATCCTCTTCACTGGCCAAAGGTTGGCAGATAGAGGCTACTCCCAGGCCAGTGAGCTTTACTTGCCGTGTAAAAGGAGGAAAGGGGTGGAAAAATCAACTTTCTGCATTTAACTACAAAAATGTTTATGTTTAGTTTGGTAGAGGTGTTATGTATAATGCTTTGTTAAAGAACCCCCTTTCCGTGCCACTGGTGAATAGGGATTGATGAGTGGGAAGAGTTGAGTCAGACCAGCAAAAACCCTCTCTGGGTTACAGGGAAGTGATCCTATGCAGGAGGTAAGAAATTCTGGAAGTGTCTAAACTTCCTCATAACTTTTATTTTATTACAATGGCCTTGGATTGTCTGACCTCAGTAGCTGTTAACACCAAGTGATATCTGCATCAGGCCCTACCTAGAGCATATAGCTGAGTGGGAGTAAACAAACAAGATGCACATGCCTGTTAATGGCCATGAGAGAGAGAGAGAGAGAGAAATCTGAAATCTAAAAGTAACAGTAATTCAGTCAGTGAATGTTAATGTTGGAGATACAGAACGCAATGGGAAGCTTTTGAATAAATATCTCAAAGTCAATCTGAAACCCAGACATCAGTGCTCATAGCATATACAATTTGGAGCTATTCAGGAGTTGCAAATAAATGCATTTTCACAGAAATCAAGATGTTATTTTTGTATACTATATCACTTAGACAACTGAGTTTCATTTGCTTGTAATCGGTTTTTAAAGTAAGATGGTAAGAGCAATTGAAGTCCTAGAACATAGAAAATGTAATTTTAAACTATCAATAAAGCTGGAGGAGGAAGGGGAGTTTGGCTAAAGTTCCTTTTGTTTATTTTTGGTTTTCCTGTACACAGTGCAAAATAACATATTAAAAAGGGGTATGTTGGAGGTTCAGCTTGGCCTTTTCTTTCGTACTGTCATGTTGAGTCGCCATCCTGTATTGTCCAGCTGTAAATGCGTTGTGTGCAGTCCTGTCTGCAGATGTTCATGGCAGTGGGATGTGGGGTCTGGATGGGGGCTGATTACACCTGTGCTGGTGCAGTTAAAGCATTTGGTGGAAAAGCCATGAAAGGAGGCACAGAAGGTGCTGGAGGTGCTTGAGTTCCAAACTCGGAGTTTGGAACTCAGTTCTGTCCAGCAGTGCCTGAGCCTTCACAGTGGCACTAAGAACTTCAGGCATCTGCACTTGGCCTGTCTGTGGGTGGTTGTGCTGTGTTGGTTCACTGAGGGTCAGCGAAGAGTTGGGAAGTTGCACAGCTGAAAAAGGAGCTGACAAACAGTGTATCTGCACATCCATTCACTCAGTGAATAAAGTCTGGTGTGCAGGAGCTCTTGGCTGACCAATGTTCACCACAAGGCAGGACTGGAGAAGGGGTGTCCTAACATCTGGTATGAAGATTGGGCTTTGCCTGGAGTGCCTCTGAGCTGCTGGCTGTCCTCAAGCTCTAGCAGATCCTGTGGAATCTGCAGTTAGGAGCAAGGGCAGTGTGCTGCAGTCAGGCTCTGAATTGTCACTCTAAAAGGTTTCCTTTCTCTCCCATCCCGAGGCTGTGTGCTGTGGCAGGGACAAATGGGCTGTGATGTCTGTCCCTAGAGGGAGAAGTACCAGACAGACAGTCTGCAGCTATACTGGAGACAACTGAACTGGCACTGTCTCTTCATGTGTGTTACAATTACCCAGTTCTGTCAGGTTTACATTTCTGTTAATTTTGGAAGCAAGGGTGAAGGGTGTGGGTTGTCCTGGGGTAGTGCAGATACACAGCACACAGTGGCTCAGCCTGGTAGGTTTGGACAAATTTGAGTCTGCATACAATTACCTTAGTTAAACAGCAGTAGAATTTGAACCTCTCTGATTACAATGACCTGAAAGTCTTTGGGACTTCACCGTTAACTAAAAGAAGTGGTGTTTTTGTCGAAGAATGTATTACACAAAGAAAACAAGATTTAAAAGCCAAGAAACAAACCAGGCTGTAAGTTCCAAAAGGAGAAAATTATTCCAACAGAAGCATCTCTTCTGGTCATCTTTCTGTGAGAATATTAGTGCTGCTGCTCATGGTCAGTTTTTCCCAAGCGAATGAGCCCGGACAAGCAAGTGGGGATTTCATACACTGTGGGACATGGGAAATATCAATTCTTCAGTTGTTTCATGTTGGTATTTTTCACTGAGGCATCTCCTTGTTATGGCAAAGTCCAGGGTAGTTGCAGATCAAGAAGGCAGACTAAGGGGTTATTTTATAGAAATAAAACTCTGAAGGGGTACAATTTCTGGATAGGAGAATTTTATTTTACTAAAATTGCTGGGAGTCGCTGAATGATTGTCTGAAAGCCAGTCATCCCAGTTTGGGTTTTCGACTAGCTGATGAGGACTGGTGTAATTGTAAAACAACGTGAGCTGGCAGTGTGTGCTCACAGCCCAGAAAGCTGGAATCCTGGGCTGCATCCAAAGGAGTGTGACTAGCAGGGTGAGGGAGGGGACCCTTGTGAGACCCCCACGGAGCACTGTGTGCTGTTCTGGTGTCACCAGCACAACGCCATGGAACTGCTGGAGCACATCCAGAGGGCTGTGAAGATGTCAGCAGGACTGGAGCACCTCCCCAGTGGAGCCAGGCTGGAGAAGGCTGTGTGGAGACCCCACAGCACCTTCCAGGGTCTGAAGGGGGTGCAGGGAGCTGCAGAGGGACTGTTCGTCAGGAACTGGAGTGCCAGGACAAGGGTGAATTGGTGGAGGTTAAAAGGGGAAATTTAACTAGGTAAAAGAAGGAGCTTCTTTGCTTGTGGGGCTGCGGAGCCCTGGCACAGGGTGCCCAGAGAAGCTATGGCTGCCCCTGGATCCCTGCAAGTGTCCAAGGCCAGGCTGAACGGGGCTTGGAGCAGCCTGGGACAGCGGAAGGTGTCCCTGCCGTGGCAGGGGTGGCACTGGATGGTCGCTAAGGTCCCCTCTCTCCCAAGCCATTCCCTGTTTCCCCAGTCCGTCCCAGCGCCCCGCCAAACCCGCCAGCGCGCGCTGCTGGCGCGCGACTCCGCGCCGAGTTCTGCGCGTGCGCGGTGCAGGGGCGCACATGCGCACGCGGGAGTGGGGCCGGGATCAGTTCCGGGTCTCGGAGCTGCTTCGTGCGCGCGGCGTTCGGCGGGACTGAGGGGCTGAGGGACAGAGCGGGACCATGGTGAGTGCGGGACTGAGGGACAGAGCGGGACCATGGTGAGTGCGGGACTGAGGGACAGAGCGGGACTGAGGGACAGAGCGGGACTGAGGGACAGAGCGGGGCCATGGTGAGTGCGGGACTGAGGGACTGAGCGGGACTGAGGGACAGAGCGGGGCCATGGTGAGTGCGGGACTGAGGGACAGAGCGGGACTGAGGGACAGAGCGGGGCCATGGTGAGTGCGGGACTGAGGGACTGAGCGGGACTGAGGGACAGAGCGGGGCCATGGTGAGTGCGGGACTGAGGGACAGAGCGGGGCCATGGTGAGTGCGGGACTGAGGGACAGAGCGGGACTGAGGGACAGAGCGGGGCCATGGTGAGTGCGGGACTGAGGGACAGAGCGGGGCCGTGGTGAGTGCGGGACTGAGGGACAGAGCGGGGCCGTGGCGAGTGCGGGGCAGGGCCGGATCCGCTGGGCTCTTGCCATTGTCCGGCGAGGGGCTCAGAGGGACCCCGGGCTGGCCCGCTGAGGACAGGGAGTGCGGCGTGTCCCGGGTCCCTCCCGGCGCTCCAGGCAGGGCCGGGGCTGACTGAGGCCGCTCTGTTTGTGTCTTGCAGGCTCGGAACGCGGAGAAGGCCATGTGAGTGCGGCGCGGGCACTGCAGAGCGGGCACCGCTTGAGTCGTGGGGCGCCTCGCCCGAGGCTGTAGCTGGTCTCACACGTCTGTGCCTGCTGGCTGTGACTGGCTGGCCCAGTGGGACTCACTGCTCAGCCTCTTTAAAGCACCAGCTTTAATGATGCTTTGGGATGCTTAGTTGTGCATGTGTTGGTGCAGAGGTGGTGGGAATAGGAGGGCGCCTGCACACATGTATCTGTGCTGTGGAGCTCCTGTAGCTGTCCTGGGTGGTTCTGTGCAGGAGAGACCCTGTAGCAAGGGCTGGGGGATAAATACACTGAAATATGTTGTAAAGGACCCTTGGGGTTTTAGGCAGTTCCCATTTTGGGAACAGAGATGCCAGGCCAGGAACCTGTCAGCATTGCTTTATTTGAGAAATGAACCACTGAGGATTTCTAGTGTTGAGAAATCGTTAGCTGGAGGAGTTTGAGGTGCTCAAAGAATGTGTTCAAGCCTTTGTTTTCTGTAGACTGTCATTAAGTCCATAATAAACATCCAGAGCACAACTTGTTCCTGTTGGAATGTGGATTTTTAAAAAGAAATCTGCTTTCTTTTCTTTAGGACGGCCTTGGCCAGATTTCGGCAAGCCCAGCTCGAGGAAGGAAAAGTCAAGGTAAGATGTAAAAGCCCTGAAGGTTTGGTAGGTCAGGGAGGAAGGCAGGACTTGTTCAAAGCTGTGCTGGGCCATCAGCCAGGCCCAGGTGTCCTGTAGGAACCTGACTCCAGTAAGAAAGAAAGTAGTTCAGCTGACTGTATTTCACAGTCACACAACCAGAAATAGTAAACAGAAGTTTTCTTAAATCAGTTACTTGCTTTAAAGCTTATATATATGTGTGTGTGTGTGTGTGTGTGTTTCAGAGGTACGTTGGCTTAGATGCTGAAAAGAAAATGCAAATTGAAAATTAGTTCTTATATGTAATTGTTTGGGGAAGAAATCCCCAAAAAACCCCTACAGTTATGCTCTAAATAGAGGCAGCATGCTGGGCAGAAAATGAACATTATTTTTGAGGCTGAAGTTATCTCCTTCTGCAGCTGCTTATGCAAACTGAGGCACAAACAGTTTTACTGACAGGAATCACAAGGTTTGTTTGGATTTCTCCCTAGAAGTAAAGAAATCCTCATACTCTCATTCATTGGTGATCTGGTAAAACAGTAACCACTGAGCAAAGGCCTTTAGGAGCTCTGTGGACTGGAGACTCCCATGGGACACAAGGTTGGAATGTTGTTCACCCAACACACAACAGCTTTGTTGCTGTTCATCATGGTCTGCACTGTCACACAGATTGGGGTTTTGATTGCTGTAAGATTGACCAAAAAATGGACTTAATTTCTAAATAAAAACATCCCCACCACTACAATACAATAAACTTAAACCCACACAAACCTTACAGACTGATCCCCACCTATCTCTGATTATAACTGAGTGCTTTTCACTGAATCATAAGTCAAATTGAAAAAATGTTCATGTGGGGATCAGAGTGTTCCCAGTAACCTTTTTGGACAGGTTTATCACTCAGCAATATGAAACAGAAAAGTAAAAAAAAAAAGTTTGGAGAAACTGTAGTAGAAAAGATTCCATGAACAACAGATAGAGGTTAAGATGCAATAGGGTCCAGTAGATTATGCTGAGAGGGGGTTTTAATACCTTTTAATATAAGGTATTTTTAATAAAAGAGCTGTGGGAAAAGAAACAAAATAACTGCACACAGAGCCCTGGAAGGACGATGAAGTACTGGTTTGTGTAAGCAAGTCAATGGAATGTGAAGAAGGTTGTGAAGAAGGTGTTTTGTATTAACTGTAGTTGGGAGAGTACAAAACGAAATAATCTTGGAAAAAATGTCATTATTTAGTAGTAGCATTTGAGAAAGGCATAACCTTAACTAGGTGCTGTGTGCTGAAAGTGGTGAAACTGTCCTGAACAGAAAATTTTTTTTGTGTTGGAGAGGATTGTGGGGTGTTTTGAAAAAAACAGGTGACATATTTTTATTTGGGTAAAGTGGATTTAAATAATTTTTATAGTCCGTGATAGTTTAATTTGTCAGGGCTGTAAATCATTATTGTTTTCCACTTAGCAAAAATCCATGGGAGCAGAAGGCCCTGGAGCTTGGTAGCATAATTTGGGATAAACTGAGCAGTAAAGGCAGTGTGAAGTGCTGTGAGTGTGCTGGTGCTCAGTTGAGTTTGATCATGTGTGATTTTCTGTCAAACAGGAGCGAAGGCCTTTCCTTGCATCAGAGTGTAATGAGCTGCCCAAAGCTGAGAAATGGAGGAGACAGGTAATGTCAGCCTATGGATTTTTGTAATTCTATAGGAAGTAGAACTGTAACACTTCCTATGTGGACAGCCTGATTACAAGGGGTTTTTCCACACCTGTGAGTACCCTGACAGTTAAATCACAGAATATTTTAGATTGGAAGATTGTTCATCTCGGTGTTCTAAGCAGGTCCTACCATGTCAGGTTGTCCCAGGGCCATGTCCAGCTGAGCTTTTATTATCTTTAGGGATTTAGATTCCACAGCTTTTTGGGCCTGCTGTTCCAGTGTTTGATAACCTTCTTAATGATTGCCCTCCCCTCCCCTTGAATTTAGTCAGAATTTCCCCAGTTTCAACTTGTGTTCTGTTGCTACTTGTCTTATTGTCATGCACTTCTCAAACAATCTGTTTTCTCTGTACCCTCCACTAAAGACAGGTTTTGTTAGAAATGAATTTTTGTGTTCTTATTTGACTAGATCATTGGGGAGATTTCCAAGAAAGTGGCACAGATTCAAAATGGTAAGATTTTTGTAACTATGTTTTGATTTTTCAATCTCCAGTCATAAGCAGTTACAGTAAAAATCACATTTCATCTGAATTATACTGATTCCATTGCAAAAATTCTGAAATTCCTCTGGTGCTTCCAGTGAGCTGCCTGATTTATTGTCCTTTTCTCTAACAGCTGGATTGGGTGAATTCAGAATTCGGGACCTGAATGATGAAATAAACAAACTTCTGAGGGAGAAAGGACACTGGGAATACAGAATAAAGGAGCTGGGAGGTCCTGATTATGCTGTAAGTGGAGAGTGTGTTGTACTGCATGTTTGTTTGCTTACAAGTGAAGTGACTGCTGAGAAAAGTGTGCAACATTTAGTTAGCCATGGATGGCTTGGCCAGTGGTTTTTAGAGAGGATCTTTATTCAGCCCCTAAAAATGTTTGGTTGTGTTAGAAGAAAGTTTTAAACTATGAACTCTGTTTGTTTTCTAGCGGATTGGCCCAAAAATGTTAGATCATGAAGGGAAAGAAGTTCCAGGAAACAGAGGCTACAAATACTTTGGGGCTGCAAAGGATTTACCAGGAGTTAGAGAGCTTTTTGAAAAGGAACGTAAGTAAAGAGCAACTCTTCCCAGACATGAATCTGTGTAGTAGAACATCCTGAGTAAAATGTTGTTGCAGTTTGTGGGGAGTGCTGGTAACAGCATTTCTGAATGTCGTAGGTCAGCACAATGAAACACTGAGCACAGGGAGTTAATTAAATGCTATTTCTTTGGAAAAAGAACACCTTTGGCTGTTTGCACTTAAGGAAATCTAGAAAAGAGCAAACAGGTTTCTACTAGGAGTTCCAAATGGTAAGGACTGATGCCCTACAGAAACTTGCCAGCATAGCAGGCAAACTTTATTGAGAAGTTGTAAATAGTACTTGGAGTTCAGGGTTAAAAAAATAAAGAAAAAAGGAAAGTTGGGTTGAACATCATTTTAGAAGCAGGAATAATCAGCTTTCATAATAGGAAAAACTAGATGTAAGGGGATGAAATTTTGTCATGGAATTGCTGGGCCTGAAAGTGAGACAAAGACAAATAATGGGAAGTACTCCAGGATGTGGGAAAGCATTGGGTCATGTACTGGAACTGGTTTGTGCAGGCCAGAGTGTGACACCAGCGCTCCCAGTGCTGGCAGCAGTTCCATCATGCTGTATATTGGCTGGGGGGAGGTAGCTGTAGGTGCTGCGAGGTTTGGGAGGAGCTGGGGACACTCAGCTTGAGGTGACCTGGGTGGGTGACAGTGGTGTTCTTCCAGCCCTGCCTCCCCCACGGAAGACTCGGGCTGAGCTCATGAAGGACATCGACGCAGAGTACTATGGCTACAGGGATGAAGATGATGGCATCCTGGAGCCCCTGGAACAGGAACATGAGAAGAAAGGTATGTGAACTTCCAGACCTGCACAGGTCAGCCCAGGAAGGGGTAATGGTGGTCTCTGAAATTCAGGTACCTTTTTTTCCCTCTCTGTGCCTTGCCTTGTGCTTAGCTGGCAGACTTTGTCATAAGGGTATCCAAATCACTACAAAAGGTATTTCAGGGGGGAGATGCCTTAGAGTTGGCTTTCATCTTTACCACTGTTAATGAATTAATATTGTCAGCAAGTCATTCACTATTGAAACAAAAACTCCTTTTTCCTCCCCCTTTTTTCCTGCTTAAGAATGTAGAAGAGTAGATTGTAGCAAGATGTGTGGAACCCAAGCAGTTCTCTCCCTCCTTTGTGCAAACTGACCCTACCATCTGTTTCCTGTCTCACCTCGTTATTTATTTATCCATAAACATAGCTGGTTACTTTTCTGGGAGAAGGAGGGGCCTGCTGGAAATCCTGAAGTCTAGGTGTTAATTCACCCATGTTGTCTAACTTGGGATTTTAACACATTTGTAAATATTTTTTCCTTTGAAACCTCTTCTTTCTCCACAGATAACACTTATTCTTGTGTCTGCTCGCATAGTTTTCTCGTGTTGTCTCTACTGACTTCCCTGGTAAAGACACCAGGATTACGAGTCTTAATTTCTGAAACTCTCTTTAAAACTCAGCACTGTGTGCTGTTTTCTGGGATTTGTGTAGCTCTCAGTAAGGGCACAGACCACCTTTAAGAGGTTGGCTGTTTTGTACAGAGGGAACACCTCTTGGTGCTGCTGCTGAGCAGTGGCTGATCCTCACAGTTAGCCCTTCTCCACGTGTGAGGCATTCACAGAGTTGTGTGTTCAAGGTCATGCCTTGCTGGGTAGATGGCAGGGCAGGGAGGAAGGGGGCTGAAGGAAATGCTTCACTTATCAGTGTCCTGCAGCAGAGCTTGGAGCCCTAAACCCTGGGAAGGGGAGATGCCTGCAGGCAGCTGATAGTGCAGGAAGGGAAGTAGTGTGGTGAGAATCCCAACAGCTCCCACGCAGGGTCCATCCCCCACATCCTGCTGGCTGCAGGGCTACCTGGGCTGTATTCAGGTGGTCATTTCAGAACATTTTCTTGTGGTTACTGTGCCACCTGAACTGACAGAGCTGGAGATGCTGACAGAGCCAATAGTGTGCTGTTAATGTACAATTCATGCACAAGAGCTGGGCTTCTCTCAGGGTCAGTGGTTGTCTGAGATTTTGTGGTTCTTGCCTTAAGTAAGGTTTTTGTGAAAGAAAGTATTGAAGAAGCTTCTGAATTTGGGGTTCCTTTTCTGTTAGGGAACCACAAACAAGCCATGTGCCACTGGTTAGGTCTTGCTCTCTCAGGGAGAGCATTTTAATGTGTGATCTGTGAGAGCTTGGGGGATGCCTGCTGGCTCTTGTTGCTGTAGTAATTTCCTGCTGCCAAGATGCATTAATCTGGCGCCTCTGTAGGGTCTTATCATTGGCCATGTCACTGATTAAGCTTCTTAAAACTTGTTTCAGTGCTCTTACTGCCACTCTGCTGTAATAGAGATGCAGCAGCCTGGCAGCTTCCACTTAGCAGCAAGGTACAGAATTGGGATTGTGCTACAAAATAAGAGAAGTACCCTGTGAGATGGAAAAAGAGACTTGAGTGGGTGGTCAGTGTAAGGAGCATAATCATGTTTAATTAACCACATGGTGATCAGCATCCCTATAGCTGCTGACAGGCTACAGAGCTGTAAGAGCCACTTAGCCTGTTCATGTGACCCTGTTGCTCAGGTCAGAAAGTAGGTTGGTGTTTATCTGTGACATTTAGAGTCCAAAATGTACCCAAATTAAATTATTAGCAGGTACCACACTTTGACAGTGATAGCAGGGGTTTTGCTCAGACTACACTGATGTATTGTATTACATGCTCCATCGAGGTTCTATAGGGTGTGTTACTGATGTAGAGGATTTAGGCAAGAAGTTTAAGTGCTTTGGAAATAAGACCATGCTGCTCTAACAGGCTCTCAGCCACACTTGCCATTTTCCTTTGCTACCCAGTTATAGCAGAAGCAGTGGAGAAATGGAAAATGGAGAGAGAAGCACGACTTGCAAGAGGGGAGGAGGCAGAGGAGGAAGAAAACATCTATGCTGTCCATGAGGAAGAGGTAGGGGACGGCTCAGGTGATGTGACATTTCATGTGTGCCTGTGCTCCCTTCTTGGACATGGTGTTACTCCACCAAGGACCTGTCTGTTGCTGTCCTGCCCTTCTCTCTACCTGACCCACTACACAGTTGGCCCTGTTCAGTAAGAATCAGTAGCAGGGGAGTGCTTTGCCCAAGTTTAGGGCATGCTGAAGGCTGGCAGTGAGGGCAGACGTTTCACTGGAGTGAGAAACACCTGCTGAGACCTTGCTGTGATTTAACTGGCTGCGATTTAGCTCAGCTGCTGTGTTGGTGACACTGGCTCAGAAGTACAACCTGCCTCAGGAACAGCACAAGCAGCTTTGGCTACAGGATAATGCCACACTGCCAGTGTGTAAAAATCCAAGGGTTACAGGGCCTTGTCTACACTTGAATTGTGATACAGCAAGGCTTTGCTGGTGCTGCTGTCACTGCTGTGACCTGGCTTTTGTTTCTTCTCCCTGCTCCCACTGAGATCTGGAGAAGGGGTACTGGAAACAAGTTCTCATTTCTTGGTCTGTACCTAAGTGGGTTAAGCACAAGAATAAAAAGGAGAAATCCATAAGATTGATCTGGTGGCTCCTCCAGTACCCTGTTTTATTTGTATTATCCCATGATTCATGAGCCCAGCTCTCAGGTGTGGGACCAAAGCAGTACAGATCTGTAGAGGTAAGTGCTGCCTATGTTTTTAAAGCACTTGCTGTCTTCTTTCTTAGCTGGCTCCTCTTCTGTTACAGCTTTGCTGTGAGAGCCAGAGTTATGCAAGGGGAGGAAATAGAGCTTTACATTAATGCCCATGCCACAGCAGAGCAGAGGCCATATGGGAAATGGAAGCAGTAATGCTGAAAAGGTCAAGGAGCAGGATCTGCATGTGATCCTTGTCATGTTCCTTTGGTGTTGGGTCCTCTTCACCCATTCCTGTGTTTGTAGTGGTGATCATGCTCTGGGTCCTTCTGACAGAGCAAGTAAGAAAGGAGTGTTTTTATGACTTCTGTATAAAATGAACTTGATGTGATTCTTTTCACTTTTAAGTCTGATGAGGAAGGTGGCAAGGAGAGAGAAGGTGAAGATGGCCAACAGAAATTCATTGCACATGTTCCAGTGCCAACCCAACAGGAGGTAAGACATAACAGCACTCAGCTGCAGAGGTGCACTCTGGCTTTTGCAAGACGGATCTTTATATACATAGGTCATCAGTAAAAATGCCCCAAATTTGTTACTTCTGTCACTTGGTTCTGCAGCTGTTTAATCCTCTGGCAGATGCAGTGGAACTGGCCAGAGTTGTGGTACCAGTGCTATAACCCTTTTCGCCTGAGAATTTCCAAAATCTTCCTAAGTATTCCATGAATTGGAAAGTGTTGTGGTGCTGTGATCAATAACTAGGATTGCCTACTACATCTGGACTGTGCCTTTTTGCTCATGGTCTGACTTACTTTTTAATTTAATGGGATGATTTTTGAATTGCAGAATTTGCTCTCATCAGTTTTCTAAAATTATTTTGGTGCTGTGACCTTAAACTGACTGTTACTTTGAAATTGTTGTAGGGTATATATTACCTGAACAGTAACAGGTTGTTTGAAGAATAATTCAGGCAAAAAGGTGCTGGAGTTCTGTAGCTGATTCTCTTTCTTAGTGACAAATCACCCCCTATCACCCACAAGGTTATGCCTTCTAGATGCTAAATTACTAAAAACTAAGGTTCAGAACACTCATTGTGAGAGATGCTGTGTGCAGTTTGGACAAATATAAAATCATTACTGAGTTAAAACAGTTCTTGCAGGTTGATACTAGTAGATCTTTATAGTACATGCTTCATACAGAATCATGCTGGCAATTCTGGCAAAATGCAGGACAGAGGTTCCTGGTTGTGGCTGACATGAAGGGCACTCTCACTAGCTGTGATTTGAGAGGTGAGGGCTCTGTGCAAAGCCCCATGTGTTCTGCATTTCTTAAAGCTGTACCAGAGAGAATTGTTTGGAGCAAAACCCAAGTGACTGTACCGAGATCAGAATGAAATGGCAGCTAACACCCTGAGCAACAAGCGTGGGAGCAGAGATCAGACAGGAGCCTCTGTTTTACTGCTTCTTTTGACTCCTAAGAGTTTCATCTGAGTATTAAAAATACTCCTGACTCATCTCACTCCACTACTTCTACACCAGTTCACAGCTCCAACTTTCACAGGCTCTTTCCTGTGTTTTTCATCTCCCTGTGTTTTTCTATAGCTGAGCATCTGAGGTTTCAGCCTCTCAATTAAGCTGAGTGCGTCCTGGTTTTATCTCTGCAGATTGAGGAAGCTCTTGTACGGAGAAAGAAGATGGAGCTGCTCCAGAAGTATGCCAGTGAAACCCTCCTGGCACAGAGCGAGGAAGCAAAAACACTTTTAGGACTGTAACAGTATGGCCTGGTTTGTAACCCCTGTGTAACCCCTGTGTAACCCCTCTGCAACAGGTTCCTAAGTTCTGGTAGCAATGGGTTTTAGCTCTGAAAGTCCTTTTGGATGTGGAGTAAACTGATGGAATTACAGTGTGGTGTGCAGAAGGAGAGCCATCATTCTGGTTTGTCCACTAGGATGACTTGCACTCCAGTGCTGGAAAAGGTCAAACTTCAGTGAACTTGCCTCTGCATCCAACAGATGTCTTCAGTGCTTTCATTTTGGGAAAGGGTCTGTGCAGGGGGACCTCTTACAGATAGAACCACATCCAGTGATCTAAATCCCGAAGGGAAACCCATGGTGTTCCTGCCATCCTGTCTGCTCTGTCCTGACTGTAAGTGTGCTCATCTTCTCATGCTGGGTTTTGTTGAGTGAGAAGTAACTTACACTGTTACACCTGCTGAGTTTACCAGAATGACCTGGAACCTGTCTAGAGGTACCTTTGAAGGCAGATCTTAGGAGTGACTTTGGAGGAGATTTGGTTCTTTCCAAAACACATGCAATGTCTAAAACCTGTTCCCCTTTTTGTCGTTTGTAACTGTGCCTGGATGAATTACATAAATGCTGGATATTTCAGCAGCTATTGTAAAAAAACTTTGTGATACTTTGTTCAAATATTTTTAGTAAAACTTATTTACAACCTGATGTCTTGTTTTATTCTAGCTCAAAAGGTTGTGGTGATTCTCTAATCATGGCCAAAGAATGGGATCACAGCCAGCCATTCTTGTAGGGATTTGAAGCTCTGCATCCCCTACTGCCCTTGACTTGTGTATCCTGGGACAAGAGGCAAGGTAGAGCCTGTTCAGAGTCTTGTGGGTGGCTAACGTTGTACAGGTCTGAATGAATGGCATTTGAAATTGGACATCTGCAGCCATGGAATATTTCTGTCTAAGGAATAGAGTATTTAACAGCCAAGTCTGGGTCTGTTCAGCATTTCTGGATGCTCTCAGTATTTATCTATTGCTATCTGTTGTGAATAATCCACTCCAGAACAACCAAAGCTCTAAATTACAGAGACAAGCTTTCTATTACTTGATGCAAATGATCAAACAAACAAAAAAAAAAACAGAATTGAAAAAGTGGAAAGCATAGCTGCCAAATTAAAACCTTAAAAAAAGCCCCAGCATAAATCAAAAACTCAATTACTGGTAGCAGGCAGACAACTAACATCACAAACACATTCTTCTCTCTTCCTGTCAGCAGTGCCACTTTCTCTGCTTTATTTCTCTGTAATAAAGCAGCAAAGGATGTGTTTATGACTCAAATTATTACACTTGTGTGCTCTGGGTTGTGAGCATCTCCAAAGTGTTTTTGGTGCTGCCTTTGGAGTGCCTTCTGTTCCTGAGTGTCAGGAAGGGATGTGCTTTATCCACGTGCTGTCTGTGTTGCTGTAAAAGACAGCACTCCCAGAGTGCCTGCCCCAAAACCCCTGGCCTCCCAGCCTGGAAAAGTGGGCTCCTTCCCTGTTGGATGTGCTGACAGTCCTGGATCAGCTCCTTTGCCTGTAGAAAATCAAGGTGTGTGAAAGGTACAGGCTTTGGGTGCTGAGCCCCTGAGTCCCTGGAGCTGAATAAATTGGCAGGTGGCCCTCTAAGGCTTTATCACTTCAGAGGTGTGACTGAAGGGGCAGGGGGACATGACACCAATAAAAAAGCTGGAGTAGCCAAATGGGTGCTCAGATAGAGCTGGAGCTCTGTTGTGAACATGCTTCTGCTACACTGAACTTTATATTCATTTCTTTGTGCAACAGCTTTTCTTCCAGGGGAAAACTGCTTAAAAGAGGAAGGTCAGAATCTTGTAGATTTGCTAAACTACATCCTGGAGATAAGTAAACTCGATTTAAGTGGGAAAAAAACCTAATTTTTTTGGCCTGATACAGTCTGAGAGCTTGGTAATAATACCAATGATAGATCCCTTCTGTCACTATAGGAATCTATAAGATAGAAGACAGAAAACAGAAGGGTAAAGGGAGATCAGGGACAGACTGATGATAACAGAAATACAAAAGAAGAATAAATTGAAAGAATGAGAAAAAAACAGGATTGTAATTGCATTTGTTTTCAATGGAGTATGACTAACATCATGATGTAAAAGGGAAGTTTTTAAGACAGGGCTGATCTCTGCCAACCAGCACAGAAATGGAATAAATGCACAGAAATGCAGTGTGTAGCTGTGCAAGGCAAACTGGCTGCTGCCTGGCCCTGCTGTGCCAGATCCTCTCTCTGTAGCTCTGAGTGCAAAGCATTTTTGAGCTGAGTGCTCGTGGCTGCATCTGAGGGAACAAACTGCAGAGTAATTATTTGCCACAGTGGCCTATAGCAAAATGCCTGTGTCCTGCCAAGCTGTGGAATTGCTGGTGCAGTGAGGGCAGGGAAGCTGCAGTGGCCACAGCCAGGAAACTGATGCTGTTTGTCCTGGAGAATGGAGCAGTGGGCAGGCTCAGCCTGAACTCTGAGTGTGCAGCTGTGCTTGGCTGTGTGTGGTGTCAGGCTTATGGCTCATACCATCTCTGTAATGCCTCAGCCCTAAACACAGCCAGCATATAAAACAAGTACTTTATGTATTGTTACAGGTAGCTTGCTCTCCTGTGTGCTTCAGAGTTCTGCCCTGGGTGTGATCCTGGCTTGAGCACCAAGGGGATAAACGCTCTAATTGTTCTGTCTGCTGCATCGATTTGGGCCTGCTTTTGTCTCTTAGAAATGCATCTGTGTGCTCATTTAATGCCAGCCACGTCAGTGGTGCAGATCGAAGGCCACTTTCCTTGTTCAGTGTCCTGGTGAGTGCAGTGCAATCAGTTTCTCCCTGCAGTCAGACGGGTGGTGAGGAATATTTGTTGGCAGCGCTAGGAAATAAGTGGATTTACCTAATCTGCATTAGCAGATGAGCAAGATAAACAGAGATGGCTTTGCAGAGTATCCATTAACTAATGACATTTTGTGCTGCTTGTCTCACTTTCAAGTCTAGCTGATGGTGAATGCCTTTGCATTCCACAGGGCCTGTGGTGTTTGTGCATGAGAGGCTTTTTCCCAAGAAATGAATCACAGAGTAGGGCAGGCTGGAAGGGACCACTGTGGGGCATCTGGTCCAACCTCCCTGCTCCAGCAGGGCCATCCCAGAGCACAGGGCACAGGATTGTGTCCAGCCAGTTCTGGAATATCTCCAGTGAGGAGAATCCATACCCTCTCTGGACAATCTGTTCCTGTGCTTGGTCATTGCACAGTAAAGAAATTCTTCTTCAGGTGGAACCTCCTGGGCATGAGTTCATGCCTGTTTCATCCAAGTGGTTGGCACCACCAAGCAGAACCCCGTCCATCCTCTTGGCACCCCTCCCACTGAGGTCCCATCTCTGCTGTCCCCTCTCAAGCTGGACATGCCCAGCTCCCTCAGTCTTTCCTCGTAAGAGAGATGCTCTATTCCTTTCACCCCTGGCCAGGCACAACCAGAGAGGATGTTTCTTCTGCTTTGTTATTCAATTTAAAAAGTAGTCATCTCCTTGGTCGGAATGTTGTGCTGCTCTTCTCACTGTTGCCGCCGTGGTACCAACCCCGGTTCGCCTGAGGGGCCGAGCCGCGGCTGCGGGGCGGGAGAGCGGCGGCAGCGCGGAGCTCGCCGGGCCGGAGGGGCTGGCAGGGCGCGGAGGGGCTGGCTGGGCGCGGAGAAGCGCGCAGGGCGCGGAGGGGCTGGCAGAGCGCGGAGCCGCTGGCCCGGGGCTGACGTTGGCCCGTGACGCGTCTGACGCTGCCCCGTGAGCTCAGGGCCGGGCCGGCCGGGCGGGGCGGTTCGCCGGCGCCGCACTCCGCTCGCCATGCGCCGGGCGCTGCCGCCGCTCCGCGCCCTGCTCGGGGCAGCCCGCCCGCCGCGGCTGCCGGCGGCGCGGGGGATGTGCGGTCCCGCGGCCGAGCGGAGCGGGCACAGCGCGGTGAGCGGGGCCGGGCCCGGGCGGGCGGGCTGGGGCGCAGCGAAAGCGAAACGGGCGCGGGGCGCGGCGGAGCGCGGCCGGGCCACACGCCCTGTCCGGCGTGTGGGATGCCCGGGGTGACCCTCGCTCCCCCGGCACGGCTTTTCCGGGCACTGCCGCCCGGAACCCCTGTCCTGGGGCTGCCTTTTCTCCTGGTCTTACCGAGGGAACGAGGGAAAGTCGTTCCGACCACTGCCGGCTCCACCGGTCCCCGTGGCTGTGCAGCGCGGCAGAGCACTCCTGTCACCAACACTTTCTTTAGGATCAAAAGGGGAAAAAAACTGTTGACTTCATTATCTCTCTGCTCAGTTCCTTCCTTAGTGTTTTTTTCGCTCTGTAATACTTTTCTTTCTGCTGGTGTTACTCACCGTAAAATTCTCGTTTGTAATCTCTTACCTATATATCTGTTACTTAAATGTGGCAAAATTAACTTAACCGGATTTACTACAAAATTATTCCAATGCCACCATAGTGTCAGCAATTTCACGTACCAGTTCACAAAGCCTGGGAAGACTGCTGTACCTTTATTAGTAAGCCTTTAGCAGCATCTCTGTGGTAGTTTGGCTATTTCTGATACAGCATTCCTGAAACGGGTGCAGACAGTGTGGAAACAAGGGCTGCAGGGGTTTTGGTCTTAGATAGAGGCTGATGATTCTGTAGAGGAGAAAGGAGAAGGCTTCAGGGGCAGTTCTTGCTTGTAAAGCTGAACAAAAACCCCAGCCTTATTTAAACGACTGAGAATATTTAGAGTGTTGACATTATTCACCTGGGCTGTGTAGCGGAGTGGATTTTGGCTGTGGTGTGAGTGCCGTGGGTTCAGAGGAGGCAGCAGTGAGAGTGTCAGGGTGTGCCGGCAGCTGCATCCCCATTCCCAGCGGTGACGGTGGCAGTGCCTGTCTCGGTGCTGTGCCCGGCTGCAGGAAGAATGTGGCGGGTGAATAATTGATGTGGAACAAAGTGCGAAGTGCCCTTCTCCCTGCGCAGGAGACACGGTGGCTGTGGGTGTGTGCCCTGAGGCGCTCCGACAGCAAAGGCTGTCCCACCTCCCATGGCTGGAGTCCTTCTGTGCCTGCTCTCTCCATCACCTCGGGATCGGCTCTTAACCCCTCCCTTTCCATCACTGACACAGGGGAACATAGTACCCAAGGTTCCTGCTTTCCATTTTAGGCTTGGGAGAGAACCGAACTTCAGATGATAGATTTTGTTCCAGCCTGGTTCAGTAATAGTTTCATTGCTCAACAGCCCTCTCTCTGTCTCTGCTCTCCTTCCCTGGGCTCATGAAGTCTAGCTCTTCACTGCCTCAAAGGCCGGCAAGGAGAAACATTTTAGTAACTCAAGCAGCATCTTTGTTTAAGAAGGTGCTGACTTCCCCAATTAGTCTGCCTTATGTAAAGCTAGGAATGGACTGAAGCTGTGTGTAAGGAGCACAGCCGTCACCTGGCTGTAATCAAACCTGTTGTGGAGCAGAATGGTTTTACTACATAACCACCTTGTAAGGGAGGAGCCAAGTACAATACTTGTGTCCAAGACCTGCCTACTGCGGAAAAGTTTACTTTTGTATGTTTTGTTAGTATTCTGTGGGTGTCAAGCAAATCTGAAGTGGGACTCAATGGCACAGCAGCATGTATTTTGTATCTCTTTGGATCAGTCTAACTTAATTTTTCCCTGTCCTCTGAAATGTTCTGGAACTATTTGTAGGGCAAAGTCTGTATGCATAAGGCAGAGGGAGTTGTGCTCCTTGTGTCAACATGTATTTAGCATAAATGTGTCTATAAGGCACATGAAAATGTGCAGAGTTCAAGATCCCTTGCTCATTGGTGTCTATCTCAGGGGGCTGTAGCTGCTGTAAACTCCATCACGTGTGTGTAAGTACATAACTAACATAATGGCATAACAAATGTACCCTTTGATTTCATCCCCTCCTTATAGCTCAGCGTGCTGCCATCCTTTGGATTTCTCTTTGACATTGATGGAGTGCTGGTCCGAGGAAAGACCCCCATTCCTGCTGCCAAAACAGCCTTTCAGAAGCTGGTGAATTCTCAGGGACAGTTCTTGGTGCCTGTGGTCTTTGTCACCAATGCAGGCAACTGCCTGCGCCAGAAAAAGGCTGACCAGTTGTCTCACCTGCTGGGAGTTCCAGTGAGTCCCTTAAATCCTATTTGTTTCATTATCATGTTGAATGTGTCAGATGTGTTACCTTCCGTTAAATGCTGCTCAGTTAATCAGGTCTGCTTTTCCCTTAAGCCCTCTGACATGCTTTGCTTTCTTAGAAAGTAAAAAAAGCTGTCCAAAGCTAATGGCATTTCCACTGGAAAAGGTACTGATCTTTCCTTTAGTAAAGCTAAAGGTATTTCTTTGCAAAGGTGATAAGTAGTGATTCATAGGAGCATTGTTACAGGATAATAATCTTACTGGTTAGTACCTGTCCTATTGAAGGGGTGGGGATATGTAAACTAAAAGAATGAGATCTTCTGGTACAATTAAATCAGTGCTACAGTCAAGCAAATGGCCCATGATTGGAACTAGGACAGTTTTGATTCTCCTTCCCAGTTTGTTTCGAAATGAATTTGGTGATTCTGTAAAACTAGGAGAGAAAGGCTTGCTCATGTTGGATAGAGCTGGAAGCTGAAAGGGGTGTGTATGATAATTTGTCAGTAAGGTATTTTTTTCTGGCATATTATCAATACATCATTTGTGAAAGGAGAAAATGCTGATTGTTTTGTAATTCCTGGAATCTGTCACATCTGTTAACTGAACAGATCTGTTAACTGTGTATAAACAACTTCTCTGAAAAACAACAGACTCCTTTTGTTTTCAAATCCTAAACAGATTTCACAAGATCAAGTGATGATGTCGCACAGTCCTCTGCGGATGTTCAAGCGTTACCATGAAAAATGTGTTCTGGTATCTGGACAAGGACCACTTCTTGATATTGCTCAAGAGTATCTTTAAAAAAGTTTTAAAAAATAACAACTTTCTGTGAAAGTGTTTTCCTCAATCAGGTTCAGGGGATCCTGTGGGTCAAGTGAAAATCCAGTATTTCAGTCCTACTAATGCAGTAATGAGTAGTAATGGTAGTTCTTAGTATAGTTTCAAATTCATGTTTTGAATGTGATTTTATACTAACTGCCCAAAGAACTTGAATTATATTGGTGTAATGGTGCTATCAAGGTTTCAAACTGTGACTTAATAACCTTAACTTTTGCAAAAGCTTTGCTCATGCTTCCATTAAGTCCCTTCTGCACTTCTTCCTTTAGTGGGATTTTCATTAAAGTTGGTGTAAATCATAAACTGTGAAAAATGTATATGGAACCTCTAAGCATAAGCTCTGTTTCAAATATGAAGTTGAGAGAAAAGTGTTGAAGGAACATTCCAGTTAATGGTCAAAATTTGTTAGGCTTGGCTAAGAGAGAAGTCTATTACAAGACTAAAAATGAAATAGTACCTTGGTCCCTCATTTATCAGCAGTGGGACAATCATCTTTTTGTATCACAGAAGGAAAAGTCAATCTTCCATGCTGCTTTCATTCCTAAATAATTTGTAAATGGAATACATTCAAATGGTTAAAATGGAATTAGCAGTTTGCAGACCCTTTCCTATGAGCAGCTGTGTGTCCTTAGCTGGTGTGTCCTAGCCTTGGGTTCTGCCAGCCCATCACCATCGACACCCTGCGGGAGAAACGCCCTCTGCTCGATGCAGTTGACCATGACAGAAGACCCAACATCCTGGTGAGTGTAGATTTTTGTTTCAGACCTCTCTGTTTGCTCATTGCATGACATCCTATAACTGGGGGTGAATATTTAACTACCAAGCTAATGCTGCTGTTCGTACATTGTATTTTGACTTTGCTGTTTTGCTTCCTTATTTGTTTTATCACAGCATTCTCAAGAACTACGCTATAGATTTTTTTTTCTCAGTAGTAATTCTTTAACCCAGCCTTTGATTTTGTAACCTCCTGTTGTGGGAAAACTTACAATCTATACAGATACCTAATGCAAAATCTGTCTTGGAAAGCTGATTGGCCTCCTCAGAAAGTGTGGAAGATAACAAAAGCCTTTCCCTGCAGTATGGGATTGCAGTGTTGGTATTGTTTCTAAGCCGTGAGGTAGCTTTGATTGTAAAGTAATGCTTTGAAGATAAAGAATATTACCTCAAAGGACTCCCTTTGTTGTTTATACCACTGTTTAAATGTTAACAGTAGGTACAGTGGTTCCAGTTGAATTGTGCAGAATTTAAAGAGGAAGTGAATAGCTATGTGTACTGTACATGTTCAGGGTCAGCCTGCACAGTGGATTTGCCCACCTGTAATCAGGACATTCTCTGTGCCTCACAGAATCCATAACTCAGGTGTGTCACCTTTTTCTGGGCTTCTCACCCATGTGGGTGGGGAGGGTGAAGAACCTGTTAAAGTGTTTGTCACCACACAGAGTAAATCATGAAGTGCAAACAATTGTTTAGCAAATATATTACATGTTATACAGTGCATTCTTCTTTATTAGCAGTGTTAAAGAAATACATCTCAAAAACTATTTTTCAAATGTCTTGGTAGTATTGGAGGCCTCTTACTCCTGTAAGAGTAAGAAAAGCAAAGAAAAATAATCACCCATACTTTCATAAACAAGTAATTTAAACAACTGGAGCTCTCAGGCTTGCCAGAGGCAGCTCAGGAGGAGCAGGAGGCTCGTGCAGGAACAGCACAGTCACTTGTCTGCTGTCCCTGTGCCAGAGGTTTCACTTCAGAATGGAAACACAAGTTTCTCAGTGAACTGACGTCAGGTATATATCAATACAGAGACTGCATTTCCTGTCAGAGCTGCAGGAGGCAGCTAGGGGAGCTATGCTTGAATTTATTCTGTTAAAAATAGTAGTAGATGTTTAATCTTGTAGAAAACTTTCACTTTTTTCTTATTGCAGTCCCCCTCTGCTGTGGAGCTTCCCAAGATTGAGGGTCAGTTATCTTTATTTAACTTGCATCTCTCCATTAATAAATGAAATGTCTTTATTTTATAATCAGAAATTATTTTTAAATTGTTGGGCACTTTAGAAATTTGTCTGAGACAGTCCTAAAATTTCCTTGTTAATGACATCTGTCATTAGTTTGGAACTCATCATGTGTGGTAAAGCTGGTTTTTAATGTGTGCAGTTTTCAGCCATGTGTTTTTCAAGTTTCATGAGGTCTTGCCTTTTTATCTGCCTTTAACTGGCAATTGTTGCCCTTCTTTCATAAATGAGGAGTGAACTGATGTGCATTATTCAGAAATAATTGGTCTTGTTCTTACAAGCAGTCAGGATGGTCACTCCAGAGCTGTATTATAAGAAGGGTCTCATTTCAGCTCATTGTGTTCCCTCTCATCTCATCTGAACTACAGGAAAGTAGAAATTGGACCTTGGAATATAAAAAAAAATCCATATCAGATTACTGCTGGAGACCAAAACAATTTTTAAAAACAACATCCAAATTTTGTTCTGAGATGAACAAGTTAACATCTCCGGTGGAGCATTTAAATACTGTGTGTAAACACAGAGTTCACAAAGGTGTGGAAGACACAGAAATACAGTTTAGAAGTTAATATTGTCCAGTGTTCTGGAGAAACTGCACCAATTAAAAAAACCTCCTAAATCTGTAGAGTTTGCAGTGGGGTCTTATTACTTCTGAGATTTTCTGTGAATGAATGGGCATGTAATATATTAAAACCCTAAATTAAAGTTAATGGGACTGTTTGATCAGAGATTTGGTGCTCTGTTAACAATTCCATGACTGTAATTGTGGTTCTCACAGCTGTGGTGTTGTTTGGGGAGCCAGTCAGATGGGAAACCAGCCTGCAGCTGATAATAGATGTTTTGCTGACAAGTGGCTATCCTGGAAATCCCTATGACCAGGAAAACTACCCTCACATTCCTGTGCTTGCTTGTAACATGGATCTGATGTGGGTGGCTGAGGCACAGTCCCCAAGGTAAGTGCTTTATAACATTAATATAACTGGGATGTATTTGGGGCTTCCTCATTTTCCAGTAGGATTCAGAGTCAACTCTTGAATACAAAATGTTTCATGTAGCCTCACAGCAGGCCTTGGCTTTGAATGCAACATCTCTAAAGCAATGCACTTTCAGCTAATGCTGCCTTGTTGCTGGCTGCATTATTGCATCCAGGAAATCAGTTACTCAAGAGAAAAATTGCTTTTAAGCTCTAAACCCTTTTGTTTCCTCACTCCCAGAACAGTGGGGAAAGAGAGGTTTTTTCCTGAGGGCCTCAGAGCCTTGGTTCAAAGGCAAAAATGAAAAAATTATCAAGGCCATTGTTTCATTTCATTAGGTCCCTCTGTGGTATTTCTCTTTTCCTGGCAGGGTAAAGAGCTGACCCTCCTGGTTGAAAGCAGTGAGTGGTTTTGAGCTGAGGACAATGCAGTGAGCTCTTTAAGGAACATAAGAAAAAACAAGTAGAACACGCCAAACAAGGTGGCAGGACCTCTTAGAGTGGTTTTGTTTGATTTTTCTTTCAATAGAAGGTACTTCTTTAATAGGTTTGTTTCTCCTCCCTTCCCCTCAATTTGTAATTTGAAGATATGCTGAAGTAGAAACTTGTTACTGTGACTTGATTGCAGCCTCAGTCCTGGGTCAAAGATCCGCTCAGATACCTGTCGTTGGAAGCAAAGGCCATCTGTAATTAGCATTTTACTAAAAGATATATGTGTGACAGTTTCAGGCTACAGTAAGGCAGCCAGAGTATCTACAGTGAACAATTTTAGAACTGTTAGACTGATAAATCTGTTGTGCCGTCCTAATAACATGGGTTTATTGTGGTGTTTGTTGTTCAGCTAATCAGCACTTAATTTGCAGTGAACCAGCTGCAGAAATGTTGCATGCTGAAGGGAATTTGATAGTTGCAAGATACGATTTATTCCTAAAAAATAATGAAATAAAAAAGCATTGTTTAGTGTTTTCAGACTGTACTTTGTAATTTGATTTGGTTTTATAACTGTGTAGGTTTCGGAATGGAATATTCATGGTTTGGTTTTATATCTCTGTAGGTTTGGGCACGGAACATTCATGGTTTGTTTGGAAAACATTTACAAGAAGATCACTGGCAAAGAGCTGAAGTACGAGGCGTTGATGGGCAAGCCCAGCCGGCTGACCTACCAGTATGCAGAGCACCTGATCCGGGCCCAGGCCCTGCAGAGGAGCTGGGAGCAGCCCATCCACACCCTCTATGCTGTGGGGTAAGGTGTGCTGAGCCTTATAGGTACAGCCTGAAATCAGAGCCCATCCACACCCTCTGTGCTGTGGGGTAAGGTGTGCTGAGCCTTATAGGTACAGCAGGAAATCAGAGCCCATCCACACCCTCTGTGCTGTGGGCTAAGGTGTGCTGAGCCTTATAGGTACAGCAGGAAATCACAGCCCATCCACACCCTCTATGCTGTGGGGTAAGGTGTGCTGAGCCTTATAGGTACAGCAGGAAATCACAGCCCATCCAGACCCTCTATGCTGTGGGGTGAGGTGTGCTGAGCCTTATAGGTACAGCAGGAAATCACTCAGTGTAAATGCCAGCCAAGAAAAACACACAACTCTAACCAGCTTGTTTCTTCTGCCACTGAGACCATGTAACTTTCTTGGCGCTATGGTGTATTTTTTGTGACGTTTCTAATCTTAAAAATTAATAATAATTTGCTTTTTTTATGAGTAATTTTTATAGAAGCACAAAAGGTGTTTTATATGCAACCAGGATTTCTCCTGATTTTTTATTTGTTTCTGTACTATGCTTTGTAAATGTAAGAAAATGGGTTTGCATGTGTATTTGTTTTATTAGGTATAGTGGTGTAACACCAACTGGCTTTGAGTAAAGGACTGTAAGATAATGTAGAGCTAGAATTTATCTCGGAGGTTATTTAGGTTGGTCATATGCTATTGCATGTGCTGTCACATCATAGAATCCTTTTCAGAGAAGGAGAAAAAGCTGTATTGTATTAAAGACTGTTCCAGAACCTCAAAAATGTTTGTAAATATAATAAGTTCATTCATGGGCTGCTCATACCTTGATTTTTATTCCCCTTGCCCCGATCTGCAACTGCAGTATGAGGAGTGATGAATTCTTACCATTTCATGCTTCATGAAAATGGTGCAATAAAATAGCTGTGGGGTTGGATTTCTCCCTATCTGCACAATTCCACATAAAGCTGCGAAAAGTATAGAATAAACTGTTAAATGGAAACTGTAAAAATGTCTTTGATACGTTGACAGTACTGACTGCATTCTGCTTTGCAGGGACAATCTGATGACTGATGTGTATGGTGCTAACCTGTACAACCGCTACCTTGAGGAGAGCTCCAGGAAAGGCTCCAAACCTCGCATCCAAGCCAAAGTCTCCAGCAGCAGAGGCCCTGCTGCGCTCTCTCAGGACAGTGAGATAGGCCTCAGCTGGGAGAACGAGTTGGCATCTGCTGCTGCTGCCCACTGCAGGTCTGTCCTGGTTTGTACTGGGGTGTACAACCCCCACACCGAGGTGCCCTTGGACAGCAGGGACAGCGTAACGGAAACCGTGTTCCACGGCCACAGGGATTTTAGGTTCGACCCTGGTTTAGTGGAACCAGATCACATTGTGCCAGATGTTGATGCTGCTGTAGACCTGGTCTTCCAGCTGGAGAATTTTGCACCTAATTGAGATGACATGATTTTTTAAGGACCACTCAGTGCTGCGCTTTTCTTCCCAAAAACACACTGTGCTTTACAATAGTGCCACAAACTGCTGCCTTCCACATTTTTTAAACTTCTAAATTAATACAGTCTTCTATTAAGAATGTTTATTAGTACTATATTTAGGTACATTAGAGTGTTTAAGTATATTAAAGGTAAAAAATGCTTTTTATAGTGCTTCTAAGTATGTAATTTCTGGCTTTAATTGCCCTTTATTGTCTTCCTTTTTGTTATGTTAGGTATTTTAATAGCAATATTGCATAACAGCCTACTCATGTACTGGTACTTAAATGTCTCCATGACAGTAGCTTCTTCTGTTTGCTGGAAGATTTAGCTTTTATGTGTTGGGGATCTTGAGGGTGCCAAATTGTGGTGCTGGGGTCACTCAGTCTATTCCAAATGGACTGGCACAGAGCACAACCTGTATTAGTGCTTGGCACTCTGCAAGTACTGAATGCTCTCTTCGTTAGAGTGGAGTTCAATCTGTTCCACTTTGAACTTGCTCTCATATAACCTGCTGCTGCCTGTCTTTGTGTTTGTTTTCCCTTGTCCCTGGGGTTTTATTGCTCCTCTCTGCTGTGGTGAGTGAAACCTTAACAGAAATGTCCCTGTAGGGTGGGCAAGGTTGAGTTGTTCCCACTGTGTTGGAACTCCAACCACACTGAGCACAGTCCTGCAAGGAAAGCAGCAGACCTTGGTGCCCTCTGTGGCCTTTTGCTCTTTGCCTTTCTAGCTGCACCTTTTTTTTTTTTTTTTTTTTTGAGGGATTTAGAATCTTAGAAAGCGTTAGCAAGTTTGTTTCAGGTGTTTCTGTGGGTTGGACTTTACCACTGAATCAGTGACTACTGCTCGGCCAAAAAGTGCCTCCTAATTTACTTGAAGCCTCATACCACTGTGGTAATTAACTGGCCTTTAGTGTAATATATTTCATCTCATGTCAATGTTATGTGTTGTTTGGTTCATGGATTTTATAGCTGTTCATTTTAAAAGAAAAATAATTTATTTTTTGTTATTTTTGTAAAATACCTCTAAATATTTTCATCTAAAAGATGTCTTCGAAAATATTTCTGTGGTAATTTGTTATAATACAGTATATGTTGTACTTGTGACATAAGCTTGGAAAACATAACCCAATTAATTGTTTTAAAGCCAAAGACAACTTACACACAAAGATCAATTCACATCAGGGGCTCATCAGGTTTTTAGGGTTGGGTTTTGTTTAGGCTTTTTTTCAAATTAGAAATTGTACAAACAAAATTGTACAATGCTGGCTGAAAGCACTGACAGACATGGTGGCACGGAGTGAAATTACTTCCTGGCCAAATCCTTTACTGCTCACTATCCCAACAGCAACATCTGAAGGCTCTCAGCTGCTATGAAGTCAGATTTTGTTGTTGTGTTTCCTCTGTTTGCAAAGCACTGTAATCCCCCTCTGCACTGTCAGGGTTGTTGATTTATCTCTCATAATGTTTCCTAAGTAGCTTTCAGCATGTCTCGCTGGATCCAGTTTAAGGACACTGCGCTAAACAGTTTATTTCCTGTTTCTTCACTGGAAAAGTATTTACAGCAGCACATTCTTGCCTTTTTATTGGTACAATAAACAGATATTTACCTATTTCTTTAGCACTTTTCTGTAATATACCAAGTATTTGCAAAGAATGCCAAATGTAAGTAAAGACTGTCATTTTGTATGGTCAGGATGATTTGAAGTCACATTGTTTCAGTACTAAAGCATGTTGCAGACCTCTCTAATTTCGCCAGAGTCGGTGAAGCAAGGAATAAAAATGTTGGAAGTTGATGAACAACAGAAAATGCGCAGTTTGTTTCTCCTTTTTTTCACTACAATATGCACAAACACTTCAAAAGGTTCATGGAGGAGCTGTATATATACCTCTTAAATTTCATTCCTCATGGAAACATTAACATAAAATGTGTTTATAGAAAAGGAAGACAGGATTTTAGTCTCTATCCCTCCCAGACCATTTAGGCTGTGTCTGCTTTGCAGGGGTGTGAATGTTGCCTGGTGATTCTGCTGGATTTGTCTCTGATGTGATTTTTTTGTATGAAAGTGTGACTGAACCCCAGGAGTGCACTGGGGTGCCACTAGATCTGGATCACACAAAACAAAAACCAGGCAGCTGTTGCCCTTGGTGGTGGACAAAAAAAAGATTAATATATACAGGTGTTGCTAAAAAAGCACAAGAGAAGTGTTAGTTTGGTAGACACCTGTGGTAAACCAGTGAGGTTGGCAAAGATGCTGGAGACATATCCTGAAAAATAAAGGAGGGATTTGAAGGAGTACAGTGAGTTACCATTGAAAAGAAGTATCATAAAATAGTGCCTCATGGTAATTTCTAACACTCTAACATTTCCTGCTGTACTTTAAAATGAAATGTAGTGATACTTCATTAGTAACAAGCTAAGATGTGGACATTCTTAGAAGAAATCTCAATCTGTGGTACTGGAAAGGTGGATTTTTCACAGGTCTTAAGTAAAACTGAATTTAGTATAATGTTCTTTGCAATTATCCAGCCAAGAGAGAGATTGATTAATATTATATTGTGTAAGGAAAATACTAAGACCCTGTCTTGCTCTCCTTTCCTTGACTCTCTTCTTTCCTGGATTTTCACTTAACCTTTATTTATTCTCGTTTTGACATTTGTCTCTTTGAAAGAGCATTTCCCACATTCTCTTCAGTGTATTTCAGTCATAACATGGGTGAGCTATTGGATGTTACAATACTTTTTTCAAGTGTATAATGTCCTGTTGAAACACCTAAATGACAGAATACAGAGGAGGTCACTGAAATCAGTTTTAAAAATACTTCTGAGGATCTTGCTGAAGGTCCCTCTAAGTAGGACTTTTTGAGTAGTAGTTTTATTCTTGATACCTCTTGTTCTATTAAAAAAAAAAACAAACCCAAAGCTCAAAACCGACCTTCAGAGGTATATCCTGTAATTATTTTTCTAAGCCAAAATGTAGAGTCCAAACGAGAGTCATGTATTGTCTTCAGTATCAGATGTTTTTCTTTAGAGGCATTTTTCAGTTAGAGGAATGTAGGATACTTAACTTTTAAAAACCATGAATTTTCAGAGATCTCCTCCTTGATATAAAAAAAATTCTGAACTAGCATTTAAAATAATTGTGTCAAAACCTGAATACTCTTAAACGTAAGGAAAGGAAGAATCTATTCGGTGGTAACTTTTACGTTTATAAAATCAGTCTATCCACCTATTGACACTACTTGTTACGGAATGATCTTTTGAAATTGTAGGGTTTTTTAGTTAAAGGTCATATCCAGGCAGCTTGCCTTAAAGGCATGCATAATTCACGATAATCTGTTGCAGTGTTTTGTAGTAGTTTACTTCTTTCCATGAAGTGCTTGGTAAGAATTGTTTGTTTGGGAAGCGAAGGGCTGGAGCTGCCCTGAGAGGCTGAGAGAGCCCGGGGGCGGTGAGGATGAGCGGTGAGGGGTGATCAGTGAGGGTGTGCAGTGAGGGGTGAGTGGGAATCAGTAAGGGGTGAGAGGTGAGCGGTGAGGGATGAGGGACGGTCGGTGAGGGGTGAGCGGTGAGGAGTGATCGCCTCAGCTCTGAGGGGCCGGGACCGCCCGGTTGCGATGAGCGGTGAGGGATGGTCGCCTCAGCCCTCAGGGCCCGCCCGGTTGCGGTGAGGGGTGAGCGGAGAGCGATGGTCGGTGAGCGCTGAGGGATGGTCTCTCCAGCCCCTGAGGCTCACCCCGCGCTCCCCCCGCCATCTCGGCGCTCCCTCAGCGCGGCAGGGCGTGGCGCGAAAGGTCCGAGCATCGAGAGCTTCTCCTGCTTCCTTTTCCCCCTCTTTTTTCCACTTTTTTTTTTTTTTTCTCCTTTCCCCACTCCTTTCCCCTTTTTCTCTTCTTCCTCGTTTTCTCCCTTCCCCCTCGCTTTTGCCTCTTTTCTCCCTTTTTATTTTTCCTTGTTAATTTTTTCTCATTTTCCCCGTTTTCTCTTTCCCCCTTTTTCCCCTTCCCCCCTTTTTTTATTTTTTCTTTTCGTCGTTTTCTCTTTCCCGCCTTTTTCTTTATTTAATTTTTTTTATTCGCCCTTTTTCCTTTTTCCCCCTCCCCCCTTCTTTTCGCTTTTCTTTTTTTCTCTGTCTCATGGGTAGTACAATGTAAAACCACTCCATGCAGTTCTCCAAGCCTCAGGGTATTCCAGATTCTGCAGCTCGATTGACTGAACTCCGGCTTGGTAAGTGGCAATATGGGCTTCGCAGACCCTCAAAAAACCAAAATTCGGAAAAAATAGCAGATGAAGGAATTAAAGGAAGGTCGAAATAGCGAGCTGCATAACACTACAAGCGGAGGGCAGCTGTCAAAAGAGGTGGAAATCTCTTTCCATTAGTATAAAGGGGAGAAGCTGTGATGACAGGAGTTTGAAAGTCAGTGGTGTGCTGGTATGCTGTGTAACTTGAACAGAAACGGGTACTAACAGTTGTATGGTGTCACAGTATATCTCACACAGTCTGTATTAAAATCTTTTGTCTAGACGAGGATGAATTCTTGGGTGATGAAATAAATCCTGTTTTTAACGTTGACAGAAACAGGCTGTGTATTTAAAGTTTCAGGAAAGAGTGTTTCTGTGGTCACTTCTGTGAATAAAACAAATGAATAAAATAAATCAAAATAGCACAGGTGCATTTTCTTCGTGTAAAGATTGGTTTACTTTGTCTAATTCAGGCCATCTGGGACTCAGCTGGTCTTAATGAAAAGTTCTCTTCCTTGCATTCTTCTGGGCCAAGCTCAGGATCCAGTATTGGAATCTAGGATTGTGATAAACATGCCTTACAGTTTAGCACCCAGCAAGGCTTGCACAGTTTTCTATCTATTGGCTTCTTTCTGAAGCAGAAGCAGCACCTGCTGTATAAGTCAGAATCTCAGAATAAGTAGATTTTCAACAAGACTTGGGACTGGTGTCATCTTTTATGGAAGTGTATCTGGGAACATGCTTTCTGCTGGTTTAGCAGCTAACCTCCTGCCCATAGATGGGGAGAAAAAAATATTCAGTGAACTTAACTAAGAAAGAATACAGGTATTTTTTGCAGGTGCAAACTACATAATGAAAAATCAGTTCATTGCACTGACAGCAAATGAAAAATGGTTGTAGTGGTGTAGATCTACTCCTGTATCTAAACTGTTCCACATTCCTACAGAATTCAAGGGAGAGTCCCTAGAAATAAGAAGTCACTTTCAAGTGTTCATCACATGCACTTAAAATAAGCCACTAAAAGTTGTCAGGGTTGTTTTCCACAATAAATTCAAGGTACAGAGACCTGTTACTCATATGGATTTAATTTGTCATACACACAGTCAGGCAGCAGAGATCAGAGCAGGGGGTTGGTTTTGTTCTGTGTGTTTTTTCCCCTCCACAAAACCTGTGCTGACTGGTTCATTGCAAATGGTTCACATTTTCAGGGGTGCTCTGGGGGGATCTGGCCACACCATGGTGCTCCCTCCTCAGTGAGGGCTGTGTGCTCTGGAAGGTGAGCTCATGGAACCATCAGCTCTGCTGACACAGGTGTGTGTCCCTTCTGCTCTGCAGACACAGAGCTCATCACAGCAGGACAGGCAGGTTCCCAGGGTCACACAAGGTGACAGCACTGCCTCATCAGTGGCATGGCTGGCAACTGAGGGCCATGTTAACAGTGTAGGACTGTATTAAAATAATGGTGGTATTTGCATAAATGAAACCCAGATTTGTATAAAGTATTACATTTTTTCTTGTATCACAGTCTTGGAATGCACAACTTACCAAAAAAATTCATAGGGAAAAGTTGTTTCCCCCCCCCCACAGATTTGGAAACTCTAGTATAAATGTGCAGAACACATGGAAAATAAAGGTCAGTCCCTACCAAGAGCAGGTAAATGTTAATCATGACACCTACACTGCTTCCCTCTCACACCAGTTCTGTCCAGCACTGCACACCAGTGACAGGGTAGTTACAGCCACAAGGGTTCAGCAGCGAAGATGTGTCATTACAAGAGAATTAACTAACAAATTCAGCTCCACCCAGCACTCTGAGGAACCAGCCTTAGAGCCTGGCCATTGCATTGACAACTCCTCCTTGCTCTTTTGATACCTGAGGCTGTTATTGAAGGAGCAGACAATGCAGAACCAAGTAATTCAATATTTGGCTCCTGCGGATCACACTCATCTGCTGACGTTTGAATTAAAGAGCCAAGCAAAAAGAAAGGGGTGTTGCTTTGTTTAATTTACAGCACTTCAATAAAATCCAGGATCTAAATGTTCCCTTGGGGAGGTACAGTTATTACTACATTGTTTACACTTAATTGCAAGCACTGAAAAAGTTATTTGCAATTCTCCAACAATGAGCATTTCGGTTTTCATTCTTAATCTTCCAGACAGCTCTGCTGGAGACTTTACTAACTGGAAACAGTTTAAAGTGCATGCATTTCTGGAGGTGATGCACAGTTGGAAGGATAAGAGAAAGTTAGTTCAGCACCGTTTGTTTAATTAAGAATACACTAGGTCATATTTTGTGTAAGAGTAGACCATACATCACTGTAGGACAGGATACAGAATTTCTTAAAACTCCATTTTGTTTCTGATCATATACCACAGCAAGGTACATGCATAAAATAACAACAGAAGATATTAATTGCCAAATGTTTACTTTAATTAAACCTTTTAAATGATACACAGTACAATGTATCCACTACTTTGCTAGAATTCACAACAAAAGCAGATTTCATGTTTAAAAATACTTTTCATAATAAATTCATAAATAGATGAAGGTAAAGTATAAAAAATTACCGTAGTATGCAAGCTTGCTCCCTTGTCTCCTCATATTCCAAATCATTTAGTCAGTATTGTGATAAGAAAGTTTAAAAGCAAAATAGTTACTGATGATTAGAAATGTACAGCCTGCATCTCTCGAAGAAACCTTGAAAAGCAACAGATTTGTCCTAGAAAATGCAGAACCATTTGAACACTGTTATCATCCAAACCCCTCAAATAATTTTGGAATGCAGTGAATGAATTCAATATGAATTAGAGATTTTTACCTTCTCCCCAACAGGTGTGTGTGAGCCAGACTGGCTGGAATGCTCCCTGCTCTCTGGAGTTGTGGGGTTTTTACCTGTCAGATCTCAGCGAGTGAGGCACAGAAGAGGGAAAAGCTGGTTGACAGCACAGAGCACATCTGACTATCAGAAATCATCTCTCCTTACAGACTTATAAAATAGGAATCTCTAAAAACAGTTACAAAGAACTAAATTCACCTTCTGCTCAGTGAATGCCTGTATCTATTTTATGTCTGGCAGGCAGGACAGGGTCTGGCCTCCCCCACTGGCTTCCTGTTTTGGGAATGGTTTGTGTGTGTCACTCCATTCCAACACAGCTCTATGGGGAATCCCTGATGCTACACCACCAAACCCTATTAGCAAACTTAATGTCTTCATCAATATTATCACTCTCTTAAGAAAGCATTTATTTTGTCAAGTATCAAACTACTTTTCACACTTCATTTTAATATCATTTATAAAGGGAAATATCTTATGCACAGCATTGAAATAGGAAATGAACATGAAAAATGCAGACTAATCAGGATGCTCTGCCTTTCACATTAATGATTTTTTTTTTTCCTCTGGTAACTTTTTCCCTTTAGTGCAAAACCACTTCCATACAAGTTTTGTGCTTAATTAGCAATGGTACCGAGATGCTTTTGAAGACACTGGGAGGCATCTGTCTGCAGCTTTAATGTCTCTGGAAATTCAGCTCTTGGCTCACTTTTAAAAAATGCCGTCAAGTTTTCAAGACAAGTTTGCATGCCGTGTCCAAAGGACAATCTTTCATACCTTTGTTTTCAGGTATGATAGTTTAGGTACCCAAAATCACTCCCTCACATCTTCCTATGAATCTATATTGCTCGCAGAATTTATTGCAGAAAAAAAGAGTGTTGATCTTCACAGTGCAGAGCAAAGGCTGGCACTTAGCAAGTACTGAAGGAGCCTGGCTTCTGGAAATGCATAGATTGTGTTGGTCAGGGACCTTAAAAAGAGAATTTCTAAGGAAATGCAATCTTCCATTCATTGCTTTCCTCTGCTTTTATCTGGAAAAGATAATCTTTGTGTCACAAGGGGTTTGTTTATTGATTGATTTTTTTAATTGACTGAACAATTAGAAGTTGTAACTGCTAACTTGCCACAATTTTGTTCATATGTAAAGTACTTTAAGCTAAAATTTACAGAAATGTGGATCTTCTTTATCTAGCTATGACATCTGAATAGTGTGTACTTTAAGATGTCTGAGTTTAAGGGGGAAACTGGGGTTTAAGCTCCTACAGAGTAGTATATGCTTCATATGTTCTTATGAAAGGTTAAAACATGTGACTGCAGTTCTTACTATTCTAGTCTAGAAAATGGAGGATTTTTTGTTAATGTTATGACTAAAGGAAAAGCAAATAGTTGAGTTGTGGTAATTTAGAGGTGACAGCAGATTTTAATGGGCTCTGTACGCCTTAGACAGAAGGGCCCCCAACAGAAGCAGCTTTGTGAAGCTGCTGCACCTCCCTAATGCCTCACCCTGACCTACACTGCCTGCATGGAGGATGGCGAAGCTGCATTTCAGAGTACACTGCATTATATGTACAAATCACAGAGACTAAGTCACTGCCATGGCAGCAGAGATTCATCATATACATGTGCAAAAACCTGGTGCTTATAGTCTGTCTGGGGGCCCTGCAGTGCTTCGTGATAGAAGGTTAATCCTTGTGATTCTGATGAATTTGAGGCTGAAAGAAAGTCAAATGAGTGTCAGCAGTTTGGCTGGGTAATAAAGTTGGAAATAAATCAATGGAGGGCTTAAAATATCCTGCAAATGAAACATGAAAAGTGACTTTTTAATGATAAAGAAAGCTTCAATAAATCTTTATTAAGGCATGATCATGGGTTTATAAAGGTTTTCAAATGGTGTCCTGGAGGAGAGAGACAAACTTTTAACCTCACAATGGAAGGAATAGGTTCTAAAAACAACTGTAAGCCATTTTAATAGCTCTCCAAATGTTAAACTCTGCTGGTACCATACAGTTAACTAGTTTTTAGCAGTCCACCCTTCTTTGCTATAGAAAGTAGTCAAATTTTTGTTGTTCAAAAATCGAAGAGGAAAACCCATAACTACCTGAGTAGTGCATTACTTCACCTTTGGGAAGGAAAGCATCTTCTCTGAACCTAGTCTGCATTCATTAAACCTAACACATTTAATTGGACTAAACAGACAAAGCCTGACTCAGGCTTTGCTTTTCCCATTCTTGGGAAGTTCTCCTGTTCCCTTGTTTTCCACTGGCCACTGACTCACATGGAAAAACAAGATGACTGATGACAGTCTGCCTTCAGTGATGCCTAAAGGTACTTATGTAATACAGGTAACTGCCTTTATCAGCATTCAAAGGAATAGAAACCCTTGTTAAAAAAGACACATTGAAAAAAAATGCAACATTTATGCTTCAAAGGATTATTTTTAAAGTGCATTTTAACGTATTTCAGTCATCCTAAAAAATGATTAAATTACTCATAGTAATCAGTGTAGGAGAGTAACCTGGCTGTTTTTATCTGACCTCTGGCAACAATTCCATGGACAGCAAATGTACATTTGGGTTGGTCAGTTTATTTAGATTTTGCAACCCTGCTCTTTTCCAAGTACACTAAACTGAAATGACAAAAAAAGATAGAGAGGACTAAACTTGTGGTGGAAGCCAGAACATCTAGTTATGGAATATCTGGGTTTTTTCTACAGTATGCAAGTAAATGCTTCCATCAGAATTTCTGCTGCTTATAACCCAAGTCAGTAGCCAGCAAAAACTAAGATACCAAGGAGGCTGCTTCTCTAACTGAAGTCTCAGTGGGATGATCAGCACTACTACAAACACTACAATAATAAAACTGAAAATACTATAAAAATAAAACTGAGAGAGCATTTCCCAAATCTCTGAATCACTTCCTGCAGCATGGAAAAGAACTGTAAAACCTGAGAACAGCCCATTACAAAGGACTCTGCTCTGTGACTCTGAAGTCACTATAGTTTGTGCAACTGTAATAAAATCTACATTAACAAATGGCATCTTTTATTGCCATATTTGTAAATCTAGAATGCCTTTTAGTTGATAAAGCAACCTTCTATTATTTGAGAAAGGATAATTAAGTGCTGTGGGTGATTAGCCCAAATTTTGAGATTCCTTTCAGTTCTACCAAGGACTACACACATCCTGTGAAATGCCTAACAGGGGTTAAACTGAGCACTATCCATGACTGGAAGGTACCAGAATGGAGTAATTTTATTTTTCAGGTTCACAAAACATGTATTGTTCTCACTTAATTTTCCTCCAGCACACTGTTTACCCAAAATAATAGGGTAAACTTCAGAGGTCTGTTAATATACCAATGTTTTGGAAGCAGGACAGGATAAGCAATCTCTATTTATGCAATAACATAATTCATTTAAGGAGACTTTGATTATATGCAATTGAGTAAAAGAATCCCACGAAGAGGAACTAATGATTATATTACCTCCCAGTTTCCTCAGGATTGGTGTGAGATAGCACAGGATATTTAAATGCTCAACTTGCAGGGACTATGACCCTAGCAGAGGTGGGCCAATATATCCTGGGGCAAAACAAGGGAAGGTTTTAATGTTATGTAAAGGAGCTATGGTGTAAGTGCACTAATGCAGGTATATTGCTTGTGATCATTAGCTCTACTCTTCAACAGAATCTTAAAGGCAAAGGAAGACAATGAGCAAGAGCTCTACTTTTGGTGAAGTTCTTGGAAATCTGTCAGTATTAGATAATAGGAAAGCATTAGTGGTATTAGCTGTCCTTCATTTAGTTTTAGAGTTTTGCCACTGAAAAACTGCTTTCCAGTACAGTGAGAGTTAAGAAAATCATCAGGACTTCTCTGTTCTTAAGTATTCTCATTTCTCTCAAATTTTGCTTTGCAAAGCAGATGTTAGCAGGTTTCTGGGCTGACATTTATTTGGTTTTATATTTACATAATTATAAATATTTCTACTAGTTCCTTCTGTGATGATGGACTGGATGGGAAACTAGAGACAAAATCAGCTTAAAGCAAAATCAATACAAAGGGTTATAAAGGCCATGCTCCTGGGAACCACCTTCTGCTGATTATTTCATTTCAGTATTTGCCCCTGCAAATACTCCCAAGTGTTACAAGGCAGAGATCAATGTCCCTTTCTGTGCTTTTGTAATATTTTTGCACACTTTGGTACTGCCAAAAATAAATAATAAATGCTAATGCAAATACACGGTCAGCCAAGGGGATCTGCTTAAAAGCAATTACTGCACCATAGTCTTGTTAATGTTCAGCTGCCAGTAAACAGGTTTCTTGGCAAATGTTTGTGCTGTGAACTCTGAACAAGCACTACTGAATTATTCACTTGATGGACATCAGTGCCCATTTACACCCTAGGAGTTGAAACTCAGGTTTTTTACCCATAAATCACAGGTTTATTGCTACGTTTTCTCTTCACCCAGGTATCCTTTTGGTTTCAATAGGATTAATGGAGTTAAACCAACAATCTTCCTAATGCTTGAATTCCATAGCTGTGTGTGAGTCACAGGTTTAATAAAGTCTCCAGCAGGGCAGTGAAAAGCTCAACATTTGCTGTTTATTTCTGGTCAAGAAGCTCTCAGCCTAGTGAGTACTGTGCTCCTGCCAGTGAACAAAGGAAGAGTTTGGTAATCAAAATAAACTTCAACTACTGATAGCCCAAGCACCATCATTCACATCTGCTGCTAACCTGAAAACTAAACCAGGTCTTCAGGCTATTTCTTTGTTCCCTTTGTTCAGTTAGGAGGGCATGCAAACTTGTATTGCACTTGTTACAATACAGAAGAGCCAAGAGTTAAAAGACAAAACTGATTTAAAGCCATAGTTTTAGTTTTCTGCAGCAAAATGAAAACTAATTGGAATTGGTGTCTTCATTTAAAGTACAGCAAACAAATCACTGCTGCTGTATTGCACATTTTCTGACTGAAACTGACTGACCTGCAGACAGAGCCTCACCCTTCAAGCCTAGTTTAAGAGAGATATCCAGGCAAATTGTAATGAAAAGTGTACTGCCTGGTCTAATTCTACTTATTTACTAAACAAACCTCAAAACTAAGAAAACCGATCAATAATTCCTCAGTTCTTCATCTACTGTAAAAACACAATCATTCACTGACTGCACTGGAAGCAGGATTTATGTTCATTTTGCTTCTTGTTCCAGTTTTAAGATGAGTTACTATGTAAACTATGGATTTCAGTCTGAGAAGTAGCAATACTGTTCTTAAATGCATGTGAATTTTTATCAGCATTAAATAATTTGGCACTAATCTGCAAACAGTGGGAGGCTGAGCTTTTCTGGGGTCCACATTCAAGCAGAACTGCAGGCCTATGACCTACAGATGTAAACTATAATGTGTCATGATATAAAGTCAAATGCTTGCAAATATTCTGTACCTTAAGGACCATCTCACCAGGAGGAAAAGCAGTCACCAGGACTGAGTTTTAGCTTGGACTGTCTTCACAGTTTCTCCTGAGAGTAGAATATAGGGAATACACCAACAACTCTAGAGTTGGGACAATTCTCATTTTCAGTGTCTAGCTGGACATTTATTGCCTGCTATCTTTGGATGTGGGAGAGCTGGGAATATCCTGGAAAACTATCCAAAACCACTACCAAGTACTGCAGCTCAGCCTGCCCTTCAATAGAAAATATTAGATTTGTGAAAACTATACTAGTTGAAAATTTTAAGGCTTTTTCATTCTTACAGCTATAAAATTTGAAAACTAACCCCTTAGATAGAAGCAAACAGGCTACAAAGCATACATTAGTCCTCAATTATCTACCTCACAGTTTAAAAAACCAGAAAGAGCAGAGAATGGTTTTAATATTTTCTACAGGAAGATGAACAGTATTAAAATTAGTGTCCATTAGCCCTTTCCTAAATCTTCCTAATTTTCATGACACTGGATATGTTGGATGACTAAACTGGTGCAGCCCTAGTAGCAAAACAATTCAAGTCCTTTTTGATCTAGATTTTTCAAAGAGACAAGTGACTTCACTTTAAATGGGTGCTTTTTGAAAATAAGCTCCTTCAAATTATCAGGATTGCAAAGATCACTTGCCATCCCTGAACATCTTTGCGTTATCTGCAGAGTTAAAAATATGCTACTCCTTCTCCCTTTGCAAAAATCCATTTTTGGAAGGTGCCTGAGAGTGTAAATCCAGAGGACTGCAGCCATCAGTACCTCAGCTGTATCTACAACATACACTAGAGAGCTGCATCTGAAAAAACTGGATGGAGTTGGATTATGAAATCTGTTTTACTTAATACAGACTTTTGATCAACTGTGAAAGATTTTTCCTGCTGCATGTTTTCAAGAAATGAAAAGCAACTGGTAACTTGTGATAGGGAGAGGGAAACACTAGGGTACAAGGCTAGGAGGGAATCACTCAAAAAGACACTGGCTTCTTACAACCAAGAAGCTGCAATGCGTGCAGTCTTCAGCTATTCTGAGGTCCTCTTTCCCATTATATACTATATACCCATGTGGTATTAGAAGACATGGTTTAAAAAACAAAACCAATAAAAAATCAAATCCACTTATGCCACTTATGCACTCTGGTAACAGAACATCAAATGTATGACCAGAATGAACCTTGTATACATGACCTTTAGGCACATGGCAAGAGATCTTGGCTACAGTCAGTTCAAGGTTTCTCCAGTTCCTGTTTCCAGTGGTGCAGGTCTTGAGCTGTGGAATGAAATGGTGAGACCTGAGGGCAAAAACTCAGTGATACTTCCACTTGGAAAAAGGAGTTATCACTGTGCAAACAATAGCAGATGAAATGCATCTTCCCTCTCCTCAAGGCTGTATTAAATCACTACCCTGGTCCAATCCTGCTTGACAGCAAATCATGTGATAGTGCTCAGGCTGGTTTTGCTTTCTGTTAAAATACTAACTTCAAATTCTAACAAAACCTGAGAGAAGCTCCCCCACCTGGGCCTGTTCAATTAGTAACTAGCAATCCATATGCCCTAGGACAGGTGACTGCTATTTGGTCCTGTAAGCAAAATCCTGGCTATTAAGACCCTTGAAATACCTTTATCAAAGACACTGTCACTTTCTGGTCACTAGTGGAGTGCTGAGGATTTGAAAAGACACTGTCAAGATTGCCTATTCCAAAAGTGACCTCCTTTACCACCAGTCCCGTGGCTAAATGCTTAGACCTTTGGGTCTGCATCAGTCTCTTCCCCAACCTAATGTCTTCCCACTCCAAAGTACCAAGTTCAGAGTAATTTCCTCCATTTTTGTAACTTGTATGAAGGTTACAGAAAATAAAATGGTGGGGACAAATGTTGAGTAAGTTTCTCAGAGGGTTTGACTTTTAGGACTACCTCTCAAAAGTCCCTTTTTAAAAATAAGACACCAAAGCAAACAGGATTGTGTCTAACTTCTACAAAATTGCTGGTTTCACAGGAGGAGGAGGAGAATATGGCTACCATGCTACTCAGCATTAGGGTGAAGCACCATCTAAATTCCAGTAAAGTTAGGGATATCACCTAGCTCTTATCAGCAACCACACCCCCAGCCTTCTACAACGTCTTTGCTGTCAAGCTTGATGCTGTCAGTATTCTTCTCACTGAACATGGGCCCTCCATGCCTCATCATGAGCTCTGTAGCCATCTTCACAAAAGCCTCCTCCACGTTGCTGGAGTCTTTCGCAGAGGTCTCTATGGCACAGATGATATTGTCATAGCGTTCAGCCAGGCTCTGGGCTTCCTCCAGCTGAACCTCTCTAAGGTCACTTAGGTCAGACTTGTTCCCTGGAAGAAAAGGAAACAACAGAGCAATTTATAATGGCTGCTTATGTCACAGGAAGTGTTTGGCAGGAGGTTCTCAGGTTGCCCAAGGAAGCTGCAGAATTTCCATTCTGTAGATTTTCAAAATGTGACTGAAAAGGCCCTGACCAGCCTGGCTTTGTTCTGAGCAGGAGGTTGGACTGGATAATCTCCCAAGCACTTTCCAACCTGTAATTCTGTATTACCCACAGAGAACAGAAAAAGTAACTCAAGAGTGGTGGCTGTAGACCCTCAGAGAAGGAACTGGGCTAGAAATGAAAGTTAAAACCATTCTGTGAAAACAGTAGCTGTTTGCTGGTTCCTAAGGAAATCTAGAATGGTAGTGCTGTTGTATTAGGAGGTCTACAAGGCCCCAAAAGCCACATCAGAGTCCAAAACATTTGGGCTGGGAAGCAGAACTTCTAGCAGAGAACTGACAAACCCTGATTGTCCCGAAGTCCTTCCAAAATTCCCTGACTGCTGAAGTATGTGTCTGTTCCCATTCACCAAAACACATCAGCTTGATATGGAGCATCCCTGAGCCCTGGAAACCTAAAGATCTTTATCTTGAAATAGCTCCACAGCAGCTGTACCTCAGAACCTGGAAATCCTGGACATCCCAGTTCTCCACCAAGTGAGATGCAAAGGACATTCAAAGCTGTCTGCTTCTTAACAAAAGTCAATCAAAGCAAAACATTTCTGCTTCGAAGAATCAGCACTTTTGGTAACATTTCCAATCGGGTCTATTACATACATCTTAACTTCAACCACGAATAAAACTTCTGCCACATGAAACAAGCAGTGCCATTTGGAACTCACCAATCAGTAACTGCACGATGTTGGAACCGGCGTACTTCCTCACGTCCTCGATCCAGCGAGGGATGGACAGGAAGGAGCCTCTCTTGCTGATGTCGTAGGCCAGGATGGCTCCGTTGGCGCTGCGGTAATAGCTCTGGGTGATGGTCCGGAACCTCTCCTGCCCCGCCGTGTCCCAGATCTGCAGCTGCAGCAAGCACAGCACAGTGAGACACAGCAGCAGCTCTCCTGATCCAAGAGTCTTGATCCAAATCTCCTCTATATGCAATACATTCTAGCACTGTGTTTATTTAGCCTATGGTTCATCATCTAAGGATGAGAATGTATGCTTGAGAACCTTGATATAAACATATATATATATGCAATCTATGCTGAGAACTTGGCTGCTGAAAGTTTGTGTCTGCATCAGTTGGGACACTGGGTTCCTGCAGGTGAGCTCCTTCTGTGGCAGATTTTGAAATTCTCTCTTGTATGCCCAGCCCTACCCCTTTGTCACCCTCTCCAGCAGAGCCAGCAGAACAAGACGTCAGCCTGCAGCCAAGGTCACCTGGTGTGGCACTGAAACTACAGCGGGGTTTTGGCTTCCACACTGTCTCCAGCACTGATGTGGTTTTGCCAGTTCTGCTACTGGGGAAGGAAGAAATCGAGCAGGATGTGGTCACATAATCTGAAAGCACTAATGCTGTTTTAGAAGGAGATATGAGATAATTCAAAGAATAGACAAAAGAGAGTATAAACAAAATGCCAGTGATCCTAGGTTTCAGTAAAGTCAATCAAGGATCTAGTTAGTCCTATCACCTGTCCCTTCCTGGATGGTAAAACAGACATTACATCTGGGCAGGAAGAAGAAATGCTTGGTTTACATACTTTTGTCTAAATCCAGCAGCATAAGAATTATGAGTTTGGTATCAGAGTTTGAGTTCCCAGTACTAGATGTTCCAGAGGAAGAAACCAAATAATTCAGAGTAGACAAACACAATACCCTGCTCATAGGGAATTTCTTTGTAAATCCTCTTGTTTTATAGGTTGTCTAATGTCCTGGAACATGATGGCTTATATTCCAGAAACTTTTAATCTAAAGTAGCTATGGATGTTCTTGTTCTCCATACAAATCTCTAATCCTTTTTGAATCTTTCAAAACTCTTGGCTTCAGTATATAGTCACAATGAAACTAAAGAATTTCCTCTTATAAATTTATATTCTGTTGCACTTTCACTTCTCTATCCCTAAATGATAAATGAGAGACCACTGCTTGTCTTTTTGTTCCATTCCTTATAACTGAGTCAGGACATAAGCAAATACTAGTGGGGATTTTAATCCTCCCATAGTGTGGACCTTTTATTTATTGTTTCCCCTCTCTCTGAACCCCCTTATTTTAAAGTGCTGTCAACAACTTAATATGTGCCAGTAGTATTTTATACCAAATAATGTAAGATCAATTTTCCTTTTATTTCTTTTGTACATTAGTGTTCTGTTTGTATCTTCTGACTCTGCTGCATTTTTGAGCAGCAGATTTCACTTTGGAAAAGGCTGTGCTGATAAGATCTCATTTCCTGTGCTAAGCAAGCATTTAGATCCCAAATGATATATGCACAGCTTAAAAGGAATCAATCCAATGCAAAAGTACTTCTCAGTTCTGGTAAGAGTTTTCTCAGGGAAGGGGAAGGGACTGTAATGGACTCAGAAAACCACAAAGCAATTATTAATGGAACAGGTAATGATTCAGAGCAGTCATTAGCAATTAGTAGAGAAAAGGAAGTTTGGAGCAGATTTATGGAGGATCCCTGTACTCAAGTTTCCCATTAGACCTTTGTGTTCGGTACATAGTTTTAAATCTCAACACTTGATTAGGTCAAGTGCAAGAAGAGGTTAATGATGATTACTCAGCTCTTGAGAAGGGCCTGAGGGATTCTGTGCATACAAACAAATTAGAAATTTTCTTAATTAAAAAAGAAGATAGTTGCTGCTTACACTTTTCATGTGGTGTAAACAAAAGTGCAGAGTGACTGAGCAAGGGGATTTTGAGAACCTCTGTATCAATACATTCCACAGAATCACTGAGGTTAGGACAGATTTTGGGAGGTGGCAAAGCCAAGTGGCTGCTCAAAGCGGGGTCAAAACTTACTACTTCCAGAAAGAATTGCTCCATGATTTTCCTAGGGACAATGAGTCTGACCAGCCTGTAGTTCCCTGAATTTATTGTCCTTTCTGAAAATGAGTACAACATTTGCCTTTCTGTGGTCCTTCCCAATTTCTACAGCCTTTCACAAGTGACAGAATCGCCTCAAAATGTCATCAGCAAGATCTCAGAGCACTTCCCCACGTGTTTTACTCAAACATTTGTGTCTGTGTTCACAGGATTAAATGTACAAAATTGCTGAAGCCCCCAGTGACCTGCTGGGAACAGCACAGAGCACAGGTCTGACCTTCTCAGGAGCTCAAACAGGACTCTTCCTCCCAGCACACATCCTCCAGGTAAGCACAGGCACTGGAATTTCGTGTTCCCCTACTCCTCTTATGTAAGGACTCCAAACCTTTTAGCTTTTTACATGATCTTCAGTTTGCGGTGGTTTTGCTTTCATCGCTGAGGCTGCAGTATGTATCAGACCCTATGTATCAGGTACTGTCTTTGCAGACATACACAGCAACTGGCCCATGTTTGTCTTTGTTCCCAGCACATCTGGGGGCAGCAGGAGGCAGGGGAGTGCTCCCTGTCTCAAGCAAAGTCAGTCTAATAAAGTCGAGGTTCAATGACTTGTGGAACCCAAGCTATGGCAATACTGTCAGCGAGCACATCCCACCCCAGCTGCACAGCCCTGCCCTGTCCCTGCTCTGAAACCAGCACCTGCTGATCTGCTTCATCACAGGGCTGAAGCCACTGATGAAACCGAGAAATGAATGGGCTTTTCCTTTTGTCTGAAGACTGAGCACTAATTACACTAATTACTAAGTACAGCCAGTGGTACTGAAAGCGTGCAGACTGCAGGAGGAAGGGCTGATGATCCTTTAGAGCAATGACAGAGGTGTCTTGCAGCCATCAGGAACATTCATTCCCCTTGGGTTTAAGTTGCTGCCGAAGGTGGGTGTGAACTGATCCCATAACCCCACCTGAAGGAGCGAGGAGTACTCTGCAGTCTCCTCTGGCAGACCTGCACACGTGGGAGCTCCAGCAGCACCCCTCAGTCTGCCCTGCTGCCTGCTCAGTGTGCAGGGGGACTCCAGAGGGCTGAGAACAACTCCCTCTACACAATCTGGAAGCTTGAAAACCTTGTAGTGTCACATTGTTTGTAATTTGAATAATGTCTGATGTTAACTCATTAAGAATACACACTACACACACACACACACAGAGCATACAAGTATTATAAATCAGATTACTTAATTTAAAGCAAGTTGTATTTCTAAAGGAAAAATATGGCTAGTTTGCTTGACAGCATCTCTAGAAAATTCTAAGAAAAGTATTTCTGTATAACATTTATCAGTCTGATACATGGTTAAAAATATAATTTAAGTAATTACAAAAATACCAGTTTGGATCCTAAGTAAACTCTATTTTCTCCAGCATATGTACAGAGAAATTTTGCAGAATTTACTGAAATTACTGAAAAAGAACCATAACAACTATATAAAAATACCAATCACAACTATAAATTAAACCAGCTATATTAAACCACCTCATAGTAGAAGTTTTAAATGGTCTTTTAAGGCTGTATTTACAAGTATGTAACCCTTGTCAAGAAATAACAATTGAAAATTCATTGGAAAAAAACATAGTATTTTGCATTTCAAAGTCCCTCGGTATAAGTTAAATGTCAAAATCAAATACCAAAAGAACCATACTAGCCACAGGTTGCTAAAATAGACATGATCATATATTCTTTTGTATTGGTATAAGCGTATCACATATGTTGTCAATGACACAAAGTTCTTAATTATTTATTTCCTTGATTTAAGTGCTTCAGCTTTGTAAATCACATGATGGTAGCTACATCTGTCACTCAGTAACCTTTTAAAGCAGTTTCTGATTTTGTAATTACTCTGGCAACTCTTTTGGTGTAAGAATGATAGAGAGAAGTTAGGATTGGTGGAGAATTGTGCTGAGCTCATTTGAGACTACTAATTAAAAACACCTATGAAATCAGAGATTGGTGGCAGGCCTTCAGGGGCACCACTGCTAGTAACAAATGAGGCCAGGAGAAAGAACAGAGAATAACTCATTGTTCAGAAGGAATATGACAGAACAGCCAAAGTGAACAGAGACAAGAAGCCACCTTTCTTGTTCTAATTGCTTCACTACCGAATACCCATTTACTTACAAAAGTTGGTTATTTGGACAGCAGTCGTTAGCACTGACTGCTACTGAAAAGCACAGTGCTAAAACCAGCTGTTATCTCCTGTAAGATTTTTCATGACTTCACCTAATCCCCATAAGTACATTAGACCAAGTCTTGAACATCTTTTTATGTTTGCTATTTTATCTTTTGCTGTTGGGAAGGAAGCCCCAGGGAGTCTCCCCTCCAAGGATGCAGGGTCCGGTGGGAATGGCTGGGAGCTGTGCTGGGAAGGCCCTGGGGTCCCTGCAGACAGCAAAACTGAGCAGGAGCCAGCAGGGTGTCCTGGCAGCATCCCCAGCCGGACTCACAGCAGAGAGGCCAGGAGATCAAGACAGGTGATCATTCCCCTTCATTCGGCACTTACTGCATTCCAGCTCAAATACTGCATCCAGTGTTGGGCCTCTTGTACAAGAAAGACATTGTAGAACCACAGCAAGTGCATGGATGCCCATCAGGATGGTCAGGGAACCGCAGTGCACATCCATGAGAGGTGGCTGGGGGGAACAGGCACAGCCAGCATGGGAGAGGGGCTGCAGGAACCTGTTTGCTGCTGCCCAGCTCCTCCAAGGAGGTTATCACAGGCACACAGCCACACTCTTCATGGTGCCACATGAAGGACAGTGAGAGACACCAAAAAAAACTGAGACAAGGAGTGTTTCAGCTGGATGTAAGGAGAGAAACAGAAGGTGGTCAAATTCATGGCAGCTCTCTGGAAGATCATTCTGTGATCACTGCTCAGGCTTAGACAAAGCAGATTTTGAACTACAGAAACAGATAGAATGTTGAAGATGGTGAGTGACAGGTTGACCAAAGAGCACAGTAAATTATCATTATCAAATGGGTCACTGTAGCTTCTTCTTGCATTGATAAACATATTGTTTATCAAAAGTTAATGCTTAACAGATGGCCTCAAGACACACTAAATAATTTCTCCCTCCCTTACTTCCTACATAATTTATTAAGTACTTTCCTGATTCTTCTGAAGTATCATGGGAGTTCAGGTTTACTTTTGCTTGTGGAGCAGCATAAATAATGACTAAGTACATCCTACAGCTGATACCTACCTTTACAAAAACAGAAATGTCACTTTTGCAGCAATATAACAACTTCCATAAAATTTCCCAGTAGTGAAATACTGGACCTAAAGACTGTGCTAAATGAATCTTAACCAACTGTGTCTGAATCCTGTCATCTCAAATAGCAAACAATAATATACATTCCTGTAGGCTGGCAAATCACAACACTTGCTCCTAAAAACATTTATTGAAACAGCCTTGCAACTTAATCCACACAGTTTTTGCCAAAAGCAACATCTCTGTGGCAGTGTTGTTCAATTTAAAGTGATATTCATACACAAAACAGTCAGGATAAACTGCTCCATTCAAATATTTCCCTACACAACTTTCAGGGAATGAGGAATCCTCTTTTGTTGGAAATGCAGTATTCCCATTTGCTCCAGTTTTGTGAGTGTCAAAGCAGGTGACAGAGAGCTACAGTTTCCTCTGCATATCAAATAATATTGCTTCCAACAGCTCTGCTTGTATTTGTGTAGCAATGTTATTAAATCCCCAGTCAGGAGACAAGACAGTTAACTAAGTGACAACTTTGTATTCCTTGCAATTTGGCCAGATCATGACACATTACATTTTGGGCCATTCTGAAAGGAATACAGTTTACAGCCATGAGGCCTGAATAAAAGCCAATAATCTTGATAACATATGGGCTCAAAAAGCTTGTAAATTAAGAAGTGCAATGGTACATAAAGAAGTATTTGTTATAAAAGGAATGTGTTTTCAACTGTTCTTCTCTCCTGCTACTTTCTGAAAGTTATACTGAAAGAGAAAAGCTGTGGCAGAGAGGAAAAAATATTCAGTTTATGCAAAACACTATGAAATGACAGCATAAAGTAGACATTAAAGACAATCAGATTACAGGAGGTAATTCATCAAAAGAAAACGACTTTTGTTATTACTAACCATGATTTATGGACTTGGACTTAGGAATGTCCTTGCCTATCATTATGTAAAATCCTGGTTCCAGCATTTTATAAATATCTTTTCTTACAGTGACATAACAGTTATAAAACATTTTTGTTCTGTTTGCCAGATTTTTTCTATCACTCAAAGAACAAGTAATTATTTTATCAATAGGACTTTAATCACTATGCATTAAGTGATTAACACCACTTTTAAACACTTTTTGAGTGATTAACAAGACCAACTTTTGGGAACTACAGTCTGTACTCTAGGATTTAGCCAGCTAAGAAGGATGTCTTAGACAAGTATGCCACAATTTCAACCAGTTAAACAGCATGTACTAGAACATCTTGTTTAAATAAAGATAGATTGCAGATATTTCATAAAGCTGATGGGGAAATTCTGGATATATGCTGGCCAGAATTTGCTTTTGTGATGAAAACCCAGGTGGTCACCACAGGTACTGTGAGGTTCTGTTGGACTGCAGGGTGTCAGACCTGCCTGGCTCTATGGCTGCAGCCTTGTAGCTCCAGCAGCTCCAAGAGCCCATGGCTCACAGCAGCCAGGCCCTGAGGCCTTGGATATCCCACGGGACAATATATGCCACTCCACCTGCAGATCTGGAACACAACCAGTGTCTGGGTGGCACAGCCAAGATTACACACTCTTCCTTCCTGCACGTGGCAAACCTCTGTAAGTCAGGGGGAGCACATTTTGGGCAACCTTTTGAGCCAGTAAACTGCTTTATTTCTAAAGAGAAAGCTTCAGTTATCAGGACTGTCCATGAATAGCTCCTTGCTCAAGCACTATTATCTCTTTCTATATTAAGTTCAGTCAGCTTCAGTAGCTGATGAAGCAGCAGTGTATGGAATACCTCATGAGACACTTGAAAGAATACAGCTTTAAGCTGCAAAGAAAGCCTCATGTTTCATAAATAATAAAAAAAAGTTATTTGCAGAACCTTAACCTTCAGTATTACAACGTGCATCTTTTCCCTTATCCAAAAAACCACATCAAAAGAAAGTGAGACCTAAAATCCTTGGGTTCAAAGTGTTTCAGAAACATTATGTAACTGTAATGGGAACATCTGAAGTTTGAAGCAGAAAGGGGCACTAACACATTTAACCTTAAATTGTTTGTTTCAATCTCAAAATAAGTGTTGTTGGGTTGCAATACTACCCTTAGCCAAACTGAAAATAAAGTTTAGGCCACTGGGGATGTGGAACAAGTATGTTCAAGAACTCCTTGGTTCTTTTTTTGTTTTAAAGCAACTTCTAAAGATGAGCCTCTAAAACATGATTAAAACAGGGATTTTTCTCATTCCTGCATCATTTGCTAAATAGAAAACAATACTGTCTTGAGTAGCAATAAGCCCCGAATGAAATCAAAGCAGCAGACAATTACCTGGCCTACTTTTGTAAGGATCATTCTGTACAGTGAAACAAATATCATTTTAAACATCTCTTGATTTGAGGCTCCCCAATCCTCGGTTTATGTAAAACTCTTTCAAACGAGGGTGTCTCATGTGACTGAGAACCACAGTGCCTCTGTCACATGCTGGGGCTTGTTTCCTACCGGGGAGGATGTGACCTGCTCAGGGGGCTGAGCTGCTCCTCCTGGAGCCCCTGTCCCCTACACCAAAGGCATATTTGTACAGTCTGCAGTACACACACTCTACCTGCTCACAAAAGTGTAAGAAAATGCTTCCTTAGTTTCTGTTTCCAAGAGCATGCTGAGCAAACCTAACCCAGATTAGATGGACTGCTCTGAAATCTCAAGCCAACTGGAAAAGTCTGATTTAAACTTCACACACACCCCACGCCTTAACAGACCAAACAAAAAAAACCCTCCAAGGAAATGTTTTCATATTAAAGCTGTGTCCCTGACTCAGCAGCTGGCAAAAGTATCGGTAAGGTAAATCAGCAACAATGTTGGATTAATTTCCCTAAAATAATGCTTAAAATACTCTTCTTCCATATGTGCATTCCTAATTTTTTTTCCAAGTGGGAGTACAGAACAAGAAAAAGAAAGAGAGAAAGTAAAAGAAAGTTTCAAGACCTTGCATTTTCTTGTTTTTTTGTAAAATACTTAGAAATAACACACAGGTTTTGTTACAGACTGGCTACTGATCTAAGAATACTCAGGTATTAAGTATCAACAATATGAAAAAGCACACCTAGGAAGTTTGGCTCATTTCCTGGGGTACTCCTCCCCTGCTCCTGAAGTCCCTGGCTGGGACCCCTGGCACCAGGAACAGACACATTTGTCACTTTCTATGTGCCCCGCATTTAAACGCAGGCAGGTTTTAACCTTAAAGGAGAAACCCTACTCCTCACTTGCCAGAAAGTGTGGAAGAGGTACTGACAGCTCAAACACAAAACCTGAGTTGCCTTTTCAGTACCTCAGCCCCAGCCAGACGCGATAGGAAAAGGTGTGATACTACCAAGAAAATAAACACTGCTGGTACGTGTGGAACTGCTAATCCCTCTCTTTTCCTAAAAAATGTGAGCCTTCATTTCTTCTATTTTCTGCAACTTTCTCACCTCAATATTCTGCTCACCAAAGTTAATTTATAAGGAAAAAAACAACAAAGGACTTTGACACCTACTTTGGTAAACAAAGGCCAAAACTTAACTGCAATTACTGTATTTGTGTGTCACCAAAAGCTTTACAATTCCATCATCTTTCTCCAGGCAGTGACTGAATTAAATCCTTTTTAGTCTCACTGGAGTAAGGACAGTTGTACGACCCCGTTCTGGAGGGGCTGGTGAAGGGATTGATCCCAGCAGTCCCCTATAAACCGTAGATGCTTTAAACATTTTCTCCCCACTGTTTACTTGTGCTTCTGTGCTCAGAGGGTGAGCACAGCTGCAGGGAATCTGTGCCACTGAAAATCTGAGGGTAGATCCACTGGGTACGTGTCCTAGACTCTTTCTAACCCTAACAACCAGCTGATTTTCTCCAGTATAAGAAAAGCAGATGTCAAATTTAGAACCAATTGGTTCCATAAAGAAGAACTATAAAAACTGCACTTCCTATGACACCCTGTAAACAGTGTCTTAAGATAATAACATGCCTAATTTAAGAACCTTCTCTCAATCTGCCACAGTTCCACATCCCTTTCTGGAAACACGACAGGCCAGCTGAGCTTTCTTCTGGCTTGTAAACAGCCCACGGCCAGAAGCCCGAGGAAAGAGCGGTGCTGCTGCTCCAAGGCAGGCTGAGCGCGTCCCCGAGCGCGGGTTTGTAACGGGGCTTTCCGCGGAACCGGCCCGCCTTGCGGCTACGCAGCTGCTGCAGCCGGAGCGGCGATGGATGCGCTCGGTGCCTCCCGGCCCGCGGGAGCTGTTTGGGGAGGGGAGGCGGCTCCGGGCAGTCCGTTCTGCGCGCCCGGGGCACCGCGGGGCACCGCGCCCGCCGGCCCTCGCTGTGAGCGCGGCTGGGAGCGCCGGGCCGGGCCGGAGCGAGCCCCGCTGCTGCTGCCCGCCCCGCCGGGCCCGGAGCCGCCGCCCGCCGCGGGGCCGCGCCGCTCACCTTCACCCGCTTGCCCTGGATCTCCAGGCTCTTCATGGTGAAGTCCACGCCGATGGTGCTGCCCTGGCGCTCGGCGAAGGCCCCGGTCTTGAAGCGCTGCACCAGGCAGGTCTTGCCCACGCTGGCGTCCCCGATCAGCACCAGCTTGAAGAGGAAGTCGTAGCTCTCCTCGGGGTCGGGGCCGGCGCCCAGCGCGGCCACTCCGGGCATGGCGGGGCGCGCTCCAGCCTCCGCCCGCGGCCGAGGGCAGCCGGTCTGCGCAGCGCCCGCCGCCCGGCACCGCGCCGGCACTGCCCCCGGTACCGCCCCGGTACCGCCCCGGTACCGCCCCGCTCCGCGCCGGGCCCGCCCCCGGCCCGCCCCCGGTACCGCTCCTGGTACCGCCCCCGGTACCGCCCGCGGCCGGGCTGCGGCAGCAGCGACAGCGGCAGCAGCACCGAGCAGGGCTGTGCACTGCCCGGGGCGCACCCGGAGCGGCGGCAGCTCCCCGTGTCCGCGGAGCTGTGCGGGTCGCGGTCCGACCCACGTAAACCATGGTGTGCGGGCAGACAAGGGGTAGCGGCTCTGGTGGTGCTGATGAGCCATTAATCGCTGCCTGGGCAAAGGACCTGCACATGCCAGGATTGGTCCACATCCTTGCTGGAATTACAGCTTTTCGTGCTGTGTTTTCCTGGTTTTGCGTGTTCCTTTTACAGTTAATGACACAGAAATAAACAGGTGCAGTTGCCAGTCAGCCTTCCAGGAAGTGCAGCTGGCTTGCCTTGCTGGCTTTTCATTTTCAGGTCTGAGCTGGGTGTGGTTTGTTTCCATAAGCACAGGCCAAGGCTCAGGGCTATGGTTTTTCACCCTTGCAAGGTCCTGTGCTGCTGAGAGACGATTTTAGAACTGGGAACATCCTGCTACGTGTGTACATATACACATGTATGTGTGTGACTGTATTGCCTCACATCTATCTTAATACACATAACCAGTTTGTGTCTCAAGAGTCTGGAATTATTTGTGTTTTAACTGCTATCTGGTTTATCTGCAAAACAAAGTGCTGTTTAACAGGTACTCTCCTTTGGGTTACTTGGTAAATCAAGATGCTAATAAAAATAAGCTTTACTAATGAAATATATTGACAGAGCACATTTTTTATTCTGTTCTTTGTACCAAGGATTAGGTAAATTCCATCCTCATAGTTTCGGATTATAAAATTGTGAAATGAAACTGTTTTATGGCAAAGAGTGAGAGTTAAACTTGTCCCATAAGTAGTTGTGCACAAGAGCAGCCCAGTTATCTCTGAGCCAGTACAGTCATCCAGGCCAGCTTGGCTTGAATTTTCTCTGAAATCAATGTATTTGGGGTGGCTCCATGATTATTCCTTTTCAGGTCTGGATATATATTTTTGGTCATCCATGGTAACCTTCCAGCCAAGAGCAGAGGTTTGAGCACTCAGTCTGGCTGGACCAAAGGCTTTCTGTTCCTGGTAGCCTGAATTAAGCAGGCCACTGAATCCTAGGATATTGATCAGACAGGAAAGAAAAGGTGTTAAAAAGAAAATAAGACATCACTGAGTGTATGCTTTCATGCTAATTATATTTTCAGAGTTTGAGCAAAACACTTCAGGAAATTTAGGTTATTTAGGAGGAAGCATTGCTAGGGATGTCAGTCTTTAATATTTATAATTCATTCTATCACCTCATTTTAATGGAAAACTAAAGGTGCTACTTACATGAAGATAATTATAAATCAGGTATTTCATTATCCTTGCTAGAGATCATTGCAGACATTTTTCTACTCGCTATCATTGCTGCTGCTGCTTGTCATCACGAGTCTAACTGTTTTTAAAATAAAGAATTCCCCATACAGAACCCACAAACTGTCACATTATATTGTTAGGCTTGTGTGAGGGATGTGTGATGAGTTCTCTCACATTGTGAAAGCTGCAGGCAGTGGTTTGAATGCTAAAATACTTGGCTTTCTTTGTTTAATCCCTAGACTTCATTTGGGTTAACACCTGTTTTGTGCAACAATCAGGAAAAACAAAATGGGTTTGAGTCAATTCCAGTTTGTATCTGGCTGTATTTGAGAGTGACTCTGTGGAGAAGAGCGTAGTACTAGAAAACACTCTCTAGTAGTCTCTCTGCTAGTACCACTCTAGCAGTACCTAGAAAACAATCCCAAAAGCTGGTAGAACACCCCCTAAACCGGCCTTAGGTACACTTTCCTCCTCTCAGTTCAGTAGGGAAAGTGAAATTTCAACTCCACCAAATGGCTTGAGCTGCAGAGCCCTGAGTGCAGGTGGAAGGTTGTTGGCGATTCCCAGATTGGATGGTGGAATTTGGGTGGTGGGACTGGATTATATTCCAAAGAAGCTGCTGGAGACTTGCAGTTACAAAGCAAATTAATTAAATCCTGACCTTCTAAATAAATACCTACAGAGAGCTCATATGAAACAGAAAAAAACCACCAAGAGGAGTACTAAAATCTGTTCCCCACTCTCTTGCAGCACTGTTTGAAGGGGTGGAGGGCAGGGATTCAAAGGAAGTTGTGTAACTCTGTGAGGACACAGTAAATTTATTGAATTTTCTGCAGCAGCAAGTATTCATTCCCAGTAACTTCCAGTGGGGATGTAGAACAATCACCAAAATTGTTCATGAAAACCAAGATGACTTGAGTTATGGCTTCGTTGCTCACACTGTGTTCCAAGATAAATTCTCCAGCAAATTTCAACATTTTGACATTGTATTTTTAATGCAGGCATGTTATTTGATGTGGTAAAGCTCTTTATGTGGTATAGCCTTTCCCTGGTTAGATTTTGGTTAACAGAATGTTTAAGCATCTGTAGTTCTTGATATAATTTTATGGCCTGCTGATTTTACAGCTGAGTCAGCTGGAATGGACTGAGTTCTTTCAGACAACAAAATTGTAATTTCATTTAAAAAAGAAGTATCTGTTAAATAGTCAAATTATCATTTTTTATAATAAATATAATATATGTAAAATAATTACTTATTTGGGTTTCTTTGGTTGGGTTTTTTTAAAGTAATAAAATCATGTTTCCATACTCAGCATTACGTGGCAATGCTCCATATATTTGTTGCATAAATTCTTACTTGAGCATATTAAATCGTACATGCTCTGTGATTCTTGAGTTTCTGGGAGCAAACTGCTCTTGTTCCAATCTTATAATATTTTTTAATATTTTTTTGAGATTAAATACTATTATAAACTGACCTTTGTAACTGTGGGCTCTGGCTTTGTGCTTCCAGGCAGTGTGAGGTTATTTTGAAACAGTCTTTGATTTCAGTTTACCACAGGTAAGGCTGTCTGGTTCTGCTAAGAACTGTGCCCTGCAGTGTTATGGGGTGTGTTCTTTTACAAAAATGGATTGCTCTAAATTGTAACCAGAAGAATTTTGTACTAAAACACTGTTTAGTAATTCAGTCCAGCATGAATGACATGCTGATTTAAGGATATTTGCACCCACAACTTTTTCTTCAAAGTTTAGCAGTGTCTGATGCTTGTTAATAAAAATGTCAGTAGTTTTATTTTTAATTTGTAAGGCCTTTTTCAGCTTTCCTTTTTGAGGAGAGTACCTTAGTGTTTATGTTTACAGGAGAGACAACATTTTGTCCTCTCTGTAGGTGGGGTGTGGATCTTTTAACTCACTGACAGAGGGCTGACACAAATGGATGGGTGTTTGAAGCCTATCACCAGTGAACAGACATTCCTGCTGTACAGAAATACAGGAATTCCTGCTGCAATTCCTCTCTGTTTCCCATGTCTGTATTCTGTGTGAGCAGGAACTGGGGAGCAGTGTATGGATAGAAATGCTCTTTGAGGTAATGGTAAGAATTGTGTTTGATTTGGAATGATAAGTTTTTCCTGGAGAGCCTTATGTGCTTTTTTCCACACTCAACCTTTTGTCCTTCAGAGCTGCAGTGGGCCTAGCATTTGGAAGACTCCTGGAATCTTGGAAAATGGTGCCACTTGGACCTATTCTGGCGGAAATTTTGCTTCTGCCTCGTGTTCCTTTGCTGAAGTAGCACAAGTGGCAAAAAACTATCAAGTAAGGAAATTGCTGAGAAATAAGCAGGGATGAATTCAGGGTCCAAAACTTCTCCAGCCAAGGATTTGTACTGAGTACTTCTCCTTGTAAGCCTGCACAGCCTACCCTTGCTATGAGAAAAATGGTAAATGTGTCCTTCATGGTGACTCCTAGCAATGAAACATCTTCTGTTTTGCAGTTGTTCAGCGAAGTGTGTGACTTTGTCATGTGTGACGTGTTCCTTACCCTGCGCGGGTGTCGGGCTTGTTATCAGCCAAGCGTCAGAACAAGCTGGGAATTAAAAATTTTAATTGTATTCATGAAGTTTTCCAAGTTATGCATTTTGAATGTTAGAAGCCATAAGCTATTTGCAGTTCCTTTCAGATGACTCAGTTGTGGAGACTGGCCTCTTTGTCATTTGAAATACTATATTCATATACATAGCTTAATCATCTTCTGAATGAATGCAATGCAAATCCTCCTCTGCTTGGCTTCTAAAGGCTTTTATCAATCTTAGTCACCCATCCGTTTTCCTTGTCTGTGCTCTGTAGAGGATGAAAAGCAGCCATTGCACAGCTTTTATCTCCCCAAGTGTGAGGATGCACACAGCACTTCAGAACCACGCTGGTTACTGAAGTGATTTTTTAAATACAGCTGCTAATCAGACTCCAACACTAAGGAGAGGCTGATGAAGCTCAACCCCGTCAGTTTATTTGGTCAATCCTCCCATCCTTGGGTAGCTGGGCAGTTCCCTGAGCTCCTTGCTGCCCCGCATCACCTTGGCACTGCAGCTTGGAGCTGCACCTTCAGGACTGCAGGCTCAGGCAGTGAGTGCATGGCTGGAGCAGTGTGCACTCCCCAGCTTCCTGCCTGGCATTCCCAGTGCCACCAGCCCCACACAGCAGCAGAGAGCACTGGGATTTACCAGCTGGCCTGAAATACTTTCATGTCTATGACATACTGCACAAAGGCTAAAGACTCAGTAAAGAAACACCTGGAAATCTGCAGTTTGCTTGCTTTTTATTCTTTCTATCAGACAACCTAAAATCTGGGCTCTCATTCTGTTTAGGATCCCCCGATATTGTCACAATAGTTGGATTTTTTATGTTAATTTTCTCTAATACAGATTGCAGAGCGAGCTCAGGTTATTCTAATATATTTGGGCCTTTAAAAATTATGATGCTGCACATCAACTAGGTAAAGGTTTTCACAGTGCCCAAGTCATCTTTTCAGAGCTGGTGGATTTATTTAGGAATCCGTTTTATGCATTGTAAATTGTCCTTTTTTTTTTCCCATTTATTAACTCTGTCTTGTTGTTTCTCTTTTGGGCTTAGTGATGATGTAATAAGCTGAAATAAAATTGTAGAACACTCATCCAATATCAGTCTTGGTATCTTTATATTAATAAGGCCATATCAGATATCTGAATATGTTTCTTGAATATGTATGTGCCTATGAGATATATATATGTGTATTTATGTCTATGTGTGTATATATATGGTTGTACATATATACATGCATTAGTGTCTCCATTTGAAACACACTGATCTCTGTTACCTTCTGAATTGTGTGAATAGATTAAGTGGCTGTGAATACTTCCTCTCTGTCTGAACACATTTTCTGTCAGTGTTTCTGCTGTAACTGCTGCTTCTCCTGTGTGAAATCTGAAATGTCCTCACACGAGGTTTGTTGCGGTTTTGGAGGATGTTACAGCAGACTTTACCCTAGAGCTTCTCTACTCAGCCCGGTTCAGCGCCTCAGTGCTCCAAACCCTCTGTCCCAGGGCTGGACACTGCGCTCTCACCGGCCGGGGAGCCATAAGGCTAGCTCTGGTTCGTCTGCTTCCACAACCGGCGGTGATAAAGGAGGCGAGGAGGGTCTATGCGTTGTGTCCATGGAAGATGTTTATTCGCATGGTGCAGCAGAGGCCAACGACCTCCCCGAGGCAGAGATGCCTCGAGGGCGAAGGCCTCACATGCACAGCCACATGTGGAGCATAGACACACGTGGAGCATAGACACACGTGGAGCATAGACAGCAAGATGGCGGAGGGTAAGGGGTTTTACAGGGAAACAGAGAGGGGCAGGGACAGCACACAGGCCCAGTGACCTCTGGGTACAGGGGAGGTACAGGGGTGGAGTTAGGAGTACAGGAACCAATAGGGGAAACCCGAGGGAGTGGCCAGGGCCACGTGGGGTTAGGGTACAGGAACCAATAGGGAAAACTGGGGGCGTGGCTAGGGCTATGTGGAGTAGGGAAGGCAGGACAATAGGTGACAAGTACAGTCGTTAAGAAAGGGGTGTGGGGAACTTGCAGCTATTATCACAATATTTCCCCATTTTTTACTAAATTAAAGAGGGAAAGGCTTTTCCTAAAAACATTCATAGAAAATTTTTAAACAACAGGAAAATGGTAAAACAACATAATGTAAAGCAATAACAAAATTAGTTTTGCTGTAAGTATGGGGAAAACGATGATGCAGCTGGCTGATTTTGATGTTGGAATTAAGTATAGGCTGAATTTTCGGAGTGCAGTTATGTTTGTAGTCTCTTTTTCTTTTGCTGGGGCTGCTAAGATGAAGGCAGGGTTTGCAGCAGCAACGGGGTTGTCACCGAAGTCTTTCTCAGCTTAGGAGAGGGAGAAAACTTTGGACGCAGCGCAGCTCTACTGGGTGACACACAGCTCTTCTCTGCTGTGGCTCTGCCGGGTCTGGAACAGTTCCACTAGGCCCCAGCACGGCCGGACAGCAGCACAGCTTCAGGGACTGCTCTGGCGCAGCTCTACCGGGCTCCAGGGGCAGTGTCTGCCGCGGGGAGCAAGACATGTGGCTCCACCGGCTCCTCCGAGCCTGCCGCGGGCAACTGGAGGTGCGGCTCCGCTCCCAGCCAGGCCATAGCTGCTTCTGGCTGAGAGGGAACACCTGGGAGGATGGGAGGAGGGGCCCGCACCGAAGAGAAACACTCAGATGGGGAGGGATCTGCGACCAAAGGGAACGCCCACCGACGCGGGGGGAGGGGCTACAACGGAACACGAGGGACGCAGGGGGTGGAGCTTCGGTAAGCCCGGGAAAATTTCAAGGGGAAGACGACAACATGGCGTGCCTGACCATGCGGCCGGCGCCATATTGGAAAACACGTGGAATCAGCTCGGCTGAGGTTTGGGGCACAGGAAAGGAGGTTAGCAGGGATCTCGAGTTAGAGTGGCCAGTTTTAACCCGGGAAAGGGACAGGAGAGGCTGAAAAGCGTACGATCAGCTCTCTCCTGAGGGACAGAGGGGGAGCACGAGCTGGTGGAGGAGGGGGTGCCACCAACACATGGCCAGCACCATGTTGGGGGATACATGCAGGGGAAGGTGGTTATTAGGGAGAGAACAAGGGTTTTTCACTGCCAGATAACTAAATAAAACAAAACACAGTTTAGTTTACTTTATCTCTCGCGCGCAAAAACTTCCCACACAACAGCTGATTCCCCATTTCTTATAAAATATGTCTAATTTTATAAGAAAAACGTCTCCCAAAATGGGGGCACAAAACTTAGGTCTCCCCTTGTTAGAAGTGGGTTTTTTCTTGTCGAGATTTCGCATGGAGCGCGACTCCCTTCACCTCGACAAGACACCACCTCTAACCCTCCACCCACCCCGAGGCAAAAAGAACAAACTAAAAAGAAAAAAGGGACCCCCGTACTAAGCCGACCAGGCCTTCACCGGCTCCCCTCCCAAGGGGCTTTCCAGAGGGCTTACCAAGCACGGAGAATCAAAAAAAAGCACTCAGGATGGTCCACCGCCGTTCAGCCGACCTCCTTGAAAAGCTTTTATCTAGAGGCTACCGGCCGCCCCTTCGGTCTTCTCGCTGAATGCAAGCTTCTCGTCGGGGAAATGGCTTCTCAAATGCGACTACTCCCCTGCCACAATTGCGGCTGCAGGGGGACGCTTTCCAGGGTGGCTTCTGCCCCACGTTGGGCGCCATTTGTTGCGGTTTTGGAGGATGTTACAGCAGACTTTACCCTAGAGCTTCTCTACTCAGCCCGGTTCAGCGCCTCAGTGCTCCAAACCCTCTGTCCCAGGGCTGGACACTGCGCTCTCACCGGCCGGGGAGCCATAAGGCTAGCTCTGGTTCGTCTGCTTCCACAACCGGCGGTGATAAAGGAGGCGAGGAGGGTCTATGCGTTGTGTCCATGGAAGATGTTTATTCGCATGGTGCAGCAGAGGCCAACGACCTCCCCGAGGCAGAGATGCCTCGAGGGCGAAGGCCTCACATGCACAGCCACATGTGGTGCATAGACACACGTGGAGCATAGACACACGTGGAGCATAGACAGCAAGATGGCGGAGGGTAAGGGGTTTTATAGGGAAACAGAGAGGGCAGGGACAGCACACAGGCCCAGTGACCTCTGGGTACAGGGGAGGTACAGGGGCGGAGTTAGGAGTACAGGAACCAATAGGGGAAACCCGAGGGAGTGGCCAGGGCCACGTGGGGTTAGGGTACAGGAACCAATAGGGAAAACTGGGGGCGTGGCTAGGGCTATGTGGAGTAGGGAAGGCAAGACAATAGGTGACAAGTACAGTCGTTAAGAAAGGGGTGTGGGGAACTTGCAGCTATTATCACAATAGAGGTTTAAAGCATGAAATGTCCCATTTTCTTCCTTTCGCATTATTTCAGCTCTCAAGAGTTTGTTAAGTTCTCTTACACATCAGAGCTTTCTTCTTTCCTGAGAACAGTTGCTAAAAAGACCACAGGCTGCTCCCCTACTGGCTTCTGGACGGAGGATTTAATTTCTGAAGTGAAACAGTTTCCCACTCAGATCAGGAAAGCTTTATCTGATTTACCATACCATACCATACCATACCATACCATACCATACCATACCATACCATACCAGTGTATTTTAATGTGAAATAGAATAACACATAATAATTTCTAAATTTATCTTACTTTCTTGAAATAGGTAAAAGATTGGCACAGATTTTTAAATTTTGCTTCTTTATTCGGATGCATTTTGTTGAAAATCTGTTTTGAAACTGTCAGAAAGGTTTGCTTTAAACTCCCAGGAACAGGGGAGGAATGGCAGGGAAAAAGACCCACAAAGGGATTTGATGTCATCATTTTGTTTTACTTAATATACACTTTTTTCATTTTTATTTTATTGCACTTTGATAGGATGAGGCCATACTACCAAAGTTGTTAGTCTTATTTTAATTTACATTAAAGTTCATCATGACTTTAGGAGAACAGAAGAAATAAAACATCTGTCAAGTTTCAGTATAAATACTGAGCTGTGACTTTGGGAGTTGTAGTAGCAGAAAACTCCAGGCATGTCTAAAAATTATTAATCACAGTGAAGCGAGCAAATGGAGATTGTATTGCTCAGTGTCCAGAAGTGTGATAACTCCAGGTTTCTGTCAATAGAAAACAATTTATGCCTTGCACCATCTGACACTTCAGGACAGACAACCTGTGTGGAGACTCTGGAAAGAGCTGGCAGTGACTGGGAGCTTGTTCGGAAAATCTCTCCAGCACATCCCATTACTGAGGTCTTGGAAAGGGTGACAAACTTCAGGGAACTTTTGTCCCTGTCGCATTTTAGCAGCCACTAGGTGCCAATGTTGGTCCAGTTTCAGAGCAGTCGGACAAAGCAGCTCCTGGAAGCAGAGGAATCCCTTCGGGTCTCTGAGTTTTTGCTGGGCACAATTTGTGTCCTTTCACGGACTGAGGTCACCCCTTTCCTTCAGGCTGTAATTGCTGCTGGTTTACTTTTAGTCTTTCCATAATTCAGCTTTTGATAAGTGCATCTGAAAATGAAATTAAATAATAAATTGCAATAAATTCAATTATTGGGGTTTGCAGTGTCCTTGCAAACTCGGGGAAGACAAATACACCCTCAGCTCCAAGTGTTCTGCTGTCTTAAAGGCAACCTTTGATGCTGTGGCCATGGCTCTGCTTTGCACTGCTACTGATGGGAGTTGCAAAGGTAGATTTCATTGGGATGTGTCAGGTTCTGTAGTCCTTCTCTGTGGCCGTAAGAGGCAACCTATGAATCCTTGTCAAAAAATAAATTATTAGTTAAGAGGTTTGACCCCTAAAGAGGAGACAAGCAAAACGATTCAAGGAGAAAAGGGAGGTTGCAATCCATCCCTGCTGACACTCCCTTCGCTAGAGATCAAGGTCATTTAAGAAAGGGCTTCGTTTGAATTTTTTCCTCTTGGACTAAGATGAATGTTCTGTATTTCTGTAGCCCTATTCCTTAATATTATTCTGAGGGAAGAGGTTCCAATCCACTTTTCCCAGGGAATATCTTTACGCAAACCAGCACCATTCAATTTCAATAACCATCGATTGTCAGAGATCTGGATGCTTGCTGCTCAAACCAGCCAAGCCAAATGAAATCAGAGCAAACTTCTGCCAGGTACATCCCATTTTTTTTTGCCTAGAATGAAGATGCCAGGTCAGGCAGTAGCTGTGTGCCTGCTGCAGTGCCATCCCTGGGATAAACATTGGGAAGGCACTCCGAGAGGCCACATCAGGAGCAAACTGCCCCTGGGAAGCAGCTCAGTATAAGTAGCAGCCATGTGGCCATTATGCAACTGAAGCAATTTGTTGTCACACACCCATTATTGAGTGTAATCTAAATTTCATTGGAGTCAATGTAATGGCAAAATATTTACATGGGTTCTAGCAACAGAGCTGCAGCACTCTGGGAAATTGTTTTGTGCTCTGGAGAGAAAAGGCATTAAGATAAACAGCATTACTGAGATAAACTTAGCATTACTAAGCAGTACAGTAAACTTAGCACCATCAAAGGTGCCATTAGGTAGGAATTGTTAATTGTTATTTCAGTGCAGACATTTCACCTATTGGCAGCAAAAGGAAATTATGTAATTCAGGTATAAATCATAACAGGCAAGTGTTTGGACCTTAAGAGTCCAGGAAAAACAGCAGTTTTGTGAAGCCTCAAATTCTGTTTTAATAATTTCCAAAGCAGTGCATTTAAACATAAACTAGCATGAGAATGAATTTATATTAATGCTAATTAATTTAGAATACAAGAATGACAGCAGAAACCAACAGCCTGTTTTACTGCATTCTGCATGTATTTTGTACATTGAATTAGTGGTTAGTTCTTACAGTATATGTTTTCTAGATCAATAGTAAAAAAAAATCCTATTCACCTGAGGAAATTCCTATTTCTTTCTAGTCCTATTAGGCTAGGAATATCCTTGGTCTTCTGCTGTTTGAAACTTTTTATTGGGCGAGTTTTTCTCTTTTTATTGGTTGAGTTATTCTGGTAGCTATTAATGCAGTTCTGTATCTGGTCAGTGCAAGCAGAAGGTGTGCAACTAAAATGGAAAATTACTATCATAATGTGACATATGTCTTATGAAAAAGCTGGGGTTTAACTGAACAGAAAGAAATACTTAACTTTGTATTCCTCATTTTCTGTGTAGTTAAATACTCTGAAAGGGAGCACTAAATCTGAATCCTTAAATGCACAGCTGCTCAGCCAAATGATAAATACAGAACAAGCTCGTTAACTTTGCAATGTATTTTGTTCCTAAGAGCAAAGCTGTGTTTAGTATCTAGAATGAATTTAGTGTGAATTAATTTTGAGTAAGTTGCTGGACAAACCTTAGGACAGGTTTACAGTCAAAATCCTCTCAGGTTAGATATGAATGTGAGCCCATGGATATGTGTAACTGTTGGAAAACACAGTTTTCCAGCAAAAATTGTGTTAGTTGAGGAGGCCTGAACAAAACCTCAGCATAGGCAGGCCTCAGTAAAAATCCTAGTAAAGTGTCATGAGAAGCTAAAACCTGGGAACACAGCTGTGTGTTTCTAGGCTGTAAGAAAAATGTTATAAGATAGGGAGTCAGAAGTGTTATGAGAAAAGAATAAGGGAGTCATCAGGAAAAACCCTGATTATGTGAGAACAGACTGCAGATACGTGTGTAACTATAATTAGAAACATCTGTAACAGTATATAAGTTTCTCGTTTGGTGAAATAAAATGGAGCTTACTTTATATCTCATATTGAGAGTGCCGTGAGTTCCCTCTCGTCGCGATGGTAAATGGTAACTATAAATTCAAAACTACTTCCTAGTTACTTCACTTAAAAGAAGACTGTCAGAACAGAAAATGCCATGGATTCACCCCATGGAGCTGCCCAGACCTCCTGGGGAGGGCTGGGCTGGTTCTTAAAGCATGTGAGAGACTCCAGGCTGAAACAAAAAGCTGTTTTCAGACTTCTTCCTCTTTGCTTTGTGGGGGGAAAAAAGCTGTTGAGTACACTTAGATCTCATTCATCATTTAACCTTCACTTGCAGGATGTGGGATTTGAAACACATGAGAAATGTGTGTTCTTAAAATACCAACATCCTTAGAGCATGGGGCAGGGTGGCAAATACAGTGAATCCACACCATGTGATAGGTATTTTTTAGTGAAAATATTGCAGTTCTACTCAGAATAAGCATCTCTTCTAAAATAACTCACCTCACAGACAGGCAGTTGTGTTTCTCTTCTGCAAGCAGACACTCCTGCCAGGGCTCCATTCCCCAAGCCATTTCCTACCCTACCCAGGCGCCCAGCCCTCCTTGGCAGTGCCACTTGGATTGCAGCTGCTGGCAGTCGTCACTGCCCTGAGTGTGCAGGAGGAAGGTGGGTATTTTCCATAAAAAATAAAAATATAAGCAGCTATATCAAATGTCCACGGCAATGCCACTGTTTTTCCCACTTGCCTCCCTGCTCAGCTCCACCCTTGGCACCCCTGCTCAGCTCCTCCCAGGCTTCCCTGCTCCTGCTGTGCTCTCCCAGCAGCACCAGGGACCTCAGCAGCTGCTGCTGCCCCAGGGCAATCGTGCTGCTGTTTGCTTTCTGGATTTGGGAATTTTTCTGTCTTGTAAATGAGCAGAAGTGCTCTAATTCTGAATTCCCAGTCTGCTTGTGGTGCAGAAAACAGTATTTGTAGCGGTCAGCTCCAGAGTGGCTGCACCCAGAGGAATGACATCAGTGATGCAAGGCCAGACTGTTTGACTCCACAAGGCAGAGCCACTTTTATTGGGCAGAGCTGAGATGTTTTATTTAGCCTGCTCTGAGCTGAGACAGGCTGATTTTTAGGGAATGAGTGTTAGGATTTTTCGGGAATGAGCTGACTTGTGTTTTATAGAAAACAATTGTGCACCTAAACAATTGTTAGCATATTGATTATAATAATTACATTGCCAGTACATAGTTATTACTATTTAGATGGTGGCCCTTTAGCACAATGGAGTGTGATTTCTGTGAGCCTTGCAAACTGCTCTGGTGCTTGAGCTGAAACAACAGACCTGGGATAAACTTGAACTAAGCCCCTGGCAGAAAGCAAGCAGGAGGCTGAACAGAAGTTGTTCAGCTTGAGCAATGCTTTTTTGCTCCAGTGTTAACAAAACATAGAGAATTTAAAGGCAAAAAGGTGATTCACATACCATGCTATTCAATAAATGAAACCTGCAAATATTCTTCACATTAATTGAGTTGCAGTTTACACAGAATTGCTGTTCACACAGATCTCCTCAGTGTGCTCCAATGAGGTTTTGGTCAATAATGCTGACTGATTCTTTGTATTGCCAGACGTGGAACCAAACCTCATAACTTTTTAGTTGTGCTTCATCCCAGCAGTCACACCTGTGTTCCCAGACTGTGAAAGCAGATGTGGTCACCAGTTTGGCCCTTGCAGGCAGGATGCAGAAACAGCTTCTGGGAAGTTCCAAACCCGTTTTGGGAATGCTGCCTGCATGTTCATTTTGATAGCTGACACATTTTCCTGCCTTTGCACGTCGTTAGCAACTATGGTGTTATTTATGCAATTTGATGGAGTGTGTGGCTTAAACATGACACAGTGGTCCTGCCAGATAAACACTGAGTGTTGCTTCTGAGCCCTCAGTTAGCTGTTCCAGCTGTCCCCTTTGCAGAAGGCTTTTTTAGAGAAAGCCCAAATAGAAGAAAAGTGATAAATACAATGCTGTTTTAGTAGAATGTGAACTACTGCCATGGAAGATTCCCTCCTCTTTCCTCTTATAAGGACAGAAAACATCTTCTCTCAATATTTTATTCCTGTATTCTGTGCATCTTATTTGATGATGCATTTGTTGGTGTAAGCAGAAATGTTGGCTAATTGCTCAATTTTTGTATTTGTATTATTGAAGCCGTACTGTAAAGCAGTTTACTATTTTATACATATCTAGTTTGTAGGCACAAATGAGAGTGATAAGCTTTTAGTGTGAATGTTTTATTTTATTTTGGGGAAACAAGAAATGTCATGTAGGAAATTCCATGAGAGATGGCAGAGTGCATTTCTTCTGTAATATTCTGCATTCATACAGAATGGTGGTTGTCTTTTAAAAAATTGGAAAGCTCAGTGCAGAGGAAATATTCTAAATTTATCTCCATGTTTACACCACTACATCCCTACATCTTTATCTGAAATCAATCTCCTTTTAAGATCTATTTTCTGATCCTTTATTTGCATTACTGTTGTTTTTCTGATTCTTGTGTAGCTGATTGTTCTTGATTGGTAGAGCTTGATGCTCAATTACCATATCTTATCTAAACATGGAAATAGATAAATTTTTCCATCCCCAAATGACACCCCCCATTTTAACAAGAAAATAGAATGTTAGCCCATTGCTGCAATGCCATACATGGGATATCATGAGCATTAAATTATTTTCCCACTTTGGACTGACTCCCCAACTCATCTTTTGTTTCTAGGTTACAGTTGTACTTTGGCTTGCTTGGCACTCCAGGTAGCCACAGCACGAGAAGGGAAGAGTGTACATCCTCTCAAAGATGTTATGTAAAATCCAGTGCATCAAATGTCTGCAGGAAAACCAGAGGACAAATTCTGGAAATCTCATAGAATTCTAATCAGAAATGTTTAGAATTGTGACAGAGATCAAATCTGGGTCAATATGAATGTTCAATAAGAGTCCATTCTTTCAGTTTCACATAGAATGCTTTATTATTGTTCACCCTTCAGGAAATGGAATAATTTTGCTGATTATATTCTCATTACCAGTGCATCTTTAAATCCATTCAATAAGGGATACATTCAGTGGCTGATCTACATAATCCTGGTGTGGTTTTGCTGTCAGGAACCTCCTGAACCTGGAGAAGAGATGGCTGAGTTTGTCTGCAGACAGGAATGGTCCTACCAAGCCCACTGGGACACCAAGAGATGGTGATGGGTTGTAAACTCACAGAGCTTCTGACTGAGAAAAGAGTTGTTAAAATAATACAATTGGTGTTCATCTCCATATATTAAAAAGTGTACCACTTGGGGATGTAAATCTTCTTCATATAAGAGCTGAGAGTTGAGTAGAAAAATGCCAAGTTAAATGATTAAAACCAAAAAAAACTAGATGAGTTTGAGTAGACTTCATACGAGTAGATGGCAGCAGAATGAAATTTGCCTGTCGATTTCAATGCAATTGAAATGAATGAAATTAGCCTGTCAACACCTCACCAGGCTTCTTTTCGGAAGGAAATAAATCCAACGTGCCTGAGGCCCCAGCCTTGGAGCCTCTGCAGCAGTCACCATTCAGTTAGCAGGATTAGGTCTCATTTTGCACTTGCTGTCTCTGTTTCCGAGGAGTTTGCAGCTGCTCAGGCTGGCGGCAGAGCAGCTCACTGTGCCTTGCGGCCTTTGGCGCGGAGCCTCCGCAGCAACCGGGCCCTGAGGAGCAGCTGGCACACCAGCTTCCTGGAGACCCTCAGAGCCCACAGCGCCAACAGAAGGGTGACTATCGCCGCAGCGATCAAAGCCAGGTCTCGCCAGAAGAACTGAAGGCACTTGGTGGGGAGGATGCTCTTACACGGCCCGAGCTCGTTGCCGCTCAGCTGCCCCAGGGGTTTCATCCGCAGCTCCGCGGGGCTGGAGCACCTGAGCCGGGCCAGCGCGGGAGCAGAGAAGTCCTGCAGCCACAGCTTGAGGTAGAGGATGTGACAGTCGCAGTGCCAGGGGTTGTGCGACACGTCGAGCTCCCGCAGGCCGCGCAGGCCGTCCAGGGCCCCGGCGGGGATGGAGGGCAGGCTGTTGTTGTGCAGGAGCAGGCTGCGCGTCAGGCGGGGCAGCGCGGGCAGCGAGCGCAGCCCCCGGGAGCTGCAGTCCACCCGGGTGCCCCGGGCCTCTCCCAGCGCCGTGCAGCTGCAGGGCGGCGGGCACTGCTCCCCAGGGACCCCCGGCAGCAGCAGGCACAGCGCACAGCCCAGCATGGCCAGCCGCTCCATCGCCAGCTGTGCGGAACGACAACAGCCACAGGTCAGTGAGGGTCACTGGTGCAGCCATTTCTTCCCCTGCTGTAGGATTTGGGAATAAAGTCTTTACTGTCTGTATGTCCCACAGAACCACTCTCCCCCCTTCAGCACAAACGCGCTGAGACTGATGCCTTAAAGCAGGTAAAATACGAGGCAGACACAGCAGTGTAGGGGAAAGGGTATTCCCTTGGTTTAATAGGATCCCAGGTGCTCACTTGTCAAAGATGGAATCACGCTAAGGAGCACACACGTCTAACACGTGTATACAATTTTATGGACCTCACAAATTAGCATATCTACCTAAAATCCCCCA